>NC_042623.1:79916560-80549713 GCF_901001135.1 Rhinatrema bivittatum
TGTGTTTGCTTCTTAAATGCCTTGCAGACTCAAAGTTAGTTCCGAAGTGTAAATCTTTACAATCTAGGGTTTTTTATGCTTGGTTCTTCCCACATTATGGGCATGAGCAACTCATTCAAATGCAAGGCAGTCTTTAACTATTTCTGTTCAATGCAAACCTTCTGTAGCAGGCTGAAATCCCCGTTTCCTTGTACTGCATACAGTTCCTTGAAAGGCTTTCAGTTCAACAAGTTTCACAGACTGTACAAACGAATTTTACTGAGTTTCTACTTGCTGGTTTCTCACTTGTTATCTTCTGTATGATTTGAGCTTTTACTTTCAAACCATTGGCGAGCTACAACTGCAACCTCCTATATGGTACAGCTTTTTACTTGCTGTTACCTAATTAACAGGCCGATACAGTACAGTGCGCTCCGACGGAACGCACTGTTAACCTGCTATTGGACGCGCGTTTTCCCTTACCCCTTATTCAGTAAGGGGAGGAAAACGCGTGTCCAACCCGCGGCACCTAATAGCGCCCTCAACATGCAAATGCATGTTCATGGCCCTTGTAGGTATGTGCGCGGGATACAGAAAGTAAAATGTGCAGCCAAAGCCGCACATTTTACTTTCAGGAATTAGCCAAAGGTCGGCGCTAATTTCTTCCGGCTCCGGGAAAGTGCACAGAAAAGCAGTAAAAACTGCTTTTCTGTGCACCCTCCGACTTAATATCTTAGCGATATTAAGTCGGAGGTCCCGAAGAGTAAAAAAAGTAAAAAAAAATAATATATATATTTGAATTCGGCCCGCGGATGTCGGGCCGAAAACCGGATGCTCAATTTTGCCGGCATCTGGTTCCCGAGCCCATGGCTGTCAGCGGGCTCGAGAACCGACGCCGGCAAAATTGAGCGTCAGCTGTCAAACCCGCTGACAGCTGCCGCTCCTGTCAAAAAGGAGGCGCTAGGGACGCGCTAGTGTCCCTAGCGCCTCCTTTTACCCGGATCTACCACCGGACCTAATTTAAATCACGCGCACCAGCGAGTGGCCGGTGTGCACGCCGGGAGAGCGGGTGTTCGCCCGCTCTCCCGCAGACTTTACTGTATCGGCCCGTAACTTTTTAACTTTGCTGGCTCAGTAAGAAACACCGGGTTTCCCTCTTCCACACAGCTAACTTTCCTTCCAATCAGACCTCAGGACAAAGATCTTTTAAGTTTGAAATTATTTATTGTACAGATAATTTTCCATTATTTACAATTGTTGCTTCCAAACGTATATATGCCCCAGGCAGAGATCTTTGTAGCTGGAGATAGGCAGGAGAAGGGAGATGGAGTTTCTTGGGATTCAGGGTGAGAAGGCAAGGGGTTCTGAAGCTGATTAGTCTTTAGAATTAAAGCGATGAGAAGAAATGTAAAAAGCTAATTGTATTACAGAGGCTGCAGGCACTTCTAGCTTTGAGGCAGCATGCTTGAGACTGACTAACAGTCTTGGAGAGTGATTACAGGAAAGGTCCCCATAAGCTGGGGCTAGAGGGCGAGATCCAATAGTAGCGAGCCTAGGATCCATGTGACGCAGGGGGGAGCATGAAGGGCAGTTCCTTGAGCCAGTAGGGCACTTGAGAAGACTCAAGTTAGATTGAGAGAGCATACAGACCCTTCCCAATGAGAGAAGCAGGGGGGAGGGAGTTTCTCTTAAAGGCAAAACTCCCCTTAAAGGCAAGGCTCACAGGCTCTTATCATGGGTTACAAATAAGGGCTGCACTAGACATATGGTAGTTAAACTGCAATGTATGAACAGATGCCAAAATGTACCCACTGCTGGGGGCAGAACAAGAATATAAATCTAAAATCTAAGTTCAACGAAATTTCCTAATTCAGTATGGTTCGGGGGAACAGAAAAACGAATTGAATTTTTCCAAAATTTTAGAAAAAATGTTTTCGTTTTAGTGCGCACTAACTTTGACCCGTTAGTGCCCACTATCGGGAGTTAGTGCTCACTAACTCCCGATAATGTACACTAACATGAAAATTGGGCCCTCCCCCCCCCCCCCCCCGAATCGTGGGAAAAATGAAATTTCCCACGGGGGGCCCCAAAATGAAGCCCGAGACGGGGAAAAAAAAAACGATGCACATCTCTATAAATTGATTATAGTATACTTGTTCCAAAAAGACTGTCTGGTCAGGCAAGTGAAGCAGTCACTGCACAAGAATGGAGATCGTGGTTGGTAATCAGGGGGCCTTCATGCACAAGCTTGTGTTCAGTTGGCAGCTTGCTGGCTTTCCATTTTCCTGATTCTCATCGCAGTATTTTATAATTACTGGGTGAGTCTTTATCACTGCCCCCTTGATGCTTCATAAAGCTCTTCTCACCGTTTCCCTACATTTCACCCTGTTAATAGTGATGAGACACAATGACATGCCTTTCTTTTCCTGTTTGTCTTTTGCCTTCCCATCTGTCTTGCTGTTTCATTTCATGGCTTTGCCAGTTTACTCTTTCCGGTACAACAATTATTTTACTATTTACTCTTTCCAATAATGTTTACAATTATAAAATTATACACATTTATTTTTACTCTCCTGCCTATTTGCTCACAGTATGAAAAAAAAAACCTGTCTAAATGCAGCACAATGCCTGCATTATTTTTTTTACGGATACCATTTCTTGCCATGCAGTTTCACAGAGTTACCAAACAGGAAATCAGCACTAATCACTGTAACAGCGGGGAGTGGGCAGAAAATTCACAGCTTTTAACACACAGGCTTTTTTTCAGTACTTTTCTCAGTAAGTGCAGGGAATAAGCAGGAAGACCCTACAACATCTAACACAGATAAGCTGCTTTTTTTTTCCCCAATATTTGCATTAGCTGTATGTAATATATTTGTTCTTCTGTGTGCTTTATGCACTAAACGCTCTTTCTCTATCCCATCAAAAAGGGAATGTGGCCCACTTTCATCAAGATTAATAAAGAGAATCTCTGGCGGTAAGGACCACAGTTTGCAATTCCAGAATGCGGTGAACTGCCAGTTTAATAGTTGCCACAAATAAAATAAGTATTAATAAAATGGCAAGACCAATGCCTATATACATCAGAATACAGGAGACCCAAAACTTAAAACTACTCCAAAGGGGAGGGGAGAGCTTGAGCCCATTTGGGCGCCTCCAGCCAGTCAGCAGGTAAGTTTATAATTATTGAGTAGGAAATCGGAGGTGTTTCAACTGAGTCAATGAGGTGGGAGAAGGCAATGCAACATTCTTGACAATAGGTAGTGTATATAATTTTACAGAGGCCACCTTGGGAAGCAAAAAGGATGTCAAGATCCAAACATCATCTAGCTGCTCTTGAAGGGTTCTAGCATGGGCACAGCTTATAGCCTGAGGATGGCATCAGAAAGTCTGCACGGGGACAGCATTTGAGGTCCTAGTATAGTAAAACTAGTTGCTGATATTGCGATAAGGGCATCGCGGTATGTTTGGGTCAGAGGATAGAGGTTTGCATAATCTGCAGCCGCAGTCAGTTTTCGAACTTTGTTAAGCGCAAGTCACTAGGTGGAGCCCTGGAGGAGGCTACAGGGAATAAGGACAATTCAGGCAGTTAAACTGTGGGGATAAAGGTTCCCTTTAGGGATGCTGAGGCGACTGAAATGTGGGAGTAATTAAACCAACCAACCAATGTTTTTTCCCACTGTGGTGTGCAGCAGCCCACATGGCAGCCACATAAGAGCAAGCGGAATTTAGTGAGGGAGGGGTACTAGATCGATTTTTGAGAAAATTAAGCCAAAGGGGCTGTGTGATTGACAAATTTAGTACTTTTGGGGTACAATATCCTATTCCCTGCTTGGACATGGATTCCTGGGTATGCAGTTTCATTGAAACCAGTTGAGGAAGAAAAGTCCCTCCCTGAGCTTTGTTTGCACCTTGAGTGATGGAGCACCATGGAAATGTTACATCAGTGGGGGCCCAAATACAAACAAATTAGAAACCTTACTCCCTGACCTTTCCCTTTGTCTACAGCCACCAAAACAAGTCAAAGGTGCACAGTTTTGTGGGGCTAGATAAAAATGGGTGGGGGTTAGGTAGCTCCACAGGATCACACAGGTCAGAAGAGTGGTTCTTTGGATCTAGTAAAGCCTGAACCAATAGGGTCAGGACATTGGCACACATTAAGGAATCTCCCAGACCATGGGGCATTTCCTAGCGTGTAGCAGATGGACTCAAAACAAATGGGTATAGTGTGCTCGTGCTAGCAGTTGGAGACTGATCTGATGTCAGCACGGGTACATATACCCCCACAGGAAGTGCAGCAAATCAGTAATTTCCGTCTCCAAAGCAGTTTGGAGCTACCTCACGCTCGCTGAGCGTGTTTCCAAATTCTAACAACTAAATTCATAGAAGAAACCTACTGAAGACGAGCCCCGCACTCCTGTGGTGATACCAGGCGGTCACTCACCCAGTTGGGTTTCCTGAGCTGACTTCCGTGGTCCCTCGGAGGTAAGAGCCTCGGTCCACTGGCCGGTTTGCGGCAGGGACCCAGCCCCCGAGTGAGAAGGGCTCGGGCGCGGCTTGGCCCCCGAGCGAGACGAGTTCGGGCACGGCCTAGAGGCAGCCTCGGTCCCGGCGTGGACTTGGCCCCCGAGCGAGACGAGTTCGGGCGCAGCCTAGAGGCAGCGGGTGCACTTCCTTAAGCGCGGTGGTGAAGGTACTCACCCTCTCCCCCCGCAGCCGGAGACCGCCCGGGTCGCAGCCGGGAAGCGCCGAAGACAAGATAAGGCGTACATCTTTACTTGGTCTCCGAGGAAGTGTGGACTAACTGGGCCTGCCTACGAGGCATCCCGCCAAGGAGGTCGCCATTTTGCCTGCCTACTCATCTTCGCCAACTAAGCGCACGTTGCTAATCGCCCGCAATAGGCGCACGTTGTTCGCGCACGCGATAGGCGCCCGTTGTTCGCGCACGCGATAGGCGCCCGTTGTTAGCGCACGCGATAGGCGCATGTTGACTAAGTGCACGCTACTAGGATACGCGCACATTTATAAGCCGCCCGTTATAGGCACCCATTTATTAGAACGCCTGTTATAGGCGCCCATTTATTTTTTTTTAATTTATAGTTTATTATAATTTCCTCATCGTTTTACAGAAAAGAAATAAGACATATTGTTTCACATCGACATAATACTAACATAAATACCTACGTATACAATCACTATAATTATGTGAAAACAATAACAAGCCCACATAAGGGGGAGCCTCAACAAAACAATAATAAAAGGAAAATTTTCATAATTATTTATGATACTTAGGAGTACGCCTACTTTAATAACCAGTAATTCTTCCCCAAATTTAGGAGGGCGGTCCTAGCTTATCCACCCTTATCCAAAAGAAAAGATTCCAAATGAGAAGGATCCAGAAACACAAATTTATTTCTTTGAAAAGTAATTACACATTTGCATGGAAATTTGAGATAAAAGGTGGCCCCTAGGGATAACACCCTCTGTCTCAGTTCTAAAAACTGTTTCCTTCTCAGTTGGGTGTCCTTGGAAACATCAGGAAATACTTGTATTTTCTGACCACAATACATAATCTCTTTATTTCTAAAATAATTCTGAAGAACCAAATTTTTTTCACTCTCCAAGCTAAACGTTACTAATAATGTAGCTCTAGTTTGAATATCATCATTAGACGATTCTAGAAAATCAGTTAAATTGGGACTAGTCGGTATCAATCTATCAATCCCACCCTCAGTACTCGCTACCTCTCTTTTTTTTGCTGGCAAATAGTACATCTTTGATATTATCAACTCTTTAACTATTCCCAGAATTTCTGTTACATATCTCTTAACTAACTCTTGGGCTGACAATAGCCTAATACAGGGAAAATTCAGGAATCTTAGATTATTTTTCCTTATTGCATTTTCCAGACCCTCCAATTTTTTAAAAATCATTAGAGAGTCTTTCATAAATACAGTACTTGTAGTTTGTAGGGTAGACAGCTGGGTATTACTTGATTCTCTAGAGGTTTCCAATTGTTGAATTCTCTTATTATGGTCCTCCAAGCACTTCCTAGTTTCCAGTTCCAAACTGGTGGAATGAGCCATGGAAAGAGAAAGCATTCTTTCCATTTTGGTGACCACACTCCATACATCAACCAGAGTAATATTGTCCGGTGGTTCTGCATCACTTTCTATCTCAGCCACATTACCTATTGGTAACAGTCCCCTCTCATTAAAAGCAGAAGCCCCTTCCTGCCTACCTGGTGATGTCCCTCTAGCATCTGGCGATTTTAAGGCCATATTTGGGGAATCAGAATTCTTACTGATCCCCTCCTTGCTGAGGGACACATTGGGGAACTGGTCTATGGCGGGACTGAGAGATGTCCCCGAGGAGAAGGAGATGTCCGGAATATCCTCCCTGGTGAGTTGGCTTACCCTCCTCGTTAGATGTTGATCCATTGGTCCGGATACAACTCCTCGCACTGGGGTAGAGGCTGCTGTCTTCACCTTCCTTTTCTTTCCCATTCAAACAGCACAAAATATAACTCAATTCAAAAGCCAGGAAAACAGGGAAAGTAAAAAAAAAAACGCTCCCAGGGGCGCGCCCCTTTGGCGCGCCGGCGGCTGCGCGCCGCTGTCCTCAGGTTTAAATTGAGGCTGCGGATGATGTCATCAGGTGAGCGGGGGCTGTTCGGGGAACCTCCGATACTCGTCCCTCTAAGCCGTTTCAGCTGCAGACGCGCTTAAGTTCTTGTTTCGTGTCCCTCCTCGTACTGGCTCCCAGCTTACCACTGCCGTCCTCAGGTTTAAATTGAGGCTGCGGATGATGTCATCAGGTGAGCGGGGGCTGTTCGGGGAACCTTCGATACTCGTCCCTCTAAGCCGTTTCAGCTGCAGACGCGCTTAAGTTCTTGTTTCGCGTCCCTCCTCGTACTGGCTCCCCAGGCACCCATTTATAAGACGCCCGTTATAGGCGCACATTCATAAGACGCCCGTTCTAGGCGCATGCTGTTAAGCGCACGTGTTAGGCGCACATCGTTGGGCAACACCGAATTTCAGGCGAATGGAGCATAAGAGAGCCCATGCATCCGCAGAGCCAGCACCTCCAGAATCAGGCATGAAAGCTCTAAGCCTCTGCTCAGCATGCAACCTCAGAGCCACACAGAGTGAGGAAGCAGACTCCCTATGTGCCCAATGTGAGGAGGCCATGGGAGTTCCAGGACAGGACCGGTCCCAGCCCAGCTGTTCCTCAGGGAGCACACTGGACTTAGCAGGCTGCGGCGAGCAGCCAGGGAACCCGAGAGACCTGGTGCCCCTACGGCCAGATCCAGCCTCGCTTTCCTGGGTGGAGTTATTCAAGGGGATTCACGCCTTTGTCCAGATGCAGTCTGCTCCTCGTATGGGTCTTTCCATCCCGGTTGATCCGGCCCCTGGACCCTCGAGACCTAGGCGCGGCCACTCGCCACCTGACAGCCCCGATTATGGGGATTCGGATTGCTCCGAGGAAAATGAGGAGCCCCCCGAGGAGGGTGAACTTCCCTCGGAGATAGAACCATATCGGACCATGAAACGCTTCTTTCGCAAAGAAGATCTTCCAGGCCTGGTCTCACAATGCCTATCGGAGCTGGCCAGGACTCCCAGGGGACCCTAAAATGAACCCCCTGCTAGAGGGCCTGCGCCAAACGGCTCACCATTTTCCCCTCCTACAAGCTGCACAGCAGCTAATCGATCTGGAATGGAAGGCACCGGAGGCCTCGTTCAAAGGGGGTCGGGCCTTGTCAGGCATGTACCCTCTGGATCCGGCGTCCAAGGAGCTGCTGGCGTGCCCCAGGGTAGACGCCATAGTTAACGCAATTGTGAAGCACACTACCATTCCGGTGGAGGGGGGAGCGGCCCTCAAGGATGCACATGACCGACGCATGGACACCATTCTGAAACAAGCCTTTGAGGTAGCAGCCATGTCCCTACGAATCGCGACTTGCTGCACTGTGGTGACGCATTCCTGTCTATCACAAGCAAGATACAACACTCCGGGAGAAGACATGGAATCAGCTCTCGCTTTTCTCACTGACGCAGCCTCCGACCTCGTCCGTCCGGCAGCCAAGGGAGTGTCGTCCTCAGTGGCAGCCAGGAGACAGCTTTGGCTACGTAATTGGGCGGCCGACTCGTCCTCCAAGACACGACTCACAAGAATGCCCTTTAAGGGTTCCCTACTGTTCGGCAGCGATCTCGAGAACTGGGCTACTAAATGGGGTGCCTCTCCATTACCCCGTCTACCAGAAGACAAGTCGAGGAGGAGCCAGCGTTCTTTTTCTAGACCATCCAGGGGTAGAAGCTCTCAGCGCTTCAACCCCTACAGGACTCGCTATCAGGCACCTCGTTCTCAGGCCAGGAACCAGCCCTTTCGGACTAAGCACAACAAGAAGAGAACCGGCCCGGATTCTGGCCCCGGCCGCAACCCACAATGACAATCAGCCGACCCATCCGAGGGTAGCAGCCATAGGGGGCAGGCTAACCCTCTTCTACCGCAGGAGGGTCGAGATCACTTCGGACCAGTGGGTCCTCGCCATCATCCGAGAAGGATATTACCTGGATTTTCTTCGGCTTCCACCGAACAAGTTTGTGGAATCTCCTTGCTCACCACTCAAGAAAGCGGCACTAGAAGTGACCTTACAGAGGCTCCTGGCCCTAAGAGCCATAATCCCAGTACCTGCAGGAGAGAGAAATTCTGGCACTATTCCATCTATTTCATAGTACCCAAGAAGGAGGGCACTTTCAGGCCCGTCCTGGACCTCAAGTCAGTCAATCGACACCTACGGGTCCCCAGCTTTCGCATGGAAACTCTGCGGTCTGTCAAGAATTCAGTACAGCCAGGGGAGTTTCTCACCTCCCTAGATCTGTCGGAAGCCTACTTGCATATCCCAATCCATCGGGAGCACCAGCGCTATTTACGCTTCAAAGTCCTGAATCAGCACTTCCAGTTCCAAGCCTTACCCTTTGGCTTAGCCACCGCGCCGCGGATCTTTACCAAGGTCATAGTAGTAGTGGCAGCAGCACTCAGGAAGGAAGGAATTCTCGTCCATCCCTACCTGGACGATTGGCTGATCAGGGCAAAGTCACCGGAGGAGAGTCACCGGGCAACCAACAGAGTTATAGCTCTTCTGGAAAGCCTAGGATGGGTAGTCAACATAAAGAAGAGTTCCCTACAGCCGTCCCAGTCGCTGGAATACCTAGGGGTCCAATTCAACACCCAAGACGACAAGGTCAGCCTGACCTCCAAGAGACAGTCAAAACTCCGGAATCATCTGCAGGTCCTGCTGAGCGCCAGCTGGCCCACAGCTCGGGATTACCTACAAGTCCTCGGCCTCATGGCATCCACTCTGGAAGTGGTACCATGGGCGCGGGCTCATATGAGACCATTGCAACGCGCCCTTCTATCTCGATGGAGCCCACGATCACAGAGCTACACCATACACCTACCTCTGCCGGCCAGAGTGCGGAATCAGCTACGGTGGTGGTTACAGCCCGGCCACATGAGCCGGGAGTCAAGAATGTCCTCCCCAACCTGGATTCTGCTCACCACAGATGCCAGCCTGAACGGATGGGGAGCATACTGCGAGGAACTCACCACCCAAGGGCGATGGACCAGAGAAGAGTCAAGGTGGAACATCAACCGACTAGAGGCGCGGGCAGTCAGGCTTGCGTGCCTGCGATTTGCCCACAGACTTCGCGACAGAGCGGTCAGAGTGATGTCAGACAACGCCACCATGGTGGCATACATCATTCGACAGGGCGGAACCAAAAGCCAACAAGTGTCCCTAGAAATCACTCCCCTGAGTGCATGGGGGAGACCCAAGATGGCCGCCGCACCGTGAGCACGGAAGCGACTGAGCTCCGCGTCTTTCCTAAAAGTTTACTGCAAACTTTCTCCTCTTCTTTAAACTTTTTCCTAAACTATTGATGCCACATACAAAACGAAAAGCAAGGATCCGCGAGGTCCTTGCTTCGACGCCAGAGAGTACCTTTCATCAGACGCGGATTGAGGAAGCTTTTCAAGCAGTGCAGTCTGTGCCGGTGAGCGGGGCCGCTGGTGAATTTGGCGGAGAGCGGCCGCCATACACCTTGGCCGAAGAAATATCTTTAAGCCCCGGAGAGCCGACAACTCCCTTGATGCCCTGCAGACCCCCGAATGAAGGAGGGATGGAACAACAGATACACAAAATGATGACTCTGCCAACTTTAAGAACAGAAGACTCCCAGAGAAGAGGTATGGATTCCAGACCTGCTTCGGTGAATTCTGTTGATTCAGACTCCAGGGAGGGAGAGGCAGAGTCTAGTCTCGTAGAACCGGGCATTAAGGGTCTTCTAGATAAAGGAGGAGAGGGGAAAGGCATACAAGTAATGCTGAATTACCCTTTAAAAGTGCCTGAAAAAATTACAATTGAAGAAATTTGGAAGGCTCTGACCACAATAAACATGGCAATAATTGACTTAACAAATGTAGTCAAGGAAAATATGGGGAAGACTAATATTTTGGAAACTAAAATGGCAGCCGTTGAGAAATCGTTGGCAGAAGATGAAAAAGAAATAAAACAGATTAAAGAGGTACAGACTAACCTTATAAAATCAGAATCTATGTTGGAAAGAAAGATGGACTTCCTGGAAAATGTGGTAAGAAGAAATAATCTTAGGATTTTAAATTTCCCGAAAACAAGATGGATGCCATTAAAAGATTTGATAAAGAGTTACTTCATAAACATTTTGGCCTTTCCAGAAAAAATGGTGCCTCTTATTTCTAAATTGTATTACCTACCAGGAAGACAGGAAAAAGAAAAAAAAAATAAGCAACCACAAAATGAATCAATAGGAGATATTACTCCGGAAGATAACTTAACAGAATTTTTGGAGAAGTCTTTCGAAGCAAAAATAGAAGAAAGGGCAACAGTTTTTATTTCTTTTCTTCAAACATCAGAAAGAGATGAAGTTCTTAAAAGATCTTTCAAAAAACAATCAGAACTTTTCTACGGTTTTCAAATACGAGTCTTCCCAGACATGACGAAGAAAATTCAGGAGAAAAGAAAGGACTTCTTGAAAATGAGAAATGAGATTGTGACCAGAGGAGCCAAATTTCATCTTAGGTATCCGTGTCGATGTGTCTTGATTTATCAAGATAATAAGTATATTTTCACAGAGATAGAACAATTGCAAGTATACCTGGACTCTCACTCTATATAGATCTAGAAGTGAAGGCTTAATCTAAATGATAACTGCACTATCACGATGTGTCTGCATTATTACTTATGTATAATTTTTATACCTATTATCCGCTTTGAAAAGGGTCTCCATGTTTCTTTATAATGTATGGTTGGTGTTATACTGATATAATTCTTTAGATTATGATGGAAAAAATTTCTTTTCTTATTTGAGCTCTGTATAACGAACCATGTTTTTTCCCAGTATACTGTTCAATTTAATTTGAATAATTTGAAAATCAATAAATAAAAAAAAAAGAAATCACTCCCCTGATGATTTGGGCAGAAGCAAATCTTCAGGACATCTCTGCCGTCCACATTGCCGGGAAGGACAACACGACGGCAGACTTCCTCAGCAGAGAAAGCCTAAACCCGGGGGAGTGGCAGCTGTCACCCACAGTTTTTCAGATAATTGTGGATCAATGGGGGACGCCAGCCATGGACCTATTAGCGGACAGGTCCAACGCTCAAGTACCCAGATATTTCAGCCGCAGGCGGGACCCGCTATCCCAGGGGATCGATGCCCTGGTACAGCCGTGGCCTCAGGGAATCCTGCTATATGCCTTTCCTTCGTGGCCCCTGCTGGGCGCCATTATACACAAGATTCAGCGACACAGAGGCCTAGTTCTTCTAGTGGCCTCGGACTGGCCAAGAAGACCCTGGTACGCAGACATGAGAAGACCTCTGACAGGGAATCCTCTATGCCTGCCTCCATACAGGGACCTGCTGCGGCAAGGTCCCATCCTCCACGAGGATCCAGCTCAATTCTCTCTTACGGTCTGGCCATTGAGAGGGCTAGATTGAAGAAAAGGGGATACTCTGAGCCGGTAATAGATACACTCCTCCGAGCACGTTCTCCACATCACTGACATATATCAGGATCTGGAGAGTTTTTGAAGACTGGTGCGACTCTCAGAGCACCAATTCACATGCCGCTAAGATTCCTATCATCTTGGACTTTCTACAAGATGGACTTCAGAAGGGACTGTCCCTCAGCTCCATCAAGGTTCAGGTAGCAGCGCTGTCTTGCTACGGTCCCAGGAGTGACGGCAACACCATTGCCAAACATCCAGACGTTTCACGTTTCCTGAAAGGAGTCAAACACATTCGCCCGCCACTGAAGTGGCCAGTGCCCTTGTGGAACCTCAACCTAGTGTTGGAATTTCTAGCAAGATCCGCCTTCAGGCCCCTTCGAGGCCTGTCTCTCCGTTTGTTAACCTTGAAGATGGTGTTCTTACTGGCTGTGTGTTCAGCACGCCGCATCTCAGAGCTACAAGCGCTGTCCTGCCGTGATCCGTTTCTCAGAATCACTCCAGAAGCTATCCATCTTAGCACGGTTCCTTCCTTCTTACCCGAAGTGGTCTCACAATTTCACCTCAACCAAACCATATCCTTGCCTACCACGGAAGGTTTGAAGAAATCGGAAGGTCGAATACTACGCCATCTCGACATCGGCAGACTACTGTCCAGATACCTGGAAATGTCAAACAGTACGAAAGACGGACCACCTGTTCGTCCTGCACAGCGGGAAGAAGCAAAGGGAAGCGGCCTCACGGCTGACCATCTCCCGCTGGATCAAAGAAGTTATCAAGGCAGCCTACGAAGAGGCAGGAAAACCACCGCCCCTACAGGTCAAGGCTCATTCTACCAGAGCGCAAGTGGCCTCTTGGGCAGAAACTAAGATGCTGTTGCCGGCAGAGATATGTAAAGCAGCAACGTGGTCCTCCCTCCATACCTTCTCCAGATTCTATCGTCTGGACGTCCAGGCCAGGGAGGATACGGCATTCGCGAGGGCAATCCTACACGGTCCTCGGGCAGCCTCCCGCCCAGTCCGGGAGTAGCTTTTGTACATCCCATTTGTTTTGAGTCCATCTGCTACACGCTAGGAAATGTTGAGATTACTTACCTGATAATCTCCTTTTCCTTAGTGTATGCAGATGGACTCAGCATCCCGCCCAGCTGCCGGTATACATGGGGATTCGCCGGCTCACGGTAAGCCATGTTTTGCTTATAATACGGCTTCCACCCTGCCGGGTGTCGACGCCTTCCGGTTGAGAACACTGGCGGTCTCCAGCTACCATCAAATTGGTCAGGGTAATCCTGTTCATTTAATCGATCGGTCAGTCACACATATATCCATAAAAGCTTTTGCAAGGAAGATTACTGATTTGCTGCACTTCCTGTTGGGGGTATATGTACCCGTGCTGACGTCAGATCCGTCTCCAACTGCTAGCACGAGCACACTATACCCATTTGTTTTGAGTCCATCTGCATACACTAAGGAAAAGGAGATTATCAGGTAAGTAATCTCAACATTGGTGGACATGCAAGGCACTTGGAAAGGTTAACAAATACAGCCAAGTAAGTGGTAAGCTGAACAAATGAATTCATGGAAATTAGGGAAAGCCCTGCCCTCTGATGAATAGTTGGAGAGGCAGACTCTGTGTCTATTTGTTTGGGCAGGGAACCAAATGTTTTGTCACAGAGGAACTGTAAGTATCAATATTAATCATTCATATGAAACTGAACACCAGAATTATGCAGCATATAAAAAATAGTCCTCAAAGGGTGGCTGTGACCAGGAGGCATGTGTTCCGGGGCTCCTCTTTGCGCTGGCCCTCTGGATGTTGGATTTCTCATCATTCACTGCGAAAGCAGGTGCTTGCAGCGATGCACTGCAGCAAAGAGTTACCCTCCAAAGCAACCCACAGTGTATTGCCTTGGCCCTCTGCTACTACTTCTGCTTTCTGCAATGGAATAGATGAATTATGAGATTTTACCCATACACATTTGTACGAGGAATATAGAATTGGGGTACCAGCCCAATTCCTAATCTCCCAGCTCTATCCCTGAGTTTCAGGATAACATTTATCCATGATCTCTTGCAGGGATCTCTCTGCTTCTTGGTATGGTTGAGTTGGACTCAAGTTGTGGAGACTGGACTGTCCCTTATTGTTCCTGGCACACTTCCCCTCCTGTTTTTTTTTTCTCTGCTCCCTTTCCCACCATTAATTGGGCCAAGTGATCCACCAGGTCCCCCATGGGCAACCCATCCACCACCTCTTAGGTACCCCTGCATTCATGAGGGTGTGCCATACTCAAGCTCAGAACTGTTTTTATGGCCCTATCTCCTGTTGAGCATTCCCCTCCAAATAGGGAGGCAGAGGAGCTCGCAGTTTCTCCTGATTTTGCCAAGGAAGAGTGTCCTTCTGCACTTCAGTTCTGTGCTTTATCAAAGTTGGCTTAAGCTGCGCATTCCCTGGGCCTACGTCTGATGTAAGTGATATGCTGCCCTAGTAACTTCATTACCTCAGTAAATGTGGAGTGTAAATCCTTTCCCCATCACAGAAAACTATAGTGGCAAGTGTCTGGGCCATCTGAATCATTTCCGGCCTAGCCACTATCCACACCTTTAACTGGGAGGAATCGGCAAATCTCCCGCCTGATGAAGCGGGTGCTTTGAAGTAACAGCCCTTCAGGTGGCCAAACTCTAACACTTTAATTCCCTCTGCCTTACTGTTCCATCACATGCTACCAGGATCATGGGTAAGAGCCACTTCATCAGGGATAAATGTGCTTAATGATTCGAGTAGAAATGTCCAAAGAAACTCTGTTCTCTGTACCCCTCCCCTCTCCATAATATCCGTAGTTAGCAGTGGGTGAGTAGACAAGGGACTCATAAGTCCTAATTTCTTGGCTGTTACTTCCAGCATTAGAGCCCCTGACATGGATAGACATGCTACCCAGGGATCCCTTCCCTGGGCTGCGGGCTATATGCTGCTCCAAGGGTGATTAGATCACCCAGCCTCATATTTGAATATACCCGTTTACTCCCTGAACTCTCCTTAGTCTCCCCCATTGGACCCTCATAATCTAACTTGGGTGGTTTGGGGGTTCGCTTATTCTTGAGGGCCATTAATGCATTCTTCTATACGTCTGGCCTTTGTTTTGCCCCCACCCCCACCCCATCAAAGTCTGTCGCTTCCTCACTTTCCTCCCCCATCTCGAGGGCACACTTTGAACCGAAGGGTTCACACAGGAAGGAGAGGGATTGGGCCCATCAAAAATGTCGCAATTTAAAGGGGCACCCATGACCACCTGATGAACCTTAACAGGGTTTACTGCTATTCCCGACTGAAAGCAGGTAGACAATATCTGCAACTTAGCCTCACGCTGTTTGACAACAGCATCCACACACTGTTGTTGGGCAGTTTCCTTAGCTTGCAGAGCAGAGTCAGAGTACCTCCTGGTATCATATCCTGATGTTTAGCTCTTTCTTCTCCCACTGCAAAGCGGCTACCTACTCCTGAAGGGCAGTGACTCGCTAGTCAAGGCTTTGGCAAGCAACCAAGAAAACCCAACATGATTTGGTATGCCCATGGGCATTGTCCACCTTCAGACAGAGAGCACACCAGCCTTAGCAAGGGAAAGTGCTTGGTGTGATGCCACTAACTCAGTATCCCAGGGTTCCTGGGTATGTTTCGTGTGGGAGAGAATTTGGGCCATGGCAAAGCAGGGTTCGTGCCCTGTTCAACCTGGCATTAGGATCTGCATGTCTTGCTTTCTCTTCTGGAACATCGCCATGTCACTAACAGGATAAGCAGTATAGCTCCTTCCCCCCCCCCCCCCTTTTTTTTTTTTTCTCATGGGAAGAGCAACCTCCCCACACTCCAGAATCGGGCAAAATAACCAAAGGATCCCACTGCTACCACCAAGTGTAATGTATATGGGTTCGAGGATCCCCTGGATTTTTCCCAATTCTGTACCTGTGCTGAGGGGTTCCGGTGTGAGCTCCTCCAATTACTAACGTGTTGGCTTAGAAAAAACGGTCACACATTCTTCTATACTCTCCCCCCCCCCCTTTTTCCTCGCCTCCTATTGTAGTATATTCTTATATAAACAGCAGTAATACTCAGAGTAATTATATAGAAAGGGTGATTATATTTTTCTCTTAGCAATATCACATTACAAAAGAATACAAGTAGGAAAACAGCATATAAAAGGTAAGCTAAATATACATATTTGTACCAATCAGTGGCAGTGTACGTCCCTGAAAAGACTGTCTGGTCAGGGAAGCAAAGAACATAAGAACATGCCATACTGGGTCAGACCAAGGGTCCATCAAGCCCAGCATCCTGTTTCCAACAGTGGCCAATCCAGGCCATAAGAACCTGGCAAGTACCCAAAAACCAAGTCTATTCCATGTTACCGTTGCTAGTAATAGCGGTGGTTATTATCTAAGTCAACTTATTTAATAGCAGGTAATGTACTTCTCCTCCAAGAACTTATCCAATCCTTTTTTAGACACAGCTATACTAACTGCACTAACCACATCTTCTGGCAACAAATTCCAGAGTTTAATTGTGCGTTGGGGATCGTGGGCGGACCAGGGGGCCTGCACCTACAAGCTTGTGATTAGTCAGCAGCTCACTGGTTTTCTGATTTCCTGGTTTTTGTCAGTCTTTTTTGCTTACTGTCCTTATCACTGCCCCTTTATTGTGTCACAAAGCTCTTCATGCCCTGTCCCTAGGTCTCATTCTCAGTGGTAACATAATGGTACTAGGGATGCTTGCGCACTCCTAGCGCCTCCTTGCTAACAAGAGCCCAAGCGCGTCTGCTGTCTGCCGGTTAGGAAAACAGACACCTAGTTTATCAGTGTCTGTTTACCTAAACGCTACATAGCCAGGGGTCCAGGAAACGGACGCTTGTCAATTGAGCGTCCGTTTCCTGCACCAGACTGCCTGCGCTTTTTTTTTTTCACTTTTTTAAAATTAATTTACTTTAGTTTTTCCTCCTACTTAATATCAACTTTTTTTTTAGTGCATTGGGAGTGAATACCTAAAAGCCTCATTCACATGCATTTGCTTGTGATGAGCGCCTATACAACCCACGTCCAACTGCGGGTTGTACAGTGCGCCCCATTGACAGATCCTTTTCCTGTCTGCTTTTGCCACTCCGTCTGTCTTTCTGTTTCACATCCTGGCTTTGCCATTTTACTCTTTCTGGTACGGTCATTATTTTACTATTTATCCAGAGCTTTGGGGTACTGTTGCAAGCTGAGACACAGATGCTATATGGAAAGCATTAAAGATGTGAACTCCATGGCAATGCAATACGTTGCCATTCAGAGCACATAGGTTTGATTCCTAGCTCAGATCCCCTACTGGCTGGATCAGGTGGGGCCAGGGATGTTAGGCAGTCAGTGCTCACAGGTCCAGGAGGGTAGGTGTCTTAGTCACCAAGTGACTGCAACACCTGGTGACTGGTCAAAGGGTCCACAATTGCATCAACCCCAGTCAAGAACTGTTCACTGCAATGATTAGACTGATTGAATTGTAAAGATGATATAAAACAGGAGGAAAAGCCTCAGCTAGTTGTGAACTTATTTACAAAAAATGTGCCTTTCCATGGTTCAAGGTGATGTACATGAGCAAATATAATAAAAACAAAACACCACAGAGCCTAGCTCAATAGAAACTGGTTCAAATTGAGCTGGAAGCCCATAGAAGTAGAAGGGAACTACTGGACCAAAAAAAAGTATTAAGGATATTTATATGTATATATGTGCATTATTTTTATAGACACATAACAGAATTCTCTGCTTGTACGACACAGATGAGAGAAAAATTGTATGTGCTATGTTGAAATGAATGCTTTTTACCTAATTAGGACCCATGTTTCAGTGCCTTCCTGGAATATAGTTTGTTTAATGATTCATACGTGGGCTGTGATTTACCCCTGGGTCTGGAGAGTCTACAACAGTGAGTATTTATCAACACCATACTATTTTATGTAATTTTGTATGTATGTATGATCTATATAGATGTAATTATTCACAAAAAATATATATATGAGCTGGCCCCTCCAGACATCCTCTTCCTCTGCCAACACCCATTCCCCTATACTTCTGCCTTCTTGGCTCTTGTTTTGCCTATCCTTGGCTTTTTTTATTGCAGTCTTTCTCTCTCTTTCTCCTCCATCTCTCTCTCTGTATGTATGTGTGTGTATATATATATATATATATATCTATATATATAGATATATAGATATATATATATATAATAAAAATGAGATAATATCCATATGTTTTAAAATTGTTTCAAATATTTATCACACTTTTATTACAACTTACAAAAAAACAAAAACCATGATTATTACAGTAAATACAAAAAAAAGTTACAACTACATATCAGTCATACACATTCATCCATCTTAATCATACATAATCCAAGAATGGACAATTCATAAATGCTTAAAACAAAAATACAGTATAAACCCACAACTTATGTATAAAGTGCACACAAATTCAATTCAACTGACAGTTTTATGCAAGAGATCATGTTACATCAAAAAAATCATGCAAACCATGGGAATAGTGTTGCATTAAAAAACTGTGGAGTTGCCGAAATAAATAATTGCTTTATTCAAACAAACATGTGGATTCTGAACTATTCTGCTCGTTTCCCATGGTTTGCATATATTACGTGCAGAAGTACTCTTCCTCGATAAATCAAAAAATCATACATTGGTCTATATGTATGATGGCGCAAAACCCCTAACAAAACAACCCTCTCATCATACAAGGGATTCTTAAATCACTACAGGACCGCCATTCTACAGAAAAAAAAGGAATACTATGCAAACAAAATACACCATTTTCAGTATGATGCCCAGGCCCTATTCGCTTACGTATCACAAATCACTAAATCGACCTCACCACCTATTCCAGATGAACAAGCTCTCTCCAAAGCTATAGAACTCGCTTCTTTCTTCCAACAGAAGATCTTAAATACCCTCGCCCTCCTTCCTACAAATACAACTCCCCTCAAGTCAGGCGAGAATTCCAATTCTCTAAATAGACCCAAATTTGACTGTTTCGAATCAATCTCCACCAAAGAGATTGAATCCCTTCTAAAAAGACAGAAACCATCTAGCCATCCGGCTGATAATATTCCATCGAGACTCCTGCTTCTCATCCCAAACTTGATCTCAGGACCTCTGACCAGCATCATAAACAGCCTCCTATCCCAAGGAAGCTACCCAGACATCCTAAAAACCGCATCACTCAAGCCCCTCCTCAAGAAACACAATTTAGACCCAAATGTACCAGCAAATTTCAGACCCATCTCTAACCTCCCATTCGTCGCTAAACTAACGGAGAAACTGGTAAACACACAGCTTTCTGACTATCTGGAAGACCACAAGATCTTACACCCTTCGCAATATGGTTTCCGTAAATCACGCAACACGGAAACCCTCCTCATTTCACTAACAGACCATATTATTATGGGGTTAGACAAAGGACACTCCTTCTTACTAGTCCTGTTAGACATCTCGGCGGCCTTCGACACCGTCAATCACACCATCCTGTTGGATCGCCTAGCAGATATCGGCATCTCCGGATCTGCATACAACTGGTTCAAGTCCTTCCTCAGCAATAGGACTTACAAAGTCAAAATCAATAATAAAGAGTCACCCCTAACAAAATCTAATCTTGGCGTACCACAAGGATCTTCTTTATCCCCAACCCTCTTCAACATATACCTCCTCCCCCTCAGCCAACTGTTAACAGATCTCAACCTAATTCATTATCTGTACGCAGACGACGTACAGATTCTAATCCCCATAACTGAATCAATCTCAAAAGCACTCACCCATTGGAATAACTGCCTACTATCCATCACTAATCTACTCAACAGCTTAAACTTGGTCCTCAACGCCTCTAAGACAGAGCTTCTCCTCATCTCCTCAAATGATAACAATATCTCCCAACCATCACCACTCAACTCTCACATCACATGTAAGCAGGTTAGAGATCTTGGGGTGATTTTAGACAATCGACTAAACCTAAGGAAAATGGTCAACACAACAACTAAAGATTGTTTCTACAGATTACAGGTCCTAAAATGACTTAAACCACTCTTATTCTTCCATGACTTCAGGACAGTCCTCCAAGCGCTACTGTTCGCCAAAATAGACTACTGCAGCGTCCTTCTACTAGGACTCCCCAAATCCACTACCAAACCTCTGCAGATGATTCAAAATGCGGCAGCAAGATTGTGGACCAGTACCAGCCGCTACGAACACATCTCACCCATTCTCAGGAACCTACACTGGTTACCAGTAAATTTCAGAATTCTATACAAATCAATCACCTTAATCCACAAAACCATCCATCATCAACTTCAACTTGACCTGGAAATACCATTCAAACTCCACTCCTCTAACAGACCAACTAGAGACATTTACAAAGGCACTCTTAATGTTCCCCCCACTAAAGCCACACGCCTCGCTACAACCAAAGACAGAGCCTTTTCGATAGCAGGCCCATCTATCTGGAATAGCATCCCATCAAACCTCAGACTGGAGCCTTGCCTTTTAACTTTCAGAAAAAGACTTAAAACCTGGCTCTTTCACCAAGCCTTCCCTGAACCACCAGACAATTACTAGTTGGCCTTTCATTCCTACCCGGTCTGGCACTCCGTTTCTCAAAGAAAAAATAAATAAATAAATAAATGGACTCTGAGACTTTCAGGTTAAAGCACCGTTCTTAAGTTTTAACTTGTACACTCTATGGTAAAAATACTTTTACCGGCCTTTCTTCTTTCCAGCTTGTTGCAAGCTTCCAAGTTCTCTCCCCCTGTTGATTGTAACTTTGACTTATTCCTACTTATTGTTATCTTTCGTTTTACTTGAATTTGTTACTCTAGTTTTTCCCTTTGTTAAACTGTAAACCGATCCGATATGGTAATTTACTATGAAGGTCGGTATAAAAAACTGTTAAATAAATAAATAAAATATATAGTTCATTAAGATTGTGTTTTATTCATTGCTCATATTCAAATTTTTGTTATAAGCATTTATGTATCGTCTGTTCTTGGATTGTAAGTGGTGGAATGAGTGGTGGTGTATTACATCATAAAACACACAAACTTGTAAAAGCAAATACATGGTTTACTAAATATTGTAAAAATCAGCAAAAGCACACAGTATTGCCATAACAGAGCTATGCATAAAGATTTATACAAAGATACTTCCTTCATAGTCCGTTCCCCCCCACCCTTGTGAGTCAATGTATCTGAGAAAATTGGAGACAAGCATGGAGAAATACCATGAGATGGCTAAGGCACTCTCTTGCTGATGATCTGCCAGAGGCTAATTGCCTTCCCCTTATAGCCCCAATTTCTGGCTGTAATCCAAGTTGGGCAGTTTATCTAGGATTCACATTTTTTGCAAGCTTATGCGCTGAGCTGCAGTTTCTGCTAGGAGACATCGTGTTGGTATGTCTCCCAGACAGTTGGGCATTGAGCTTATCAGATTGTTACTAGCCAAACTAAAAGAAAAACAGCATGTGAAAATACCATGCTTAACGGTTCTTATGCTAAGCTCCATGCAGTTCATTTTGATCCACATTTATTGGAGATTACCTTTGTTCCACTATTCCCACCTGTCATGTGACAAAATTCTTCCCATTCACTAATTAACTTCCTGCTGGTTTCCACAGTTGTGTATGATTGAGATTGATGAATGTGTATGATGTATTTTTAATATTTTTTTTGTATTTACTACAATCATGTTTTTTATATTTTTGTAAGTTGTAATAAAAATGTGATAAACACGTGAAAAATTTATTTGAAAATATATGGGTATTCTACCATTTTTGTTTCCATATTTATACAAATTGAGAGTTCTGTCTTTTAAGAGAATTTTTCAGTACTAGTTACTAACTATATGTCTATATATAGATATACAGATGTATAAAACATCACAGTCCAGGGACATCAAGTTGGACCCTCATTTTTTTACAGCAAGCGCCTAAACAAATTCCAGGAATGCGTGGGATGTGCACCAGGATAGGGATAGTGCACATGGCAGGTGCTGTGAAAGATAGGTACACAATGTGGAGAAGGGCATACATGGAGTAAACTGCTGGGGTAGGATATCTGTAAGAGAAATTTCTAAATACATAATTAGTAACATACGGGCCGATACAGTACAGTGTGCTCCAACAGAGAGCACTGTTAACCTGCCATTGGACGCGCATTTTCCCTTGCCCCTTATTCAGTAAGGGGCGGAAAACGCGCGTCCAACCCGCCGAACCTAATAGCACCCTCAACATGCAAATGCATGTTGATGGCCCTGTTAGGTATTTGCGCGCGATTCAGTAAGTAAAAGGTGCAGCCAAGCCGCACATTTTACTTTCAGAAATTAGCGCCTACCCAAAGATAGGCGCTAATTTCTTCGGGCACCGGGAAAGTGCACAGAAAAGCAGTAAAAACTGCTTTTCTGTGCACCCTCCAACTTAATATCATGGCGATATTAAGTCAGAGGTCCCGAAGGGTAAAAAAAAGTAAAAAAAGAAAAAAAAGAAAAATTTTGAAGTCGGCTGTCGGGTCGAAAACCAAACGCTCAATTTTGCCGGCGTCCGGTTTCCGAGCCCGTGGCTGTCAGCGAGCTCGAGAACCAACGCCGGCAAAATTGAGCGTCGGCTGTCAAACCCACTGACAGCCGCCACTCCGGGCCAAAAGGAGGCACTAGGGACGCGCTAGTGTCCCTAGCGCCTCCTTTTGCCCGTTTCTACCGCCGGACCTAATTTAAATACTGAATCGCGCGCACAGGCGTTCTCCCACGGACTTTACTGAATCGGCCCGATAGTAATGATAGAAAAATGCCAAATGTTTCAGCCAGTCTAACTAGCAAGCTTCTTATGAAACATAGAAATGACGGCAGAAGAAGACCAAACGGCCCATCCAGTCTGCCCAGCAAGCTTTCACACTTGTTTTTTTCTCATACTTATGTTACTCTTGGCCCTTAGTAACCTTTTGGTTCCAATTCCCTTCCACCCCCGCCATTAATGTAGAGAGCAGTGCTGTAACTGCATCTAAGTGAAGTATCTAGCATAATTGGTTAGGGGCAGTAACTGCCTCAATAAGCAAGCTACTTCCACGCTTATTTGTTTACCCAGCCTGTGCAATTCAGTCCTTGTTGGTTGTTGTCTGAATATAAATCAACTTTTCTTCATTCCCCCCTGCTGTTGAAGCAGAGAGCTGTGCTAGATATGCATTGAAAGTGAAGTATCAGGCTTATTTGGTTTGGGGTGGTAACCGCCGTAACAAGCAACCTACTCCCTGCTTTTTTGTGAATGCAAATCCTTTTTTCCACATTTCCTCTTGCCGTTGACGCATAGAGCAATGTTGGAGTCACATTAACCGTGTGTATGTTTATTGAATAAGGGTATTATCTCCAGGTAGTAGCCATCATTCCCGCAAGCCACACTCTCTTCATTCACATCCTCTAGACTTTATGGATCCACAGTGTTTATCCCACGCCCCTTTGAAGTCCTTCACAGTTTTGGTCTTCACCACTTCCTCCGGAAGGGCGTTCCAGGCATCCACCACCCTATCCGTGAAGAAATACTTCCTGACGAGATAAAAGGGAGGGAGGAGGAGGTGACATCACTTCCCATGCCGGCTGCTTCTTAGCGGGGCTCTCTGCCCCCGGAGCGGTTTTTTTTTTTTTTTTTTTTTTTTTTTTTTTGGTTTTTTTTTTGCCAACCAAACTGAAAACCCACCCAAATCGCAGCGTTTCTTCGCGCTCTGCAAGCGGACAGCAACCAGGACCATGGCGCAAAAAAAAAAAACCCGTGGATTTTGCTAAGTTCTCCTACATGAAAGGGGGAGATGCCTCGGAGCTCCAGGACCCTAAAATGTCGGCGGCGGCCGCGATGGAAGACACGGAGCATGTGGATTCCGATCCGGACTTCCCGGACTCGGAGCGCCCCCTTCGCTCAGAGATGCGAGCGTGGTTTATGGAGCTGCGGCGTGATATTAAGGGGTTCAAAACAGAGATCACAGAAACACTCCAGGAAATGAGGGAGGATAACGCAGCCCTGGGCCGCAGAGTGGACGAAGCAGACCTTCGCTTGGATGAACACGAGGAGCGATGGCAGCAGCAACAGCAGGAGGTCAAAGCCCTAAAATTAACACAAACGGAATTGGAGGACAAACTTGAAGATCTGGAGAACAGATCCAGGCGCTGTAACTTAAGATTTAAGGGTATTCCAGAAACCGAGGAATATCAGGACTGTACATTAATTATTCAAAAAATTTGTCTTTGGATTCTGGGGACTCCTGAGAGTGGACCTGGGGACACTACATCTGACCCTGGGATAGAGCGTGCCCATCGGTCACTGGGACCTAAACCTGGCAATAAGGCACGTGACATTGTCGTCTGCTTTCATTCCTATGCTTATAAGGAAAAGCTTGCAGCAGCGGCTAGGAAGCAGCGGGTCTGGAGTTGGGAAGGGAATGAAGTTTCTATCTATGCAGATTTAGCTTCCAGCACTCTACGCAAGCGAATGACTCTTCGACCGGTTACCACTGCTTTGGCTCAGGCATCCATTCGCTATAGATGGCTGTTTCCTTTCAACCTTTGGTTCCAAGTGGATGGGAAATCTTATAAGGTCCGTAGTTTGGATGCAGCAGTGCAAGCCCTGAAGGCAGCGGGCATCACAGCGGACATACCTGTGCCAAAAGAGGTGGCTCCTTCCAGTTCCAGACCAGCAGCGCCACGCTGGCAACGTGTTACCAAGGGAGGCCGCAGACTTCGACGGAATGCCAGCGACATCGGGGTGGCAGAGACTCTCACCTGATATAACTAGACAGTTTGTTTGTTGAGGGTCTTTATGACTGTTTCAAAAACTGGTTGCTTATTCAGTTTTGCTTTAGCATATATGGTCAGTTATACCATATGGTGGGTACATTCAGTTACTGTTATGTTTGCTATTGTTATTGGATCATTTGGTGACCGCTCCGGGGGAGGGGTAGAATCCACTACCCGGCATGGTTTCTTCCTCCATATTCCTCTCTGGAGGGAGAGAAACCCTCCAGGATACTTGGTGGGAGGGGGGAGGGGGAGGGGGGAGTTGGGCTTCACATTGAACGGTTTCGCACATATATGGAGAGTTGTTAGGTGGGTGGTATGGTCTGGGGTTCCCCTTATATTGGATGGAGTTAAGAGCCTTTTTATGGCACCGCAGGGTTTGAATTTTCTTTTTTGGCACAAAACATGCTGGCCTCTTTGGTTCCTGGCATTGGGTTATTGGTTGGGTAGAGGGGAGGAGATGGGATACTAAGAATATGGCCACAATTACTTTCCTCTCCCTTAATGTTAAGGGTTTAAACTCTGGTAGGAAAAGGAAACTTTTATTTCAGGAAATGGAAAGGCTATCAGCACACGTGGTTTATGTACAAGAAACTCACCTTCTTAAGCGCTATGAGGGCCTATTACGTTCTGACAAATATCCGAATCAATTCTGGGCGGCAGCAACACCTGCCTCTAAATATTCGGGTGTGGGTATTTTAATACACAAAGATATTCAATTTGAGGTACAGAATATACTATCTGACCCACAAGGCAGATACCTTCTCCTTCATGTGGTTTTGGGTGGGGAGTCTTATACACTTTGTTCCGTGTATGGTCCTACTTCTCAGAAGGAAGCTTTTTATACTAAATTGCATAAGATATTAGCAGACCACATGGAAGGCAGTGTTATCCTGGGTGGGGACTTTAATTTGACGCTCAATCCTCGGATTGATAATTCGGCGGGATCCAGTTCTGACCCGGCTTTGGCTCGGAGGGCGTTTAAACAGGTGATCACGCTTATTGCCGGGGTGGATATCTGGCATTCTCGCTTTCCTACCTCTCGTAGCTATACCTATTTCTCATCCCCGCATAACAGCTATTCTCGCTTAGATATGTTTTTGCTTGATCGGACTAAACTTAATACAGTTACTGCGGTAGATATTGAGCCCATAGTTTGGTCCGATCACGCACCTATCTGGTTTAAACTAACTACTGGCCTCGCTGACTCAGGTCAACGTTATTGGCGGCTGAATGATTCGCTGCTGGAGGATGATACCTTCCAGAAGCAGCTGACTCAGGAAATTCAAGATTACATCCGTCATAATGATACCGGGGAGGTGGGAGCTGGGACCTTATGGGACTGTTTAAAATGTGTAATCCGAGGTTCCTGTATTGCGCGGGCTTCATATGTTAAGCGACAACGAGAGCGAGAACGCCAGAAGCTTTTGATGTCTTTATCTAAGTTGGAGCGGGCCCATATGAGGGATGGAGCTAGTTCTACGTCCCGGGGCCCCATTCAGGAGTTGAGGGATAAGATCATGGCGTTAGATTCAGCTCGTATTGCCCACCACTTGGAATTAGCCCAACCGATTTTTTGAGGGTGGGAATAAGGCAGGACGGTATTTAGCTCATAGCCTCAGACGGAAGCAGGCACAGGCCACTATTTCAAAAATTAAGGATTCTTCTGGGGGGCTCCTCACAGATAATACCTCCATTAGGAGTTGCTTTCAAAAGTTTTATTCTGATCTATATTGTGGGGACGCTGACATACCGATAGCTTCGATAGAGGCCTATCTTTCTCGGATTCCCCTCCCTACTCTGACGACGGCTCAGAGACAATTTTTAGACAGGGACATTACCGCTGTAGAAGTACAGGAAGCTATCGCCTCACTTAAACTGGGAAAATCACCAGGCCTTGATGGGTATACTCCACGGTTTTACAAATTATTTGCTACAACCCTTACCCCCTTGCTGTTGAATTACTTTAACTCTTTGAAGGCGGGGTCTACCTTGTCTACACAGGCCAATTTAGCGGGGATTACGCTCTTACTTAAACCTGGCCGGGACCCCTCAGTCTGTGGTTCATACAGGCCCATTTCTTTGTTGAACATTGATGTTAAATTACTGGCCAAAATTTTGGCGAACCGTTTAAATTGTTTTATAACCCAATTGGTGGGGGTAGATCAGGCAGGTTTTATCCCTGGGAGAACTACGGCTGATAATGTTCACAAAATTATGGACACTATCTGGTATGCCCAAAAACACATAATCCCTGCCGTGGCATTGTCGATCGATGCGGACAAAGCATTTGATCGAGTGCACTGGCCTTATCTTTTTCAAACCTTGGAGTATATGGGATTTGGCTCCTCCTATCTACAGTGGCTGGGGCAGCTTTATCATTCCCCCAGGGCCTGCTTGAAGGTAAATGGAGGCTATTCAGCTCCTTTTGAGGTGGGAAGGGGGACTAGACAGGGTTGCCCGCTGTCCCCTCTACTCTTTGCTTTATTTCTTGAACCGTTTGCTATTTCTATTCGTGGAAATGCTGATATCTCCGGAGTGACTATAGGTAATATTTCTACTAAGATATCCCTCTATGCTGATGACATTTTGTTTACGCTCTCTGACCCAGCCAATTCCCTTGAATCAGTTATTGCTGAGATGGAGACTTTCGGTAAGGTCTCTGGTTTCACAGTAAATTGGGATAAATCAGAAGTTCTCAATATCAATTTACACTCCCGTACGGTCCGTCTACTTCAAGAGCTGTTTCCCTTTAAGTGGGCCAAAACGCAAATTAAATATTTGGGCATTCAGCTCAGCGCTACGCACGATTTGCTTCCCATTAACTATACTCCGCTTTGGAACAAACTATCCAAGGATATGGAAGAGTGGAATCGCTATCAGATATCCTGGCTGGGTAGAATGGCTGTCTTTAAGATGACTATACTTCCGAAATTATTGTATCTTTTTCAGACACTCCCAGTACTGGTTTCTGTGTCTATGTTAAAACAGTGGCAAAGACGGTGTATGGCTTTTATTTGGGCAGGAAGGCGGCCCCGGGTAGCCCGCAGGGCACTCACACAACCTAAAAGTAGAGGTGGACTGGGCGTACCGGATTTGATCCGTTACTACCGTGCTGCTCAGTTTAAAAAACTGGTTGACCTGAACTCGTCTCGCAGACAGAAGCCATGGGTTCTTATTAATCAGGAACTTCTAGGTACTGTTCCTCTTGGTAGTCTTATATGGCAGCCCAAGCACACCTGGGTGGTAGACCTGGGTGCGGTGTTACCTCCCTCTACGCTTCTGCTGCTTTATTTGTGGCAGCATTATGGTACATTCCTGGTGGGAAATAGGGAATACCATCTCAGTACACACTTATTCCACAATAAAGCTTTTCGTCCAGGCTATGAGAGCTCGGCTTTTTTAGCTTGGAGGAAACGGGGCATTACAACATGGGGACATATTTGGGGTTCTGCAGCTTTACGTCCTTTTGCTGATCTTAAACGAACTTATGACTTACCTGAATCAGCAATATACTCTTATATGCAACTAGCCCATTTTGCCAAGGCCAATATGCTTTCATCTCACTTTGCTCAGGAACAATCCGACTTTGAGAAGTTATGTGAGAGGGCTCATAGCTACCCTAAAATATTATCCAGACTTTATCAATTGTTATTGGTCCAAGACCCCCCCAGTTATACCTTTCAGAAAGCTTGGGAGCAGGACCTTCGGGTAAGCTGGTCGCCCCGGATATGGAAGTCTATTTTTCAAAGTATGGGTAAGGGGCATATTGCTGCTTCTCTTATTGAGAACTCTTACAAGATGTTATACCGCTGGTACAAGTGTCCTTCACAGATACACAAATTCATGCCTCTCTATCCAGATGTTTGTTGGCGAGGCTGTATAGAGGAGGGCACGTTTTATCATATGTGGTGGACCTGTTCCCAAATTCAGGTGGTTTGGAGGCAGGTCTTTCAATGGCTGAGTATTCTTTTTCCAGGGCTGCCATCTCTCACACCGGCACAGGCATTGCTGGGTCAGGCACCCCCAGGGCTGTCGCAGGACTCCAATCAGTTAGTTCAGTATATCTCCACTGCTAGTCGTTGTGAGATAGCGTGCTTATGGAAGGCTACTAGTATTCCCAAGTTAGAGGACATTCAACACAGAGTGCGTAAAATCTTTTTATTATCCAAAATCACAGCATTTAAACATAAGAAAGTCTCTCGCTTTACATCAATTTGGCATCCCTATCACACTTGGCTTTCTAGTGTATCCCTGGGTATTCCGACTTAAATAGTGAATGTGTAGCGGAAATCCTTTGGCTCCTTTAATCCTCTTGGGGGTAACCCTATAGGCATATCTATTCTCTCTGGTGTGACACCATTTATACTATGTTTGTGCAAATTTTGACATTGTAACTGTGAAGCATGGGGGGTGGGGGGTGGGGTGGATTATATAAATTCAATGTGAACAACTTCGTTGCAAACCTTTGATGTATAACCTACAGCAGATAACGGTTTTGTTTTCATATCCGGGCTGTTTCTTAAGCATGTTGTTCTCCTGATTATATGGTCCGGTCTGTAGGTTGCTTTATGTTGTTGTTTCAATAAAAATCTTTAAATTAAAAAAAAAAAGAAATACTTCCTGACATTGGTTCTGAGTCTTTCTCCCTGGAGCTTCAAATCGTGACCCCTGGTTCTGCTGATTTTTTTCCGACGGAAAAGGTTTGTCTTTGTATTTGAATCATTAAAACCATTCAAGTATCTGAAAGTCTGCATCATATCACCTCTGCTCCTCCTTTCCTCCAGGGTGTACATATTTAGATTCTTCAATCTCTCCTCATAAGTCATTCAATGAAGACCATCCACCTTTTTGGTCGCCCTACTCTGAACCTCCTCCATCTTGTCTCTGTCCCTTCGGAGATTCGGTCTCCAGAACTGAGCACAGTACTCTAGGTGAGGCCTCACCGAGGACCTGTACAAGGGGATAATCACTTCCCTTTTCTTACTCGATATTCCTCTCTATGCAGCCCAGCATTCTTCTGGCTTTAGCTATCGCCTTGTCACATTGTTTCCCTGACTTCAGATCATTAGACACTATCACCCCAAGGTCTCTCTCCTGCTCCGTGCACATCAGCCCTTCACCCCCCATCGAATACAGTTCTTTCGGATAACCTCACCCCATATGCATGACTCTGCACTTCTTGGCATTAAATCTCAGCTGCCATATCTTCGACCACTCCTCCAGTTTCCTTAAATCCCGTCTCTTTCTCTCCACTCCTTCCGGCGTGTCCACTCTGCAGATTTTATGCTCCGCTGTGCAGGTTACCTCCATGTTTCTCTTTTACTGGGACAATAACAAACACAAACATGTAGACAAAGACTACAAGGTTATCTGCCCATGTTTCATCAATCTTGCAAGACTTACATTGGCTTCTAAATGAGTTTTGGGTAAGATTTAAGATCCTATCTTTAGTTTGAGTTGTCTATGATAAAAGCTCTCTTATTTGAAGCAGTTGTTGAGCATATATCGCCCGCAAAAGTCTATATTCTGAATCATAACAGTTGCTTGTGATTCCGATTATTAAAGATGTTGCAGCAAACTTCCAAGCGAGCTTTCCCTTATGTTGCGCCAATATTATGGAATAGCATTCCTTCAGAAATGCATTCATCCAGTGATTTTAAAACCTTTAGGAAAGTGCTAAAAATGTATTTGTTTAGAGAAGTTTTTAGATGTATGATGTTGGAATGTGTTAAATTTGTTTTTACATCGTGTGTGTTTGATTTTGATGTGTGTGGGAATGTTTAACATATCTTAAATGTTTTATATTATGTCTATTCTGACTTTGTTGTTGTAATCCAACTCGAAAAATTTTTTTCGTAAGAACATAGACTGTTAAGAATTTGTAAATAAGGCCCGTTCTTAGCTCCCATCCCACTTAGCTGGACACTAATTGATCTTTAGCATTTTCATTCTTGTCCCCAGAGATCCACTGTTTCTTAGCATCTAATCAAATGAATCCAGAACCAGTGGATTATGCATCTCAGATGGAGATGGAGCAAAACTGACATCACTCCTGCAGTGAAATCAGCCTGCCAGTATTTTCCGTCTCCAGCGGACGTGCATCTCCCTACTGGGGATTACATCAAGTTTTAGAAGGCGAAATAAAACTAAATTTAATTCACCCTGCTCTCCTGCAGTGATAACAAATTGTCTCTCCCCCAGATGAGAATTCCTGAGGTGATTTCCCTGTACGTACCCGGATCAGTCCAGATGGTGGGTTGAGTCTCCTGTCCAGCAGATGGGGACAGAGAAAAACTGAAAAGGGTATCCTATATCAGCACAGTGCTCACCCTGCATACCTTCAGTATTTCTCTGTCTCCCAGAGGTTCCCTAGCTTTCTATGTTTTCCACACTGTGGTGATTTCTTTCTTTCTCCTTCTGATTGTTTCCAGGATCAAGCAAGTATTGATTAATTTCTATATGTATAAAAAAAAAAAAAGAATTTGAAGGAAATCAAACTTCTTGTCTGTCAGACAGCTCTGTCTCACAGCTCTTACAGGGTCCCAGGGGGGATTTTCCCCTTGAGTACTCAGCCTGGGACCCCTCTTCCTGGTGACCACGTGCCTGGCTTAAAGGGGTGATACTGGTGGTCCAGTCATGCCCCCTTTTCGCGCCTGCCTCAGGTCTTTTAGTAGAGAAGCTCCCATTCCTTTGCTCGTTTCTTTGGGGGGGAAAAAAAAGACCATCGGAGGCATAGCTTACCCACGCTTTTCATTGCAGGCTCCAGCAAGGTAAGCAGCCGGGGAAGTGATTACTGGTGGGTCCAGTCCCTCTCTTCACCCGTGTGTGTCTAAGCTCTGTGTAAAAGAAACAAATAAATAAATGTTTCTGTTTTGGTCAGCTGCAATCTAGGGCCCCAGCCCACCTGAATTGCCAAGTTTATGGCCGATTTCGTGTTTTGTGAGCCGTTTTTCCCCCCACCATGCTATACACCAGGATGGCCATGGCCATCCTGGTGTATAGCATGTGAGGAATCTGCCGCTCTGTTTTCTAGGACTGGGATTTGCTCGAGGTGCCCTGGACGACTGGCTTGTTCGGGCAAAGTCGGAGGACCTGTGCATAGCAGTCAACCGGGTCTTGTCTGTTCTCACCTCCCTCAGGTGGATAGTCAATTTCTCAAAGAGCAACCTCAAGCCCTCTCAGGTCCTCAAATTCTTAGGAGCACGCTTTGACACTCGTGTGGGCAAAGTTCTGTTACACTCACCCAGTACTACTGTTAAGCACTGAGGTACACCTAGATTGGCAGCTGGTCCTCCCAATAAGAATCCAGATGGCATGGATGAAGAGGCCGATTCTGACCCTCTAGAGGATAGGGAAATTCCTCCGGGACTGGAACTATATAGGACTATGTTGCGGCTCTTTTATAGAGATGAGATACCGGCTCTGATTTCCCAGACTTTCAAGATGCTGGGAAAACCTGGGGCAGAGTCCATGTCTGAGCCCAAACAAAAACACATTTTGGTTTCTTTGCGTAAAGCCTCTTGTTTGTTGCCTATTATGGAGGCCATTCAAAAACTGATCTTGAGTGGGGCACCCCAAAGGCTAATTTGAAAGGGGGTCGGGTTTTGGAAGGGCTGTACCCCCTGGATTTCAGTGGCGAGAGCGTTTGTGTTTTCCGAAAGTGGATGCATTTGTCTGTGCCATCTCCTAGGAGGGGCCTTGAAGGATGTGCATGATAGGATTGAGGCCATCCTAAGCAAGCATTTGAAGCAGTGGCAATGACTTTGCATATAACTTCTTGTTCCCTGGTGGCTCACTCTTGTTTTCTTCTCTCAGGAGGTCGATGAATCTGGAGTGAATTCCAGGGCATTCATGGAGCCAGCAGCTGCCTTTTTGGCAGATGCGGGCTGTGATTTGTTCCGCACATCAGCCAGAGAGGTGGCTTCAGTAATAGCAGCCAGGAGTCGGTTAAGGCTGAGAAATTGGTCTGCAGATGCGACCTTCAAGGCTAACCTTACGAAATTGCCCTTCAAAGGCTCGCTCTTATTTGGGAGCAAGTTGGACAAAACTGGCCAGTAAGTGGTAGCCAGTTCCTCGGTAGCCGGAAGATAAAAAGCAGACACTGCGCTGTTTTGGCATATCAGGTCATGCCAAGGGATCCAAGCGTTTTCAACCCTACAGAGGAGGTCTCTGTCCTTTCTTCCCAGACAGCCCAGACGAAGCGCGGGTTTGGGTAGTGGAGCCTCCCAATGAAGGTATGCCGACCTACCCCCGGGAACAGGAGATAGGGGGTGCCTCTCTCTATCAGAGGTGGGTTGAAATCACATCAGACCAGGGGGTCCTGAAGGTCATACAAGAGGGATATGTGCTGGAGTTTGACAGTGTTCCTCGGGAAGTATTCATGGTGTCTCCCTGCTACTCCCTGCAGGCAATGGAGTGTACATTCTCAAGGCTCCTCAGTCTGAGGGCTGTAGTTCCAGTGCCCATGTCTCAAGAAAATATGGGTTGATACTTCATTTATTTCATTGTGCCCAAGAAGAGGGCTCCTTTCGTCCCATCCTGGACCTCTAAGGGGTCAATAGTCATTTGCGGGTGACTCATTTTTGCATGGAAACATTGTGCTCAGTGATGATGGCCATGCAGTTGGGGGAATTTCTGACCACCTTGGACCTGTCTGAGGCATACATGCATATTCCCATCCAACTAGAGCACCAATGTTTTCTACAATTAGCAGTTTTGGGATAACATTATCAGTTTGGGTGCTGCCTTTTGGTCTGGCCACCGCACCCAAAACCTCTTCCAAAGTTATGGTGGTGATGGCAGCAGAGTTGAGAGAGGATGGGATCCTGGTACACCTGTATTTTGATGACTCGCTGATTCAGGCCATGTCTCTGGTAGAGAGTTGCCTAGTGTCCCTTAAAATGATTTCCCTGTTGCAGGAGCTTGGCTGGGTGGTGAACCTGGCCAAGAGCAGTCTTCAGTTTTCTTAGTCGCTAGAGTATCTCTGTGTTTGGTTCAACACAAAGCAGGGCAGGGTTTTCCTGCTGATAGCTCATATTCAGAAGTTGACACAGGTACGTCTGTTGATGAACACTATATGACCAACAGTGTGGTCCTATCTGCAGGTACTCTGTTTGGTGGCAACCTTAGAAGTGATGCCTTGGGCAAGGGCGCATATGCATCCTCTTCATCTGTCCTTGCTGTCTCAGGCCCACAGTCTCAGGATTATTCGATTTGGCTCCAGCTGCTGATGGAAGTCTGCTCTCCACTACAAGCAGATCATGTGAGAGAGAGTTTCTCTAAAATCACCGGACTGGTTTGGACTCATGGCAGATGCAAGCTTCCAAGAACTGACAGTGCAAAGGCACTGGAGTGCAGAAGAGTTTCTCTGGAACATCAATTGGCTGGAAGCCCAGGCGGTCCGGTTGGTGTGCTTGCAGTTCAGTGGCAGGTTGCAAGGTTGAACAGTCCGGATGATGTCTGACAATGCAACAACAATGCTTATCGGCAGAGAGGAACCAAGTGCCAGCAAGTGTCGCAGAAGATAGACCAACTTATGCAATGGGCGGAAGTGCATCTTCAGGAGATCTCTGCCTTCTCAATGTGAAGATTTCTCAATTCGGCAGTCACAGGAGAGATCCAAAGTCCTTGGGTATCGATGCTGTCATGCAGGATTGGCCGGAGGGCAAGCTGCTGTATGTCTTTCCCCTGTGGCCCATGTTGGGCAGAATGGTTCGGAGAGTCGTGGTTCACAGAGGGATGATGCTTCTGGTGGCACCAGATTGACCCAGGAGACCATGGTATGTGGATCTGTGAAGGCTCCTGGTCAACTCTCCCCTCCGGTTTCCAGCGCACAGGAATCTGTTGCGGCAAGCATCTGTTCTTCATGAAGATCTGACTCTATTTTGTCTCGCTTGCTGAAATGGGGATATTCTACTGCAGTTATTCCCATCTTGCTTACCAGCGAGAAAGTTCTCCACTTCCTTAGCCTGTGTGCGGGTTTGGTGAGTTTGAGAGACTTGGTGTGAAGATTGAGGTGTTCTTGCTTGTTTGGTTAAGAATCCCACTCATTTTGGAATTTTTGCAGGATGGATTTAATAAAGTGTTGGCCCTTAATTCCTTTAAGGTACAAGTAGCTGCTCTTGCCTGTTTCAGGGGGCAGGTGAATGATGGTCCCTTGTCAGCTCATCCAGATGTAGCCCATTTCTTGAAAGGAGTGAAATATCTTCGTCCTTCCTTGCAGTTACTGATGCCCTGTAGAGTCTTATTATAGTTTTGGATTTCTTAGCAGGCCCCACATTTAAATCAATATGTAACATTTCCTTGCGGTTACTGACCTTGAAAACAAGGCCTGTAGCTCAGACTTTCTGAGCTACAGGCCTTGTTTTGCCAGGAGCCATTCCTCTGAGTGACTCCAGTGGCAGTACAACTGGGTACTGTTTGTTTCTTTTTGCCAGACTTGGTCTCAGATTTTCACTTGAATCAGGTCATTTCCCTGCCATCTTCACACAGAGAAAGAGATGTGGAGGAATATCGCCTGTTGCTTCCCTTGGATGTCAAGAGACGTATTGTAAGGTATCTGGACGTTTCAAAACCTTTTTGGAAGATGGATCGCCTGCTTGTCCTCCACAGTGGTCGTAAACAGGACAAGCCGGCTTCGCGGATTACATTAGTGTGCTGGATTAAAGAGATGGTCACAGCCGTGTACATGGATGCTGAACAGCTGTTGCCTAGCCAGGTTAGGGCTCATTGCACTAGGGCTGAGAGTCAGGGTGGAAGTTAGATTGTTGTCTCCTGTCAACATTTGCTGAGCTGCGACATGGTCCTCCTTATACACCTTTTCCAGGAATTGTCTGGATGTGCAGGCCCAAGAAGACACAGCCTTTGCATGTGCGTTCATGAGTGAACCGTGGGCAGCCTCCCGCCCTATTTGTAAGTAGCTTAGGTATATCCCACTTGTTCTGGATTCATCTGACTAGTAACGAATGGGAAATTACTATTTACCTAATAATTTCCTTTTCTTTAGAAGAGTCAGGTGAATCCAGCTTCCTGCCCTTGACTGCCGAATGATTTTGCTAAGGTTGTCCTGCACGGCTACATGTTCCAGGGGTTACTGGAAAGTTAATCCAGTCTCTGTACTAGTGTTAATATATTCTTTGTCGGAGCTCAGTGTTTCCTGTTGGCTGAGTACTGAAATGGTTATCTGTTATTGATCAAACTTTTGCTGGTCTGTCCACAGTTGGCTTTTGAAGAGAATACTGGCAGGCTAATGTCACTGCAGGAATTAAATATACTGTGATGTCAGCTTTGCTCTGTCTCCATCTGCTGGTAAAGGTGCACAATGCACTGGTTCTGGATTCATCTGACTATCCTAATGAAAAGGAAATTATCAGGTGAGTAGTAATTTCTCATTGTTCTATTCTTTCTTGAAATCTGACATTTTTTGTCTCCACACCTCCAATAGGAATGTGTTCCCAAAGATCCATCACTCTTCATGAAGAAATATTTCCTTAGATTGATCTTTTATCTTCCCTTTCTCATCCCCATCCTGTGGCTCTTCGTTCTAAAAAATGTGTTCCTTTCAAATGAGCCTATCTTGTTTGAAATACCTCCAAAGAATAAATACAATCATATTACCCTGTCTTTTCTCCTCTAGCGCATACATGTTTAGGCAGGGTCATTGCTAGGTACTTAAAAGATCTGGTACATGAGTCAGAAGTCCTTCCTCCATGATTTTGATAATTAGCTATGAATTTAAGCCGCCTGGGGACAAGGAAATACCTACCTGAATGTAATCCACATTGAAGTGCCTGAACAGAATATAAATCAAATAACTTTCATAAAAATTATTTGATAACATTCATTCAATTCTTCTATATAGATATGGGAGTGAAGTCTGGAATCTGTACAAGAGGAGACAGAATTTCAACAAACATACTGTATCTCCAGTTCTGTAACTCTGCATCCATAGAAATTCTCTCAACAGCAGGGACAGGAATTTCCCCTTAAACTTACCATACAAAAAATATATATACATTTTTTTTCACATTCTAGTATCACCTCAGTAATAGCAATATAAACACCTTCCATTGCCAGACACTTATTGAAGTAACACAAAATCCTGCAAAAAATTCACACTATGTAGTAAACCTGCTACCAGCACTAATTCCTATGAGACGAGGCTCTTTCAGCAGAAGAGAGGCTCTAGAACAAGGGGTCATTTATTTATTTGATTTATATTCCACTTTTTGGCACTTCAGAGCAGATTATTTTCAGGTACTCTAGCCATTTTCCTATCCCAGGGGGCTTACAATTCATGTTTATAATTGAAGCAACAGGGAGTGTAAAGTGGCTTGCCCAAGATAACAAGGTGCGGCAGTGGGATTTGAGCCTGGTTTCCCTGGTTCGAAGCCTGCTGCTCTAACCACTAGGTGGCTACTCCACTCATGATGAGGGTGAAAGGGGATAGACTTGGGAGTAATCTAAGGAGAGGGTAGTGGAAGCATGGAATGGCCTCCCAATGGAGGTGATGGAGAGAGAAAAAAACAGTATCTGACTTCAAGAAAGCATGGGATAAATATGACGGATCTCAAAGGGAGTATGGGAATTATGAAGCTAAATTAATTGGGTGGGCAGACTAGATAGGCCATATGGGCTTTTTCTGCCGTCATGTGTCTGTTTCTATGTAAATAGCAAATCTTCCTAAGAGAGGGTAGCAATACAAATATTACTACAGGCCAAAGAGATTGCTGTAGATCCTTACACAAATACTATGCTAGCAGAATCCCTCACCTCAGTCACACGTGCAGAACACTGACCAACCCTTACATAATACAAAATGAAACCACAAATTAAAAACAGAAATGTCATTAAAGCAGACCAGACTGAGCCTAGTGTAATAGTAGAAGGTTTAGCCAAGTTAGCTTTGAAAATAAAGCCAACCAAATCAGAGCCACTAGGGATTCCCACATTGCCGTGGCCACTAGCAGGTCCTCCCTTCCCCCATGAGAACTGGCACCATAGCAAACAAATCTCTGTGCTCCAAGTCTACCGGGGTGTGTTGAACTGGCAACTGAAGTAAGGTAGCTGGATCTTCACTTCAAATATCCCAACTCGGAGCGAAGAATTCGCTCCAGTGTTGACTGCTCTGTATCCAGGCATCCCACCGGCCAGTTCAATCCAAGGGTCAGGTCACAGAAAAGGGGGGGGGAGGGAGTTATCGGCGCTCCAGGACTCAACTATGTTTGCAAAACTCCATGCCGGGAGTCACAGCTTTTCCAGCTTCTGGAGTTTGACCGGGATCTGCGCTGAAAAAACTTGCGATCCTCTGCTGAATCGAGCCGACTGGTGAGGGAATTGGGGCTACGTCTGTCTGCCCTTACGTTTTGTATGAGGCATAGTTCCTGATAACAGCCGAAGAAAAACAAAATTGCACTCAGAACGGAGCTGTGTCCCTCCTTCAAGGTGCCATCTTGCTCTGGCCCATTTCTCTGCATTTTTTAAATAAAATTTAAAAAACTGAAAAATGTTGCTTGCATAAATATTCAACCCCTTCAGACTAGTACTTGGTAGAACCACCTTTTGCAGCAATAACAGCTTTAAGTCTGTTTGAGTAAGTTTCTACCAGCTTTGCATACTGATTGGGAGTAATATTTGCCCATTCTTCTTGGCAGATTTGCTCCAGGTTGTTCAGGTTGATTGGATGACACTTATGGACTGCAAATTTCAAATGGTGCTACAGATTCTCAATTGGATTGAGATCTGAACTTTGACTTGGCCATTGTAGAACATTTACCTTTTTGTAGTTTAGCTCACTCCTGTGTTGCTTTGGTGTTGTGCTTGGGATCATTGTCCTGCTGAAAAGTGAAGTTTCGCCCAAGTTTAAATTTTTTTAGCAGACTGAAGCAAGTTGACTTGCAGTTATCTCCCTGTATGTTGCTCGATCCATCCTTCAATTTTAACATGATGCCTAGGCCCCACTGAGGAAAAGCATCCCCACAAAATGATGCTGCTACCCCCATACTTTACCTTTGAGTTGGTGTTTGCTGAGGAATGGCAGTGTTAGGTTTGAGCCACACATAGCGTTTTGAATTTTAGCCAAAAAGCTCAATTTTTGTATTATCTGAGTACAAAACCTTATCCCACAATTTAGCTGGGTCTATGCTTTCTGGCAAACTCCAGATGTGCTTTGATTTGGTCTTTCTTCAGTAATGGATTTTTTCTAGCCACCCACCCGTGCAGTCCAGTTATATGCAGATCTCTTGATATAGTTGACTGGTACATCTCAATGCCAGTCTCAGCCACTGAACTCTGTAGCTCCTTCAAAGTGATTGTTGGCCTCTGTGGCTTCCCTCACAGTTCTCCTTTTTGCTCTGATGCTGAGTTTTGAGGAATGACCTTGTCTAGGGAATATCTGGGTGTTATGATGCAGCTTCCATTTCCTCACAATTGATCCAACAGTGTTCAGTGGGATATCCAAGCACTTGGATACTATTTTGTAGCCTTTTCCTATCTTGTACATTTATTTATTTGTAGATTTTTATATACCGACATTAGTAGGGGAACACCACATCGGTTTACATAGAACTAAAATATAGCAAACATGTCTTATAACTTTATTTTTAATTTCCTTAGAATGTTCTTTAGTTCTCATTTTCACAGCTTTCCTTCAGATTCACAGTCTGACCTATGGTACTGGAATTAGGGAGTCTCTTATTCAGAAAAGCTGACCTTTTTTAATGATTCACAGGTAGAGACCAATTATATTGTTAGGGCAATAGCTTTCACCTATGTAAACTTGGAGCTTCCACAGCACAGGGGTTGAATACTTATGCAAGGATTTTTAGTTTATTTTATTTTACAAAAATGCAGAGAAATAATGAATTGTGATTTTGAAAATGTACTTTAAGCGCATACTGGTTTCCAGTAAACATACTGTCAGGAACAATTTGTGAGTCATTTGTAATCCACAAAAATCTGTAGACTTTTTAGGGGGTCAAATACTTTTGCAAGCCACTGTATAATGTCATAGGAATGTCTCAGAAGTCTCACATCTCTATATTGCTTCATTAATTTTTCACCTTTCCCTAGAATATTGCTATCTACATTATTTTCAGTTCTCCTTAGTCATCTGCTTCTATATAGTGCTGCCTTGAGCAATTATTTTCTGCATTGACCTATGAACTACTATACAGTCTCCATTAGCCTGTTATGATAGCTGAAATAGATTGGCCTTAAACCTGTTAGGCCTTTGTAATCACTACATTTTATATACTTTCCTAACAAATCTGTTTGTTGCCTTAATGTCACTTTTTAGCTTTACCCACAGATTTTCTGCTTCCTCTATCTTTTCATACCCTGTTTAAGGACTCCTTGAGGTAGTCTCCCCCCCAATCATCAAAATTTGTTTTGCTAAAGTCAAGGACCCTGGCCTTTATATTTATTTATTTATTTTTAATCTTTATATACCCAAATATAAAGAAGGAGCAATACTGCACTCCACAAATCGTAAACAAAATCCACTAAGGAGTGCAAGAAGACTCTAGGTCCAATAATTTCATTTTCAATATTATTTATTTCAAGTTTTAAATGTTCCAAGGAGCCACTCCTGTTTTAAAGTAATGCACAAATGAATGACTGCTTCAGGGTCCCCCGACACGGACCCCGTGTTTCGCCCGAAGGCTGCGTCGGGAGGGACAGTCTATATTTTCAACAAAAGCTAAAAGAGAACGAAATATCAGCATTAAAAGTAATGGACCAATTTAAGGGTACAGAGTATATCTAGTAACGCTGAGACACGTACCTTAAAGTCAGCTGAGGAGTTCACACAGCTCAAAACGGCAAGGAGGGTGGGCGGCTAGACTAAACTCAGCGTTTTAAAGAACTATTTTGGCGCGTTTTTTACCACCAATCAGAGAAGAGAGTCAGCTAACCAATCAGAGCAGGACAGCCTGCACGCAACAACATGAGAAATGTCATTCTACACAAACGAATATTGAAAGTACATACAGATGAAGAAGTTTTTTTGTTTGAAAGTACATACAGATAAAAAAAATATATATATACAGATGAAATATATATATACAGATGAGAAAATATTTTTCTGCACAAAATAATATTGAGAAAACGTGTGAATCAAAAGATTTTTGAGAAATAATTATAATTTTTGAGAAATGATTATAAGAATTACTGCCATTCAATCACATACAAAGGCAAAAAATTATTTATGAGATAATTATAGAAATTACTTATAAGAAATATTTATAAGAAATATTGCCATTCAATCTCATTGTTTAATCCCGCCGGATGCAGGCTGTTAAGAATAAAAATCCATTTCTGCTCTCTGCGGATAAGCATATCAGAAAAGTTTCCTCCCCGACTAGGTGGATGAAGCAGATCAATAACCAGAAACTTTAAGTCATCCTCAGAGTGCCCTGCTGTTTGCCAATGGGAGACAAGGGGAGCAGTGTCACGGCCAGTGCGAATATTGGACCGGTGCTCGATAATACGAGTACGTATTTGTCTAGTGGTTTTGCCCACATATAATTTTGGGCAAGGGCACAAGATCACGTAGATTACTCCTCGTGATTGACAGCTGGTAGAAAATTTCAAAACAAATTTTCTGTGTGTAATCGGATGTTCAAAATTATTGGTGGAGAGGGCAAGAGGACATACTGAGCATTGTCCGCAGGATTGGTGGCCAGAAAAAACATCCGGCGTGGTATTGAGATTAGGTTGAAAATGCGAATGTACAAGTATATTTCTCAAATTTTTTCCCCGGCAAAAAGAAAAACGTAATGGATAATTAAAGACTTCATGCAGAGATAATAATGACCAATGACGCTTTAAAATGGAGGTAATAGTGTACACGTGAGTTGAGAAGGGCAAAATACAATTGATACATGAATCCTCTGTACGGGTTTGTGGAAGGAAAAGAAAATCTCTGTTTACATAAAGTGCTCTTTTAAAAGCTTTGCGAAGTACCCGGTGAGGGTACCCCCTTTCTTTAAACCGGAGGATCATCTGCTTAGCTTGTATTGTGAAGTCATCCTTGGATGAACAGAGGCGTCGGAGCCGTAATAACTGTCTGGTTGGGATATTCATTTTTAAAGGAGTGGGATGGTGACTTTCGAATTGTAACAAAGTATTGCGATCTGTGCTTTTACGGTAAATAGACGTGCTGAACACCCCTTCATTCAACTGTACCTGCACGTCCAAAAATGGAATGGTGACAGGATCAATGCAATGGTTAAATTTTAAATGGGGGTTGCTCTGGTTAAGCCAGTCCAAAAAATAATAAAATTGCATGTCCGTCCCTGTCCAAATCAAAAAAATATCGTCTATGTAACGATACCATGCACTAATAAATTGAAAAAATGGAGAAATGTATACTACTTCTTCCTCAAACCGGCTGACATACAGACATGCCAAACTAGGGGCCATAGTGGCCCCCATGGCAGTGCCTTTAACTTGTTGGTATAAGGTTTGCTGAAATTGAAAGAAGTTTCTAGTTAAAGCCAATCGTGTTATAGAAACTAGAAATTGGGTAGAAATGCGGTTTGGAGGAATACGGGAACTCAAAATGTTTTCAACCAATGTCAACGCCTCATCCTGGGGGATATTGGAATAAAGAGATACTATATCCAAACTTACTAAGAAGCATGTCTGTACAGGTGAAGGAAGGTTTTCAATAATGGTAATAAAATGGCTAGAGTCACGGCGTTACTAGATATACTCTGTACCCTTAAATTGGTCCATTACTTTTAATGCTGATATTTCGTTCTCTTTTAGCTTTTGTTGAAAATATAGACTGTCCCTCCCGACGCAGCCTTCGGGCGAAACACGGGGTCCGTGTCGGGGGACCCTGAAGCAGTCATTCATTTGTGCATTACTTTAAAACAGGAGTGGCTCCTTGGAACATTTAAAACTTGAAATAAATAATATTGAAAATGAAATTATTGGACCTAGAGTCTTCTTGCACTCCTTAGTGGATTTTGTTTATAATCTTTATATACCGAAATTCCTGTATGAGATACAAATCAATCCGGTTTACATAGAACGGCAGATCGCCCGGGGCTTACATACCTGACCAAGGCTTTTTACATAAAACAGTGAACAAAGGCTATTAACATAAAACAGTAAACAATGAGTCTCCAAAACTATACATATAACGATTAAACAGTGGGTCTCAAAATAACAATTAATAATGATTACCATTAAAAACAATTCATAATTAAACAGAAAAAATTGCCTGGGGCTGAAGGTGCATGCTTAAGGCTATTTTCTTGAAATTGAACAGTAGCTCGCCAAAGGTTTAACTTGAAGACAATTGAACAAGGGGGGGGGAGCAAAAGGAGGGTAATAGATGAAAGTGTAAATGGGAAGCCTGCTAGAAAGGAGGTTATAAGAAACCTTTCTGCTAGTTATATAGTGTAAATTGTCATTTGTTAACTGCTTGATGTTTGTACTTCTAAAACTCCCCAAATTGGTTGTCGTTAGAACTTAAATTCCATTTACCACCAAATGCATGAGATTTAATTGCATATACTGGAATCTGCTGGGTACTTGTGACAAGACTGGCCATTGTTGAGAAGATGCGGGGCTTAATGGACTTTGCCATTGGTTATGCTCCTGTGTGTGTTACAACCGACTTATTTTTGTGTTTAATCCACAGCTGTGACTAGTCGCCAGGACTGGACAGTATGGCAACAAAATGTTATATACAGAGGTATGGGTAAAATATATAGAACAGTCTAAAGAACACTATGCATGTAAATGTCTAAATATGTGCCAATAATTTCCTTTGTGGATTTGATTAATCGAGAACTGAAAGACCTTAGCATTAAACAAATAAAACCCCTGAAAATTGGGAGAATTAAGAATTGTAAGAAGAAAAATCTTTTCAGTTGTGATATGGGTTGTGAAATAAACTTTTAATACCAGAATGCTAGAAGCTAAGAGCAAATAAGATCTTATGGAGAGTTACTACACACTTACTATGAACAGAAGCAGAGATCATTTGCTGATATCAGGGGCCAAATAGGTCACTATGTCTAATCAATACACCAGTGAACTACCTATGCAGTTATCAAAACATGTCTTCAGGCATGTACCTTTTACAGGTGTATTCAGCAAAAACATCTCTGGAGAATACCTGTATAATTCCACCCTTCATCAAATTTAGGATGATATAATGCAGTCTAAAACTCCAAAACCACTCACTTCCGCCCGTGTCTTAGCTTGGTTTCAAGCATGCCTCACCCATGCAGCTATAGCTGGCTAGGACTCTTACTGGTCTTGAGGAGGTATCTGGGTATAAGATGATGCCTTGTATTTGAGTCCTATTTGTAACATGTTGAATTCTTCGGCAGATGTAGGAGGGCAATGTGAATAGGCTGGACCAGTGGCTGCAGACAGGTGTTCAGAATCAGACTGTGCAGCTGTCATTACTGCAGAAAGTGATCAATTTTGAGGCAGAATGATGGCAAACTGTTTACATATTGGCAGCAAAGGCACAGCACAATCAAAAGATCGTATTTGCAATAAGAATAATTATATACAACAGTTTCTTTCCTAGACATCCAAAAAAAGCCCCTATCCCCAGACAATCACAATCTAAATTCAGCATGGGCCTATGAGCTTGATGGGAGAGGTCTTGGAGGATGGTAGAGACCTTTTGTATTTCTCCAGATTTGTAAATAAAAATGCAAGAAATGGTAATGAATTGGCAACTAACAATACAGCTAGTACTTGTCCATTCTGCAAAACCATTCCGCCCAAGGATCTGATTTCTATTTGCAAGCTTTCTATACCATTAAGTTGTTTCATCGGCCAGGTATTCTACTATGGCTGAGAGTTAGGACTGGCATGTTCTAATTCTGTATCCCCTACTTGCAGAAATAAGGCCCTCACAAAGTTGTGAAACCATATGGATCTCTGAGAGGATTGGTCTGACAATGTAAGCAGATGGGGGACTAAGTATTAATCAAGTTAAAATGGAACCACATGTATGCTGCGAAATGAAGGAATTGGGGTATTATGAATCCCAGATCTACAGTATTAGTGTTAATCATAGATTTGCTGCCCAAACCATTTTCCAACATGTAAACTCCTATTGCAGGTTCTAGTTTCTGGTTATCTGTAATTTCAAGCCATCCCTGCATGGGAAGAGACAAACAGAGTTCCTTTTTATCTGGCATTCTACAGTTATGAGTGGGAGTAGTAACATTAGATAAGTGAAGATGAATTTGATTAAGAAAGCACATGTGTTGGTATGGCACTATTACACAGACAGGCTGAACAGGTCCAGGCTTTTGGCATAGGCTTAGACCTAATACCATTAGTTTATATTTCCACGGTTTTGTTACATATAAGTCCAGCAGTGGGTAGCCTTGCTTACACTCTCATGCTTCGCACACAGAGGGGAGGCATCAGTCGCAGGGGGTTAAAGTGAGATATAACATTGGCTGGCATTGGTAACATAAAAGTGGTTTTGCTCACTGATTTGAAGAGTGGGATATAATGGCCACCAGCTTTCTGTCCAGACTGCATCCATACCAGACATTTAGTTAAGAGTTGGCCCATTTCAAGATCTAAGCACTTATAAGTATGAGATACAGGTATACCAATAGGGGCAATCCCACTAAGAAGAAGGAAAACTTACAGGAGCTCTGCATCGCCATGTAAAGCAGTAGGCTAAGGAAGAGAGATGATTATGCCCAAAACACTTCTCGCCCCTATTTGCCATTTTCTTGGCCTTGCCTATGCTGCCATCTACTTATTTTCTAGGTTTTCTGTTCTCTATTTCTCGTCCTTGCGTTAGCTTGCAAGTGTCGAAGTGGGATGGGTGGCTCTAGGCCGCCTTGCCTTTAACTTTCACAGCTATGGGTTTGAGGGCAGTTCCCCCAAAGGAAATTCCAGAGCAAGTGATAGTCACTGGTCTATATTCCATATGTGATGTGAAGCCAGGTTAATATTTTGCAAGAAGAAATCATTGAATCTGTTAAAAGATATGTTACATTCCCTCAGCTCTAACACTGGAGCAGAGGCTTTCCGCCTGCTGTACTCTCTGGGTCTCCGGAGGGGGTGGCCTGCCACCCGTCACTGTTTCGCGCCGTTTCGCGCTCATTTCGCTTCAGGGCAATGCCCAGGGGACTCGCTTGTGTTGCGTGCGGGGAGTCTGGGCTCCGGCTCTCACGCGAAGGCCTCTGTTCCCGGGGATGAGGGGCCTTTGCGGAGAGCAGCCCCGACCGAGAAGTCACTCCCTTCGCGGCTGATCTCCGCGGGTGGCATCGCGGGAGCATTCCTGAGTGCGGAGGCGGCAGCCATTTTGGATCGCTCGGCGGCCATTTTAAATCGACCCGGTCATGAAACGGAGCTGTCAGAGGAGGAAGAGGATGATGATCCCCTCTCCCCGCCGGAGTTAAGACCTCCCAGGGGCCGGGATTCATCTGGGCATACTAAGGGGGATACTCGGAAGAGGCCACACCCCTTCTCGTCTCAATTTGTGCTTTTGCTGCACAAAGCTTACCTGGAGGCAGAAGCGGATTGGGAGCAGGGGGCTTCGGCTCCAAATAAGCGGGGGAAAATTTCTATAAGTCCTGAGGGACTAGGTTTAGGAAATTCTGCTCCTTCCCCAGCTCCTAAGCTACCGCAGCATAATCCGGTGGATCCTGCCCCTCAAGATCCCCCTACTCCTGATTCAGGGGCAGACATGGGGAGCGCGGATCTCATAGAGGGCGATGATCCGCTCGTCCTCAGATTGTTCCATAAGGAGGAGTTGGACCCCTTGATTTCGCATGTTCTTCAAGAACTGGGGATCCCAGTCCCACAGATTGATTCAAATTCTTTACCAGGCGACTTGGAGTTGACAGGGCTCCGTGCGCCGTCCCATGCGTTTCCTTATAACAAACTTTCCCAGATCATGTCCCGGGAATGGGATGCTCCGGAGGCTACCTTGAGAGTTGGCTGGGCTATGGATAAGCTGTACCCGCTTCCTCTTGAGGCTTTGGAATTGCTTAAGGTGCCTAAGGCGGATTCGGCGGTCACGGCCATCGCTAAACATACCACAATCCCAGTTACAGGTGGCACGGCCCTTAAGGATCCCCAAGATAGAAAATTGGAAGTGTTGCTGAAGTGAATCTTTGAAGTGTCAGCCCTAGGGGTATGAGCGGCGGTTTGTAGTTGCATGGTACAAAGGGCTACCCTCCGCTGGGCGCAGCAAATGTTAACGTCTCAAGATTTGCCTCCAGGGGAATCAGAGCAGACGAACCGAATGGAATCTGCGGTGGCCTATGCGGCGGACGCCCTGTATGATCTTCTCCATACTTCAGCCCGCTCCATGGCATCAGCAGTCTCCGCGCACCGACTCCTCTGGCTACGCCATCGGGCGGCAGACTCATCCTCCAAAGCGCAACTTGGTTCCTTCCCTTTTCGGGGTAAGTTGTTATTTGGGGATGAGTTGGAGCAGCTACTTAAGTCCTTGGGAGAGAACAAGGTCTTCAAATTGCCTGAAGACAGGCCGAAATCATTTTGTTCCTCGGGATCTTTTCGTGGTCGTTTTCGCGGACAGCGCCGGTATCGCTCCGGGAGAGGTTCCTCATTTGCACCGCGGCAACCGCCAGCACGCTCTCAAGAATGGTCTCCTTCCTTCGTGGCCGGCGGCAATCGCACACGGAGGGGAGCCATGCCTTCCCCAATAATAAGACGCCACAATGAGGGGACGCCGGTCCATCCGTCCGTTCTGGAAGCGGGGGCTCGTTTATTCCACTTTCGGGAGGAACGGGCCAGAATAACCTCAGACCAGCGGGTCCTCGACATTATAAACCGTGGCTACGCCTTGGATTTTGCACGACCCCTGCGCGATTGCTTCCTAGCCTCCCCCTGCGGGTCACGAGAAAAGCAAGAGGCTATTTTGCAAACGCTAGCGCGGTTACAGGCCCCGGGGGCTATAGTTCCCGTACCTGTGGCCGAGCAAGGCACGGGTCGCTACTCCATCTATTTCATCGTCCCAAAGAAGGAAGGAACCTTCCGTCCCATCCTCGATCTAAAACAGGTCAACAGAGCTCTAAGAATCCCATGCTTCCGAATGGAGACTCTCCGTTCCGTCATTGCGGCGGTCCACAAAGGCGAATTTTTGGCTTCTTTGGATCTCACGGAGGCTTACCTGCACATCGGAATACAGGAATGTCATCAGAGGTTCATGGTCCTGGGAGCCCATTACCAGTTTTGTGCTCTCCCCTTTGGTCTCGCAACAGCCCTGAGGGTCTTCACCAAAGTAATGGTAGTCGTCGCCGCAAGTCTCCGAAGAGAAGGAGTGCTCGTCCATCCTTACTTGGACGACTGGCTCATTCGGGCAAAATCAAGACGGCTTTGCGAGGAGGCAGTACGCACAGTCGTTTCCCCGTCTGAGCTCCCTAGGTTGGGTCGTCAACTACTCCAAGAGCCAGCTGATACCCTGCCAGACCCTAGAGTTTCTGGGGGCCTTGTTCAATACGGAGTGGGGCAAGGTTTCCCTGCCGCAGGCGCGAATGGAGCGACTGGCGCAAGTTCGTCGTCTTCTAGCTTTGTCGCTGCCGGTGGTATGGGATTATTTACAGGGTCTTGGATATATGGCGTCCACCCTAGAGTTGGTGCCTTGGGCCTTTGCGCATATGCGACCATTACAGAGAGCGCTATTATCTCGATGGGACCCCAAGTCGGAAGAATTCCGGGTGCCGTTACCACTTCTAGACCCGGCAAGGGCCAGTCTGCAATGGTGGTTGCAGCCGACCCATTTGCTCCAGGGAGTCGATTTTGAGCCTCCGAAATGGATCATCGTCACAACGGACGCCAGCCTGTCGGGTTGGGGGGCAGTCTGCCAATCTCAAACCGCACAGGGGCATTGGACGGCTTCGCAGTCCACGTGGACTGCCCTTGTCTGGAGACAAGGGTAGTCTGCTTGGCGCTGTGGTGGTTTCTTCCTCTGATCCAACATCAAGCAGTCCGAGTCCTGTCAGACAATGAAACGACGGTGGCATGTATAAATCACCAAGGAGGAACCAGGAGTTACTTGGTTGCGTCCGAGGCAAGCAAGTTAATGGATTGGGCGGAGGCGCATCTGTCTCGATTAGCGGCATCACACATTGCCGGCGTCGACAACATCCAGGCGGACTATCTCAGCCGGCAGCAGTTGGATCCGGAGGAGTGGGAACTGTCACAAGAGGCACTCAAACTCATCGTTCAAAGATGGGGAACACCCCACATAGACCTCATGGCGACGCGCCTAAATGCAAAGGCAGCACGTTTCTTCAGCCGCAGACGAGAGCACAGCTCGGAAGGCGTGGACGCATTGGTTCTTCCATGGCCCGAACGTGTTCTCCTGTACGTGTTCCCTCCGTGGCCACCGATAGGCAAAATGTTGCGTCGGATAGAATCCCACGTGGGTCCGGTCGTTCTCGTAGCGCCGGAGTGGGCCAGGAGGCCGTGGTTTGCCGATCTGATCAATCTAGCAGTGGACGGTCCCTTGCGTCTGTCACCTTCCTTGCCTATGGCGGCAGGGTCCAGTGTTTTTCGACCAGGCCGATCGCTTTTGTCTAGCGGCTTGGCTTTTGAGAGGCGTCAATTGAGGAAGAAGGGATATTCTGATTCGGCCATTACTACTCTTCTTCAAGCTCGTAAGCAGTCTACTTCGGTTACCTACGTGCGGGTTTGGAAGGTGTTAGACTCTTTGTGTCGTGGTTCCTCCATGTCTCCAAGACAAGCTACGGTGTCACAGGTCCTCCAGTTCCTGCAGGAGGGCCTAAAGAAGGGCTTATCCTATAATTTCCTTAGAGTGCAGGTGGCGGCTTTAGGCTGTTTCTGCGGTAAAATTGACGGCGTTTCCATAGCCATGCACCCCAATGTAGCCAGATTTTTGAAGGGGGTCAAGCATTTGCGCCCGCCGGTACGACCTATCTGTCCCGCTTGGAGTCTAAATTTAGTTCTTCTCCTTTTGAGCCGCTGAAGCAGGCTACACTCAAAGATCTCACTCTCAAGACAGTTTTCTTGGTAGCTATTTGTTCGGCGAGGCGCATTTCAGAGCTCCAAGCGCTGTCATGCAGAGAGCCTTTCCTTCGCATTTCGGATTCAGGTGTTTCGCTTCGAACTGTCCCTTCCTTCTTGCCTAAGGTGGTTACGTCTTTTCATGTGAATCAGACTGTAGAACTCCCAGCCTTTTCGGCGAAAGACAGTGAGGCTTCGGACCTTAGGAGGTTGGATGTTTGGGCATTGTTGAGATACTTAGAGGTCACCAATCCTTTTCGCTTGTCTGATCATCTTTTTGTTTTATGGAGTGGCCCTAAGAAGGGGTCCAAAGCTTCTAAGACGACTATAGCCCGCTGGCTGAAGGATGCTATTGCTTCAACTTACATTTGTAGGGGACGTGCCGTTCCAGAAGGTCTTAAGGCTCATTCTCTGCGTTCCCAGGCGGCGTCTTGGGCGGAGAGTGCCTTTGTTTCCCCTCAGGAAATTTGCTGGGCGGCGACTTGGAAATCCTTGCACACTTTTGCTAGACATTACCGTTTGGATGTACAGGATCAGACGGTACCTTCGTTTGGCAGCGGTGTGCTTCGAGCGGGACTGTCAAGGTCCCACCCCTTTTAGGGCAGCTTGGGTACTTCCCAGCAGTCTGGACTGATCCTGGTTCGTACAGGGAAAGGAAAATTAGGCCTTACCTGATAATTTTCGTTCCTGTAGTACCAAGGATCAGTCCAGACGCCCGCCCATGTCAGTAACAGTCCCGACACTCTATTCTTGTATTTCAGAATTCCTGTATGGAATGTTTACACAACTTTTTTATCGTTTCGTTCCGCGGCATTTTCAGCCGGGGTTTTTTCCTCGTTTTTCCAAGAGTTCATGTTTCACTTGTTCTAGTCACAGGTTCTTGCCTAGGATTTCTTCTATCATTCTGCTTTGTTATCGATTATACTGAAGGATCGCAGGGGGGCGCACCAGGGTATATAGGTGGTGCCTTTTCAGTTTCTCTCTGACTCCATCTGCTGGACGGGAGGCATAACCCAGCAGTCTGGACTGATCCTTGGTACTACAGGAATGAAAATTATCAGGTAAGGCCTAATTTTCCTGTCTGGGCTATTATACTCTAATACTGAGTAAGACTGCTGTCAATCCCTCTGCCCAGGGTAACCCAGTTTTATCTGCAGCTTTAGTTTGATTCATCCATTTCACATGTCTGGATGAGTGGGGGTGGTATGGGCAGGGGAGTCTGTGATTCAGTCAAGGTATTATTCTATTACTTTATTCTGAAATTCATGCCCATGATCACGGTCAATGTACTCAGCTACACCCCACTTAGGTTTATATTATTTCAAAAGGACCTTTGCCACTGTGGCACCTGGGTTGGTAGTGCATGCTAGGTAAGCCTCACCCCATTTACTTAACCAGCCCAAAATTGCCAATACAGTTTAGTTATTGTGGACTGGTTTAGTAAATGGGGTGAGGCTTACCTAGCATATATATAAAGACCAACTGCAGTTGCACCAGTGGGCCCTATGATGCCAGTGGCGCCTGTTGAGGAATATTAATTTCAGAAGCAGCATTTGGTTTGGCACAAACTAGACAGTTCTACCCAAACGTTTCTGGCATCTGTGCAGCTTCTGCATCATACCATTTTCCCCCACCTTTGCCATAGATAGGACCAAGATAAGGTAAAGAGTGGGGTGCAATCCAGCAGCCATCAGAGTGGTGCCCATACTCCAAATGGCTATAGTTGTTTATCCAGTAACACTTTTCATCATTGTAGGCAGCTTCCTGCAGGTCAGTAACATCCTGTACTGTAAAAGAGGCAATAGTTGCCAATGGCAGGGGAGGGGACATGCTTTGTACCAGCATAGAGCTTTGCCATTGCATCTTGTGTGTTTGTATGTATGAACAGCCTACTTAACAGTATCAACAGAAGCAGGAAGTAGAACTGCAATCACGAGTTAGCCGTGGTGGATGAGGGTGCCTACAGAAGTAAGAAATCCTCTCTCCTTCCCCAGACTACAAAAGTTATGGACGACTACTTATTCGTATCTGAAATCATTGTAAATGGTAACATACTTTCCATATGCATGCTGGAGTGCTCTCATCAATGCTTGCAATTCTGCTTCCTGAGCAGAGGTAGAAGGCAGATTCAACAATATTGTGTAGAATAACTACCTTATACCCTGCATCTCTGACTCTATCCTTAATTGCAGAGCCATCCAGCAACAGATCAAGGTTAGGTAGAGGTTTATTAGGGAGATCTGCCTGTGGAAGAGTAGAGAGATGGAGATAAGGCAGTCATGGGCCGGAACAGGGTCACTATCTTCTGGTTCCAGTAAGAGGGTGGCAGGGTTGAGAGCTGGGCACTGGGCCAAGTTTATGGAGCTGTTGAGCAGGTCTAGTTTCCACTGCCTGAAACTGCTCTGGATAACAAATTGAGGCTGGCCGCCTGTAACAATGCTATGGACAGCATGAGGGGTACAAGCATGTGCTGTAATAGAACAATGTTGGCTGCTGCCTTAATGGCTGTAACACTGCATGTAGACAGAGTATAGCTTGGAGGAGAAATAGGCTACAGCATGTTGTTGAGGTCCATTGTACGGAGTGAGAACATAGAGCATAACCATTTCAAGCAGTGACATGCAGGTTTGAAGGGTTTGGTATACTACTAGAATCTGATAAACCCAAAGCCAGGGCAATTTTCAGAACATCAAAAGCTTGCTGAAGCTATTCATTCCCCTCACTCATATCAGATGGTACTAGGGCTTTCTAGAGAAGATTCTTGCAGGGTGCACCTATGGGGGCATACCCACTGGTCCATTGTAGCAATAGCCACTGAGCAGCAATTTGATCAGGGACAGCAGTGTGAGCACCAGGAGACAGGAGATGTCCCAGGTATCACACTGTTTCTTGGGCAAGAAACAATTTCTTGGGATCTGCCTTGTGAGCCAGGGTGCTGAGCACTGTGGCCAAATCCTTTAAATCACTCTGCTGCCATGGGGAGCAGAATAGGAGATCTTCATCCTGTACTAATGTGCCCTAGAGGCTCCCATCAGCTTAGTCTTGATGTATAAGCTTACTGAAAATGGAGGGGCTTTTTATGTAGCCCTGAGGTAGGTGGATTCATGTATATTGTAAACCCCCCCCAACCCCATGTGAACACCAAAAAATAGGACTGTGTAATGTTTTCTGAAAAGAATGTCAGTGACATCTATAATTGAGTAAATCACAGTTGTGGGTGAAATGGTGAACAAACCTGTGGCAGGCTTAGGAACAATAGGAAAATAAGGAATTATACACTCCGTGTTAAGTTCCGTGCAGCCCCGCTCCCATGTAGGGAGCGGTTACTGATGATGATCCTTTTGAACAATTTATTTGACATTCTAGGATCTGGAGGGAGTCCAAGCCCAGGAGTGAGATGTAAATGGAAGGAGTAACTAAAAAAGGAATGACTATTGGAAAGGGTCCACTTGTGACTGTCCAAGGAGGTATAAGAGAGCACCACGCATCTATTCCCCATTCCCTTTACTGTTTGTATCTGACCTGAAAGTGGCGCTTCTCTCTTATGGTGCTCACTTACTGTCAGAAGAGACTGCTGCAATCCAGTTTCTGCTATCCTGCAGAGTAGACCATTACATCTTCTAGATCCTTAAGAGCCACTCAAAAGAACTTACTAGAAGTTTCAAGGGTGAAAGTAGCCCACAACAGGACATGGTCTGTGAAACTCCGTTCCTGTTGACATCACAACAGAGCCATGTTTAAAAACTTTCCAGAAACTTTAAAGTGTTATTTGTTTAGAAAAGCCTTTTTTGACTAATGAGCAAGGACTTTTTGAATATTCTCTAATAATGTTGGTACTGTGAGTTGTTTTATTGTGCAGGTGATTGATTGTTAGTTGCTATAAAATTTGATGTATGCAAATTATAGATTTTAATAAAAGGTAAAGGAACCAGACAACACACACACAGTGCCAACTAACAAAATGCCAATGTCACATCCCTAGTCAGTATAACTATTGAAATTTGGGGGGGGGGGGGGGGTGTTGGTGGGGCAGCCCAATGGTAAGTGGGCTGCCTTATGTGGAGGCAGTTGTGGCTGATATTTTGGCTGTGGGCAGGAAGAAGTGCCCCAGTATCCTAGCCCTATTTCGGTATTCATATCACCTAATCTTTTCCTACACTCTAATTGCCAGTGACCTGGGTGACTACACTAATGGCAATACCTGCTCCAAGAGGCATTACTACCCTCTTTATCTCAGCTCCTATCCCCTCAACCCCTTCCATAGTTATCTAGAGAAGGAGGTGGGCTCAATGGGGCTACCAGTTTAGCTACAGTACTAACGGCAATGCTGAAATGCAAAAACCGAATTAGTTTTTGGTACATCCATTGCAGTGAGTTACAAATCCAGTCTGTTTACCATCTGAGCACACTGGCAGTCTGTTTACCATAGGAGCACAGTTCCACTTCAACCTTTTTTTTTCTTCAAACTTTGACTTCGGTCGCTGGTGGGAACAGGCACAAGTTATGCATGTGTTTGCACTGCTGATACCGGTTCTCACAGTATATTCTGCTCCTGTCCCATGCTACTGTGGGAAAGAAACTGGAAGTAGTAGAAAATGAATGATAAAGTTACATAGCAGAGACCTAGTATATGCACATTTCTCATGCATATTCATTGTGGATATCCTGAAAACCTGACTGGCTTTGGGGGCCCTAGGACAGGTTTGGGAAAGCTTGCATTAGACCAAGCTGCGAGGACAGCCAGCAACACTACAACAGTTGCCTGAACTATACAATGGAAGAGCAGAGACAATTCAACATAAATTGGTATACTTAGTGTGAAAACCCAATCAAATGCTAAGAAGCAGTGTCAAACGTGTTACGGAAAGAATTGGAGTTCAGCCATGCAAGACAAAACACACCCACAAATATTCCAAATAGACAAAGCAGATACATTAAAGACTTCCTCCCAACTATAAATAAAAGATATCTTACTTCTCAGGGATTACAACTCTGAGAATAACCACAATGTGCCAAGGCTCTCACAATTAACTGATTAACTGCACGTACCATTCCACTATGAGGGAAATCCATTCTTGTCCCAGTTACATAGTAACACATTTGTAATCCAGCACAATGGAATAGTCCCCCCGCCCCCCTTGTGACCTCGCTAATGGGTATAACCCTACACACACACTTATTACTAAATAAAATCACATATATTTTTCTCCCAACTTCTAGTACATGGATAAAACAAAGTTCAGATAGATGGCTGTTCCTTACATGGGAGAGAGAGAGGGGAACTGCAGGCTCTTGAAGGACACAAAGGGAAAGAACAGCTCTCTTCTTTACTTAACAACCGGAACGCCTCTGGCCAGCCCCTTTCCTGCACCACGTCCTATCTGAGGTGTCAGATAATGCTGGCTCTAAAATAAATTCTGAATAGCAGACAGCTAGAAAAGTATTTTTATCCAGGAAAGCAAATAACTTATGGAGAAATCTTACTATGCAAGATGAACAGGAACAGATCTCAAAAATCATTTGCCGATAGCAAGGGTCAAATTGCCATCTTTAATCCATACACCAGTGAACTAGCAATGCAGTTATCAAAACATTCTCCACTGGTTAGTAAAAGCTAAACATTTTATTAAGTGGGTAATGCAGATTTCTTATCGTGAACATGTAAATGTGTAAAATGAGCCTAGAGCTAGAATGCAAGCATCCCTGAACTTTATTATGCTTTTGCATTTAAGTACTTTTCCACAGGAAGTACTAGTGAGCTTCTAGCATTAGTTATGTCTAGAAACTTTTTTCATACTGTTTTTTTGTTTTGCAAATACTACATTCTGTACTAAGCAAAAATACATTACTTCAGAATAATGAAATACTTAAGAATGACACCCTGGCTTCCCTTTATACTGCTTTTTGGCCACTTCACTGTTCACAGATTAACCTTTTAAAAGTATATTCAGAATAAAATCTTTGCAGAACACGTCTACAATTGTTTTCCAATAGGTTGAGTTATAGACTGGTAGTAGGACTGTCATTCTAAGTGTGCCCTGGATTGCCTGACAGATTTATAGTGGTTCTTTACCTGTACTTTTAGCTGTTGTACAATAATTGCAAGTTCCCTGTACGTACCCGGATCAGTCCAAACCGTGGGTTGAGCCTCCTGTCCAGCAGATGGAGACAGACCAAAACTGAAAGGGTATCCTGTATCAGGACGAGTCTACCCTGCAGCCCTTCAGTATTTGTCTGTCTCCAGCAGATGGATCAGCTCACCCTGTGGTCTCCTGACCTGGGCTACTCAGCCTTTGTTTTCTTTCCTTTTTGGATCAAGCAAGTAGTATTGTAGTTTTACCATTTATTCAATCTTTAAAAAAAAATAATTAATACATCTTTTAATTTGTTTTGTATTGGACTCTGTCTCTCTGTTTTTTCACAGGAGATGCTTCCGTCTCCTGGCTCTTGCCAGACCTAGGGGGGCTTGGCCCCTTTTGCAGGGCATAGCCTAGGTCTGAGACTGCTTCCTCGGGGGGGGGGGGGGGGGGGGGCGGCGATATTGGTGGTCCAGTCACTCACACACACACACACACACACACAGAGGCTGCTTTGAGGGCTCAGGGCTCTCCCTTTTCTTCCCCTCAGTAAAAAAAAAAAAATTAAAAAATAAAAGGACAAATTTTATTGTACTAAAGCAGACTTGCTAAAAGGAGGAAGGATTTTTAAATCTTAAGCAAGCTGGGAGCGTGTAGGGTTCACTCTCCTGCATCTGCTCCTTACTGGCACTTCAAAGGCCTTTTTCTCTCAGCTGTTTTTTCTTTTGTGCAGTTCGCGGCTCCTCTTCATTGGGGATGCTGCGTCCGAGTGCCTGTCTTGCATGTGGGGAGCTCTGTGTGCCTATCGCGCGAAGGGCTTTGTTCAGCATGCCTGCCGGGTTAGGAGGGTCCCTCCTCAGCAGCGCTGCCAAATTTAGCCCGCGGTCGCACTTCCCTCCGCATGGCTAGGCCGTTCCCGGGTCAGCAAACTATGGGAACGGTGGCTATTTTGGGAATTTCGGCAGCTCCTGCTTTGGAGCTGCCAGGGGCTGGGGATGCGATTTTTGCAGAGCTTCCCCCCCAATTTAAGCCCCGTGTCGCCTTGGGATGAGGTCCCTGACACCCCCCCCGGCAAGGCTAGGGCCTGTTTTTCTTCAGAATTTGTGCTGCTTCTGCACAAATCTTATTTGGCCAGCTTGCAGGAGGAGGAGGACCCCTCCCCAGGTCCCCTGCCGGCAAAAATCCCAAGACTGACTCCTCTGCCCGTCCTCCCAACCCCGGAGCCACAGAGGCCTGTTAGGGTGTGGGTGTCCCGGGGATACCCCCATTCCTGCCGCCCCCCCGGCGCACTTAGTTACTCCGGATCCCACCACAGATTTGGCGGGGGCGCTCCCCCCCTTGGAGGGGGATGACCTCTGGGTCCTCCACATGTTTCAAAAGGAGGAATTGGAACCCCTCATCTCCTTTGTCCTCCAGGAGCTGGGACTGGAGGGGCCCCCTGCGGATACGCTTACGGCTTCTTTGCCCAAGGATATGGACCCGGTCCTGGCGGGACTCAGGGCTCCGGCAAGTGCCTTTCCCTTCCACCCCATGCGTAAGTTGCTGCTCCTACGGGAATGGGAAGCTCCCGAAGTGGAGCTCCGTGTTGGGAGGGCTATGGACAAGCTCTACCCTCTCCCGGAGGACTGCTTGGACATGCTGAGGATTCTCAGTCTATTCTTCAGTCTCTGCGGTCACCAAGTACACCACTATCCCAGTGGTGGGGGCGACAGCCCTGAAGGACGTACAGGATCGTAAGCTCGAAGCCCATCTAAAGCATATCTTTGAGGTTCTGGCCTTGGGAGTCCAGGCGACTATCTGCAGCAGTCTCATGCAGCGGGCAGGTCTCAGGTGGGTTCAACAATTGCTCGGCACCCAGGACCTCCCATCTGCAGAGGCGGAGCAGGCTGAACATTTGGAAGGCACCATTGCGTATGGGGCAGATGCGCTCTACGACTTCCTCCGCGTCCAGGGGAAAGCGATGGCCTCGGTGGTCTCCGCTAGAAGGCTTGTCTGGCTGCGCAATTGGTCTGCGGACCCGTCCTCCAAGGCGAGGTTGGGCATGTTGCCTTTCAAGGGTAAGTTGCTTTTTGGAGAGGACCTTGAGCAGCTTATTAATTCCTTGGGGGAAAACAAGGTTCATAAGCTACCGGAGGACCGTCCGAAACAATCTCGATCTTTTGCGCCCTCGCTTCCGGGGTCAGCGGAGATATGCACCCCACAGATGAGGCGGCTCCTCCAAAGGTTATTCTTCCCGGTCTCAATCTTGGTCCCAGCCCTTTTGTGGGCATCTGTCCTTCCGTGAGGGACCGTCCCAGCACGCCACCCCAAAACCAGCCCCACAATGAAGATTGGTTGACCCATTCCTCTGTCCCCCTTCTGAGCGGTCGTCTCTCCCTGTTCTTTGAGGAGTGGGTAAAAATCACGTCAGACCAGTGGGTCCTCGAGATTGTCCAAGACAGTTACGCTTTAGAATTTGCTCGAGACCTACCGGACCTCTTCGTATTCTCCCCATGCGGCCGTCTTAAACGGGAGGCGGTGGACCAATCCCTCACCAGGCTTCTGAGTCTGGGCGCCATTGTCCCGGTTCCGAAGGAGGAACTCTGCGCTGGCCAGTATTCTATTTACTTCGTGGTACCCAAGAAGGATGGTGCCTTTCGGCCGATCTTAGACTTCAAGAGTGTCAACCAGGCCCTCAAGATCTCACATTTTCGCATGGAAACCCTGAGAGCGGTCATCATGGCAGTTCATCCCGGAGAGTTCCTCGCCTCTCTCGATCTTACAGAGGCCTACCTCCACATTCCGATTCACCGCGATTACCAGAAGTATCTTCGCTTCCACATCCTCAACCGGGATTTTCAGTTTCAGGTATTGCCTTTCGGCCTCACCACCGCACTACGCACCTTCACCAAGGTCATGGTGGTGGTGGCAGCTGCCCTCCACCACAAAGGAGTTCTAGTCCACCCCTATCTGGACGACTGGCTCGTGAGAGCCAAGTCGGAGAGTCACTGCAGGCAGGCGGTGGATCAGGTTCTAACTCTCCTCGCATCCCTCGGGTGGATAGTGAACTTTCCCAAAAGCAATCTTCGGCCTTCCCAGGTGTTAGAATTCCTGGGGGCCTGCTTCGATACTCAGATCGGCAAAGTGTCCCTACCTCGCACTCGGGCTCTCAAATTGATCGACCAGGTACGGAATCTTCTCTTACTCCCTCTCCCAATGGCGTGGGACTACCTCCAGGTCTTGGGCTCGATGGCCTCCACCATCGACCTCGTCCCCTGGGCATTTGCTCATATGCGACCGTTACAGAGAGCTTTGCTATCCCTTTGGCAGCTGGTGTCTGAACAGTTTCACGCAGTTCTCCTGCTTTTGGCCTTTACCATCACCGCCTTGCAGTGGTGGCTTTCGCTTCCTCCTCATCTACAGGGAATGCCTCTTCAGATTCCACAGTGGATGATAGTAACCACGAATGCCAGTCTCCCTGGCTGGGGCGCAGTCTGCCAGTCCCAGTCCACGTAGGGGATCTGGTCTCCGGTTCAGTCTCATTGGCACATCAATCGGTTGGAGGCCCAGGCGGTGCGTCTGGCTCTACAGGATTTTCTGCCCCTGATCCGCGGCAAGGCAGTGAGGGTTCTCTTCGACAATTCCACCACAGAGGCTTATATCAACCGTCAGGGAGGCACTCGCAGTCACCTGGTGGCTCTAGAAGCCAGCCGTCTCATCGACTGGGCGGAACGGCATCTGGATTGCCTGGCGGCCTCCCACATAGCGAGCAAGGAGGATGTACAGGCCGATTTCCTCAGTCATCAGTTTCTCGATCCAGGAGAGTGGGAACTCTCGGAAGAAGCCATGGACCTGATCGACAGGTGGGGTCCCCCTCACCTGGACCTCATGGCGACCTTGCGCAATGCCAAGGCCAACAGGTTCTTCAGCTGCTGGAGAGAGCATGGCTCAGAGGGAGTGGATGCTCTGGCTCTTCCCTGGCCTGCAGACGTCCTTCTTTGCGTGTTCCCTCCGTGGCCTCTGGTGGGAAAGGTTCTCTGTAGAATAGAATTCCACCGAGGGTCAGTGGTTCTGGTAGCACCCGAATGGCCTCGCAGACCATGGTTCGCGGATCTCGTCAACCTGGCGACGGACGTACCTCTCCGGCTCGGCCATCTTCCTCGTCTGCTTCGGCAGGGGCCCGTATTTTTTGACCAGGCCGATCGCTTTTGTCTAGCAGCCTGGCTTTTGAACGGAGATGCCTGAGGCGTAAGGGCCATAAGGAGGGGGTTATCTCCACTTTGCTGCGAGCTCGGAAGCAGTCGACTTCTCTAGCTTATGTGCGCATTTGGAAAGTCTTTGAGACTGTTTGTGTGGAGTCGGGGATCTCAGCGCGCTCCGGTTTCGTTGGTTCTTTCCTTTCTACAGAAGGGTCTCTCCAAGGGTGTCTCCTTCAGTTCCCTGCGCGTGCAAGTTTCCACTCTCGGCTCTCTCCTCAGACGGGTTGAGGGTCATCTCTTAGTGGGCCACCCGGATGTGGTTTGGTTCTTGAAGGGAGTCAAGCACCTGCGACTGCCCGCTCTCTCTACTTGTCCATCGTGGAGTCTTAATCTCATCCTCCGGGCTCTCTGTGCGGCTGCATTCAAACCTCTCCATCGGGCTATGGTAAAGGACCTCACGCTCAAGACGGTCTATCTCTTCTGCTCGGCAGGTTTCAGAGATCCAAGCATTGTCCTGTCGGGAACCTTTTTTGCGTTTTTCCGATTCCGGAGTCTCGCTCAAGACTGTGCCTTCTTTCTTGCCAAAGGTTGTTTCTGCTTTCCATGTCAACCAGTCGGTGGAGCTTCCAGCATTTTCCCCAGAGGAGATTGCTAGTACCGCTGGGGGCGATCTCCGCAGGCTCGATGTCAAACGAGTACTACTCCACTATCTCCAGGTTACCAATGACTTTCGGGTCTCTGATCACCTTTTCGTCCTCTGGAGTGGTCCCAATCGGGGCAAACCGGCTTCTAAGACAACTATTGCTCGGTGGTTGAAGGAGGCGATTTCCTCGGCCTATCTTTGCCAAGGTCGGGCGGTTCCTGAGGGCCTAAAGGCTCATTCGTTGCGTTCTTAAGCCACTTCCTGGGCGGAGAGCCAATCTGTTTCTCCGCAAGAAATTTGCAAGGCCGCTACGTGGACATCCCTGCATACTTTTCTCGTCACTACCGCCTGGATGTGCAAGCACCAGTTTTTGGTTCCTTTGGTCGGCAAGTGCTTCAAGCGGGACTGTCTCGGTCCCACCTGGTTTAGGGAAGCTTTGGTACATCCCACGGTCTGGATGGTACAGGGAAAGGAAAATTAGTTCTAACCTGTTAATTTTCGTTCCTGTAGTACCACAGATCAGTCCAGACGCCTTCCCTGTTGCTCTGTTCACATCACCCACTCGAAGCCTTTCCTACAGGTATTAGGATGTCAGTATTGTTTTATCCTCTTCTGAACACTGGAAGCATTGGTTATTAATGACCAAATACATGCAAGAGCGTTTCTTTCTACCGAGCTCCTTACAAGGTTATAAAGTTACTCCATTGAGTTTTTGTTGTTACTTGCTTGATCTTGTTCTTTATCTTGTTTTTCTGCTTTGACAATAGTTATACTGAAAGGCTGCAGGGTAGGCTCTGTCCTGATATAGGATACCCTTTCAGTTTTAGTCTGTCTCCAACTGCTGGACAGGAGGCTCAACCCACAGTCTGGACTGATCTGTGATACTACAGGAATGAAAATTAACAAGTAAGAACTAATTTTCCTATAATGCCTTTTCTTGTTTTTCATACTGTGCGAGCAGAAACAGCTATCATATCATTGTACTGTCCCTTCCCTCTACAGTATTTGATCATGGAGCATCATTTTACACTTTTGAAAATGTCATAAAATGTGCATTTTAATCCTCTTGAAAAAATAATTCCCTTAATATATTACTGGAATTGAGAGAAGACATTTAGATCTGGTCACAAAAATAACTCATATAACATCTTATGGGTAATCCACAGGTATAATTCTTGTAGATAAATAATATATAAATACCTGTGTATATTTTAACTATTTTATTATTAATCTTTTAATTTAACACATATACAATCCACAAATTTATGTTAAAACCAATACTATCACTCATACCACATTCACACATGCACAATCACATAACATAGAAAAAATATTGCACCTAATTCTAATACAACAGTTCACCTATTACCAACATATTAAAATACATCCAAAATTGTTACAATCAGCACCAATTTTATATTGTTATATTTCATTTATCATCCAATCCACCCTTATTTCTTATTAATCTCCCTCTAGATATTCTTTGTTATTAGAAAAACTCCCTCTCAGTTCCCTGTCATATTCATTACTTTATGTAAACTCCCGACGAAAAGCTTCCGTTTCACCGAGGTGGTTTCCTCAGGGGACCGTTATCCACTCATTGCTTTCATTTGAAAAGCCGGGAATTTCTCTATATAATTCATAGGGTGCTTGTTGCTTGTGCCGTCTGTGATAAAACACAATCCTAAGTACATAAATATTTTATTATTAATGATGTATGAAAAATGTAAAATGAATTAAATTTGAAAATAAACTATCCAGTCACTATCCTTAAATACCAACGGAATGCTTACCTATATTTTACTCCGTATAACTCCTTAACATTACTTTTATCAACTGTCTTCCACGTGTGTTTCACAACCTACCAATCCATCAGAAAAAAGGATATTTTAATCCACCACCAAATACCACACAAATCCATTTGGCTTCGTTCTTACATGTACACTAACCTGCCCGGAGGTATTTGCTTCCACTTCTTATGTTAAACACCACTAACTTTGTAAATCAGCGTTTTTAGGACTTAATCCTTTATGAACACCACTGCTTCATATACCTCCGTGGCCGCCGCTGTCACCCACACCTTCTCAAACGCTGATATAAATACTGCCGAGGTTATCATACTGCATATACTGCCTTCGTATATACTATTTGCCTAGGCAATTTGATTGTGAGTCAGCTCAAGTTATCTATGTGATTTTATGCCCATGTGGGCTGTACTATATAGGGCATACAAAAATAAAATTAAAAACGAGAAATATTGAGCATCTTAGTAATATACGTATACGGAAAGAAAATGCCCCGTTGGTACAGCACTGGCAAGAGAAAAGGCATGATGTTCACGATTTAAGATTTTGTGTTCTTAATCAAGTTGAGCTAAGCAGAGGAGGAAACATATCAACAGTGCTAACAAAGAAGGAACAGCGATATATATTCCAGTGGGGAACAGTGACTCCTGGCGGTCTAAATTTAGAAATAGAATGGAATGCATTCTTATAGCGTGGTCCGGTGTTGGTTGCAACTATCTTGAGTTGGTAGGTGGAGTTTGATTACAAATTGAGGATCAGGTGATGTAGTGGTATCCAATACAGGTGAGAGGAGGGATATTTAAAGTATAAGGGTGTGGGTAGGATGTAATGCGCAATCGCGGCGTTTTGGTAAAATGGAGTAGTGCGGAAGGCATATTAGAAGGTGAGCTGATTTTGTTGCATTTTATAGAAGAAGTGCTAAGAAATATGCAAGTCATTAGTAGACATGAGATTTACTATGTATTGTAGATGGGAATGCAGTATGATAACCTCGGCAGTATTTATATCAGCGTTTGAGAAGGTGTGGGTGACAGCGGCGGCCACGGAGGTAAATGAAGCAGTGGTGTTCATAAAGGATTAAGTCCTAAAAACGCTGATTTACAAAGTTAGTGGTGTTTAACATAAGAAGTGGAAGCAAATACCTCCGGGCAGGTTAGTATACATGTAAGAACGAAGCCAAATGGATTTGTGTGGTATTTGGTGGTGGATTAAAATATCCTTTTTTCTGATGGATTGGTAGGTTGTGAAACACACGTGGAAGACAGTTGATAAAAGTAATGTTAAGGAGTTATACGGAGTAAAATATAGGTAAGCATTCCGTTGGTATTTAAGGATAGTGACTGGATAAATAGTTTATTTTCAAATTTAATTCATTTTACATTTTTCATACATCATTAATAATAAAATATTTATGTACTTAGGATTGTGTTTTATCACAGACGGCACAAGCAACAAGCACCCTATGAATTATATAGAGAAGTTCCCGGCTTTTCAAATGAAAGCAATGAGTGGATAACGGTCCCCTGAGGAAACCACCTCGGTGAAACGGAAGCTTTTCGTCGGGAGTTTACATAAAGTAATGAATATGACAGGGAACTGAGAGGGAGTTTTTCTAATAACAAAGAATATCTAGAGGGAGATTAATAAGAAATAAGGGTGGATTGGATGATAAATGAAATATAACAATATAAAATTGGTGCTATCTGATTGTAACAATTTTGGATGTATTTTAATATGTTGGTAATAGGTGAACTGTTGTATTAGAATTAGGTGCAATATTTTTTCTATGTTATGTGATTGTGCATGTGTGAATGTGGTATGAGTGATAGTATTGGTTTTAACATAAATTTGTGGATTGTATATGTGTTAAATTAAAAGATTAATAATAAAATAGAGTTAAAATATACACAGGTATTTATATATTATTTATCCACAAAAAAAACTCACCATATGGATTCACATTCTAAATGCAAATTTTTCAGTGTTCTGCCTTTTGGATATTTCTATTTAGCTGGTTGCAGCAGCGTCCTCCAGCCTGCTTGTAAAGACCTGGTTACAGTTGTCAAACATGTTTGATCTGAGAAGAGAGCTGCGGTGTAGGATGTAAAATAACATTTAAAAAAAGCTTTTCTATAGCATTGCCTAATCTATTAATTCCCTCTCTATAGAAGAGTCCATACTTTAAAAGTATGCTGGTTCTACTATCTTGCATTGTTTCAGGAGTCCGTGCATAATAAATAATAATTACCCTGTATGTCTGACATTTTAAGTCATTTTGGAAATTTGTGAGCAGATGTATTAGCATAAATCACAGATTGGCTAGGCAAATGACATTACATGTATGCCCTCTTGGTCCAGTCGGATCTCCCTTCCAGATGAGATCAAGTGCAACATTCCAATTATAGCTAGCCCAGGAGTTCAGCAAATAAATAGTGGTGCTACAACTGGCAGAAATAATGTGAATTTCTAGATGATGAGTAGTATTGTTCCATTACTTGAATATTTTAAGCTATAATGCAATTTGGAATCTTAACTGGCGAGATCTAAGCTGCCTAGTGCTATCAGCTCTGATATAATGACTGTGGGAGGGGGGGGGGGGTTTCTCTATAAAAAAAAATACTCAAGAACCATATAGTGCAAGCTTGTCCACCAGTCTAGCTTTAGTTTCATTTATTAGCAGGGTTATTAGATGTTCCCTGTACGTACCTGGATCAGTCCAGAATCTTGGGCTTATGCATCCCTGCTAGCAAGCAGATGGAGACAGAAAGTTTCACTGACACTGCTTCATAAGCCCCAGTGCCACCTGCAGTTCCTCAGAACTGCTCTTTTTCCAGCAGATGGCAGAAGGTGCTAAACCTGTGGTTCTGAATAACTTTTTTTTTTTTCTTTTGAGCCTTCCTGCTAGGGGTTTCCTTATTTCTGTTAGGAATCCTGGTGGCTTGTATCCCGTCCAATTGAGGCGGATGGTACTCTGTGCGCTGTGGGGTGTAAATCTGGATGTCCTGATCCCTCCCCTTCATGAGGCCGCTCAGGTGGCTGCAGGCTCCAGTGGGGTTTGTTCCCTTGTTCCTGAGACTTGCTTTTTTTTTTAAGAATTTGCTCACTGTTTGTTTAGAATAATAAAACATGGAAAAAACCATCAGAATTTTGCTTACTGTGTATGAAGCATCTGGTCTAAACTCTTAAAAACAAAAAAAAAAGGCAGGTTCTGCCATGGAGTTGTACTATAAAACAGTAGAAGTTCCTTTCTTTTATCTAAATGGTATGTTGTTTAGTGCCCTGCTGTTCTCGCATTTTCAGTAGACAGTCTACATGAAATAAAACACAGGGTCTGGATTTAGTTTTATAAATGCATAGTGCATGCTTTCAGATCATAGTGCTGGAGTAGTGTGTCAGGTAAACAAACTGGCATTGCTCATGGAGTTAAGGGCAAAGATGGAACCCCCACACAAGGTAGCATGTTATGATGCCGTAAGTTTAGGCCGTATTTCCACTACGATTTACAGGAAAACAGAACAAGAGAAAATAGGTTGAAAATACAGGGAGTAATTGACCAGTTGGCTGCTTCTAGGAAAATCAAATAAAGCTATGTGCTAAAGAGGGGTCCCATTGCACTGCTGATCAATTTACAGAAAACTGGTACTCTAGTTTTGTGCAATATTAGAGAATTAAATCATCTTCCTTTGGTCATCTGAGAAGGTTTGATAAGTTTTTATCATCGACTGGTTTGAAAGCTTCCAGGTGCAATGGGGGAGGTTGTATGAGACAACATTTGTACCCCAAAGTAGAATATGATTAAGCATTCTCTAGAATTTAATCGCAGGTGGGTTCTGCTATGAATGGCAACTGAGTACTAGTGGCTGGGCAGGACTAGGTCAGAAAAAGAAGAGATGATATCCTTTATTTTGAAAGTTTTAATTTTATAATAAACTATATTATTGCTACTGCCAAAAAGACAACCACCGCAAATTGGGGGTCAATTTTAAAAGTGCTGCAGTCCATATACGTGAATGTTATAAAATCCAATGGCTGTGGGCATATGCGCACACGGGGGGGAGGGGAATTTCGCTAACTACACATGGCGACACAATTGGGCCTCTGCCAGTTCCCTCCCAGTCTGCTCCAATTGAGTGGACTGGGAGGGAATTTACCTATCTCCCTACCTAACCTTCCTCCCTCTTCCCCTCTCCTCCTTGCCCCTTAAACTATCACCAATTTTTTTTTTTTCTACTTACTGCTCCAGAGGAGCAGTAAGTAGTTTCTGCTACTGGTGCACTTGACTGGGACAGCGGCTAATGGCCACTGTCCTGACCGGCCTCCATCCCGCCCATGCCCACCCCTTTTTCAGTGCCCGGCCTTTCTTGAAATGCGCACAGCTCGTGCGTGGCCGTTTGAAAATTTGCTTGATTATACACAATAAGCTAGAGTGATACCTTTTTGTGAGTGGAAAAACCCACATCAGTTCAAGATTTGCTCTGTTATAAAATAAGCAAGGGTTCCAGCACATAAGACCAGATACAACTTTAAAAGCCATTTTACATACAAACGAAGTTTATTTTCAATTCAGCTATAGAAAATGTAAACCATTGTGATGGCGAAACCGAACGACAGTATATAAAACACGATAATTAAATAAAATATCATTAATACTGTTGTGATTTCTATGTAGGATTTTTATGTGAAAATAGTTCCCTTTTGCAGGGAGATCTTACACAAGTAACCAAAATCTACATTACAGTCACCACTGAAATAAATCCAAGTGCCTGGATTGTGTTACGGCATATGCACAAAAAGTAGATGATGTCAATAAAAAGTGTCAAGTTAATATGTTGTCACTACAGTGACACCAATTACACCCACAATGTCAACACCAAAATGCTGATAAGCAGCTGACACTTTTACAGCTTCTTTGAAGCTCTTTCATAAAGTCTGTTACTTCAAGGCCTTGGAAAACATGAAAGCTAAGCTATATCAAACTTCCATCTTCAAACTAATTTGTAGCAAGAGCTTTTGATGCTTGTCCCCTGTTCCAAAATATTGCTTCCCCCTGAAATCAGTCATGTTGCAAATAGACTGATGCTGGAAGCATTATGGAAAGGAGTAGGATTCCATAGGTTAAACATCACAAACATGATTATGGCTACATTGCACTATATTAATAAGTCTATACTTAGATAGTGCAGTATATTATACCATAGACATTCTATTCCCTACATTACATAATGCACAATCAGTGTTTACAGTATAAGAGCTGAACTTATATGCATTTGCCACTCCCACAAAATATTTACAAAAAAATCAGAACTACAATTTGGGTCTCTATAATTTAAACAATATGTTTGCCAGCACTAGCATATCAGTGCCATGTCTATGACAATTTAGTGTCCGCAAAACAAACATAAAATTTATATATCCAATTCAAGTGCTTTTTGTACAGCCTAGCAGCTAATGTCCAAGTTTGAGGTTGGCAGATGCAATTTGTTCCTCCTCGTAATATAAAGTATGCAGTTTCCCATGCATATAAAAAAAAATTCTTTGTATAGAGGAATCATGAAGTAGCCCCAGCTTTGAGCTTTGTTCTGTTTGTTTTTTTTCACTGATATGCCGATACATGGGATGTAGCATGTACTTCCTGAACATCTTTTACCATTAGAATTCTGGTCAACATTTGCTTCATTATCTCTTCCTTTACAGGCTTTCCTGAGTAGCAGATGGGGCTTTTAGGTGCTACAACCGGTTCAGGAACCAAACAGAAGGCATCACCGGACTTCTTCGCACTCCAAGGGCTGCTTCAAAAAGTTTCATTGTTTACTAAAATACCTAATTTACATTAAAATGCAATAAAAGTTACTTTTCAGCTGAATAAGTGTCTCTACGTCAATTAGTCCAAGCATTTCCAGCTTAACACAAGACTTTAAAATCTATATAAACCCCAGTGGTTTACTTTCCATTAGATGCTAATAGCAAAAAGCCAAATAAATTATTTCAAAACTTTTACAGGACATCAGAACAGTTTTTTTTTCTTGTGGAGAAGTTGATTAGATTATAGGCTTTTCCAGTTAAAGAACTAAGGAGATTCAAACAACATTGTTTTTTAAGAATAAGCATATGTTGATGCTGTCAACAGAAGTATTGAGTAAATACAGTGGCTATAGAAAACCTATCCCCTCTTCCAAAATGTGCACCTTTTGTTACTTTATGGCCTAGAAGTAAATTGCATTAGACCAATGTTTGTTCCATATATGCATACATCCCACCAGTGAAACATATATTCAAGAATTCCTTAGAAAATAAAGCCGAAATAAAAACAAGGAATACCTTGGTTGGAAACGTGTTTACCTTCCTTGTACTTCGGTAGCAATCCTAAACAATCATTGTCAAAAGGGCACACCAGGTTAATTAGCTCAACATATGTCACTCTGGCTGAGTAACTGAAGTTAGACTGTTTGGATTTCGCACTGAGGATATCTCCCCAAGGCCTACTGTCCAGGAGGGAAGGGTTAGGTTGGCCATCATAGTTGCTGATTCGATTATTAGGAATGTAGATAGCTGGGTGGCTGGTGGGCGTGAGGATCGCCTGGTAACATGCCTACCTGGTGCAAAGGTGGTGGACCTCACGTGTCACCTAGATAGGATTTTAGACAGTGCTGGGGAGAAGCCGGCTGTCGTGGTGCATGTGGGCACCAACGACATAGGAAAATGTGGGAGGGAGGTTCTGGAAGCCAAATTTAGGCTCTTAGGTAGAAAGCTTAAATCCAGAACCTCCAGGGTAGCATTCTCTGAAATGCTCCCTGTTCCATGCGCAGGTCACCAGAGGCAGGCAGAGCTACGGAGTCTAAATGCGTGGATGAAACTATGGTGAAAGGAAGAGGGATTCAGTTTTGTTAGGAACTGGGGAACCTTTTGGAGAAGGGGGAGTCTCTTCCAAAGGGATGGGCTCCACCTTAACCAGGGTGGAACCAGACTGCTGGCGCTAACCTTTAAAAAGGAGATAGAGCAGCTTTTAAACTAGAACAAAGGGGAAAGCCGACAGTCGCTCAGCAGCGCATGGTTCGGAGAGAGGTATCTTCACAGGATACTAATGATGCATTAGAATTAGGGCATCCAGACAGGTTCCAATAATAAGAAAAGTAGTCCAAGTGCCTGTAACTAAAAACACCTGAGCTAAAAAAAATTCTAACTTATCCCTATCAATTAAAAAGCAGAATGAAAATACAAACAAAAAACAAACTTTGAAATGTTTGTATGCTAATGCCAAAAGTCTAAGAAGTAAGATGGGAGAATTAGAATGTATAGCAGTGAATGATGACATAGACTTAATTGGCATCTCAGAGATATGGTGGAAGGAGGACAACCCATGGGACAGTGCTATATTGGGGTACAAATTATATCGCAATGATAGAGAGGATGACCCAGGAGGTGGTGTGGCGCTTTGTGTCCGGGATGGCATAGAGTCCAACAGGATAAACATCCTGCATGAGACTAAATGCAAAATTGAATCTTTATGGGTAGAAATCCCTTGTGTGTCGGGGAAGACTATAGTGATAGGAGTATACTACCATCCACCTGGTCAGAATGGTGAGATGGACAGTGAAATGCTAAGAGAAATTAGGGAAGCTAACCAAATTGGTAGTGCGGTAATAATGGGAGACTTCAATTACCCCAATATTGACTGGATAAATGTATCATCGGGACACGCTAGAGAGATAACGTTCCTGGATGGAATAAATTATAGCTTTATGGAGCAATTGGTTCAGGAACCGACGAGAGAGGGAGCAATTTTAGATCTAATTCTCATTGGAGCACAGGATTTGGTGAGAGAGGTAACTGTGGTGGGGCCGCTTGGCAATAGTGATCATAATATTTATTTATTTTAGTTTTTTCTATACCGGCATTCATGAGAGTATCACATGCCGGTTTACAGTAAAAGAAATAAATAACAGGTGCTGAACGAAAACAATTTGTTACAATAAAACAGGGAGAAGTACAACTAGGAGCAGAGAAAATTGATAGGAAATTAACAGAATATATTAACCAAAATTTAATAGAGTGCATTTACAGAGTTTATGGTATTTACGACGACATGTTGCCATTTTGAAGTTTTTGCGTAAGGGTAGTGTCTGGGAGTTATAGTTATAAATATGATCAAATTTGAATTAATGACCGGAAGAGGAGCAGTATGCAAATCCACGGCTCTCGTGCTAAACTTTCTAAAGGGAAACTTTGATAAAATGAGAAAAATTGTTAGAAAAAACTGAAAGGAGCAACTACAAAAGTAAAAAGTGTGCAAGAGGCGTGGTCATTGTTAAAAAAATACCATCCTAGAAGCACAATCCAGATGTATTCCACACATTAAGAAAGGTGGAAAGAAGGCAAAATGATTGCCGGCATGGTTAAAAGGGGAGGTGAAAGAAGCTATTTTAGCCAAAAGATCTTCATTCAAAAATTGGAAGAAGGATCCAACAGAAGAAAATAGGCTAATGCATAAATGTTGGCAAGTTAACTGTAAGACATTGATAAGAAATAATTTGAAAAGAAGTTGGCCATAGAGGCAAAACCTCACAGTAAAAACTTTTTAAAATATATCTGAAGCAGAAAGCCTATGAGGGAGTCAGTTGGACCATTAGATGATCAAGGGGCTAAAGGGGCACTTAGAGAAAACAAGGCAATCGCAGAAAGATTAAATGATTTCTTTTCTTCGGTCTTTACTGAAGAGGATGTTGGGGAGGTACCTGTACTGGAGAAGGTTTTCATGGGTAATGATTCAGATGGACTGAATCAAATCACGGTGAACCTAGAAGATGTGGTAGACCTGATTGACAAACTGAAGAGTAGTAAATCACCTGGACCGGAGGGTATACACCCCAGAGTTCTGAAGGAACTAAAAAATGAAATTTCAGACCTATTAGTAAAAATTTGTAACCTATCATTAAAATCATCCATTGTACCTGAAGACTGGAGGATAGCTAATGTAACCCCAATATTTAAAAAGGGCTCCAGGGGCAATCCGGGAAATTACAGACCGGTTAGCCTGACTTCAGTGCCAGGAAAAATAGTGGAAAGTGTTCTAAACATCAAAATTACAGAACATATAGAAAGGCATGGTTTAATGGAACAAAGTCAGCATGGCTTTACCCAGGGCAAGTCTTGCCTCACAAATCTGCTTCACTTTTTTGAAGGAGTTAATAAACATGTGGATAAAGGTGAACCGGTAGATATAGTATACTTGGATTTTCAGAAGGCGTTTGACAAAGTTCCTCATGAGAGGCTTCTAGGAAAAGTAAAAAGTCATGGGATAGGTGGCGATGTCCCTTCATGGATTGCAAACTGGCTAAAAGACAGGAAACAGAGAGTAGGATTAAATGGACAATTTTCTCAGTGGAAGGGAGTGGGCAGTGGAGTGCCTCAGGGATCTGTATTGGGACCCTTACTTTTCAATATATTTATAAATGATCTGGAAAGAAATACGACGAGTCAGATAATCAAATTTGCAGATGACACAAAATTGTTCAGAGTAGTTAAATCACAAGCAGATTGTAATAATCTACTAGATAAGGGAGCCCTGACCGACGTGCCGCAAATGCGCAGTAGAGAGCAGCTCTACCGCGCATGCGCGAGCGAGCATGTCGGCCAGAGCGTAGCGTGCCCGAAAAAAAAATGGCGCCTGCTCCTTAGGAGCAGGAGCGGCGGCGGCGGCAGCAGCAACGAGCAGGAGCGGGAGGAGCAGTAGCCGCGGCGGCGACTATGACAACAACAACAAGCAGGAGCAGGAGGGGCAGCGGCGGTGGCACGCGCGAGGGAGGGACATCCCCCTGTCTGCCGGTTGTGGATGAGCTGAAAGGGGAAGGGATTGAGAGAGGGGGAGTGAGTGAGGGGAGGAAGGAGAGAGTGAGGAGAGGTGGAGGGGGGGAAGGGAGGAGAGAGGGAGGGAAGGGGGGAGGGAGGAGAGAGGGAGGGGTGGGGGGAGGGAGGAAGTGGGAAGGAAATGGACCGAAATTTTTTTTTAAATGTAGCCCGTTGTTACAGGCTTAACGGCTAGTATATTTATAAATGATCTGGAAAGAAATACGACGAGTGAGATAATCAAATTTGCAGATGACACAAAATTGTTCAGAGTAGTTAAATCACAAGCAGATTGTAATAAATTGCAGGAAGACCTTGTGAGACAGGAAATTTGGGCATCAAAATGGCAGATGAAATTTAATGTGGATAAATGCAAAGTGATGCATATAGGGAAAAATAACCCATGCTATAGTTACACAATGTTAGGTTCCATATTAGGTGCTACAACCCAAGAAAGAGATCTAGGCATCATAGTGGATAACACATTGAAATCGTCTGTTCAGTGTGCTGCGGCAGTCAAAAAAGCAAACAATGTTGGGAATTATTAGAAAGGGAATGGTGAATAAAATGGAAAATGTCATAATGCCTCTGTATCGCTCCATGGTGAGACTGCACCTTGAATACTGTGTACAATTCTGGTCGCCGCATCTCAAAAAAGATATAATTGCGATGGAGAAGGTACAGAGAAGGGCTACCAAAATGATAAGGGGAATGGAACAGCTCCCCTATGAGGAAAGACTAAAGAGGTTAGGACTTTTCAGCTTGGAGAAGAGACGGCTGAGGGGGGATATGATAGAGGTGTTTAAAATCATGAGAGGTCTAGAGCAGGTAGATGTGAATCGGTTATTTACGCTTTCGGATAATAGAAAGACTAGGGGGCATTCCATGAAGTTAGCATGTGGCACATTTAAAACTAATCGAAGAAAGTTCTTTTTTACTCAACACACAATTAAACTCTGGAATTTGTTGCCAGAGGATGTGGTTAGTAGAGATGTGAATCGGAACCGGAATTGGTTCTGATTCTGGTTCCAATTCACATCGTTAATTTTTTTTTTGTGCGGCCTGATCGCGGTTTTGTTTATCGGCTGCGCCCGAGCCGATAAACAAAAAAACCCACCCGACCCTTTAAAACTGTTCCCGTAGCTTCCCCCACCCTCCTGAACCCCCATAAAACTTTTTACAAGTACCTGGTGGTCCAGTGGGGGTCCCGGGAGCCATCTCCCGCTCTCCGGCCGTCGGCTGCCACTAATCAAAATGGCGCCGATGGCCCTTTGCCCTTACCATGTGACAGGGTATCCGTGCCATTGGCCAGGCCCTGTCACATGGAGTACTAGACGGCCGATGCCATCTTTAAAAATGGCGCAGGCCATCCAGTGCTCCTACCTTGTGACAGAGGCCGGCCAATGGCACGGATACCCTGTCACATGGTAAGGGCAAAGGGCCATTGGCGCCATTTTGATTAGTGGCAGCCGACAGCCCGAGAGCGGGAGATGGCTCCCGGGACCCCCACTGGACCACCAGGTACTTGTAAAAAGTTTTGTGGGGGTCAGGAGGGTGGGGGAAGCTACGGGAACAGTTTTAAAGGGTCGGGGTGGGTTTAGGGATTGTTTTGGTGTGCCGTTTTTCCCGCCCTCCCCCAAAACGATAAGAGAACCCCAGGAACAAAATCGTGTGGTTCTCTTATCGGGAGCCCCCAATTTCTGACGATTTTGAAAATATCGTCCAAAGCCCGATTCACATCCCTAGTGGTTAGTGCAGTTAGTATAGCTGTGTTTAAAAAAGGATTGGATAAGTTCTTGGAGGAGAAGTCCATTACCTGCTATTAATTAAGTTGATTTAGAAAACAGCCACTGCTATTACTAGCAACGGTAACATGAAATAGACTTAGTTTTTGGGTACTTGCCAGGTTCTTATGGCCTGGATTGGCCACTGTTGGAAACAGGATGCTGGGCTTGATGGACCCTTGGTCTGACCCAGTATGGCATGTTCTTTTGTTCTTACCTGGTTGGCATTCTCCAACTTCTCTCCAGAATACGTTGATGACATTTCAAGTGTAGCCCTGGATGGGTGCCATTGTTCTCCTTCCCTTCTTTCCTTTTCAAGGGCATGACTTGAATGTTCCAGAATCCTTGAAACTCTTCTGATAAGATCTAAATTCTTCTGGCAAAAATAAGACCAGTCTTCAAAAATCCAAAACAAAAAGAAGGAAAAATTGATAAATATTCCTTCAAAAGAACTTTATGAAAAAAATCATATACTTAAACAATAGGGAAGAAGAACACCCTACTCTTTCTGAAGCCAGACTTTAAACCATAAGGCCCAAGGGTCTTCTTTCCCAAAACAATAAAAGGAAAGCAAACAGAATCAGAAACAAAACTATCCTCTCTCCTGAAAAATGTAACTAAATATCCATACCCTAAAATGTCTCTGGTTTTTATAAAAATAGGATATTACCACTATAGTAGCCTGCACAGGGGAACTGTAAAACAAGGGACACACCTGACCTTTATCTACGCTGATGATACATTCTCTTTAATAGAGACCCAGTAGGACTCTACAAACTGCACTACATAATCAATTAATCCCCTTCAACCCTGGATAAATTGGCTGTCCTGGCATCTCGTATAAAATTGATTAGCCACATTTTAATGGCCTTTCTAAAGGCCATAACTTCTTTGTAGAGAACAGCTTCACTAGGCAAAGTATTCCATAAATGGATGGCTATTACAGAGAATGCTTTATTTCTGGCTCTTGTCAACTTTATATCTGCCAAAGCTAGAATATTTAACAGAGCCTTTTGGGAAGATTGCAATGAGTATATTGGGTTATAAGCAATAAACTTATTTTCCAAATATACTGGACCCTCGCATGTATATATTTAAATATTAATGATAACATTTTAAATTGAATCCTAAAAGCTATGAAGTTGTATCAGCACAGGAAAAATATGTTCCTTAAAACCATAGCCCTCCAGAATCCTTTTACAGCATTTTGCACTCATTACTTCTTGAAGCACTTCTGTGCTAAACCCACATATATATAGAATTGCAGAAGTCTAATTTGGAAACCACTAATGCTTTCATAACAGCTGCAAGTTATGGGATCTCTAAAAATGGATTTAACTCCTCTACCACTTGTAGCTTGCGCCACAGTAATAATCTGAGATTCCAATGATAGTTTAGGGTCCAAATGACACTTAAATTACAAATATTCTAACATGAATTACTGTTACTGTTTAATTGTAAACCGATGCGATGTGTGAACGGTCATCGGTATAAAAGAGACTTTAAATAAATATAAATAAATAAATGAAGGTATGTTCCATCAATGTAAATACTCAAATTAAGATCAGGAGCTCCAACCTTCCCCCACTCAGAACAGTTCACATTTATTACAATTTAACCTCATGGCCACAGCCACTTATCAGTGACATGTCCATTCAGTGGAAAGTAAATGTAGATGTTGTCTGTACACAAAATATAATGTAACTCAAATTGCTGGATAATGTTGCAGAGTGTGTATATATATATATATATAGAGAGAGAGAGAGAGAGAGCTTTGTTTTCAGTTTTTATTTATTGGTCCTGTGTATTATATCAGTCATTTTTCCACGATTTTTTTTTTTGTTATAACATTGAAATTCTCAGGCAAAATAAAATAAAAACTGAAAACAAAGGTCCCTATATGTGTATTAAAAAGATCAGGGGAAAGGAATGAGTCATGTAGTACCCACACAGGCAAATGACAGCAAGATTCACAATAGGTTTGTACTAATCCTTGCAGCAATTATGCAAACCATTCTACCCTCCTAGTCCTATTTGCTGTAACTGCTTCATTAAAATCATATCAAAGGCAGCAGTTAAATCTATAAATATCATCACTACGCCAAAACCCTTATCTAGCCACTGCTGGGTATCTCCAAGTAGGGCCACTAAAGCAATCTCTATACTATGAAAAATTCTAAAACCAAACTGGAATTGATCTAAACCCAAAGCCCCAGCTCTTGTAAAATCTCTTCAATCACAGCTGTCCTCTTCAAGAAGGAACAACATTCACGGGGAACTAAACAAACACCTTTCACATATGTACCACAGAATTTTCACCTCTGCATTGCATTCCTATTCTTGCAACGTCTTTCCACACCAGCCAGCAAGGTTAGAGCACTAGCCATTGGAGTCTCATCTGTCAAACCCAAGAGATCTCTCACCGCATCACTAGCCATTATGCCATAATAGAGGGAATTCTGCTTTTATACATCCCTCACCTGCAAGCATCCTGCCACCTTCTACACTACAATCTTCATACATATTACTTGACATAGTGTTTTCTATGATAGAATACCCTGAACACCGCCCTCTATCATTATACTGAACAGGAATGCATATTAGTACTCATGGAGCTAACAATGCCGTGTACACAAAAATAGGCATATCTGAAGGACAAAGAGTGGCTTGCCACTCATTCAAGCCACTTTTCTAAAATCTGCTATTGAGAATCACCAAAAAGAGGGTCAGGAGTGCCTAGGCAGTACAAATAAATGTGGACTCTTAAAATGCTGGTAATATGCCACCCTATTGGTGGCACTAGATACAATTTAAACATACCGGCATTACATGCTTATGCTCATTGTCTTAGTGAGGGCCATTATAACTCAGCTGTCAGATGCCCACTTTCCTGTCAGGTCATCCTCTAAGACCTACTGTGATAAGGAGGAATGCCTCTGGTAGATCCTTGTCTCAAATTCAGTAAATCCAACATGTCTTAACTCCCACCTTTCTATGTGAGAAGGGTAAGGTCTGCACACTTTGCTGCCAGACTATGAATGAGTTTTTTTCTGTAGACTAAATACCTTGCTTTATATTTGTTGAACTAATTCCACCAATGAGTGAGTATCTTCTTCTTGGATGTTTTTCAGATCTACTTGGATCCTGTGAAGTGTAATATCTCTTGGTCTAGAGGTTGGTACAGGAAATCCAGCAGAAGTGGAGGGGGCAAGGGTGCTCCGTTGCATGATGGAGCATACTCAGGGTATGGGGACTAGAGAACCGGCTAAGAATGGTGGACATGATCTATCGATAAATATATTTCATGCCTGTTGTTGTCTATCATGTTGTTTGTGTATGTGTGGCTGCAAGTATCTTTTCATTTGTTTGTCTTCCTGGCATGATACTTTCTGTGTTCTTCTGCTTTGCTTGAGTGCCTGGTTTATTGCTTTGCACCTGCTGCTTATTTATTGCCTATGAGCATCCTAATTCTCCATTTTTCTCTCTTTCAACCTTCCTCAGATATGCTGATGTGCCACCTTCAAGAGCAGTGGCAGGAGGAGGAAAATAAAGTAGCTTTTGTTGTCAGGACAGGGCCCATAACCAGTTAATATCTTTATTTGTGGTCTATCTTTCCTGAGTTAGCTCAAGGCAGAGAACAGTCATATCATACTACAACGGAAATAAACAATTTACATTAATCCTAATAAAAATATAGCAAAACATTTAAAAATAACTGCAATAAAACAAAACATTAAAAATAAAGGGGCGGATTTTCAGAGCCCTGCTCGCGTAAATCCGCCCAAAACCGGGCGGATTTACGCGAGCAGGGCCCTGCGCACCGGGAAGCCTATTTTACATAGGCCTCCCGGCGCGCGCAGAGCCCCGGGACTCGCGTAAGTCCCGGGGTTCTCGGAGGGGGGCGTGTCGGGGGCGTGTCGGGGGGCGGGCCCGGTCGTCGCGGCGTTTCGGGGGCGTGTCGGCAGCGTTTTGGGGCGGGTACGGGGGCGTGGCTACGGCCCGGGGCGTGGCCGCGCCCTCCGTACCCGCCCCCAGGTCGCGGCCCGGCGCGCAGGAGTCCGGCTCGCGCGCAGGGATTTACGCCTCCCTCCGGGAGGTGTAAATCCCCCGACAAAGGTAGGATGGGGGTTTAGACAGGGCCGGGCGGGTGGGTTAGGTAGGGGAAGGGAGGGGAAGGTGAGGGGAGGGCAAAGGAAAGTTCCCTTCTAGGCCGCTCCGATTTCAGAGCGGCCTAGGAGGGAACGGGGGTAGGCTGCGCGGCTCGGCGCGCGCAGGCTATACGAAATCGATAGCCTTGCGCGCGCCGATCCAGGATTTTAGCCGATACGCGCGACTACGCGCGTATCTACTAAAATCCAGCGTACTTTTGTTTGCGCCTGGATCGCAAACAAAAGTAGGCTGTTCGCGCGCCTCTTAAAATCTACCCCAAACTGCAGAACACAAAAATCAAATACTGACATAACACTAGAATCAATACAATAAATACCACAAAATACAATAACTTGAATAAAATAAAGTACAGAATAAAACATAAAACAAACCCATACTAAAGACCTAATATAGCTAAGAATTTTAAAACTCAAACTTTTTCCCAACAAGACCATAGCACCACAGATACATATAAATCTAATTCCTCACTCTTCTTGTTCCAGAGACTAAAAGGACATTGTTAATCAAAAGACATTTCCAACAACCAGCATTTTAAGATTTTCCTAAAAAGCAAGTAATTATCAATAAGTGGGATGTGCATTTGTTGGTCATTTGTTTTACTATATGCATGTACATTTTCCATTATACAAGCATGGACAGTTACACGTGTACCATGAAACAAATGACCATCTCCCTGAGATTGCTGTTCCATAACTCAGGATCAGACAAAAAATGCATCTATTTTGAATGATGTGTTATTTAATCTCAGATGGAGATGCAACTACCAAGACTATCTCTTATCAAAAGTAAGGGACAGGAAGGGATGTAAAAACAATCTCCTAGACAGAAAGCTAGGACTAACTCCGTGGTCCACTGAGACAATCTTGAATTTAATGAAGGATAGTGCTATGTATGTCACGCAGCATAGGGTTATAGAAACATAGAAACATAGAAATGACGGCAGAAGAAGACCAAATGGCCCATCCAGTCTGCCCAGCAAGCTTCACACATTTTTTCTCATACTTATCTGTTTCTCTTAGCTCTTTGGTTCTATTTCCCTTCCACCCCCACCATTTTTTTTTTTAATTATTTATTTATTGAATTTTTCAAAACAAATATACAGAACTTTTTGTTCAGAAATTTGAAACACAGTAAATGAAATACAAAAAAGGAAAATTTACATCTCAAAGAATATAAAGATTTTTTACCCTGTGTTAACGTTTAAAGGAAATTGTGGATCCAAGATGTAAATACCAGCAGCTAGCAGGAAATAACAAAAATATTTATTACAAAATTGCGTCAAAATTAACTAATGTCTTCTCTAAATTAAGCCTTCAACCCTTGGATCTAAACAGAGTGGGAGTCGAGGTAAACTCGTAGCTGTTCTGGTTCCCTGAAAATATATCGTGAGTTCTGATAAATTAACAAACAGTCCCACCATTAATGTAGAGAGCAGTGATGGAGCTGCATCCAAGTGAAATATCAAGCTTGATTAGTTAGGGGTAGTAGGGGAAGTAACCGCCGCAATAAGCAAGCTACACCCATGCTTATTTGTTTTACCCAGACTATGTTATTCAGCCCTTATTGGTTGTTTTTCTTCTCCCCTGCCGTTGAAGCAGGGAGCTATGCTGGATATGCGTGTAGTAGCAGTTTTTCTTCTCCCCTGCCGTTGAAGCAGGGAGCTATGCTGGATTTGCGTGAAGTATCAGTTTTTCTTCTCCCCTGCTGTTGAAGCAGAGAGCTATGCTGGATATGCGTGAAGTATCAGTTTTTCTTCTCCCCTGCCGTTGAAGCAGGGAGCTATGCTGGATTTGCGTGAAGTATCAGTTTTTCTTCTCCCCTGCCGTTGAAGCAGGGAGCTATGCTGGATTTGCGTGAAGTATCAGTTTTTCTTCTCCCCTGCTGTTGAAGCAGAGAGCTATGCTGGATATGCGTGAAGTATCAGTTTTTCTTCTCCCCTGCCGTTGAAGCAGAGACCTATGCTGGATATGCGTGCTACTTAGTGCCTAAGTAGCTATGCTGGAAATGCATTGAAAGTGAAGTATCAGGCTTATTTGGTTTGGGGTAGTAACCGCCGTAACAAGCCAGCTACTCCCCGCTTTGTGAGTGCGAATCCTTTTTTCTTCTCCCCTGCCGTTGAAGCAGAGAGCTATGCTGGATATGCGTGAAGTATCAGTTTTTCTTCTCCCCTGCCGTTGAAGCAGGGAGCTATGCTGGATATGCGTGAAGTATCAGTTTTTCTTCTCCCCTGCCGTTGAAGCAGAGAGCTATGCTGGATATGCGTGAAGTATCAGTTTTCTTCTCCCCTGCCGTTGAAGCAGAGAGCTATGCTGGATATGCGTACTACTTAGTGCCTATTAAAAGCTGCTGCTGTGTTTTCCACAAGTTGGAGTCTGTGCATTCTCTTCTGAAACAAACCTGCACATAACAAATTGCAGTAATTGATACTAGAGATTATAAAAACCTGAATTAGAAAAGGCAGTGCAATCCAAAAGAGGTGAAAGAAGTCTCAGGTGCATAAAAGAAGTTTTTGAAATACTGGCAAACTGCCTCTCCATCAACAGTTTAGAATCAAGTCACTCCTAAATTACAGTGCCAGAAAACTTAAAGCTAATGTATTAAGAATGAGTGAGATTTCTTTCAAGAAATGTTCATGTTTCCCAAATCCATATAACCTTGATTTTCATAGGATTAAGTTTTATTTTACTCTTCCTGAGACACTTAACCATCTCTGTCATTCAACAATTAAGAAGATTAATAGCTTGTTCAGAGCAGGATTTTAGTGAATATAGAACTATACATCATCTGCATGTTTCTGGTATCTTATATCAATCTAATTATTTCCCCTTGTGATGCCAAATATATAGATAGATAAATATAAGAAAACAAACCACAATGGTACCTATCAAATTTCCAGGTATATGCACGAAACATGTCAGTTTGACATGTTATTTCTTGTATAGTGATGTTGGATTCTTCATTAAAGGACATAAGTATATTCAACAAATGAAAGTTTTTTCTGTGCTGCCAGACAGCATGTATTCACATGCCTACATGAGCTTTCTATAATGTTCCCTGGATGAAGCCTTTCATTAGGTGAAACTTAGGTCTATGTCAGGAAGAAAAAGCATCTATAAGAACATTTCACAAACAGAATTTTAAGGTGTTGCTCGATGGTGCTCAATAGCATGAAAGAAGATTATTGATAATTATACATAGAAGAGCATTGTTGTTATAATAAGATGCAGGGATTCCGACTTTTTAAGTGGGATGCAGTATGATTGGAATGACTGAAGTATGAATGGTTTTTAAAAGGGGTGATGGTCTAATAGCATGTGTAATATTTTTATTAAGGAATTCAATAAAAGCATTTTCACTGGAAAATTTATTTGAAAGTAGTAAAAAATTAGAGCTGAAAAAAATAAATGAGATCCTAAGTCTTAAACTCAGACCAGGAAAACCGCTCACGATGGTCTAACATCAGAATAAGAGATTTGCCAAAATCGGAAGATTTTGCAAATGCAACGCAGGTAGTGAGTAAAATCTGTGGAGCCATTTTGAGTGTCCATGCAGAATCAAGCAAAAAGCGTGGCTTTTCTAATATTGTGATAGAAAGGGCGCCTAGAGCACTAGGTCCCTCTCCTCAAAATTACCCGCGAGATATTAATGCATGCCTGCACAGTTACTTATTAAAGGAAGAGGTAATGCGGGCAACTCGCAATATGGGGACTTTATCATGGGAAGGCCACTCCATTACTATCTATAATGATATTTCCCCTGCCACACTGAAGCGTAGAAGAGAAATTCACGGGGTGACTGAGATTGTGAGACATGAGAATATCCGCTATAAGTGGTTATATCCCTGCGATATGACATTTACAGTTAGCGGGGTGACTTCCCATATAAAAACTGTGGAAGAAGCTTACTTAATTCTGCAGGCTATGGGGCGGATTTTCAGAGCCCTGCTCGCGTAAATCCACCCAAAACCGGGCGGATTTACGCGAGCAGGGCCCTGCGCGCCGGGAAGCCTATTTTACATAGGCCTCCCGGCGCGCGCAGAGCCCCGGGACTCGCGTACGTCCCGGGGTTCTCGGGGGGGGCGTGTCGGGGGGCGGGGCCGGAGCGCGCGGCGTTGCGGGGGCGTGTCGGCAGCGTTTTGGGGGCGGGTACGGGGCGTGGCTACGGCCCGGGGGCGTGGCCGCGCCCTCCGTACCCGCCCCCAGGTCGCGGCCCGGCGCGCAGCAGGCCCGCTGGCGCGCGGGGATTTACGTCTCCCTCCGGGAGGCGTAAATCCCCCGACAAAGGTAAGGGGGGGTGTAGACAGGGCCGGGTGGGTGGGTTAGGTAGGGGAAGGGAGGGTAAGGTGAGGGGAGGGCAAAGGAAAGTTCCCTCCGAGGCCGCTCCGATTTCGGAGCGGCCTTGGAGGGAACGGGGGGAGGCAGCGCGGCTCGGCGCGCGCAGGCTATACAAAATCGATAGCCTTGCGCGCGCCGGTCCAGGATTTTAGTGGATACGCGCGGCTCCGCGCGTATCTACTAAAATCCAGCGTACTTTTGCTTGAGTCTGATGCGCAAGCAAAAGTAGGCTGATCGCGCTTCTTTTAAAATCTACCCCTATATGTTTTACAGCCCCATCAGCAGTGAAGGCGGATGGAAACAAGATGGCTTCGGCACTTCCAAAATGGTAGTGAGTATGCAAAGGGGGCCGATGGTTAAGATGGAACTCCGGAGAATTTTCTGCACAAAATTTAACACCAGCTCTTAAAGAGAAGGGTCTCCCCTCTACCTGATCTGGGCAGGAGATTGGAGATCTGGAGCAATACTTTGGAAGATTTGATGGGGACATGGGGCATATATATGAATATATCTATGCATTTCCCTTTTTTTAAAAAAAATATCTGGATCACAGTATTATGAGACTGGTAATTCTTAATCATGTGCCTGAGAGTTTGAGTGGGGTTAACAGGAATTGTTGTTAATCATTCTTGTTCCTGGCAAGAATTTTTGTTAGGGCTGATGTTTCTTCATGATTTTCTAAATGTTTTAATGGATGAAAGTTTTCTTATGATGTTCTACTTGATAGTGGGGACAGTTGGGTGTAGGATGCTCATTCCCCCGAGAAGAGAAGTCTACCTGATGTCAGTAGACTAGGGAATGTGGGCTGTGAGATGGAAGGGGATGGGGGGTAGGATTGAAATACAAGATAATGGGAGGAAGTGACATCACTCCTCGTGTAAGCAGCTTCCCCGATCTGCTCCCCGAACCTCTGGGCTGAAAGCGTGATAAATCGCGACCAACACATCACAAAGTCGACCCGATGACTCCTGCGATCTTATTAAACGTGCAGGAGATGACCTCGAAAAAGAAAACCCCTGATCTGCGCAAATTTTCTTATGCCCGCGGCAAAGATGATTCGGACCCGGGGAAATCCAAGATGGCCGCGGCAAACCCACATGCTGAAATGGAGAAGGAGAGCGATGATCCATCTGCCATGGAAGACTTAATGACCATACGCCGTGAGATGAGAAGGTGGTTCAGGGAGCTGCGACAAGATTTGAAATCGTAGAAAACGGAGATTGCTGAGCTCCTGGCCGACATGAAAGAAGAAACGGCAGAGTTGGGCCGTCGCATGGAGGAGGCAGAGATCTGACTAGACACGCAGGGTGAAGGCTGGGACGCTATGCAGAGAGAGCATTTGCAGCTTCAACAGTCCTATTGCTCCTTGTCTGAAAAACTTGAGGACATTGAAAATTGTAGTCTGCGCTGCAATCTTAGGATTCGTGGGGTCCCAGAGTCTGAGGACTTTAAGGATTGCATAACAATGGTGGAAAAAAACTCTGCTTATTTTCTAGCTAAGGATGATGCACTAGACGCCGTACCAGCCGCTGCCATCAAAGTGGAAAGGGCCCACCGGACCTTGGGACCCAAACTTGCCAATAGACCTAGAGATATTGTAGTCCATCACCTTTTCTCCCAGAAAGAGAAAATCTTCTCTATTGCTCGTCGGCAGAAAACTTGGTACTGGGAAGGGCATGAACTTGCTCTATTCGCAGATCTGTTTTCTGCAACATTGAAGGAGACAAGATTTTCGCTGTGTAACTACTAAATCAGATACAGATGGCTATACCCTGGGGGCTTGGCTTTCACGATCCAGGGTTCCCACACATCGCATCAAGACAGTGCAGGAGGCGGCTGAGATTTTAAAAGCAGAGGGAATGCCAGTTGACCCCCCTCTGATCGTGTCTGGGGATCAGGGGGAGCTTGCTCCCCAGAGAGCACCACAGCCACGCTGGTAGAGGGTCCCAAAGGGCTGGAGACGACTACAACGGAATGCAACCGACGATGGTTCCGGAGAGGCTCCTGCTTGACTGATATATTGACTCACTAACTTTCTACTTCACATTCCGCAGTGTTGGTGTCTTGTAGCAGACCTAAAGTGGTCTGAACGATATAAGGAGTTGCAAGGGTCGCTATGGCTAGTGCTGATTTATTGTTGGTTCGGTTATTCTGTTGTATTGATGAGCAACCCCAGAGGACGGGGGTTATGGGGAGTGAATATTGTCTTCCTCCATGGGATACGGGCACACTAAGGGGTAGATTTTAAAAGAAGCGCGATCAGCCTACTTTTGCTTGCGCATCAGACTCAAGCAAAAGTACGCTGGATTTTAGTAGATACGCGCGGAGCCGCGCGTATCCACTAAAATCCCTGGATCGGCGCGCACAAGGCTATTGATTTTGTATAGCCGGCGCGCGCCGAGCCGCGCTGCCTAACCCGTTCCCTCCAAGGCCGCTCCGAAATTGGAGCGGCCTCGGAGGGAACTTTCCTTTGCCCTCCCCTCACCTTCCCCTCCCTTCCCCTACCTAACCCACCCGCCCGGCCCTGTCTAAACCTCCCCCTTACCTTTGTCGGGGGATTTACGCCTCCCGGAGGGAGACGTAAATCCCCGCGCGCCAGCGGACCTCCTGCGCGCCGGGCCGCGACCTGGGGGCGGGTACGGAGGGCGCGGCCACGCCCCCGGACCGCCCCGGGCCGTAGCCACGCCTCCGTACCCGCCCCCAAAACGCTGCCGACACGCCCCCGAAACGCCGCGACGACCGGGCACGCCCCCGACACGCCCCCCTCCGAAAACCCCGGGACGTACGCGAGTCCCGGGGTCTGCGCGCGCCGGTAGGCCTATGTAAAATAGGCTTACCGGCGCGCAGGGCCCTGCTCGCATAAATCCGCCCGGTTTTGGGCGGATTTACGCGAGCAGGGCTCTGAAAATCCGCCCCTAAGGTTGTGCTCCAGGTTATACAGGGAGGGGTCGGGAATAGGGGACAATAGTTGCATGGGTGATGGGTGCACTTTCATTTATGTGATGGGGGGTCAGCTCAATGGGGGAATGGTTTCCCATAAGCTGGGAGGAGAATGTTTGTATCTTGTAGGATGACTACCTTTAAATTCTTCTCCTTAAATGTGAAAGGTCTCAATACACCATGTAAGAGAAAATTATTGTTTAAGGAGCTTGACAGAATGAATGTTGATGTGGTAATGTTGCAAGAGACCCACTTACATGAAAGATATCAAGGACTGCTGTGTAATCCTAAATATCCACACCAATACTGGGCTGCAGCCACGGTCACTTCAAAATATTCTGGGGTGGGGATACTGATCCACAAGGATTTTCTTTTTGAATTAAAGGAAACCTATGAGGATCCTAATGGCCGTTTCCTCCTTGTGAAATTGTCTATATGGGGGGAAATTTACACTTTGGTGTCGATATAGTCCCACCTCCCAAAAGGCGGATTTTTTATAATTCTCTAAACCAGAGCTTTCCAAAGTGTGTGTCGGGACACATTAGTGTGTCGCCTGTAGTGTGGAGGTGTGTCGCCCAGTCCACAGGGCCGGCGGAAGCAGGGAACTATAGCAGGAAGATCGGCGGGCAGTGGTGGAGCTTACATCACCATGGCCCGAAGAAAAGGGTCACGTTCACTCCTCCTCCTTCCTGCCTGTGCAGCCCTGAAAGAAAAACGTTGCCGGAGCCGCGTGGGCAGGAAGGAGGAGGAGCATCTGCTGCGTACAGAAGAAGAGCAGCATTAATGGGCCGTTGCGGATCCCACGTCGCGACGGCCCGAGAAGAGGAGGAAACCCGATAGCAGGGCCGCTGCAGATCCCATGTCACGGCCAGGGAAGATCAGGGCCTCTGAAGAGCCCATCCTTCGGCAACCCGTGCAGAGGGACAGCATGTGCCAGTGAGAGCCTGTGCTTGAGCAAGAGAGCATGTAGGAGTGAGAGAGCCTGTGTGTGTGAGAGTGAGACAGCATGTGCACGAGAGAGACAGTATGTATGTATGTATGAGAGAGAGGCATGTGAGAGTGAGAGCTGTGGATGTGTGAGATTGCATGTGAGTGAGAGCCTGTGTGTGTGAGAATGTGTGAGATAGCGTGTGAGAATGAGAACCTGATTGTGTGTTTGAGGGAAGACAGATGGAGAGAAAAGAAATAGAAAAAAAGACCCTGTAAAAGGAATTGGCAAAAAAACAAGAAAGGAAAGGTGGGAAAAAAAGCCTGTGACCAACCGATTAGAAAACTAAGATCAGACGGCAAAGGTAAAAAAAAAAATTACTTTTTAGTGATTGGCACATGTAATCTTTGGGAATGTGCAAGAGTAGCACTTTCTCTATGCCGATCTCACAATGTACGAGATCAGCATGGAGGAAGTGGAAGCCTGCAAATATTTATTATGAGATAGGTTGTGTTGTGAAACATTTTATTTATGTATATATTTAAGGAAACATATATAAATTGTTGAAATACATTTTGTTCGTTTAACCTTTAACTTCTGGTTTGCTGGTAGACTGAATTACTGTGTCACGAAATTATGTTTGTCTAAAAAGTGTGTCACCAACATGAAAAGTTTGGAAAGCTCTGCTTTAAACCAACTATTGACTTCTAGGGCTGAAGGATCTCTGATCATGGGAGGGGATTTTAATTTAACTCTTAATTCCCACCTCGGCACCTCACAAGGTTCCAGCTCAGACTCCAAAAAAGCTAGGGGTGCACTGAAAGCTTTCATACGGTGCCACAGTCTACGAGACATGTGGAGATCTTGTTATCCAACTTCAAGAAATTATACTTTCTTTTCCGCCCCACACACTAGCTACTCCAGGATAGATATGTTCCTTGGTAGTGCAGGTTTACTCCCTAGGATGACCAAGTTTGACATTGAGCCTATTTTATGGTCTGATCATGCTCCTATCTGGTTTGCGTTACAACTACGGGACTATGATCAGGGTACCAGATTTTGGAGGCTAAATGACTCCCTTTTAGATGACCCTGCTTATGTATCACAGGTGGAATCAGCAATCCAGGAATACTTGCAAATAAATGACAATGGGGAGGTCAATCCGGAGGTCCTATGGGAATGCTTAAAGGCAGTGCTACAGGGTAAATGATCTGGAAAGGGGTACGACAAGTGAGGTGATCAAATTTCTAGATGACACAAAATTATTCAGAGTAGTTAAGTCATAAGCAGATTGTGATGAATTGCAGAAGGACCTTGTGAAACTGTAAGACTGATAGCAAATGAAATATAATGTGGACAAGTACATCTGACTGCTTGAATTTTTGTAATATGCAAGGGCTGTCTTGCAGTCCAATGTGTGAAGTTCCCTTTCCCTTTTATCTGCATGAGGTTTAGGGAAGAAGGTAGGTAATGAAATTGTTTGGTTTAAGTGAAAGGTTGAAACCACTTTTGGTAAAAAGGACGGGTGGGTATGTAGTAAGACTTTGTTGTGGTGGAACTGCAGGTACAAATAATTTATCACTAGGGATTGGAGTTCACTTATTCTCCTGGTCGACGTGACCACTACAAGGAAAAGTATCTTCCAAGTGATGTGCTTCAAAGATGAGAACTCCAAGGGTTCAAAGGGGTTTCCCTTTAGGCTTTATAGGACAATATTTATGTCCCATGGAACCGGAGGTTATGTATTGGCGGGTGAATGCGTAGCAAACCCCTCATAAATTTTAATATTAATGGATGAGAAGAAATGGCACTCCCGTTCGTGGTGTGATAAGCTGCTATAGCGCTAAGGGGAACCCACACAGATGTTACTGCTAAGCCTGAGGTAGAAATGCAACGTAGGTACATTAGTAAACTCTTCAGGAAGCAAGTGAAGGGATCAATGTTCCACTGACAGCACCAATTAGAGTATCTCTTCTATTTGAAGGAGTAGCTCCTCCTGGTGGATTGTTTCCTGGCTGCTATTAATACATCCGTGATATGGGACAGTAGTTGGAAATATCCTAGGACTTCCCACTCAATCTCCATGCTGTGAGTTGAAGAGAGGAGTGCATCAAGTGAATGAATGTCCCATTCTCTTGTGTTAGAATATTTTCGCTGTTTCCCAGAAACAGTGGCTGCTGAGTGGAGAGATGTACTAGACAGGCAAACGTCAGCTGTTTTGGCTATGCCGGAGCGATAAGTATCATTTCTGATCTGTCTGATATACATATCTGTGTCGTGTGAGATATTCATGGAATTAAAGGATAGGCTTATAACAGGCTTTCTGTCCAAAGAATCAGGAACGCATCCTGGGATATTCTTCGATTGCTGGGAAGAATTGAACAAAAGGTTTCCATCTTCGTGTTGTGTTCCATTGTGAAAAGATCTATAGAAGAAGTCCCCCAGCAATCAAATAGATCGTCCGCTATCCTTTGGTCCAGGGTCCACTTGTGCGGGTGGAAGATTCTGCTGAGTTTGTCTGCCTTGGTGTTCGCCAGTCCTGGCCGGTAAGTTGCCTGGAGGATTGTTTCATTCTGTTCTGCCCATTCCCAGATCTGTACTGTCTCCTTGCAGAGCGTCTTGGAACCTGAGCCTCCTTCCTTGTTTATGTAGAACATGGCTACTTGGTTGTCCAGGTGGATCAAAACAGACTTCCCTTGAAGTGATGGTTAAAATGTATGCACTGTATTTTTTATGGCTCTTAGTTCTAAGATGTTTATCTGTAAGTGAATTTCTGCTAGGGACCATAAGCCTTGAGTCTTCCAGCGAAGGAGATGGACTCCCCAACCTTTTGTTGATGCATCTGTGGTGACTATTAATTGATGGGGAGGATTCCTGAATGGTGCTCCCATTGACAGTACTGAAGGTGTCAGCCACCATTTGATGTCTCTTTTCATTGAGGACGTGATTCAAATTCTGTTTGACATTGGTTGATTTTGCTGATTCTATTGAAACTTTCATCCTCATTATAATCACCTCATGCGACGCCAAGTATGCGGAATGACTTGTATCGCTGCTGCCATTTGTCCCAATAAGACTAGAACTCGGCATACTGTAGTAAGAATCCAGTGTTGAAGACTTTGGCCCTAGGAACGCATAGTTTGAGCCCTGTTTTCGGGCTGGAATGCCCTGCATAGCAGGGTGTGAATCCTTGCTCCAATGAACTGAATATTTTATGAAGGATGTAATTGGGATTTTTTGTAGTTTATGATCCATCCCAGGTCCTCTAAGCATGAACTTGTTTTCTTCAGATGATTTTGCAGTGCTTGTGGATGTGAAGACACAATTAGCCAGTCATCGAGAAATATTCTGATTCCCTGTTTCTGTATGTGAGCCACAACTCCTGCAAGACATTTCGTAAAGACTCTCGGGGCAGATGAGAGTCCAAAAGGGAGAACTTTGTATTGGTAATGTTGGATCCCAATTTGGAAACAAAGGTACCTCCAACAGGCTCTGTGGATGGGAATGTGAGTGTACGCATCATTTAGGTCCATAGAGCACATCCAATCGTTGGGTTGTAGAAAGGGGAGGATTGATTTCAAAGAGGTCATTTTGAACTTCTGTCTTCTGACGAACTAGTTGAGAGAACATAAGTGCAGGGTGGATCGGAGATCTCCTGACTTCTTAGGTATGAGAAAGTACTGGGAATAGCAGCCCTCGCCGACATGCGAAGGTGGAAGAAGATGTATTGCTTGTTGGTTTAGTAGAGTTCTTGCTTCCTGATGAAGCATAGGAATGTGAGAATGTGTGCTCGTGGGGGCTACTAGGGTAGATGAGTGAAATCTAATCTGTAGCCCTGAGAAATTATATCTAGAACCCATGCTGAGGATATTGTGGCTGTCTCTTTTTCAAAACCCTCTTGTTTTTGGGATTGTGACTGCTGTGTCTTCTGGGGTCTTTGACCCCTTGGACGATTCTTCTACTGAGACGGCCGACAGACAGGTGACCAGTAGGGGTGGTAATAAGGCTGATAACTCCTGTATGGTCTATGTTGGTAGAAGCTCCTTCAATATTGAAAATAAAATTTCTTGGTGGAAAGCTGAGTCTCTGCTGATGATGTTATGGTTTGTATTGCTTCGTTTTGTTCTTTGATCTGAGAGACTGTTTCTCTAAGTTTCTCACCAAAAAGGTTGTCGCCCTTACATGGCAAGTTCACCAACTTCTCGTGGACGTCTTCTCGAATCCCACTTGAGTGAAGCCAAGCTAGGATCTGGCCACAATAGAAGCTGCCAAGGATCAGTCTGACATATCAAAAGCTTCATAGGTAGTTCTCAGGAGGTGTCGTAAGACGACTTGCAAGTCCGCCAATGGCTGAGACGTCCCTGAGTCTCCCTGCTCCATCAAGAGAAAGGGTCTCAGGTTTTGAATGTATTCATACAGATACTATGTTATGTAAAACTGGTGCTGGTGAATGCGAGCATTTAGCATGGAGTTCTAAAATATCTTCCTCCCAAATTCATCCAGTAATCTGTTGTTCTTTCCGGGAGGTGTGTTGGAATGTAGCCTTGTCTTTTTCATGGCTGACTCCACAACTACAGAAGTAATGGTAGATAATAACAATTGATATATATATATATAGTTTCCAAAATGTCAGACAGTATTATTATATTTATACAAAATCCTCCCACACTATTAATATACCATCTATATATGAGGATACATTTTCTTTTCCCAAAAATATTTTATTCATCAAATTCAACTGCACATCCACATATTTAAAATCACATCACATTGTATCCCAAATACAAAATATCAAGAGGCTTTTACCCCTCACTTTTCCCCACAAATGTTCAAATCTTCCCGTCCCGCTATATCTTCAAAGGTAACCACCTTCCTTTTCTTTTCAACAGCCACAGCTATATCTCAGATTCTCACTGGTAAACACCCCACATTCTCTTGATCTTCATAAATTAACCCCAACACAGAGGCCTCAATGTTTCACCATCTGCTTGGCTTCGTCAGGGGGAAGCTAAATTCACTTGTAGCTTTAAAATAAAAAACACACCACGTTACTATTATCTCTCTTACACAAACCACCCCATAAAACCCAACCACATGTTTTAACATCTTATATAAAATTATTTTCCAAAACTTACATTCTCTTAAAATTCTTCACGGATACAACTTACTCACTACCACGTTTTGAAGCTTCTTAGTCTGTATTCTCAAATAGTAGATCTCTCTAGTTAGATTCAAAAGCATTTCACCAGTTTTTTTTTATAAATCACCATTTACAACTTTGCAATTGTGGTGCTATGGTGAAAACCTGATGAAAGAAGGATTTGGTAAGTTTGGTGCAATGAGTTCTCATTCTTTTTTGTAGAACTGTGGTTTGTAAATGGTGATTTATAAAAAAAAAACTGGTGAAATGCTTTTGAATCTGTTAACTGCAGAGATCTACTATTTGAGAGTACAGACTAAGAAGCTTCAAAACATGGTAGTGAGTAAGTTGTATCCGTGAAGAATTTTAAAAGAATGTAAGTTTTGGAAAATAATTTTATATAAGATGTTTAAACATGTGGTTGGTGTTTATGGGGTGGTTTGTGTAAGAGATAATATATATCTTACATGTTTCCAAAGGATCGATCTGTGCTGTCATGTTCAAAAGCACGTTCTCCCTCTCTCTCTAGCTCTTATTTCTCCTTTTACACTAAATGCTTGGGAAAAGCAGCGATGTTCCCTCCCTCTGAGTACTTATGAATTTCAAGCACAGCTGTGTGGCCTTCAGTCTCTCAGGCTTTAGTTTAAGTTAATTGCTCGCTCTCTCATAATAGACCTACTGGAATAACTAAAATAAACAGATTCTTGCTTGTTCATAAGCATTACACAGTGAAAAACAGTAAATATGAGTTCACACAGAGGTTGGCCTGTAGCCGTCAAACTAGTTTATGTCTGGGTGAGAAATCTGAATTCACATGACTCAACCTCCACATGCATTCTCAGCCAAAGTAACAAAAAATGACTCCAACAACATCTCAACGTTTCACCTGGGTTTAGCCTTTATTGAAAACATTCACATTTGCAGAGAAGCCACTTGAAGCTCTTTGCATACATTTGCATTCCACTTCTGTCTAGATGTTTAAAAGTTTAAAAAATTAGTTTGTGATAACTCCTTCCTGTAAACACATGCCCATTGGGTTGTCAGGGAAAGTGGAATACTAGTGACTGCAAGACAACCTGCTGCTTGTGGTACCAACAAGTGTGACTGATATTCCTGCTTTTCCATGGAGAAAATTAAGTTGTTTACCTGTAACTGGTATTCTCCGTAGACAGCAGGACACGTAAGTTACATGCCCTCCCACTTCCCCTTGGAGTTATCAGAATTTCATTCCATTACATTATTAGCTATTATATATAACTGAGGCAACCCCACTCGACCACTGGGCATGAGCAGCACAGATCACATGCTCAGTAGAGCACAAAAGTTATACTTCAGAGTTATGCACATCCATCATCAGTACCATCAGATGACATCACCCACAAGTGTGATTGACTTTTCCTGCTGTCCACAGAGAACACTGTTACAGGTAAGTGTATCTTGCTACCACATTGCCTCAAAATCAGCAGGATTTCTCCAAGGAGATAGTCTTTAGTTGTACCTTATTTCCCAGTCCCTCCACCTCCGTGCTCTCATGTGACTCCAAACAAAACCACAGGATTCATTCAGAGTCCAAAGATCTTGTTTATTTTCTTGCACATATACAATACAGAAAGTGCAGATTCCCATTATGAGATAGCAATTTGAATTCAATGAAATCCCAAACCATCAGTAGCTGTTATTACCGTCTGCTGCAATTTAATAGTCCAACATCAACACAATGCTACTCATACTTATGAGATTTCACTATCATTGGAATTAGCATAACTCCATCGTAATTATGTAAGGATAGTTAATCCTTGCTTCAGCAAGAGGAGTCCCAATAAAACAGTTGGCATTTCCTCCCTGGAGCTTACAAATGCTCTAGGGACCTGAGTCCTCTAGAACTGCATGCTAGAGATGTTGTTTGTTCTAGTGCTCTCCAAGGAGTGGCTCAACTAAAACTGGAACATGCTCAGATAAAAAATTAAAAATTCCTCAACAGGTACCTGAGTACCATTTCAACTAGTAACCATGGGTTACTTAAACAATTTAATTTTATTGCTAAGAAACCCTGAGGGTCACTGAACTGGAGCTGTCTCCCTGTAAACATTCCTCTGCTTAAAACTGTGTCCCTTAAAGGCCAGTAAAGTATATGCTGCTGTCCTAAATCAGCTCCACATGAGAGAAGACTTACATTAAGACAATGCATAACAGGCTTTCAGTAGTGCTGCAGATTTATACGTATGCATTCAAGCATATATTTAAAAAGTCATTGATATTCAAATGGAAGTAAACACAAACGTTGACTTTGAAAACTGGGTCAATATGTAAAAACATTATCTAGAATGCATATAGGAGTATGCAGATTCTCTAGGTTTTCTGTTTTTCTTTTTCACTCAAAACGTAAGTAGTCCTATGCTTGCTCAAACCAATAGTCCTTCAAGCCTAGCATTCTGTTTCTGACAGTGGCCAATCTGGGTCTCTTGGAAGTACCCAGTAGATCCAAATGGGGAAATATATTCCCTATTGCAGGAGAAAGCAAACTCTTTGAGCTGTGGCCTCCCTTCCATTCATGCAATTGGTTGAGGCCTACCTAAGATGGGTTTATATAATACATATATACAATTGTGCTTATAAGTTTACATATCCCTGTGATGCGTGTACCTGAGCATGAAAACCAACCCAGAATCCTCTGCCCTCTTAGCCTATGTGACCTCAAAGTGACTTGCTGAGCCTGATCTGCAAGAATTTCTAAGACACCTGGACAGGCAGTCGAAGCTGGCTCCATATTGTGATGCCTAATTATAGGGTCACACAAAGTAGAAGCCAACGGAGGGAACTTCAGGCTACACTGTCACAATAAGAGGCACTATTCTCAGGAGTATCTATAAACACAGCCCCAGATGTGTTAATTGCCCTGACCAGCAAGATTCTAACAGAACAAAAGATTATCTAAAGAGTGATGGTAAATGGGCCCTACCTGGGAGAAGTAATTAGGACAGTTTAGGGATGATCTTATCATGCTGTTGACATGACAACCAATGTGAATTATTCTCTAGGCAGTCATGCAACTCTAGAATCTTCTAACCCAGTACAATATTGTATGTTATCTATAAAAGAAGGATCACTTCCTGTATACGATGAAATGCTGGTAGTCAGTTTGTCAGAGACATGGCATCAGCATCTCCCAAGAATACGTATACTGATTAATAAAAAATTATGCTTTCTACCAAAATCTAAGTGTTCTTGTATCCCTGGGCACAAGTGTCATAAAGAATGGCCTGGCGCTTAAACACCTGGCAGAATTTGTAAGTTGTGTAGCATTTTAAGAAAACATGACTGATCAGACAAAACATGTCTGTTATTTTTGTTTCACATTAAACTTTTATGCATCACAGAATAGCACAATCATTAAACAAACCATAGCAATAAAGGAAATAATAAAATGGTGCTGTTCAGAAGTTACAATATACTGATGAAAACTTCCCTTATATATGAATAAAGATAATTGCCATTAGAATAGGAACTCCCGAACATAGACTTTCATTGCTTTATCAATAATTTGGCATGCTTATTTGTGCAAATATTTTTTGTATTTTTATGCATTTAAAACTTCTCAGTATTTTTGTGAAATCTCATGGTCCAATACGGTCCACGTTTCGAAACTGTTTGAGCATTGGGGGATCTTCGATCTGGTTATATTGGTAATGTACCACATTTCTACAAAGAATAAAACTGAATAATAATAAATACATCACTGAAGATGGATCAGTAGTAGTATTCTCCTACCCGCTCTTGTCCACACAACACACACACTGGTGGCGTCCTCTAACAGTTTTGGCGCCAAAACTTAAACTGGAAGCACTGACCAGCTGGTAGCTTATTTATATCTACCATGAAATCACTAACTACATCAACTAGTTCTTTTTTGTATTCCTTTCTGACTAATTTATGGCTTTTTGGGGGGGGGGGGGGAGGGGGGGTGGCTAGCTGCACACTGAGCATAGGATTTCAATGTTTTGTCCACTATGACCTCCAGGGCTCTTTTCCTTAGTGGTACCTTCTAATATGGAACCCAATAGTGTGTACATATAGTTAGGATTAATTTTCCCCATATTGTACTTGTCCACATTAAATTTCATTGCTATTTAGACACCTAGTCTCATAAGGTTCTCCTGCAATTCCTTACAATCAGCAAGTGAACTGAAACGCTGGATTGCTTATGTTGGAAACTTCTAAGAAAATTGCCCTTGAAAAAGGACTGGCATAAAGTACTAGCAGTCTGAAACACGGCCCCGTGTCGGGTTACCAGCTTTTGTCAGGAGACGAAGGACCATCATGAAAAATTGTTATATTAAGAAGCTAAGTACTTCATCTTTTAGAATTTTAATTGCATTAAAAAATCTTCTTTAAAAAAAGATACTGTCGGGACTTTCCACCTAGTAAAATGACCTATGATTATGAATAAGGCTGAGTTTGAATAGCTTGAGCTAATACAATGATGCCTAGTATGATGGTCATGATATGAGGATTGCAAGAATGTTGTAGTAGTTGTGTCTTAAATTTTTTCTTTATATGGATGCGTGTTGGTGTAGTCATAAGATCAGTTTAAATTGACCAACATATTCCGGTATACAATATTTTCTTCACCTACTGTCTAATCATAAGTGGGTACAGATGTTTTTTCTCCATCTCTCTTTCCAAAATTTTTCTCTTTGCACTAGTGAACCCCAAACAGCACTTTTCGGTGCTAACATGTCGTCTAAACTAAAAAACTGGGCTTTAAGTACTGTCAGTACGGACACATCATGTTCATCACTGACAATCATAATTATTGCTATATTTGCCTCAGCCCTGAACATGACCAAGCATCATTCAGGGACTGCAGACGCATGTCACCTAGGGCTCAGAGACAAAGGGCCACGAAAATTGCCAGCCTCCAGGAGCGAGAGGGACTTTAGTCAGCCTCAGGAAGCTATGCACCCACTCCGGGGCATTCAGTCCAATCGTCCCTGGGCCCAAATCAAAATCTCATGGCGTGCCCAGACGGTCTTCATCAGTGGAGCCGCAACCAAAAAAGCTTCAGACATTCGAGGTCAAACCGGAACAAAAAAAAAAAGGTAATATCGGGACCTCCGGCTCAAGCCCCAAATGGGCCCAATGCAAATGCGCCGTCTGACCAACGCAAGGTGTCCTCTTCTAGCCAGTGGTATACCTCCACGCAGGAATCAAAAAAAGGTGTCCAATACAAAGTGCGCCTCTACAATCTTGGCACAAGACTCATCAACGCAGTCATCCAGTCAGAAGCCAAAGCAATCTACCTCTGTGCAGATTGCGTCAAGCTCTGCAAAACTCTATGCATCAGCGCAGACTCACCACTTGGCACACATTGCATCGAAGCATTCACATCGTCCACACGACGCCTCTTCGAAATACGAAAGGCGTTCATAGACGCATGCATTGTCCAAAGAAAAGAGTTCTCGAATCAAGAGGTCCAGAGCCATCAGAGGAATAAAAAGTCACCATCTCGATCTCACTGCACCAAGAATCCCATTCTAGATATACTATCCCATCCCTCCTTGGAGTCTCTTCCAAAGCCTCTTTCTATTTGCTTGGGCTCTTCACAAGGTAACCGCTCAGCATGTTCAAGATTATCTTCTCACTCTCATCTTGACAAATTTATTCTCCAAGAAGAGCTTTCTCTGAGACAGGTTCCTCCTCCAAAGGAACGTGGATATTGGATGCTTTAACCTTCTTCAGAGATTTTAACTGCACCTTCAAAAATCAACCTCCCATTCTCCTCAAGTGATACCTCATCAGCTGAAACATCATGAAGATGTGACCATGTCTCATTCATAGAAGGCCATTAATCAGATTTCTTCAATTATAACAAACCTTTTCTCCACCTTGCATCCACATATTCCAGGTCCAGTGGGGGATTCACCACCATTCAGCTCCCACTAATCTTTTTCATCTCCTACTCTGGATGAAACCTAAGACACGGAGCATCAGTCAATGCCTCCAAGTTCCCCGGGTGACCGTTCCTTTGATAGCTCAACCGGTATATCGTCTGATCTGCCAGAGGAACTTCCTGACCACTTCTCTCCACTGGAGGATTTCACTTATTCTCAATTTGTTGAAAAGCTAGGCAACTTCCTGTGTGTAAATATCTGAAAATTACCTGACCCTCGGGAGGAGGTATTCAGAATTCTGAACATACTAGATGTTCCAGTCAGCTCTTCCGTCGCACAAATTATTGGACTTCGTTCTCTCAAGAACTTGGGAATCACCTCAGTCAATTCCTCCTGTTTCTAGAAAACTTGATTTGAAATCCAGGTTACAAAAATCTTTGGCCTCCGGAGTAGTTCAACTTCCCCACATGTTGATAGTGGTGGAATCAGCAATGAAGCAAGCAAAGAAAACTAAGCTCTATTCATCCACTCCCCCAATAAAGGACGACAGAATCCTCTGAGTATGCCAAAAAGTCTTTTCAAAGCACAATGCTAACTTCTTGTATACAACAGCATTCATTTTATATAGTTCGGTATCTTTATGAGTTCCTTCAATTTTTAAAACCTTTTCTTCGTTCAGAGACAGGACAACCAATTACACCGCAACCATTCTATGACATGGAGGGAGGTCAGTCATTTCCTCAGAACGATATGAGTCCTTTGAGACATCTTCCAGGACTTCAGCCATGTCCATTGCAGCTCGGCGCATAGCATGGCTCCGTTCTAGCTCTATTAGAGAAGAAGTCCATGAAAAACTTGCTAATCTTCCTTGCATAGGAGATAATTTATTCAGAGACAAATTCAAGGATACGGTGCTCCAATTAATATGTAGCAGTTCAGTTCCCTCAAAGAACCTTAGATTCTCAAATGTCAGCAAGACGTTTTTACCAGCAGAAACCATTTTACTACTAATGAATACCATATAAGAGTTTCCTACTGTACACAGCACAGCAATTTCAATTATATCATTACCATGCTCACAACCTCAATCAGTTCAAACTAGACCTCGCCAAAGGGATAGAAAGCAACAAAAACCATCCCAGACCTCTCTTCAAAAACCTCCACCATCTTTTTGAAGACGTCTCAGCCATAGCCAGGTCTCCCTGTAGCGGGGAGATTTCAGAGTTATTTTTCAGAGTGGAGCAGAATTATGACAGATCAATGGGTAATATGAATCGTCCATGAGGGTTATCATCTAAATTTATTTTCCCAGCCTCCCCTTCCTCACCACACTGCTGCAATGAAGGATACTTCCCATCTACCTCTTCTAGAGCAAGAAATAGAGATTTTGCTTCAGCAGCAAGCAATCCAGTTAGTTCCAAAGAACAACATCAATTCAGGTTATTATTCGCAATACTTCCTCATTTTGAAACGCTCAGGGGGGCTCCACCCTATTCTGGACCTACGCTCCATGAACAAGTACCTTCGGAAAGAGAAATTCAAGATGACATCCCTCAAGTTAGTTCTACCTTTCATACAGCAGAACGAATGGATGTGTTCACTGGCTCTCACGGATGCATACACCCATATTTCAATACATCCCTCCTGTTGGCAGTTACCGTGCTTCCAGGTGAACTCCAAACACTACCAGTACAAGATTCTGCCCTTTGGACTTTCCTTGGCTTCTCGAGTCTTCACCAAATGCCTGGCTGTGGCAATAGCCCATCTAAGACGTCAAGGGATTCGGCTATTCCATTACATGGACAATTGGCTAATGCTTTCTCCTGACCAGATTTCCTTATCTCACCAATTGGAGATGACAATCTCATGTCCTGAGTCTCTGGGTTTCCTAATCAACTACAAGAAATCGGTACTCAAACCAACTCAGATTCTTCAATTTGCAGGAGCCAGAATAGACTCTGTTGAATCTTGTGCATTCCTTCCCCAGGAAAGAATTGAGCAAATTCATCATCTATGTACAGACTTACTTCTAAAGTCAAGAGTCACTGCCCGCCAGGTCCTGGCTCTGTTCGGTTACTTGGCGGCTGCTATCCACGTAGTTCCCCATACTCGCCCATACATGCGATGCCTTCAATGGGAATTAAAAGTACAATCAATCCAATATCAACCAATGCTCACCCTAGTGACAGTGTTGAAATCCACAGCAAAAAGACATTTGCTAATGGTTGAATCCAGATGTTCTAACAATGGAAGCTCCTCTTTGGGATCCAGCCCATACTCTAATCCTCACCACAGATGCCTCCACACAAGGTTGGGGGCGCATCTCCTGCACTACATTCACAGGGTCAATGGTCACAAGTCAAGAGAATATATCAAATAAATCTCCTGAATTAAGATCCATTAGGTATGCTCTCATAGCCTTTATGCAGCTATTACAGGGTCACGCCCTCATGATTCACACCGACAATCAAGTCACCATGTTTTACATAAACAAGCAAGGCGGGTCAGGTTCCTGGATTCTTTTCAGGGAAGCAGTGTGGATCTGGGAGTGGGCTCTCAGCAACTCACTAATGTTGAGGGCAACTTACTTACTGGGGATAGTGAACACAGTAGCCGACCGTCACAGCAGAATAGCAAATCAGATTTTCCTACGATGGGGTCGACCTTGGATAGATCTTTTTTTGCAACAGAACAGAATCGAAAGGTTCATCAGTTTTGCTCAGTATGCCCAAGCCTCCTCAGGAACAAACAGGACACTTTCCTGATGTCATGATATCGGGGTCTTCTTTATGCCTTTCCTCCAATTTCAAGAACAATTCAGAAATTGATTTGGGACCAATCTTGCACGATATTCCTAGCACCTGCATGGCCATGGCAACCCTGGTTCGCTTATCTAGTACAGTACTCCGAAAGAGAACCCTTGGATCTCAGTCAAGACCCAAACCTCTTAACTCAAGAAGGGGGCTTTCTTCTTCATCCTCTTACTCCTTCCTCCACCTGATGGCCTGGATGTTGAATGTGAGATCTTACAAGGTTTATTTCTTGCAGCTGATATTCAGCAGATTATAATAGCAGCAAGAAAGCCATCAATGAGGCAAAACTACTCCTTCAAATGGAAGAGATATGCCAAGAGGTGTCAAATTCAAAACATTTCTCCGTTTTCCTTGACACCTGTAGAAATCCTCACTTACTTGCTTCACCTCTCCAAATCAGGCTTAGCTATGTCATCAGTCTGAGTACACCTCAGCGCTATAGCTGCTTATCATGAGAGACATAATGACTCCACCATAGCCTCTCATTCTCTAATATCTCGTTTCATAAAAGGACTTTTTAATCTTCATCTTCCAATCCGTAAACCTCCAGTTCACTGGGATCTGAACATAGTCTTATCAATTCTAATGAAAGCTCCTTTTGAACCGCTGCAGTCTGCTCATTTGAAATATCTAACTTGGAAAGTGGTTTTTCTAGTAGCAATAATTTCAGCCCAAAGAGTAAGTGAACTACAAGCCTTAGTTCTTTTCTTGCCTTACTTACAGTTTTACCATTACAAGGTAGTTCTCCGGACCCATCCTAAGTTCCTACCCAAAGTGGTGTCAGCTTTTCATAATAATCAGGACATTACACTTCCAATATTCTTTCCCAGGCCTCATCCCAGCAGGAGAAAATCTATACTCCATACTTTAGACTGTAAAAGAGCATCGGCCTACTATAAGCAAAGAACTCAGCCTCATCAACAATCTTCTCAATTGTTCATAACATTTAACAAAAACTCACTAGGGTTTACAGTTTCCAAAAGAACCATATCCAACTGGATCGCAAACTGTATTCAATTCTGTCATAGTTCATCACAGATTCCCTGGTACTAACCTTTAGGTTCTTATCTCATCAAACTGCTAGTCCACTATATCCCGATACGCTGCCTTCACTTCTCTGAGGATTTCTTGTTAATGATCCCCTCTCTTAAGGCATTTAGGTTGGCTACTGTGAGTCAGAAGGCCTTTTAATAATAAGCTCTATTCTTTGGAATTGGATCCCCAAAGTTCTACATTTACACAACTCTTTATTGCCTTTTGGGAAAGATGTCGTAACTTGCTTTTCCAATTAGCACTCGACTGAGTTATTATTGGTTCAGTGCCTTGCTGTTATGGCGTTAACTTTTGAATTAACCAATATTTTTTTTTATAAGAGATTTTGTTTTTCAGAATTTTTATATTGCTTTCTGCATTTTAAAATACCAAAAAACATGTAGTAATATATTCATTTGTTATTTTGTTATGTATTTTGTTCTGATATTTGTTGTTTACTTCTGTATGAATTTTCAGTTGTAATTTTTTAATTGTTGCAATCCATCTTAGGTATTAGAAAATAGTAACAAAGAAGTAAAGAAATGAAAATACCATATATTATGATTTTTACAATTTGGAGCTTTCGATGGTTTTTTCTTAGGCTCTTGTAGGTTCGAATAATCAACTGTTTAAATCACAATCCAATACATTAGTGGAAGCTTTCAAACAACGAGGCTATCCCAAAAAATGTGTCAATAATGCATTTAAACGTGCGTTGTATTATGACAAGGAAGCTCTATTAAATCCCAGTATTAAACAAGATAATACACAGACAATTACATGTGTTACAAAATATTCTCCCATGTCGCGGAAAATCATTAAGAGCATGCGTCAACACTGGCACTTAATTCAAATGATACCGGGGCTTGAAGGATTGGATTTTCGGATGGCCTTTTCCAGGAGCAAGAATTTCAAAGAAATTTTGAGTCCGTCTACTCTGGAGGCTAGAGTGGCAGACTTGGAGGAGCTGAGGCAGACAGAGAAGTACATTGATGAGACCTTCAGGGACATAGTAGCCAAGTCCCAAATCCAGTCCAGCAGCCCCAGTGCTGCTTTGGATCAGAAAGGTCTCCTGCTTGGAGAACATCACCCTGGTGTAGCAGGAAGTGATCCTGTAGCAAGGACCTGCTCTCCAGGTGATGTGTTGTCCTTTCGCACTAAGGACAAGTCTCCCAGGGCTACTACCCAGGAGGGAAGGGTTAGGACGGCTATCATAGTTTGTGATTCGATTATTAGAAATGTAGATAGCTTGGTGGCTGATGGACATGAGGATCACCTGGTAACTTGCTTGCCTGGTGCGGAGATGGAGGACCTCACGAGTCACCTAAATAGGATTATAGACAGTGCTGGGGAGGATCCAGCTGTCATGGTACCTGTGGGCACAGACGACATAGGAGAATGTAGGAGAGAGATTCTGGAAGCCAAATTTAGGTTTTAGATAGAAAGCTGAAATCCAGCCCTCCAGGATAGCATTCTCTGAAATGCTTCCTGTTCCATGTGCAGGTTCCCAGAGGAAGGCAGAGCTCTGGAGTCTCAATGCGTGGATGAGACGATGGTGCAGGGAAGGGGAGATTTTTCCGAAAGGACGGGCTCCACCTTAACCAGAGAGGAACCAGGCTGCTGGCACTACCTTTTAAAAAAGGAGATAGAGCAGCTTTTAAACTAGAACAAGGGGGAAAGCTGACAGTCACTCAGCAGTGCATGGTTTGGAGGAATGTACCCTTGAAGAATACTAATGAAACAGGAGAGTTAGGGCATTCCAACAGAGAGGTTGCAATAAAAGAAAACGTAGCCCATGTGCCTATATGTAAAAAATCACCAGAGCTAAAGATTTTCAAATTATCCCTATCAACTAAAAAGCGGGTTGTTAATACAAACAAAAAACACACTTTGAAATGTCTGTATGCCAATTCCAGAAGTCTAAGAAGTAAGATGGGAGGGTTAGAGTGTATAGCAGTAAATGATGAGCTTGACATAATTGGCATCTCAGAGACCTGGTGGAAGGGAGATAACTAATGGGACAGTGCTATATCAGGGAACAAATTATATTGTAATGATAGGGAGGATCAACTTGGTGGGGGCATGGCACTTTATGTTCGGGAGGGTATAGAGTCCAACAGGATAAAGATCATACAAGAGACGAAATGTTCAGTAGAATCTATATGGGTAGAAATCCCATATATGTTGGGTAAGAGTATAGTGATAGGAGTATACTACCGTCCACCTGGACAAAATGCTTAGACAGTTGATGAAATGCTAAGAGAAATCAGAGAAGCTAATCAATTTGGCAGTGCACTAATAATGGGAGATTTCAATTACCTGTAGCAATAAAGGGAACTAACCAATTCTTTAAATATAAACCAACCTGAATGAAAGTGTCAGCAAGCCTGACATTTCGTATCTCAACAGACAGCAACCGGTCTTTTAATCATTCATTTTCATTTTAAATTTTTATTGTAATACCAAAAATATTTTCTTTTAATGCCAAAAATGTTTCTTTTCATTTTTAAGTTTTCATAAAATATCAATGTCCCCGGTCTCAAAACACTTGGAAAATAGACTCTTGAATATCCTTAGAGAAAAGCCCAACACAGCCAGTGTTTCGCAAAATGCTTCATCAGGGGCATGAGAACAACAATATCAAGAGAGTCTTAACTTGAGGATGATAATACAACAGTCTTAGAAATCAAATCAATTAATCTTAAAAGATGAAAATGTTCTTGATAGCGGAGGTTACCATCTCAAAATGGACTCGGCATCTCAAGATTTCTTTACTGGAACAGAGGAACTGAAGCCGACTTAACGTCTCATTAAATACTTAGCTGTTATCTGATGTCACTGAAATATGTAGAAACCTCAATGACACTATCTCCTTCATAAAGCAATGGCCAGAATGAAATGAACATATGGTCAACCTAAAAAAACACGCAAAAGATCAAAATCACAGAGCATATAGAAAGACATGGTTTAATGGAACACAGTCAACATGGATTTACCCAAGGGAAGTCATGCCTCACAAATCTGCTTCATTTTTTTTGGAGGGGTTAATAAACATGTGGATAAAGGTGAACCGGTAAATGTAGTATATTTAGATTTTCAGAAGACGTTTGACAAAGTCCCTCATGAGAGACTTCTAAGAAAGCTAAAAATTCATGAGATAGGAGGCGTTGTCCTTTCATGGTTAGGGGTGTTCAGCTTGGAGAAGAAACGGCTGAGGGGGGATATGATAGAGGTCTTTAAGATCATGAGAGGTCTAGGGGGCATTCCATGAAGTAAGCAAGTAGCACATTTAAGACTAATCAGAGAAAATTCTTCTTCACTCAACGCACAATAAAGCTCTGGAATTTGTTGCCAGAGGATGTGGTTAGTGCATTTAGTGTAGCTGGGTTCAAAAAAGGTTTGGATAAGTTCTTGGAGGAGAAGTCCATTAACGGCTATTAATCAAATTTACTTAGGGAATAGCCACTGCTATTAATTGCATCAGTAGCATAGGATCGTCTTAGTGTTTGGATAATTGCCTCAGTCTGAGTGGTAGAGGGAGACCCCGAGGTGGTAGCTGGGATGGGAGTCTGAGAACGAGGCCTGGTAGGAGCGGATCTACAGGGGATCCGGAACTCCCGGGCATGTTGTTGAAGGCAACGATCGATCCTCCCAGCCAGGTTGATGAGGTCCTCTGAGGAGATCACGAGCCGCTAGTTCCTCCTTAATATGGACTGAAAGCCCTTCCAGGAAAATTGGGTGTAGACAGTCCTCCCACCAGCTGAGCTCCGTGGCTAGGGTGTGGAATTCTATGGCATAATCAGTCAGAGAACGGTTCCCCCCCAGAGATGCAGGAGATCTGCAGAAGAAGCTGCTAATCGCCCGGGGTCATCGAAGACCTTCTTGAAGGAGGAGATGAAAAGGGATAAGTCCCATGGGAATGGGTCAGAGCAGTCCCAAAGCGGAGAAGCCCAAGCCAGAGCCTTGCTATCAAGGCGAGAGAGGATGAAAGTAACCTTGGTGGAGTCATCTGGAAAAAGAGCCAGCTGAAGAGAAAAGAGCATAAACCAAAAAACTTTTCAACTCTCCAGTTGAGAGCTGAGTTACAATCACTGATCACTGAGGTTCAGAAACGACCAATCTGACATTGGCAGCCACCCTGATATGAGGTAGGCCACCATGGTAATCAACGGAGGGACCCCAGCAGAAATGGCGAAAAGGGCAAGCTATTCTTCAAAGGAACAGGATGTGCGCTGTTGTAATGTAACATCGTGTTACAGTCCGTAGGTTTTTTGAAAACAGTTGTAATTAACTCCCCTGAAGCCAATTTCTGTAATGTAACATCCAGAAATGAAATTTCTTTGTAACTGTATGACATCACAAATTGTAGGAAGGAATGTTGGTAAATAAGGGAAGCTGTGGGGTGTGGTAAAGAAACCCTAACTTGTTCATTGCCACTCCAGATAATGAAAATGTCATCTATAAAGCGTTTATAGAACAGAATTTTTAAAGCAAAGGGAGAATTTTCCACCCATGTTGTCTCAAACTCAGCCATGAATAAATTTGCAAGAGATGGGGCCATTGTGGCACCCATTGCTGTCCCGGATATCTGTTGGTAGAATTGATTTTGAAAAACAAAATAATTCTTTTTAAGAGCTAAAGTAGCCAATTGCAAAATAAATTCGGTTGGAACTCGCTGTGGACGTTGTCTTCTATTCAGAAATGACTGAATAATTTGTAGTGCTGCATTTTGAGGTATCGACATATAAAGCGATTTGATATCGAGTGTCACTAACCATTTATCCTGCACCTCTTCTAATATAGGTTCTAACATCTGTAAAAAATGTGAAGTGTCTCGAATGTAAGATGGACATTGTGAAACAAATTCTCTAAGAAAACAATCTGTAAACACTGATAAAGGCTCTAACAGAGAATCATTTGCCGAAATGATTGGCCGACCTGGAGGTTTTATTAAGGTCTTATGCACCTTCGGTAGAATGTAGATAGTGGGAATTCTTGGTTCCTTTGGATTTAAAAAAATGAATTCTTTGTTGGTCAAGTAACCCATTTCTTTTGCTTTATTGGTAATTTGTAATATTTGTTTCTGCAATTGTTTGGTAGGATTGCACAACAATTTGATGTAACTAGTATCATCTTCAATTTGTCTGTTGATTTCTGCAATATAATCTGTTCTATTCATCAAAACAATTGATCCTCCTTTATCAGCTTCCTTTATTATCAAATCTCGTCTTTTAGATAAAGAAAGAAGGGTGTTTCGTTCTTCCTTATTTAAATTGCAACAAAACTTGTCATTTTTATCTTCCAAAGCTTTGACATCTTTTATAACCAATTGACGAAAAGTATCAATGTATGAATGTATCGGTCCTGGCGGTAGCCATGAAGAAGGATTATGAACAACACTCATGTCTGAACTAAATTCAGATGACTGAAAATGATTTTTTAACATCAATTTACGGATGAATTTTTGCAGATCTACCCGAAATTGGAATGAATCATGTGCTGCAGTTGGAACAAAAGATAATCCCAAGGATAAAATGTGTTCTTCCTGGGGATTTAATGTGACATCCGAAAGATTAATTATGATTTTTTCTTGCCCCTCATTGACCCTCGGGAGCGAGTTACCACATAATTGGAATCTGTGTTCTTGCGATCTTTCCATGTTATTTTCCCTCTTCTTGCTTGGAAATTGCCTCTGTCGAAAAAAGTATTCTCAGAAGTGTTGTCTGTTGTTTCTTCTTCTTCTGAAGAGCCTTCAGATGAATTATTGAATGCTGGTGGTCTTTTTTTCTGTTTAGGATGCATCCACGAATAGATGCTGCCATTTTTGTAATCCTGTTCATCACGGGAAAATTTAGAAATTTTGTATTCTTTTAATTCTTTCTTAAAATTTTCCATATTTTTCTGTAAATCAACAAAATTGTGTTCAAAAGTATCATGATCCACATCATTTTTAATGGCCACCAATTTCTCATCTAATTCTTTGCGAAGCTCATTGCACAAATTCTGTGAAGATTCTATGATTAAGACCATTAAATCCAACGAACATTTGTTGAGTATACTATTCCAACAATCCAGGAAAATTTTGTCTTCAGTGAACAGCTTTGGCTCCTTATACATACGTAAACCCCGTGGTATCCTTTCATGTTTACAATATTCAAGTAGGGTTACCCCATGTAGCTCGCTCCTGGTAATCCTTTTAGATAGGGCTAATAAATCAGTCCAAGAATTAGAGGACATCTGTAATGTAGTGTTCGAGAACAAAGAGGGGGTGTTCAGTAGATTGGTGACATATTCATGTGTATAACTAAAGGCACTCTGCCATGTATGGGCCATCCCTATTACTATGACACAAAACGCAATGTTAAGGGATATAACTAGTATAATATGAACACAACAAAATCAACTAGTTAATAGTGAATGTGGGCACCCGTAAAGTCACCGGTTCTAAATGTTGCTATTTCGAAAAAATTTTTGGTTTGATATAATTAAATATTAATAAATTTTAATTTTTTATTTTTATGTGGGGAGGAGTAGACCTCAGCACTGACCCAATAATTCTGTTAATTAACAGAAAATTGTAATTTGATAGCCGTGTTGGTACAATCACTAGTCTACTACCTAGCCTGTGTGTGTTTTAAACTTTTCAAAGAATTAAAATATTACTTTAATAATATTACTTAAAACTAAGCTGGTAATGCAACTATTTTAATTAACAGTCAGAATTGTTGGAGATTTCCATGATATGGTGCCAATTAGCTATATTCTATTTTTATATTTCAAATTGTGATATTTTAGCACCAATAGATTAAATTTGCTCTCAATTCATGCAAGAAACTCCATTCAGACTCTTCAGTGATACGTGCTTTTATGTTCACCTATACGCAACTGAAATGAAAGTGTGGTTTGTCCAACATAAGTTTTATCACATGGACATTTAATTATGTATCAGGAGGGGAGCCAAAATGACATTTTTTCATAACCACCCACCTCTATAGCATGAATCCTGATTTAAAATTGGTTATTAAAAAAAAAGTCCAAAGAGTATTCTGCGTAATTTTAAAAAGCTGGTCAGTTTCACACTTCTAGTAAATCTACTATAAAATTATTTGATAGCCTCATTCAACTATATGGCTATGAGAGTGAAGTCTGGAATATATAGGAAGGGACAGAATGTCAATATAAATCCTGCACCTTCAGTTCTGTAACTCTGTGCATCCACTGAAGTTACTCCAAACAATGGAGCTTGGATGTTTCCCTTACAAATTCTGATGTCACCTCAAACACCTTCCACTGCCAGACACATTGTGAACTAATACAAAACCCCACAAAAAAAGTCACTCAAAATCTATACTGCAATCCCATCATAACATAACAGTAATAACACCAAGGACTCAAACAACAATAACCCTACCTGTGAAAAAGCAAGGGTAAATATTCCACTGGGTCCTAGAATACCAATACACCACTTACCGAGGAAACAAAACAAACCCAATTCCTATAGATCCCTATACAGACACTACATGCTCGCAGAATCTCTCATCATGGTCACACAACCAGAGCAGAGACAGACCCTCACCAAATACAGAATATAAAATAAAGGAGCACAAATTAGACAAAAACTGAAATGGAAACCCCAAGAAGCCAGACCATGTGTATTAACAATGGAAAAACAGAACCACCATTCCTCATAAAACAAATAAAATCAGGAAACATAAAGCATCAGTTATAATAGTAAAACCATACTAATAAAAGAATATTTTAAAACTACTGATAAATAGAATTTCTATTAATTAAAATCATATACATTTTTCACAATTTCTCAAACACTAATAAAATATTTCAAAACAGCACATATATCAAATAACACCCAATAATTAAAACTAATAAGGATTTTAAAAAGCCCCTGCAGTCCATATGTGGGAGCTCTTGACTTCTAGTCACCCTGATATTGTCGAGGATTTCGTGGATTGCAAACTGGCTAAAAGATTGGAAACAGAGAGTAGGATTAAATGGACAATTTTCTCAGTGGAAGGGAGTGGACAGTGGAGTGCCTCAGGGATCTGTATTGGGACCCTTACTTTTCAATATATTTATAAATGATCTGGAAAGAAATACGACGAGTGAGATAATCAAATTTGCAGATGACACAAAATTGTTCAGAGTAATTACCGTATTTTTCGCTCCATAAGACGCACCTGACCATAAGACGCACCTAGGATTCAGAGGGGGAAAATAAAAAAAAAAAAATTGTGCTAAACCGGCTCTGCGTCTGGGCGTCTTATGGAGCAAATTAGGGGAGTGCATAGCTTTTTTTTTTCTCCCCATTTTGTTTTCTGGTCTGGGGAGGGCCATTTCGGTCCACTCCCCAGATCAGAAAACATTTCTTTCTCTGGGAACCCCCCCCCCCATCCCAACCCTTTAAATTAACAACCCCCACCCCCCTGACCCCCAAAGACCTGCCGACTTAATTTCCTGCAACCCCCCCCCAAGACCTGCCGACTTAATTTCCTGCAACCCCCCACCCTCCTGACCCCCCCAAGACCTGCCAAACGTCCCTGGTGGTCCAGCGGGGGTCCAGGAGCGGTCCGGGAACGATCTCCTGGGCGTGGGCCATCGGCGCCATTTTGTTTACTGGCAGCCGACGGCCCTATGCCCTCACTATGTCACTGAGACCGACCACATAGTGAGGGCATAGGGCCGTCGGCTGCCAGTAAACAAAATGGCGCCGACGGCCCTATGCCCTCACTATGTCACTGAGACCGACCGCTGCTATTGGTCGGTCTCAGTGACATAGTGAGGGCATAGGGCCGTCGGCTGCCAGCAAACAAAATGGCGCCGACGGCCCTATGCCCTCACTATGTCACTGAGACCGACCGCTGCTATTGGTCGGTCTCAGTGACATAGTGAGGGCAAAGGGCCGTCGGCGCCATTTTGTTTACTGGCAGCCGACGGCCCACGACCAGGAGATCGTTCCCGGACCGCTCCTGGACCCCCGCTGGACCACCAGGGACGTTTGGCAGGTCTTGGGGGGGTCAGGAGGGTGGGGGGTTGTAGGAAATTAAGTCGGCAGGTCTTGGGGGGGGGTCAGGAGGGTGGGGGGTTGTAGGAAATTAAGTCGGCAGGTCTTGGGGGGAGTCGGGGGGGGGGGGTTTGTTAGAATTTTGTTTGGGTTTTTTTTTTATATTCGCTCCATAAGACGCACATACATTTTCCCCCCACCTTTGGGGGAAAAAAAGTGCGTCTTATGGAGCGAAAAATACGGTAAATCACAAGCAGATTGTGATAAATTGCAGGAAGACCTTGTGAGACTGGAAAATTGGGCATCCAAATGGCAGATGAAATTTAATGTGGATAAGTGCAAGGTGATGCATATAGGGAAAAATAACCCATGCTATAATTACACAATGTTGGGTTCCATATTAGGTGCTACAACCCAAGAAAGAGATCTAGGTGTCATAGTGGATAACACATTGAAATCGTCGGTTCAGTGTGCTGCGGCAGTCAAAAAAGCAAACAGAATGTTGGGAATTATTAGAAAGGGAATGGTGAATAAAACGGAAAATGTCATAATGCCTCTGTATCGCTCCATGGTGAGACCGCACCTTGAATACTGTGTAAAATTCTGGTCGCCGCATCTCAAAAAAGATATAATTGCGATGGAGAAGGTACAGAGAAGGGCTACCAAAATGATAAGGGGAATGGAACAACTTCCCTATGAGGAAAGACTAAAGAGGTTAGGACTTTTCAGCTTGGAGAAGAGACGACTGAGGGGGGATATGATAGAGGTGTTTAAAATCATGAGAGGTCTAGAACGGGTAGATGTGAATCGGTTATTTACTCTTTCGGATAGTAGAAAGACTAGGGGGCACTCCATGAAGTTAGCATGGGGCACATTTAAAACTAATCGGAGAAAGTTCTTTTTTACTCAACACACAATTAAACTCTGGAATTTGTTACCAGAGGATGTGGTCAGTGCAGTTAGTATAGCTGGGTTTAAAAAAGGATTGGATAAGTTCTTGGAGGAGAAGTCCATTACCTGCTATTAAGTTCACTTAGAGAATAGCCACTGACATTAGCAATGGTAACATGGAATAGACTTAGTTTTTGGGTACTTGCCAGGTTCTTATGACCTGGATTGGCCACTGCTGGAAACAGGATGCTGGGCTTGATGGACCCTTGGTCTGACCCAGTATGGCATTTTCTTATGTTCTCTCTCACACATACTCACATGTCCATTCTCTCTCACACATACACTGTCACATACATACACATTCATCCTCTTATACCCACCATAACCTCTCGCTCTCACAGACACTGACACACTCTCAGGCTCTAAGACACTCTCTCCCCCTCTACACATCCCACACACACAAACTCTTACTCCCCTGGATTTTCTCATACACACTCATGCTCTCACTGGCTCCCTCACATACACACAAGCACACACATCCAGGCAGGCTCCCATTCATTTTCACACCACTCTCCCCCCATCCCTCAGGCAGGCACACATTCATTCTCTCACACACAGATCCCCAGGCAGGCACACATTCATTCTCGCACACACAGACCCCCAGGAAGACACCCATTCATTCTCGCACACACAGACCCCCAGGAAGACACCCATTCATTCTCATACACAGACACACCCTCAGGCAGCACCCATTCACTCTCATACACAGACACACCCTAAGGCAGCACCTATGCATTCACACATAACACCCCCAGGCAGACTCCCATTCATACACATGCACACACTAAAGGCAGATCCCCTCTCTTTCTTTTGCCAGCAACTTCGGAGCCTCTCTCATTCCTCTGCTGCCACTGTCACTGCTGTCGCGTGGCTATTGGGGAGGCGCTGATTGCTGCTACTGGCACCGAAGCCCATTTTGCTGCCTCCTCTGTGCAGGCCCCGTGGACTTTCACTTCCTCCATGCTGATCTCGTATATTGTGAGATCCGCATAGATAAAGTGCTACTCTTGCACATTCCCAAAGATTACATGTGCCAATCACTAAAAAGTAAATTTTTTATTTTTTTTTTACCTTTGCTGTCTTATCTTAGTTTTCTAATCCGTTGGTCTCAGGCTTTTTTTTTTTCCACCTTCCCTTTCTTATTTTTTTTTGCCAATTCCTTTTATATTGTCTTTTTCTTTCTTTTCTCTCCATCTGTCTTCTTCCCTCAAACAGTCAGGTTCTCATTCTCACATGCTCTCTCTCTCATACAATCATTCATACACACAGTCTCTCTCTTGCACATGCTGTCTGACTCACACACACAGAGACTCTCACATGCTGTCTCTGCAAACATTCAGGTCCTCACTCCCACACACACACAAAATCTCTCAACTAATCTCATACACACACACACGCACTCTACAGGCACTCAGCCTCTCTCTCACCTCTGGGCCTCCTCTTCACGAGTCGCCGCAGGATGGGCTCTGCAGGGGCCCTGATTTTCTCGGGCCGCCCGCAATGTGGGATCCGCGGCGGCCCTGCTATCGGGCCTCCTCCTCTTCTCAGGCCGCTGCGACTTGGGATTCGCGGTGGCCCGTAAGCGCTGCTCCTCTTCCGCAGGTGGCTAATGCTCTTCCTCCTTCCTGCCCATGCGGCTCCGGCAACGTTTTTCTTCCGGGGCCGCGCGGGCAGAAAGGAGAAGGAGCACCCGCAGGTTTGGACGCCAGCTTTTTCTTCGGGCTGTGGTGAGATGAGCTCCACCACTGCCCCGCCAGTCACAACAGTAGTTCCCTGCTCAGCCGCCAGTGGGATGAGGTCCACCGGCGGCCGCATCAGCCTCCATGTCGGCCATCAGCGCCCCCCTATGGCCCTGCGCCTGGGGGCATTGGTTCTCCCCGACCTCCCCTCGGTATTCCACTGCTCACGCCCCCTAGTGCTTCCACCGGCCGTGGCTACGGAGGCTCCTCCAGTTCAAACAGGTGGCATTTGACCTGCGCCACGTCGACCTTCGCAGTAAGATGCACCCCGGGAACAGCAGACCGGCAGGGAGCTCAAGCTCTGCCCGTAGAAGACGATACATCGCATCAAAGTTTATGGTTAGTAGTGTGGCGTAGCCACGGGTGGGCCGTTGCCCACCCAATTTAGACCCAGGCCCACCCACCTGGAAGAGGCCTGTTGGACCAATGCTGTCGCGGGATCCCATCTCCGGGACAGCGAAGAGGAGCACCGGAGCTGCGACGGGATCCCATTCCCGCAATGCGAAGAGAAGAGGCAGGGGCGGGGCTGACGAATGGAGAGACGCTGCGCGCCACCGCCGGAGGCCAGGCCGGCGGGGCTGAAGAGCGAAGAGACCCGCGCGCCACCGCCGGAGGCCAAGCCGGCGGGGCTGAAGAGCGAAGAGACCCGTGCGCCGCCGCCGGAGGCCAAGCTGGCGGGGCTGATGAGCGGAGAGACCCTACGCACCGTCGGAGGTCAGGCCAGCGGTGGCTGATAAGTGGAGGCCAGGCTTATAAGAACAGGCTCCATGTGACCTTGTGTGTGTAGTAGAATGGGTGCGTGAGTGGCAGCGTGTGTGTGTGGAAGAATGGGTGCGTGAGTGGCAGCTGTGTGTGTGTGTGTGTGTGTGTGTAGTAGAATGGGTGCGTGAGTGGCAGCTGTGTGTGTAGTAGAATGGGTGCGTGAGTGGCAGCTGTGTGTGTGTGTAGTAGAATAGGTGCGTGAGTGGCAGCTGTGTGTGTGTAGTAGAATGGGTGCGTGAGTGGCAGCTGTGTGTGTGTGTGTAGTAGTAGAATGGGTGCGTGAGTGGCAGCTGTGTGTGTGTGTGGAAGAATGGGTGCGTGAGTGGCAGCTGTGTGTGTGTGGAAGAATGGTTGCGTGAGTGGCAGCTGTGTGTGTGTGGAAGAATGGGTGCGTGAGTGGCAGCTTTGTGTGTGTGTGTGGAAGAATGGGTGCGTGAGTGGCAGCTGTGTGTGTGTGTGTGGTAGAATAGGTGCGTGAGTGGCAGCTTTGTGTGTGTGTGTGGTAGAATGGGTGCGTGAGTGGCAGCTTTGTGTGTGTGTGTGGAAGCATGGGTGCGTGAGTGGCAGCTTTGTGTGTTTGTGTGGTAGAATGGGTGCCTGGGTGCGTGAGTGGCAGCTTTGTGTGAGTGTGTGTGTGTGTGGAAGAATGGGTGCCTGGGTGCGTGAGTGGCAGCTTTGTGTGTGTGTTTGAGGTAGAATGGGTGCCTGGTGGCGTGAGTGGCAGCTTTGTGTGTGTGTTTGTGGTAGAATGGGTGTCTGGGGGCATGAGTGGCAGCTTTGTGTGTGTGTGTTTGTGGTAGAATGGGTGCCTGGGGGCGTGAGTGGCAGCTTTGTGTGTGTGTGTTTGTGGTAGAATGGGTGCCTGGGGGCGTGAGTGGCAGCTTTGTGTGTGTGTGTTTGTGGTAGAATGGGTGCCTGGGGGCGTGAGTGGCAGCTTTGTGTGTGTGTGTGGTAGAATGGGTGCATGAATGAAAGCTTGTGTGTGTGTGTGTGTATGTGGTACAATGGGTGAATGAATGAAAGCTTGTGTGTGTGTGCGGTACAATGGGTGAATGAATGAAAGCTTGTGTGTGTGTGTGGTACAATGGGTGCATGAATGAAAGCTTGTGTGTGTGTGTGGTACAATGGGTGCATGATGGAAGCTTTGTGTGTATGTGTGTGGTAGAATGCGTGCCTGGGTGCGTGAGTGGCAGCTTTGTATGTATGTGTGTGTGTTTAAGAATGGGTGCGTGAGCGGCAGCTTTGTGTGTATGTGGAAGAATGGGTGCCTGGGTGCATGAGTGGCAGCTGTGTGTGTGTGTGTGTGTGTAAGAATGGGTGCCTGGGTGCGTGAGTGGCAGCTTTGTGTGTATGTGGAAGAATGGGTGCCTGGGTGCATGAGTGGCAGCTTTGTGTGTGTGTGGTAGAATGGCTGCCTGGGTGTGTGAGTGGCAGCCTTAAGTGTGTGTGTTTGTGTGTGGTAGAATGGGTGCCTGGGAGCGCTAGTGGCAGCTTTGTGTGCCTGGGTGGCAGCTTTGTATGTGCGTGTATGTGTGGTAGAATAGGTGCCTGGGTGCGTGAGTGGCAGCTTTGTGTGTGCGTGTGTGTGTGGTAGAATAGGTGCCTGGGTGCGTGAGTGGCAGCTTTGTGTGTGTGTGTGGTAGAATGGGTGCGTGAGTGGCAGCTTTGTGTGTTTGTGGTAGAATGGGTGCGTGAGTGGCAGCTTTGTGTGTGTGTGTTTGTGGTAGAATGGGTGCCTGGGGGCGTGAGTGGCAGCTTTGTGTTTGTGGTAGAATGGGTGCCTGGGGGCGTGAGTGGCAGCTTTGTGTGTGTGTTTGTGGTAGAATGGGTGCCAGGGGGCGTGAGTGGCAGCTTTGTGTGTGTGTTTGTAGTAGAATGGGGGCGTGAGTGGCAGCTTTATGTGTGTGTTTGTGGTAGAATGGGTGCCTGGGTGTATGAGTGGCAGCTGTGTGTGTGTGTGTGTGTGTGTGGTAGAATGGGTGCATGAATGAAAGCTTGTGTGTGTGTGCGGTGCAATGGGTGCCTGGGTGCGTGAGTGGCAGCTTTGTGTGTGTGTGGTAGAATGGGTGCCTGGGTGCGTGAGTGGCAGCTTTGTGTCTGTGTGGTGCCTGGGTGCGTGAGTGGCAGCTTTGTGTGTGTGTGTGGTAGAATGGGTGCCTGGGTGCGTGAGTGTCAGCTTTGTGTGTGTGGTAGAATGGGTGCCTGGGTGCGTGAGTGGCAGCCTTATGTGTGTGTGTTTGTGTGTGGTAGAATGGGTGCCTGGGTGCGTGAGTGGCAGCTTTGTGTCTGTGTGGTGCCTGGGTGCGTGAGTGGCAGCTTTGTGTGTGTGTGTGGTAGAATGGGTGCCTGGGTGCGTGAGTGGCAGCTTTGTGTGTGTGTGGTAGAATGGGTGCCTGGGTGCGTGAGTGGCAGCTTTGTGTGTGTGTGATAGAATGGGTGCTTGAGTGGAAGCCTTATGTGTGTGTGTTTGTGTGTGGTAGAATGGGTGCCTGGGTGCGTGAGTGGCAGCTTTGTGTGTGTGTGGTAGAATGGGTGCGTGAGTGGCAGCTTTGTGTGTGTGTGTGTGGTAGAATGGGTGCCTAGGTGCGTGAGTGGCAGCTTTGTGTGTGTGTGGTAGAATGGGTGCCTGAGTGATTGAGTAGCAGCTTTGTTTGTGTGTGTGTGTGTGTGTTTAAGAATGGGTGCGTGAGTGGCAGCTTTGTGTGTGTGTGTGTGGTAGAATGGGTGCCTGGGTGCGTGAGTGGCAGCTTTGTGTGTGTGTGTGTGTGTGTGTGTGGTAGAATGGGTGCCTGGGTGCTTGAGTGGAAGCCTTATGTGTGTGTGTTTGTGTGTGGTAGAATGGGTGCCTGGGTGCGTGAGTGGCAGCTTTGTGTGTGTGTGGTAGAATGGGTGCGTGAGTGGCAGCTTTGTGTGTGTGTGTGTGTGGTAGAATGGGTGCCTGGGTGCGTGAGTGGCAGCTTTGTGGGTTGCGGTAGAATGGGAGCAAGAGCATTTGTGTGTGATTGAGTGCTTGTATGTAAGTGACACAGAGCATGTGTGTGATTGAGAGAGAGACTGGTCAGAGGCGATGCGTTTCTATGAGAAAGAGACAGACTGGTCAGGAATATGACTGGTGTGTGTGAGAGAGACAGAGACTGGTCAGCGAGGTGACTCCTGGGGGAATTCTGCGCAAAAAAATTAAAAATTCTGCAACAAAAAATTGAAAATTATGCGCATGCATTTTCTAAATTCTGCAAAATTCTGCACATTTTTCAAAATAACACTATTTTTCGCAAATTATTCTGCATTTCAGTGCAATGAGTGTCCCTGGCAACTTGGCTCATCTGCCAGCAGTGTCAATTGCTGCTGCTGTCAGATGAGCCAAGCTGGCAGGGACTGCTGCAGTTGTTGCTAACCTCTCCACCTGAGTATCCATGCTCACTGTCTCTTACTTGATATCAGACATATGCTTTCTCTCACATGTCATCTGTCACACACGTTCTGTCTCCCCACATACAAATCTCTCCCTCTAACACACACACACACACACACACACAGACTCCCAGGTAGACACCTACCCACTGGCTCACAACAAACACAAGGGCTCAAACATACACTCTCAGGGCCAGGGCCTCTTCTTTAGCCCCTCTCTTTCCCCCTCCCCCTTCTTTCTGTTCCCCCTTCTCTCTTTCTCTGTCCCCTTTCCCCTTCCCCTCTGTTCCCCTCCCTTCGCTCTCTCCCTCTTCTCCTCCTTGCTTGCTTACCTCGAGCCGCCGGTGCCGTGCTGCGATGCTCCCACTCTCCGTGTGCCACCTGACTTCCCCTCCCTTCTCTCTCTCCCTCTTCTCTTCCTCCTCTCTTTTTCCCCCTTCTTTCTGAACATAAGCTGGCAACAAATTCCATGTTTCTTATGTTCTTATGTTCTTATGTTCATGATACCATGACACTATATAGCAGCAGATAAGAGCCATAAAGGTTAATCTAATCTCCTCCGGTTAAAAACTAGCCTCAAATCTGAATAGGGGCAAGAGAAGTGGGAGGTAAGGGTCTAAGAAGTAGGCCAAACGTAGGAAAATAAAAATCATGTCTACGCATTACAGTCTCAAAACTAGAGCTGGCTGGCTTGCTATGCACCCCAGTTCTGGGACAAGAAAGGCTGCACTGACACCAAGCACATGGAGATCCAGTCCTAGTTTTCACTACCGCCTGTACTGCTGGGACTTGTGCTTTTTTTTTTTTTTTACAGCTTTCTCGGGACTCGGGAGTCCAAGTCCCAGCATTCGACAGGGGGAAGCGAGATAAGAACAGGTCGATCTCGGACGGCGCTGCTGATCAGAAGCTTAAATGGACCCAGTTGTCGCAATACCCTCCGCCCCCCCCCCCCCAAGCGGGTACAGGCGTGTGCCCAGCTGGTGTTTGTGACCCCCTTCCCCCCCAGTGCCCGGTGAGCATCCCTGGCCGCGGATAACTCACGCTGCAGACAGGAAAAAAATAAACAGTACGCCTCAGCGTCTGCCGCTACCTGAACCAAACTGCACACCCTCGCTGCTCGCTCTCTTTCCCCTTCTCTCTCTCTTTCCCCTTCTCTCTCTCTTTCCCCTTCTCTCTCTCTTTCCCCTTCTCTCTTTCTCTTTCCCTTCCCCTCTCTCCCCCTCCTTTCTCTCTCTCCCTCTTCTCCTCCTTGCTGCTTGCTCCTCGAGCCTCCATTGCCGCGATGCGATGCCCCCACTCTCCCTGCGCCTCCTGATGTTGCTGTCCCGGATTGGCCGCTGTCCGTGCGTGGCATGCTTCCTGGGGGTTTTTTTATCCTTTTCCGGCACAGGAGGAAATCGTGAGGGAGGAAATATGCACGACGGCGATGAAATCTGCGGGAACTGCGACGAGTGAAGAAATCTGCGAGGTGAGGGAGGAATTCTGCGCAAATTCTGCATTCCGCAGTAGCACAGAATTCCCCCAGGAGTAACTGGTGTCTGTGTGAGAGAGTGACAGACTGGTCAGGGAGGTGACTGATGTGTGTGTGACTGGTCAGGGAGGTGACTGGTATGTGTATATGAGAGAGAGAGACTGGTCAGGGAGGTGACTGGTGTGTGTGTGAGAGAGAGAGAGACTGGTCAGGGAGGTGACTGGTGTGTGTGTGTGTGAGAGAGACTGGTCAGGGAGGTGATAGGTGTGTGTGTGAGACAGACTGGTCAGGCTGGTGACTGGTTGTGTGTGTGAGAGAGAGGGAGACTAGTTAGGGAGGTGACTGGTGTGTGTGTGTGAGAGGGAGACTGGTCAGGGAGGTGATAGGTGTGTGTGAGTGAGAGGGAGACTGGTCAGGGAGGTGACTGGTATGTGTGTGTGTGAGAGAGAGAGATGGAAACTGGTCAGGGAGGTGATAGGTGTGTGTGTGTGTGTGTGTGAGAGATGGAGACTGGTCAGGGAGGTGATAGGTGTGTGTGTATGTGAGAGATGGAGACTGGTCAGGGAGGTAATAGGTGGGTGTGTGTGGGTGAGAGAGACAGACTGGTCAGGGAGGTGACTGGTGTGTGTGTGTGTGAGACAGAGACTGGTCAGGGAGGTGACTGGTGTGTGTGTGAGGAAGAGATACTAGTTAGGGAGATACTGGTCTGTGTGAGACAGAAACTGGTTGTGGGCCCTAAGGAAGAGGACTGTGAGGACAGAGCTTCAGCAGCCACTGCTGCTTCTGGTGAGTGCTATTGGCCTGCAAGGGAAAGGAGTAGGAGAGTTGCTGGAGAGGGTAAGTAAAGGTGGCTTTTTAAGTTTATTTTTCGTGATTGACTGCCATTTTAATTATTGCGTATTATGTGATGTGTCTGCTGTTTCCAAATATTTTATTGATATTTGGACAAGTTTTAATCATTTTTATGAGTTTTTAATTGTGGGATGTTATTCTGTTTATCAGCTGTTTTGTAACATTTATTAGTATAGTTTTACAATTACTTCTAAGTGGGTATCTTTCTATATGGCTTGCTCTGTTTTCCTAATAGGTGGTGTATAAGTGTTTAGGTCCTGGTTAAATATTTGTAGTGGTAAATTACTGTCATTTCATAAGGAGGGCTATTGTGCCTGCCAGTAAAGAGAGTTTGTTTTGCTTTTACTGAGATGTCATCAGAACCAGAATATCTTTTTTTGTATGGTGAGTTGTATGGGCAATGCCCTAGTTCTGCTCTGCACCCATTTTGGGGGGTCGAGGGAGTTCCTGAGGATGCAGAATATATATTTACATTTTGCCCCGTAACGGTCACATGTTCAGTGTGTCCCAGCCAAAAAAAGGTTGAGAACCACTGTGATAGAGCATGTAGAGTGAGTGTGTGTGTGTGTGTGTGTATGTAGAATGTGAGCTTGTGTGGGGGAGAGCATATGAGAGTGAGAACTGGTGTGTGTGAGGGAGTCTGAGAGAAAGTGTGTGAGGGAGGAAGAGAAGAAGACTGAAAAGGAATTAGGAAATGAGCAAAAAGGAAAAAATGGGCAAAAGAAACCAGGACCAACTGATTAGAAAAATACAAAGATCAGACGACAAAGGTAAAAAAAAAAAATTTGAATGTGCAAGCTTTGGGAATGTGCATTTTTATATTTTTGTATTTTGTTCTTCAGTATTCCACTGTTCAGAGTCTAGTTTCTCAGGCTTTCTATTTTGGTTTTGTCTGCCTGTTTGTTTCTAATTTGTAGTCTCTTATTTCTATATTAGGTAAAGGTCGGTTTCCATTTTGCCTGTGTGTGTGACTGAAGTGCAGTATTTCTGCTCACATGTTTTTCTGTAGTAGTCCAGCTTATTGTGTTATTCCAGTAGGTGGTATATTAATGTTCTAGGGCCTGGTGTGGAGTATTTGCATTGCTGTATTTTCATAAGGTTGCTGTTATTTGAATCCTAGGAATCAGTGCTGTAACTGTATTGTATAGCAAGGTTCTAGATGTCTCTTTCTTTGCAGGAGTTTGTGTTACTTTGCAAAATAGCAGTGAAGGGATATTTTTTTGCTGAGGTGACACCAGAATTTGAATATTCTTTTTTCATGTTAGTTGTAATATGAATTGTCCTAGCTCTGTTCTGCACCTGTTCTGATGATTGATATTTCATTGTAGTTATGTTTTCTGGCTTTCTGCAAAGAAGATTCATGAAAGAACACATTGATTTTTGTTTTATTACGATTGATTGGATCTGATTGTTTTCCTTGCTTTTAACATGATATACTTGTGCATCTATAAACAGCAATAAAGATTAAATAAATATAGATTAATAAGACATTTTTAATTTTGGTAAGTGTTTGAAATAATTGAGGTAAAATATTTTAAAGTTTCATGCATGATGGTTATTGCAAACTACATAGCCATTGTAGGGTGCAGTATATGGCATTATTTATCAATAAGAATACAACTAGTAGATGTCACACCTGCATGTTAATCTTGTGCCCACCCAAAAAAATCAATTCTGGCTACGTCACTGCTTAGTACAGGCCATTTCCTTCTCATTTGTTTAGATATATTAGAAAATCATGAGGGTAATATACTGCCTGGGATAGAGGACATTTGACACAAACCTTTACTTTTTTAGTTCATGGTATAGTTCAGTGATTTATGATAAAATGTTTCTTGCATATGAAGCAATGTGGATTTTTAGAACTGATTAGCAGTTGTTGGCAGCTGAAATTAATGAAAAGCAAATAGAATTTCCTGGCGTGTAGCCAGATGGACTCAGAACGAATGGGTATAGTATCCGCGTGCTAGCAGTTGGAGACGGATCTGACGTCAGCACGGGCGTATATATACCCCCACAGGAAGCGTAGCAACTTAGTAATTTCCGTCTCCAAAGCAGTTTGGAGAGCCTGCACGCTCGCTGAGCATGTTTTCCAAATCTACTTTCTACTTTCTTACACCATCGAGCCCCGCACTCCTGCGGTGATACCCTAAGGTCCCTCCCCCAGTAGAGTTTCCCGGGGTGATTTCCGTGATCCCCCGGAGGTCTAAGTTCTCGGTCCGGTGGCCGAATCGTGGCAGGGACATAGCCCCCGGGCGAGGTTCGGGTGAGGCATACGAGGCGCCTCGGTCCCGGCGTGGACGAGGCAGCAGGTGCATATCCTCAAACGCGGCGGTGAAGGTACTTGCCCTCTCCCCCCGCAGCCGGAGACCGCCCGAGTTCCAGCCGGGAAGCGCCGAGGATCAGGTAAGGTGTACATCTCTTATTTCTGGTCTCCGAGGAACAGAGGATCGGCGGCGTGGCACGCCGTGGAGGGCACCATTTTGTGGGCCTTGTTCAGGTATTGAGCGCCCGTAATAGGCGCGGCTCTATTCCTCCTTGTGCGTATATTGCCTTATTGCTGAGAGCATATTGAATGCCATAGAGCGTGTATTACTAACCGCTTATTGCTGAGAGCCTATTGAAAGCCATAGAGCGTGTATTGCTAACCGCTTATTGCTGAGAGCCTATTGAATGCCATTGAGCGTGTATTGCTAACTGCATATTGCTGAGAACATATTGCATATTATTATTGTGCGCCTGTTGTATTAAGCGCATATTGCTGCCACATATTATTATTGTGCGCCTGTTGTATTAAGCGCATATTGCTGCCGCATATTATCATTGTGCGCATATTGCTGCCGCATATTATTATTATTGTGCACCTGTTGTATTAAGCGCATATTGCTGCCGCATACTATTATTGTGCGCCTGTTCTATTAAGCATATATTATTGCCGCATATTATTATTGTGCGCCTGGTGTATTAAGCGCATATTGCTGCCGCATATTATTATTATTGTGCGCCTGTTGTATTAAACGCATATTGCTGCCGCATATTATTATTGTGCGCCTGTTCTATTAAGCATATATTATTGCCGCTTCTCATTCAGCGCATACTTTTCAATGGAACAGAACGCTTCAGTGGCGGCGCCGCCTGCCTCAGGCATTAAAGCCCTTGGCCTCTGCTCTGCATGCCAGCTTAGAACCACGCACAGTGAAGAGCCAGACTCCCTATGTGCCCAATGTGAGGAGGCCGTGGGACCCTCGGGCCAGGACCAGTCTCAGCCACGATTTGCTGACAGTTCCCCAGGGGCTACCCCGGATTTAGCGGGCAGTCTCGACCAATCGGGAATCCCGGGGGATCTTGTACCCCGGCGATTAGAGGCTGCTTCCATTTCCTGGGTGGATCTCTTTAAGGGGATTCATGCCTTTGTATAGATGCAAACGGCTTCCCGTCCGGGCCCTGCGGTTCCTGCTGTTCCTGCGGTTGCTGCGGTGACTGTGGCGGCTGCTGCGGAGGCCGCTGCGGTGGCGGCTCCTGCGGATCCTGTTCCTGGACCCTCACGCCCTTATCGTGAGCGGGACCTTCCGCCGCTGGACAGTCCAGATCAGTCGGACCAGGAGGTTTCACCGGACGAGTCCGAACTCCCGGACGAGGGGGAGCTTCCCCCAGGGATTGAGCCATATAGAACCATGAGGCGGTTCTTCCCCAAGGAGGATCTCTCCGACCTGGTATCTCAGTGTCTGGCGGAGTTGGATATTACAGGTCCCAGCGCTACGGTACCCTCTGTGCAGAACCCCCTGCTGGAAGGTCTTTGTCCTACAGCCCGCCATTTTCCATTCTTGCAAGCAGCACAACAACTGATAGATTTAGAATGGGCAGCACCAGCGGCTTCCTTCAAAGGGGGCCGGGCCCTGACGGGCATGTACCCATTGGTACCGGCTATCCAGGACCTGCTGGCGTGCCCTCAGGTGGACGCCTTGATTAGCGCTGTGGTCAAGCGCACTACCATTTCAGTTGAAGGGGGGACGGCCCTCAAGGAGCCTCATGACCGGCGACTGGACGCCATTCTGAAACAGACCTTTGAGGTGGCAGCTCTATCTTTGCGGATCGCGACCTGCTGCACAGTGGTGACGCGTGCCTGTTTGTCACAGGTTAGGAACAACGCTCCAGCAGCTGACATGGAGTCAGCTCTTTCGTTCCTCACGGATGCTGCATCAGACCTAGTCCGGACAACAGCTAAGGGGATCTCATCCTCCGTAGCCGCCAGGAGGCAGCTCTGGATCCGGAGATGGTCAGCTGATGGGCCTTCAAAGACACGCCTCACCAGATTGCCCTTTAAGGGCTCTTTCCTATTTGGCAGCGACCTTGATAAACTGGCCAGTACATGGGGTGCCTCTCCAGTGCCTAGACTGCCGGAAGATCGGTTCAGAAGGGGCCAGCGCGCCTTTCCAAGGCCCTCCAGGGGCAGGAGTTCACAGCGCTTTGTTCCTTACAGGAGTCGCTACCAGGCACCACGTCCTCAGGCCAGGAATCAGTCCTTTCGGACCAAGCAGCGCAAGAGGGGAGCAGGCCCGGGCTCAGGTCCCGGCTGTGCCTCCCAATGAGAATCCGCTGATTCATCTGGGGGACGGAGCCATAGGGGGCAGGTTAACCCTCTTCTACCCCAGATGGGTCGAGATCACGTCGGACCAGTGGGTCCTCGCCATTATCCGAGAGGGATATTATCTGGACTTTCATCATCTCCCTCCGGACAAGTTTGTGGAATCGTCATGTCCCATACACAAGAAGGCAGCATTGGAAGCTACCTTGGCGAGGCTCCTGTCCTTGAACGCTATCATCCCAGTACCTGCCTGGGAAGTGAATTCTGGACACTATTCCATTTATTTCATGGTACCCAAGAAAGGGGGCACCTTTCGGCCTGTACTGGACCTCAAGTCCGTCAATCGATACTTACGGGTCCCAAGGTTTCACATGGAAACTCTGCGCTCCGTCAAGACCGCAGTACAGCCAGGAGAATTCCTCACGGCATTAGACTTGTTGGAAGCCTACCTGCATATCCCGATCCATCCAGATCATCAGCGCTACCTATGCTTCAAGGTTCTAGGATGCCACTTTCAATTCCGGGCTCTGCCCTTCGGATTGGCCACGTCACCGCGGACCTTCACCAAGGTGGTTGTCGTGGTAGCAGCGGCCCTCAGGCGGGAAGGAATTCTGGTCCATCCCTACCTGGACGATTGGCTGATCAGGGCGAAATCACGAGAGGAGAGTCATCGGACAACCGACAGAATGATCGCCCTTCTGGAAAGCTTGGGCTGGGTAATCAACCTCAGCAAGAGTTGCCTACAGCCTTCCCAGTCACTGGAATACCTGGGAGTACAGTTTGACACACAGGCAGACACCGTCAGTCTCACTACCAAGAGACGGTTGAAACTTCAGACGCGTATCCAGTACTTGATGGGAGCCAGTCGGCCCATAGCGTGGGATTATCTGCAGGTTCTTGGTCTCATGGCATCCACCCTGGAAGTGGTACCTTGGGCAAGGGCCCATATGAGACCTCTACAACACTCCCTGCTCTCTCGCTGGAGCCATCGTCTACGGAACTATTCCACGCACCTACCTCTGCCTGCCAGAGTCCGGACACAGTTACGGTGGTGGCTGCAGTCCGACCACATGAGCAAGGGGTCGAGGATGTCCTCCCCCACATGGACCCTGCTCACCACAGATGCCAGCCTGAGCGGCTGGGGAGCACACTGCGAAGGACTCACCGCACAAGGGCGGTGGCGCGGAGAAGAGTCAGCGTGGAACATCAACCGTCTAGAGGCTCGGGCAGTCCGATTGGCATGCCTTCGATTTGCTCACAAACTGAAGAACAGAGCAGTCAGAGTGATGTCCGACAACGCCACCACGGTGGCATACATCAACCGTCAGGGCGGAACCAGAAGCCGACAAGTATCTCTGGAGATCGCCCCACTGATGGTTTGGGCAGAGGCGAATCTTCAGGACATCTCCGCCGTCCACATTGCTGGGAAGGACAACACCACGGCAGACTTCCTCAGCAGAGAACGTCTAAATCCGGGAGAGTGGCAGCTGTCACCCACAGTCTTCCAGATGATTGTGGATCACTGGGGGATTCTGGACATGGATTTACTGGCGGACAAGTCCAATGCTCAAGTACCCAGATACTTCAGCCGCAAGCGCGACCCGTTCTCCCACGGAATCGATGCCCTGGTTCAGCCGTGGCCTCCAGGGACTCTGCTATATGCCTTTCCTCCGTGGCCTCTGCTGGGCGCCATCATCCACAAGATTCAGAAACACCGGGGCCTAGTTCTTCTAGTGGCACCAGACATGAGAAGACTTCTGGCAGGGGAGCCTCTTCCCCTGCCTCCTCTCTGGGACCTTCTACGTCAAGGTCCCATCCTCCACGAGGATCCAGCTCAATTCTCTCTTACGGTCTGGCCATTGAGAGGGCTAAACTGAAGAAAAGAGGTTACTCGGAGCCCGTGATAGATACACTCCTCCGAGCTCGCAAGTTTTCCACATCCCTCACCTATGTAAGGATCTGGAGATTATTTGAAGCATGGTGCGACACTCCCGGCACCAATCCACATGTGACCTCGATCTCTATTGTGTTGGATTTCCTGCAAAATGGACTTCAGAAGGGTCTCTCCCTCAGCTCCATCAAAGTTCAGGTGGCTGCGCTGTCTTGCTATGGCCCCAGGAGGGATGGCAAGACAATCGCCAAGCACCCAGATGTTTCTCGCTTCCTGCAAGGAGTCAAGCATATTCGTCCGCCACTGAAGTGGCCAGTGCCCTTATGGAACCTCAACCTTGTTTTGGATTTCCTCGCGGGATCCACCTTTAGACCCCTTCGGGGCCTGTCTCTCCGTTCTCTAACCTTGAAGATGGTGTTCTTGCTGGCTGTATGTTCAGCACGCCGCATCTCAGAGCTACAAGCACTGTCCTGCCGGGATCCATTTCTCAGAATCACTCCGGAGGCTATCCATCTTCGCACTGTTCCCTCCTTTCTACCTAAAGTGGTTTCACAGTTTCATCTTAACCAAACCATATCCTTGCCTACCACGGCGGGTTTGAAGAAATCTGAAGAAGGGCGTTTATTACGCCATCTCGACATTGGCAGATTGCTGCCCAGATATCTGGAAGTGACACAAGAACTACGAAAGACGGACCATCTGTTCGTCCTGCACAGCGGGAAGAAGCAAGGTGAAGCGGCCTCACGGCCCACCATCGCCCGCTGGATTAAAGAAGTTATCAGAGCAGCTTACGTGGAGGCTGGGAAGTCTCCGCCTCTACAAGTCAAGGCTCATTCTACCAGAGCACAAGCGGCATCCTGGGCGGAATCCAGGATGCTGTCGCCTGCAGAAATATGTAAAGCGGCGACATGGTCCTCCCTCCATACCTTCTCCAGGTTCTACCGTCTGGATGTCCAGGCTGGGGAGGACTCAGCATTTGCGAGGGCGGTATTACATGGGCCTCAGGCAGCCTCCCGCCCAGGCTGGGAGTAAAGCTTTTGTACATCCCATTCGTTCTGAGTCCATCTGGCTACACGCCAGGAAATGTTGAGATTCCTTACCTGATAATCTCCTTTTCCTTAGTGTAGACAGATGGACTCAGCATCCCACCCAGCTGCCTGTGTACATGGGTTTCACCGATTCAAGGTAAGCCATGTCATTTGTTTACATAAGAGCGTACACTCTACCAGGTGTCAACGCCTTCCGGTTGGGAATGCTGGCGGTCTCCAGCTACTATCAATCGGTCAGGGGAATCCTGTTTCACTTTTCACTGAGCGTCAGTACACACATCCATAACAGCTTTTGCAAGGAAGATTACTAAGTTGCTACGCTTCCTGTGGGGGTATATATACGCCCGTGCTGACGTCAGATCCGTCCCCAACTGCTAGCACGCGGATACTATACCCATTCGTTCTGAGTCCATCTGTCTACACTAAGGAAAAGGAGATTATCAGGTAAGTAATCTCAACATTACTGCCTGTGCTGATTAGTGGCTACCTGTTGAAATATTAGGAGCAAATTGCTCTCCTAATCAATGTAATATAGCCTTGACTATTTATTATTGAACTTTGGAGCAGTATGAAAGTTTAAAATAACTGGTGAGAGAGCTGTGTGTATGAGGGAGAGAGTCTGAGTGTGTGATTTTCTGTCTGTGGGTATGTGTATATGTGAGGGAGAGCCAGTGTGTGGGGGGAGGGGGGAGCTTGTACTATGTGCGAGAGCCTTTGGGGGAGAGAGCTAGTGAGTATGAAAGAGCCTATGTATATTTGTTTTGCATTTTAATTTCTTTCTTAGTTATATTTGCGTTAACAGCCACCTTTCAAAATGTTATTTATACTTATATTTTACTATCTAATCTTCATTTCCCTTCTCATTCCAAGTTATTGTTTTCCCTTGTTTTATGTAACTGCTTTTCTGCACTTTTGTTAAATGGTAAAGTTTCACCCCTGTTTCTTGTGAACCAGCATGATGGGACCACCGTCTTGAATGTTGGTATATAAAAAACTTAAATAAAAATAAAAATAAAATATTTGGGATTTTGGTTTTTAGGTTTGCTATTTTGTCACTGAAAAAAATTGCTATTTCATTGCATTGATTTACTGGTAGGTTTTGGGGGGATTCTGATTTATTATTGGTGAGGTTTTTTACTATGGTAAATAAGGTTCTTGGGTTATTTGCAAACTTCTCTATTTTAGAGCTGAAGTATTGTTTGGGTTGTTTTTTTTTGCATCAAGAATAATTTGTTTGTAGTAGGCTAGATGTTTTTTATATTTAGTTAGGTTTTCGGTTGTTTTGTGTTTTCTCCATTCTTTTTCTTTTTTCCTAAGATTTCTTTTGACTTCCTTTATCTTTTCACTATGCCAGGGATTAGTTCGTTTGGGTTCTTTGATGCGTATACATTTTATGGGGTTTATCTCATCAGCTAGTTTGTTGGTTGTTTGCATCCATGCTGTTACTGTGGAACAGCAGTCGTTATAGTTAATTTCAGCTAGTTTTTTTTCTAATTTGTCTTTCAGTGTTTCTATGTTATAAGGCGAGCAATACTTAAATTCTATGGGTTCTTTTGTTTGTGTCATTTGTGGTTCAATATGTTTGATGGAGGATTGTATGAAGAAGAGATCTGACCAAGGAATTTATGTGTAGTCTGTTTTAATGTGTTCTAAGTAGCTGTGGTTGATAAATGATAAGAGACTGTCCTGCTTTGTGCGTGGGTTTATCAGTAGTTAGCGTGAGTCCTAGTGCTATCATTATATCCATTAGTGTTTGGCAGGTGTTTGATAAGGGGTTTGCGTCCATGTGGAGGTTAAAGGTTCCTAGCACAATGGCGGGTTTTGAAGTCTTTAGGTGTGTTAGGAATTCAATTAGTGGGGAGATGTTTAGTTCTAGGAGGTTTGGTGGACAGTATATGAGGCATATTTGTATATTGTTAGTTTCAAAAAAAGCAATTTCGTGATTCCTTGGAGATTGGGATTAGTTTATATTTGAATTTCTTTTCAATTATTAGGAATAATCCCCTCCTCTTTTATTTATTCTGGGGATAGAAAAGACATCATAGTTTCTATGTGCTATTTGATTTTTTTTAACTGTCTGATTTTTTTTTTTAACCATGATTCTGTGACTGCAATGAAGCTTGGTTTTGTGTCATATAATAGATCCGTAATTATAGGGAATTTCTTTGTGATTTATTGTGCATTTACTAGCAGGAAGGTTATCATTAACAAATTACTTGTAATTGTGTTGGTTGTGATTTTGGTCTCTCTTATTTGTATAAGGTTACTAGATTTTTGTTTTCTTGGTTTCGTTTGCTGTGTATCTGTTTCTGTATTTCTCTATATTTACCTTTGTTTAGGCAGGTTTTGATCGTTTGCATTCCCGGTTCATTTCTTTCGTTGTCCATGTTCAGTGTTGTCCTTTCTGGATTTGTAGTCTGTTCGTCTTATGTTCTTGGGTTTCTCAGGGGTGTACAAAGGGGCGTACTAAGGGGTATGCCCCTTTGTTGCGCTCCTTTGGCGCGCGGCGCCTCCGGGTCCCGATCCAATTTAAATCCCCCTTCTTGGCATGCTTTTTCCGACATCTCGTCGACATCTCGCCTCAAGTGGCACATCAATTGACCATAGCCCCCTCGGTGGTGTGTGTCTGCTGTGCCTATGCTATGGGTACTTTGTCCCATGTTTTTTGGACATGCGGCCCGGTACAGCGTTTTTGGCATCGAGTGGTGGATTATATAGCTGACCTTCTGGAGGTGGCCTTCCCAATTACCCCCTTATGGCTGTTATTTGGCTGCATTTCCCCGATTAGAAACTGAGATCCTGACTCGCGCCTGCTCCTGCAAAAAGCTAGTTTGGTGGGGAAAAAAGCGATTCTATTTGTCTGGCGGTCTCCGGACGCACCGTCCTTCTGGGCTTGGAGAAATTGTTTTCATGCCATGATGAATATGGAATGTATGGCATCCAGGCCATCCCCACGCCGAAGGCAGGGGTTTCTTGTGGTTTGGCAACCATACATTCAATCACTCCCGCATCGTGCTCGTAGCCTAATAGTGAATGATTGATTCATATCCTTTTTAGTGTGCGTTATCAGTTTGCTGGGACATTCAGAAGTGGAAGATTGTTGCTCACCTGTCTAGACTCATGGGAGGGGTAATGGGGGGGGGGGGAGATGGGGCTCAGTGGCTAATATGTCTGTGTTAAAGTTCTGAGGAGGGATAAGGACCATACCTTCCTCAATGTTGTATTGCTGCTTGTTGACATTTAATAAAAAACATTTATACATTAAAAAAAATTGCTAGATATATGTTTCCAAAGGATCAGCCTCTGCTCTCACATCCAGCATATTCTCCCCCTCTCTTCCTCTCGCTGTCTCTCCTTATACAATGAAAAATGCTTGTGAAAGCAGTGGTGTTTCCTCCCTCTGATTTCTTATCAAATCTCAGGCGCAGCTGTGTGTTCTTCATTCTCTCTCAGGCTTTAATTCCTAGCTTTCTCATCGTAGACCTACCGGAATAACTAAAATAACAGACTCTTGCCTGTTCATAAACATTTCACAGTAAAAACAGTAAATAGGAGTTCATTCAGAGGTTGACCTATGGCCTTTAAACTAGTCTGTGTCTGGGTGAAAACTCTGAATCCATACGGCCTATCCTCTATATACATCCTCAGCAAAAGTAACAAAAAACGACTCCAACATAGGGGCAGAGGTGCACTGTGGTCTCAATGAAGCTACTTCCTCTTACAGCTTGGTATCTGATTCAGCCACTCAGGAGATTGTTGATTTCCCACTAGTGCTTGGTTGGCTGCCTTCTGCAATTCTTCATCCTGAATCTCCTTTACCAGTTGAAGGAAGTTAGGAAGCTTCCCTTCCTCTCGCAGAGTCACAAGTGTACAATTAACTGGTCGGACTGAGGTGCACCTATCACAGTTGCTCCAGCAAGGCCAAATCTTTCTCTGAGTGTGCCAGTTCCCCTTTTCATACCACTGTTTGCAGTAAGGATTCCAGCCATTTCAAATAGTAAGACAGTTTCTCTTATCTCTCTGGCTGGTCTGTCTGAAACAGAAGTACAGAGTTATTGGTGGACAGTTGGAAAGTTTTCTCAACATATGTGCTGTGTCCTGGACATAGGAAGTAGCTTGATGAACAAAGGGTTGTAAGAAGACCTCTGGTGGGCAGGTCTTTGTTGTGGCATCATATGAGGGAAGAGAGATCAGCTTTGGGTACACTCTCTTTTATTTTTTAAAATACAGTCGGGTGGGGGAAAAGGGGAGATTAGACAGTGGGTACATTAAAAAAAAATACATTCAAGAGGGAGAGGAGAGTAGGTAGTACAGGCTTGTCTAGCCTATGACCTAGGAGCCAGAATGTGTGCCGCCAAATGTTTCTCTGCAGCCGCTAAAGAGGAATGACCAGCTATCAGCATGAGAAAACATTTTTAAAACTCACAAGATGGCTCTGCTAATCTCATGATGCATAAGATTAGCAGAGCCAACCCACAAGTTTCCATGTGCAAATTAGGAAGCAAAGAGTGGGCCAATTACAACAAGGACAGCTCCCCCCTCTTCCCACCCAAAGACAGAAGAAAGAGCCGAAGCATTAGGGCAAGGATCCCTCTTCCCTTTGAGAAAAGAGGAAGAATGAGCCAATCAGGGTAAGGACCCTGCCTCCCCTTAAGGCAGGAGGAAGAGCAGACTTCATGGATGTGGTATTTTGCTTGATCAGCCCAAGAAAGGATTCACTGACTAAAAAAGCTACTGGGGATCATGGATAAGTTAGAGTGCCCCTTTTCCTTTCTATGTTTGACTTCCATTGCTTGGCAGAAGGGGGAATATTGATGATCATTGGGCATTTGGTGAATTGGGATTGGGGCTCAAGGGCCACTTTGGAATGAGGTGTAGTATGCACACTTTATCTCTTGCAGTTATCCTCCAGTACTCCCTTCCCCATCTCTCTCCAACTTCCTTATTCTCTACCTTATCATTCTTCCTTTTTTGTAACCCCTCCCTTCTATCTATACTCTCTCCTAACCTTTAACCCTCTACCCCTCCTTTCCTTCTGCTCGCTGCTATTCCCTTTCTCCCTTCTCTCCTCCCCTTCTACCCCTTTCCAGTGAGTGAGAGAAAATGAAAGAAACTTCCCTGGCTCTTAAACATTTTTGACATGCCTATGTTTTCTAAACATATTTCCTCCCTGACCACTTGTCTCTATCTCCTCAACTTCCCCCAGCCCAATAAAATAGTTAAAATAAAAGGATACAAAGTACATAATAGTGCTAATAATAGTAATTAAAATTACTGGGAATGTAAAAGTTAATAGCAAGGATAATCCCAGGATTTGGCACTGCACCATATTGTCCCTAGTCAGATTATGTTGCTGGCCTGATGGCAGGATATAACATATAGTATTTTGCTGCTCGAGCTATTATTTCTACTCTTTACCCCAGGATTATACCAATTGTTTTGTGAGGAGTCTGTGATTTTCTCTGTTAGTTATAGGAAAATTGCATCTCTAATATCTTTGTATTTTGCACAATACAAAAGGAAATGCATTTCTATTTCTGTTTTTTGGTGTTGCATTACAAGCAGAATGTAGCTTATTGGGATTTTCAGTTCTGTTTTGTCTGCATATTTCTATGTCTAGTTTATGATCACAAATGTTTTTGGTGTAGGTGTGAGGGATTCTGCTATGTTTAAGTTCTGTGTAGGGAACTGTAGCAGTCCAGTTTGTTCTGTTTTCCTATATTGTTATCTGCCATCATGATCTATGTTCTTCCAGTAGCCAGTGCATTTCTGTTTTAAGGCAATGGACCATCACGGGGTCCGCCAGAAGAGAGGCAAAGTACAGCTGCTGAGAAAAAGAGCAGCTGACCTCACCTCTAACAAGCTCTGCTCTAAAGCTGCTGCTAGCTGATCCCCTGCTGCCCATGCCAAGAGGAAAGGAAAATCACAGTTTCAAGGAGCCTAAACCCACACAGAAAGGAGGTGGGGAAGAGAAGTGCTGACTGCCAACATGAAGATCCTTAATGGGTAGAGAGAGGAAGCAGGAAAGAATGCAGCTGATCACAACCACAGGATAAGGAGATGAAGTGTGCTTCCTCTAGCATCCAAATTAACTGCCGCTCCACATGACCAGAAGGGTGTTAAGCAGGATGATAAACCTGAGGAGGGTTTCCTGGCCCAGCTACATGAGCTTTGGCTGCCTTGTTGGTCTGATACAAAAACTCCACTGAGCTATATGGCCATGGGGGGGTAAAGGACAGGCCCATCTGGGAGCCAGCATTCTGGGGTGGGGAGAGTAAAATAAGCATTCAAGAAGGGACAAAGAAGCGACAGGAAGTAGAGGGCAGGAGGAAGAGTACTCAGGAAGAAGCCATGGGGATCCATCATTCAGGAAGAGGCCATGGGGAAAAGCAGGAGCAAGTACACTCGAGAGAGTGCTCTGAAAGCAGGGCAGGAGGGAAAGCACCTGGGAAGAGGCCATGAGGAAGGCAGCAGTACTCAGGAAGGAGTATAGGGGAGGAGTACTCAGGAAATGACCATGAGTAGGGAAGAGAGCAGGAGGAAAAGCACCGAGAAAGGGTCCAAGGGGGAGAGGAAACGACCAAAAGCACTTGGGAAGGGGTTAAGGGTGGAGGAAGCAGGACAGGAGGGAGAAGACTGGAGAAGGTGATGTGGGGTGGGAAGATAGGGCAGGAGGGAAGGCACATGGGAAAGGTTAATGAGTGGGTGGAAGCAGGACAGGAGAGAAGGAAAAGATTCATTTAGAGATGTTAAGATGAAGAGGATCAGGAAAGGGGCTGCAGAGAGGAGTTGGCAAGAGGAAAGGCACTTAGGAAAAAGTAAAATATGAGAGCAAGTAGGGCAAGAAAGAAGGCATTCAGGAAGCGGCCATGAGGGGAGAGCAGGGGGGATAGCATCAGAGGGGGGAGAGGGCAGGAGGGAAGGGGTAAGGAGGGGAAGGCAGGAGGGAGAGATGACTCTCAGTGATCATGAGGAAAGTGGGGACAGACAGCTGTTAGGGTTGAAGGAAGGGAATGGGATTGATAAGCAACCGCCAGGGATCATTTTGAAATCCCTGCATGTAAAATCTGTGGGTACTAAAAATCTGTTTGTAGGCCCATGGATACAATGTATAAAGTTGACTGCTGGGGGGAGGCTGAAAGGGAGTGAGAGGCTGGTGCAGGGAGTGGGAGAGGAGCTTAATGGGAGAGACTAGTGGGTTGACAGCACGGGGGCAGAGAGAGTAGTAAGAAGGGGCTTGAAAGATTCAAAAAAACTGGTGTGGAGGATTTGGAGAGATAGAGGTGGGCCTGGGAGGAGGGAGAAACTATTGGGGAGGGACTGATGGGGAGAGAGAGTAGTGAGGAAGGGCTGAAATAAGAGGCATGGTCAGCAGCTGGAGAAAGAGACTGATGGAGTTTGAGCTGGGAGAAAGATTAGTAAGGATGTGCTGGGATTTATTTTATTTATTTATTTATTTATTAACTTTTATTTACCGACATTCGTGAAACACATCATGCCGGTTTACAAAGAACTCAGGCGGGAAATACAATAAAACAATATAAACAATATAATAATATAATATAACAAGATAAAAAAATAACATTGATAGCAGAAACAGGAGTCAGAAATACAAAATGAACCAAAATGGAGCAATAACAAAAGGGGGAGGAAGGCCGTAGGGAGGGAAGGAGGATAGGGGGGAGTGGGAAAGGGGGGCTGGGGAGCGGGAGGGGAAAGAGCATATCTAGATGAATATATAAACAAAGATAAAATAGAATAGAGGGAGACTATGTACAGTGGGAAAATGTACAGGTACTATTAACTTAAGTAGTACTAAGGAAGTATTGGACATCCGGCCGTATTGATTGGGCGGCGGTATTCACTAGGATATAACTTAAATAGTGGGAAACTATGGGTGTAGGGGGAGGGAGGAGTACAGGGGAGAGGGTGGAGGCCGGGTGGCCCAGGGATCGAGGATGGCTAGAGAAGAAGGGGATGGGTTGGGCGAAGGGAGTAAAGGGTGGATGAAAGGGCAGGGGGAAACTGAGAGGAGTGGTGGCAGGAGTGAAAAGTCGGGCGGGTGGAGTTGGGAGGAGAAGTTAAGTTTGGTTAGTGTCGGGGTAGGCCTGTCGGAAGAGCCATGTCTTGACTCCTTTCTTGAAAGTGTGGAGGGATGACTCTTGGCGTAGGAAGGTGGGGAGGGAGTTCCAGAGGGTGGGGCCAGCGATGGAGAAAGCTCTTCCTCTGGTGTGAGTTGAATGTGCTGATTTGAGGGACGGGGTGTGGAGAGTACGTGTCTGGGTTGTTCTTGTGGGGTGGTCAGAGGCGCGGAAACGGGGCATTTCATCGAGCCAGGTGTGATTATGTTTATGTAGGGAGTTGTGAAGGATGGTGAGGGTTTTGTATTGTGAGCGGAAGGAAATGGGCAGCCAATGTAGGTCCTTTAGGATAGGGGTGATGTGGTCCCTTTTACGCGTACTGGTTATGATTCTCGCCATGGAATTTTGTAGGATCTGAAGGGGTTTGATGGAGGTGGCAGGGAGTCCAAGTAGCAGGGAGTTACAATAATCTAGTTTCGTGAGCATAGTGGTCTGTATGACTGTGCGGAAATCGTGTGTGTGGAGGAGGGGTTTGAGTTTTTTTAGGATGTTTAGCTTATAGAAGCCTCCCTTTAGGAGAGCTTTGATGTGGGGTTTAAAACTTAGGTGCTGATCTATGAAGACGCCTAGGTCTCTTACAGACTGGGGCTGAGAGGGGGCTGTGGTTGTCTTCTGGGGAGTGTTTTGTCGAGTGGGGAGAGAGAAACGTTCAGGCTGATTAGAGATAACGAGTAGTTCTGTTTTTGAAGTATTTAGGGCTAGGTGGAGTTCAGATAGGTTCAGATAGGGATGAGAGGGACTGGTGAGTAGGGTATGATGCTTGATATACTGGTAGGGTGGGGTTGAGCAGGAGTTGAGAGAGAGGCTGGGAAAAAATTTCGAGAGGAGAGAAAATTGTGGAGAGAGACTGAGGGAAGAGGGTCCGATGGAGAGGGGATAAGGAGAGAGAGACATATAGGAGAGTGACTGATGAAGGGTAGTCAGACTGGTGTGATCAGGATGGGGTCCCTAAAACGTTTGGATGTTGAAAAGAGTTCCCCACACCAGGTTGGGTACCTCTATTCTAGGGCAGTACTCAGATCCTCTCAACTGTCTGAAACCTGTGAGTGAACTTTCTCAGTGACTGGTACAACTTTGTGGAACTCACTGCCTGTAGCCTTACACTTGGTAACCTGTACTAAAGAATTGAAGAAGCATCTGAAAACTTATTTATTCAAGCTCACATTTAAATAACAATTGAGCTATAGTGATTTTATATTTTATGTTGCATCTTGGGTTGTTACCAGATTAGAGATGAGATATGTCTGCCTATATTATATAAGCTTATATTTTTATTTTGTTTTATTGATTTGGCCTTAATTTTATGTTTGTTTCTTTGATGATGATCAGTTGTTAAGCTTTATTGTGAATGTTAATGTTTTATATGCCGCTTAGGGTTTTATATAGATATTTGCAGTATTGCATTTTCATAGGTAGGATTATTGTTTGATTTCCCAACTTTAGTGCTGTTTTGATATGGCAGATTTGCTAAATAAGTGCACGTGTTTTTTGCAGGGCTTTTCACAGTTTGCCTAGTAGTTAGTGGATTTGTTGTTCCCATGATGCTTATTTTTTTGAGCCAAAGCATTTGGAGTTATTTTTGAGGAGTCATCAACAAGCACTAACTGAAATGATGATTTCCTAGCATGTAGCAGATGGACTCAGGACCAATGGGTGTAGTGTACTCTTGATAGCATTTGGGAGACAGTGTCAGATTTCAATCTGATGTCAGCCTACTTATACCCGAGCAGGAAGTGCAGCTCTTCAGTATTTCTCCGTCTCCTAAGCAGTTTGGGACTCCACACACACTCACACAGTGTTAGAAAATCCAAACCAAAGAAGAAAGAAAATCTTACCTCTACAAGACGAGCCCCGCTCTCCTGCGATGATACCTAAAGGTCCCTCCCCCAGTCGAGAATTCCTGAGGTGATTTCCGAGATCCCTCAGAGGTAAGCCTCGGTCCGGTAGCCGGTTCCCGGCATGGACTTAGCCCCCAGAGTGGCTGAGAGGCAGCGGGTGCAATACCGAGCACGGCGGTGAAGGTATTTCCCCCCCCCCACCCCCACCCCACAGCCGGAGACCGCCTGGCACAAGACCGGGAAGCGCCGAGACAAGGTAAGGTAGAAAACTTTATTAAAGTCTCCGGCCTCCGAGGCTCGGCAAGCCGCACAGATCGTCCTTCTGCGTCTGTTCAATCGGGTTGAGCAGCCCCGTCCAGGCTAAACCCCGATCCAGTGCGAGGGTCCTTCCACGTGGAGACCCTCCGGGGGAGGTTGCCATCTTGCCCGTGTAGTCGTCTGCGCCATTTCTCCCCCTTGATCGCCGTATTGTCCGAACAACTGAGTCATGTGCACAGCGGCGAGCCAGGTGCACAAACTACTTGTGTGCACAGCAGTGCGCACTTCTGTCCCAGGCACGTGCCGCTGTGCTGAGCACACAAGTAAGCCTGAGCGCACAGCGGCGTGCGCATCTCACTAAGCACATCTCCTGCATCTTGCACGGCGCACCCGGAACACACAACTAAGCCTCCTGGCACGCGCACCTATGCACACAGACGCGTTTTGAACCACTCCACGTGCACAAATCATGGCACCACCGACCAAGAAAGCCAAGGGACAAACCTTCTGCCCAGCCTGCCACCTGAGAGTTGGCAACATGAAGTGGCCTCTGCCCTGTGCCTGCAGTACGAAGAGGCTCTGGGGGAACAGCATTTAAAATTACATCCACTAAATAATATAATTTTCCAAAAAATATTTTATTTATTTATTTAACACTTTTCTATACCGACCTTCATGGTAGAGACCATATCAGGTCGGTTCACATCGAATAGGGGAACTGAACCAAGAACAGTAACCAAAACAAAAGGTTGAACGTGAAAAAGCAAAGTTACATTTAACAGGGAAATTAAACTTGGAGGCATAGACTGCTGGAAGGAAGGAAAGGCTAGAGATAGCGGAGAAATTATTAGTATAAACAGAGCAGTCAGGAGGCTCTTATTCTGGGCTTAGGGGTAATCTTAATTATCATTTTTGGCTCAATTGCAGTGGCACCATATCACTATTTTTTAGTATTATGCTAAGTTGTCTTTTTTAATAGTTTTATGTTTTTACATTTTTTATTATTTATATAATTACATTTTTTGTAATATTATGATATTTCTTATTTTCTTTCTTAGAATGATATTTTTGTACACCGTTTTGATTAAACATTGTTTGTAAAAGCAGTATAGAAACATTTTAAAATAAATAAATAAAATAAAAACCGAGGCAAGACCTCCCTCAGCCAGTAGAGGAATCCGGCTCCACCAATGATAGTACACCGGACCTCGCTATCTCCGGCTCGGCCCCTCCTCAGATGGGCTCCTCGGGGAACACCGCTGGAGTCAATATAGACCCAGGGACCTTTTCCAGGGTGGAGTTCTTCAAAGGTCTGCAAACCTTTGTCCAGGTGCAATCGGTGCCACCTGTGACACAGCCACAGTCCCCACCAGAAGAGCAAAACCTTCCAGGCCCTCTCGGCCTCCCCGAGACTTGCCTCCTCCGGGCAAAACCCTCCCCTTAGGGGACACGGATACCTTGGAGGAAGAGCCAGACTCCCTGGAGGAAGGGGAAATCCCTCCAGGAATGGAATCATACCGAACCATTATGCGTTTCTTCTCCAAAGACGAGCTACCAGATCTTGTGTCTCTGAGCCTGAAGACGCTGGCCATCCCAGGCGCAAGTACCACAGTAGAACCAAAGACGAACCCTGTTCTGGGCGGGCTCTGTCAGGCCTCATGCTATTTCCCAGTGCTGCAGGGCCATCCAACAACTGATTGACCTGGAATGGAAGGTCCCGGAGGCCAGCTTCAAAAGAGGATGGGCCCTAGAAGCCCTATACCCCGTGGAACCCTCAGCCAAAGAACTCCTAGGGTTCCCCAAAGTGGATGCTATGGTATGTGCTATCTCAAAGCGCACTACCATCCCAGTCGAAGGAGGAGTTGCACTCAAGGACACCCAGGACAGATGTCAGGAATCCATCCTTAAACAGTCATTTGATGTTACAGCCATGACCCTGCAGATCGCCGCCTGCTGTGCCATGGTGACACGTGCCTGCTTGTCACTCTCCAGGGATGCAACCACATCCGCCGAAACATTAGAACCGGCGATATCTTTCCTTACGGATGCGACCTCTGACCTGGTGCGCACCTCAGCCAGGGGCGTCTCACCCATAGTGGCAGTCAGAAGACAACCCTGGCTCTGAAGTTGGTCAGCCGATGCGACCTCCAAAACGAAACTCACGAGAATGCCCTTTAAAGGATCCCTCCTGTTCGGAAGCAAACTGGAGAAGCTAGCCGACAAGTGGGGCGAATCCCCAGTACCTCGGTTACTGGAGGACAGGAACAAAAGAAACCAACGCCCCTCTCCCCGAAAATCCAAGGGCAGAAGAGCCCAGCATTTTAGACCGTACAAAAATACATACCAAGCATCTTGCACCGCAGGCAGGGCCCAGTCCTTTCGGAACAGACACATCAAGAGGGGAGCCGGCTCAGGTCCAGGGCCCAGCTGCACCCAACAATGAGAATCAACAGACCCATCCACAGAAAGAAGCCATAGGGGGCAGGCTTGCCCTCTTTTACCAAAGATGGGTCAAGATAATTTCGGACCATCATTCGAGAGGGATTCTATCTGGACTTCCACAGCATCCCTCCAGACAAATTTGTGAGATCACCGTGCTACTCCCTCTCCAAGAGGACGGCAGTGGAAACCACACTGACAAAACTACTCGGCCTAAAAGCTATAACCTCGGTGCCCACGCACCAACAAAATACTGGTCACTATTCCATCTATTTTATCGTCCCCAAGAAGGAGGGAATGTTCAGGCCCATCCTGGATCTCAAGACAGTCAATCGCTACCTGAAGGTACCACACTTCCGCATGGAAACCCTACGCTCAGTTATAAGAGCAGTACAACCGGGAGAATTCCTGACTTCTCTGGATCTCTCAGAAGCCTATCTCCACATTCCGGTCCATCACGATCATCAGCGCTTCCTATGCTTCGTGATACTGGACCATAACTACCAGTTCCGGGCAGTACCCTTCGGACTAGCTACTGCCCCTCGGACGTTCACCAAAATCATGGTTGTAGTGGCAGCGACACTGAGGAAAGAAGGCATCCTCGTACATCCGTATCTGGACGATTGGCTGATCAGGGCAAAATCTCCAAAGGAAAGTTACCAGGCGACCACCAGAGTCAACAACCTACTGCAGAATCTCGGGTGGGTCGTCATCACAACCAAGAGCTGCCTGCAGCCCTCCCAATCACTAATCTATCTAGGAGTCCGGTTCGACAACTAACAAGACAAGGTCGTTCTTCCCCCTACAAGGAGAAGAAAATTGATGGACCAGTTGCGAAAACTACTTCATCTCCAAGTCCTCGGCCTCATGACATTGACCCTAGAAGTCGTCCCATGGGCAAGGGCCCACATGCGACCACTACAATGTTCCCTACTGTCACGATGGAACGCAGTGTCCCAGAACTACTCCATTCGCCTCCAGCTACCAGCAGAGGTGCGGACCCAGCACCAATGGTGGCTACAAGAAGACAATCTGAGCAAGGGAGTAAGGCTATCCCCATCGACCTGAGTCTTGCTCACCATGGATGCAAGCCTACGAGGGTGGGGAGCCCACTGCCAGGAACTGACAGCCCAGGGGCAATGGGACAAGGAAGAGTCGGGATGGAACATAAACCGACTGGAGGCCCAAGCAGTCAGACTAGCCTGCCTACAATTCAGTCACAGACTCCAGGGTGAATCTGTCAGACAACGCCACAACACTTGCCTACATCAACCACCAGGGAGGAACCAGAAGCCAACAGGTGTCCCTGGAAATAGACCCCCTAATGGCGTGGGTGGAAGCAAACCTACAAGGGATCTCAGCCGCCCACATCATGGGAAAAGACAACTTCACTGCGGATTACCTCAGCAGAGAGAGTGTCTAGACCCAGGAGAATGGACGCTGTCGACCACAGCCTTCCAGTTGATAATAAACTGCTGGGGAACCCCAGCCATGGATCTTCTGGCAACCCGGTCCAACGCCCAAGTTCTTCAGCTGCAGATGAGAGCCACAATCCCAGGGAATCGACGCCCTCATCCAGACCTGGCCACAGGAAGACCTGCTGTACGCCTTTCCCCATGGCCACTACTGGGCAGGATCATCCGCAAGAGAGAACACCACAGGGGGCTGGTACTTCTAGTGGCCCCAGACTGGCCAAGAAGGCCATGGTACACAGACATGAGAAGACCTTGCTGGAGCAGGTCACAAAGGGACCTGCTCCAGCAAGGACCGATCCTCCACGAAGACCCAACTCGATTCTCTCTTACGGTCTGACCATTGAGAGGACTCACCTGAAGAAGAGCGGATACTCTGGGGCAGTGATTGACACCTTGCTCCAAGCATGCAAGTTTTCCACATCTCTAACTTACATACAAATATGGAGAATATTCGAAGCCTGGTGTGAGGACCGCTGCATCCTTCCGCGGACAGTCAAATTCCCCATGATCCTGGAATTTCTGCAGGATGGCTTGAAGGAGTTGTCCCTCAACTCCATCAAGGTTCAGGTGGCCGCGCTGGCCTGCTTCAGGGCCAAGGTGGACGGCACCAGTCTATCATCCCATCCAGATGTTTCCCACTTCCTGAGAGGGGTCAAGCAAATCTGACCGCCACTAAAGTGGCTGGTGCTCCAATGGAATCTCAATCTAGTACTAGACTTCCTAGCCGAAGCTTCCTTCAGACCTATACGCGGTCTGTCACTATGGCTCCTGACTTTGAAGACTGCATTCTTAGTGGCGATATGTTCAGCCTGGCGCATCTCCGAGCTCCAAGCACTATCTTGTCGGAAACTGTTCCTTAGATTCACACCGGGATCCATACAGCTCCGCACTGTCCCCTCCTTCCTTCCAAAGGCGGTTTCTCATTTCCATCTAAACCAAACCATCTCGCTGCCATCGCCAGATGAGCATAAGGACTTGGAAGACTCATGCCTTCTTTGCCATCTAAACGTCGACAGACTCCTAGTCCGATACCTGGAAAGATCGGAATCCATATGAAAGACGGACCACTTATTTGTTCTTCACAGCGGGAAGAAACAAGGGGAAGCGGCCTCGCGAGCAACCATAGCCCGCTGGATCAAAGAAGTATTCAAGGCGGCCTGCGTAGAAACTGGGAAGCCTCCACCTCTACGTGTCAAGGCCCATTCCACAAGAGCCCAGGCAGTGTCCTGGGCAGAAACCAAGATGCTGTTGCCCGCCGAGATCTGTCGGGCGGCGACGTGGTCCTCCATTCACACCTTCTGGAAGTTCTACCACTTGAATGTTCAGGCCTGGGAGGACAAAGCATTCGCAAGGGCAGTACTAAGTGGGCCACGGGCAGCCTCCCACCCGGTTTGGGAGTAGCTTTTGTACATCCCATTGGTCCTGAGTCCATCTGCTACACGTTAGGAAATGGAGAAATTACTTAACTGATAATTTTAGTTTTCCTTAGTGTAAACAGATGGACTCAGCATCCCGCCCATGGCTGCCCCAAAATCCGGAAACCTCAGGTGACAATCCCCGAGAGCAAGACAAGTACGGGTAAGCCAGACTTTAACCCTAGTTTAAGACACCCATAGTTGCCAGGTGTCGGCGTTTTTCGGTTGAGTGCTCTGGCGGTCTCCCGTTGGAAATCAATTCAACCAGTTCAAGTTAATCAAGTTAGCCAAGTTAATCAAGTTATTAAAACACACATATATCTACAATTGCTTTTCGAGGAGAATACTGAAGAGCTGCACTTCCTGTACTCAGTCTCCCAACTGCTATCAGGAGTATACTATACCCATTGGTTCTGAGTCCATCTGTCTACACTAAGGAAAACGAAATTCAGGTAAGTAATTTCTCCAGTGCTTCACTGAAGGAATAATTTTAATTTTATTTTTAATTTTCTGTCTGGCTTTTCATCTACAATAGAGGTTCTTTTTTTCTCATGTTTTCCTATTGTATATTGGATTCTGAGTTCCTTTCTATAAAGGGCTAGATTTAGGCATAGGCAACATAGACATGTTTATAGAACACCGAATTCTGCAGGTGCCCGAAAACTAGGACTCCTCCCCGCCCCCCAACCCACACACACATATTCACAACTGCTCTCTAATTTCCAGGGGAAAATCCTCTTCCCCAAGTCCACTGCCTATGGGCACAATAATTTTAAATCCTGCCCAGTTTATACATGGTAGGCTTTCTGGAAACAATATTCAAAGACATTTAGCCAGATAACTCACAAGTTATCTGGCTAAATGCCAACATTTTGAACATGAGGGCACTTATCTTTTCAAATTGCTGAAAGGTGCAAACGCGCGCACACACACCCAAACAGAGAAGTCGACACAGAGGGGCTGATGCAATTAAAATTAGTCAGATAAAAAGAAGCTGACATAGCAACCCAGAAAACACTGGCTGGATTGCATTGTAGTGTAATGTGATCCTGGCTGAAAAAAGTAATTTTAAAAGGTACCAGGAGGCAGAAGGAGGGAGGCAGAGAGGAGTCATTCTTTCCAAAATATGCCGGACCGTGGGAGTGGGAGCCGGCCCCAGTTCCCAACCAATGTTATATTTTATATACTGACTAAGGGATTTGGTGGGGTAGGGGCTTGACCCAGTAGGGTCTTATTGCATATCTTGGGTGGGGGTCAGGGATTTGGGCTGCCAGGCCCACGATGCACTCTTTTGGATTTACAGGAAAGCCACTTAACCAGCTATATTCCATTAAGCCTCATGTTATCTGGCCGCATGTGGCCAGATTGTTGCGTCCGTCGGTCTCAGACGGCTTCTACCTCTGTGCCTCATCTTTTTTCCTTCTCTCTCCTCAAGCCTTGGGAAGATGGCTGCTGCCGTGTCTTCATGCCGCTCTCTCCGGCGTCCCCGGATCGGCAACAGCGACTCTGTTCGCCATGATTTTCCTGAGGTCCTCCTAGGGTGCACGCGCTGCACGCCACCCACGTCTTTATCCACGTCATGGTGGGAACCTCGGGGGCGTCCCCTCCGAGTGGCGTCATCACATCCTAGCTAGCTGAGTTAGCAAGGATTGACTTTGAATCAGATCGGATTGGACTGCCTCTGGTCTATGCCACTCTGCTGCTTCCTAGCTGCCGCAGGAAGCTCTCTCCGCCCTTCGGCGTATTTCTCCACTAACTTGGGTACCTGCTCCTCGGAGGCCCTTCTGCTCTATTTCAGGTACCTTTCTTGGGATACCGGATACTCGCTCCTCGAGGGCCTGCTCTCCCTAATCTGGTGCCTGCCACTGAACCACTTCTGCCTGCCTGGACTTCCAACATACAGCTTCTGCTTCAGTGAGTACTAACCCTGTTAGTCTGTCTCACCTACAGCTTCAGCACTCCGGGTCTATGTCCGGGACCTGCCCCTGCTACACCGTGCTGCCTAACTTCTACTCGAGTATGAGATTGGTCTCCTCTGCTGAGGACCCCTGGACTACTTCTACTGGGTTACCTTCACTGCTGCCCGCTCCTCGTGCAGTACCAATAAGCTGTACAATAAATTCACTTTTCTATGTTTGCGTGTATAGAGTCTAGCCTAGTACTGTGGTTCCTCACGGGGCTCCTCCCCGTGCAGTGGTCATCACCGCAGTACCCAAGAATCCACTCCAACACCTCAAACCCATAACACAGATAACTTTTTAAACCTAGCTGGTTGTATTCTAACACAGCCAGTTATATGTAGCCAGATAATGTTAGGCGAGTAATGTAGGGGGGTGTTTATCCAGCTGAATATCCAGGACAAGTCATATGGCTAATTTAAATTGGATAACTTGTCTGTTCCCTGCCCTACTGAATATTTGGGCTCTCTGTTTATAATTGTGTAACCCTTAGTGAGGGTTTTAATCCCAAGGGCACATAACTTATTGATACTCTTTGGGGCTTCTCCAGCTAGCGATCAATTCCCATGCTCAAACTCTTTATCCTAGAATGCACTTTTTCTATGGGGAAAAGCTCTCGCTTATGGCCCAAACCATGATGTCTTACTTTCATTGTGTTTAGAGAATTGCTGCATCCGGTGAGATCCCTGGACAAATAAACAGGACCTGACTTGGGGTGTTAAAGTTTACTGAATTCATAATAATTAAATAAAAGTTCATTTGTCCATAAATAGTGAAGTTATTTCTGACTGATACATGAATGATTTTCTTTGTAGGTAGGTGTCCTTTGTTTCAGGCATCTGAGTAGATCTCCCATGGTGATTTAAATTGCACAAAGCTCACCCACTGGCTAACTGGAAATCCTATTGGTGGGGTCCCCAACTTCAGATCAAAACAGTACTACCTTGGTTCACATCCTGTCTGGACACCCAGCCTGTCCTAGTTCCATGGGTGGAGCTCTGGTTGGGGTGTCTCGATCTTGGTCTTTCATCTTCAGTTGATATTTATGGGGACATCTCTTGGGGAAAGGTCAGTCGGGATCAGGCTATACTAGCACTTCATCCCTGTGGGGAGGGGGGGTCCAAAAACCTCCCCACACTGTTCAAATCCAAAAAATACTTCTAAATGGTGACCTGGACATATGTTCAGTCATCACTGTCTCTCGCAGAAGGATCTGTCACTGGTGCTTGCCCGCCTAGGGTTTACAGTAGGCTCACAGGTCTTCGGTCCTCTAGGTAAAAGCCCTTTTTGTCCAAAAAGGGAATTGGGCATAAAAATCTTTCTCACAGGAGAAGCAGGATGGTTGTCCTCACAAATGGGTAACATCGAGGATGGAGCCTAACCACGGAAAACTTCTGTCAAAGTTTCTGGAACTTTGACTGGCCCCTACTGGGCATGCCCAGCACGGCACTAACCCTGCAGCCAGCAGGGGTCCCCCTTCAGTCTTCTTTTTTCCGCGCGGCAGCTGCCACGCGGTGAAGGAGCTCTTACCACATTCATGACAGGAAATTCTTCTCGAACTTCTTTGAAGTTAAATACGCCCCACAGGGGTCCCCTTTCTATCTACATTTAGTCCGCGGTGTTTCGGTAAGTTTTTTGCCGTTTTTCGCCGGCTACCGTCGAGTTTTCCCTTCGCGGCCTGCTGGCCGTCGACCGTCCCGTGGCTAAATTTTCGGTCAATGGCCATGGCGTCGGGGTTCCGTCGGTGCCCGGATTGTACGCGCACCATGTCTATCACAGACCCTCACAGAGTCTGCGTATTATGTTTGGGAAGTGAGCATGATGTCCTGACTTGCACCAAATGTGCCCTTATGACACCAAAAGGTCGCAAAGCCAGAATGGAGAAAATGGGACTCCTTTTCCATGCTCACACTCCGCCGTCCATCGCATCGACGTCCTTGGAACCGGCACCGTCGAAGTCCTTCCATCGTCGGCAACCTCCCGGTGACCGTCTGCCATCGACGTCTCCACGGCCATCGACCCCCGTCCCTTCCCCCGAGGATCATGGGGATCGGAGGGAGAAGCATCGTCATCGACATCGCAAGTCTCAGACCATCGAGGAATCGAAGTCTTCGACCTCGCTACCGTCCGAGCCACCACCGAAGAAGTCTCGATCAGAAGCGGCACCATCCACTCCTGTTTCTGAGACAATGAGGCAACCCTCACCCCATCGGGGTTTGGGAGCCGCGATTCCACCGGTGACGGTGGTCCCTCCGCCTCAGCCTCCCTCTTCCACGGAGCCGGGTATTGTTACCCCAGGTCTCCGGGAAGAACTGGACTGGCTGGTCCAGGAGGCCATCGATAAAGCGATGCAACGGTTCCAGACTCCTTCGGCACCGACTCCGCCACCGAGAGTGGAACCAGTCATCGACCCGATTCCAGCAGCACTGGCACCGCTGCTCGCACGGATGGAAGCGCTTGTGACCGCCCTTCCACCGGTAATACCCGGGTCACCGACAGCACCGGTGCGCTCCCCGATGCCAAATTCATCGGGTACGGAAACACCGTATCGAATTCCTCCTTCGGGAGTAGTTCCATCGGTGCCATGTCGTCCCTCGCCACCGTTACATTACTCCGGGGCGATACGTACATCAGCTCCATCGATGCCTTCGATGCCGGCACCGATGCTTCCAAGGACATTTTCGATGCCCCCGGTGATTTCTTCGGGTTTCTCGGAGCCTCAACTGGGTCCTTCAGGTATCCAACCCCCTCGGGGTCCTACAGGTCAACAACCTGATCCTTATGACACCTGGGGGTGATAATTCTTCCTCGGATACTGATGATTTACCTTCACCATCCTCTCCTGCTGAAAGCAGAAAGCGTTCTCCTCCCGAGGACCTCTCTTTCACAAATTTTGTGAAGGAAATGTCGGAATTGTTCCCTTTTCAGCTTCAATCGGAGCAAGATGACAGGCACCAAATGATGGAATTACTCCAATTTTTGGATGCCCCAAAAGTCATCACTTCCATTCCAATTCATCAGGTTTTTCTGGACCTTCTAAAAAAGAATTGGGAAACTCCTGTATCTGTTGCTCCAGTAAATAAAAAAGCTGACTCTACTTACCTGGTACAGTCAGCACCTGGCTTTCAAAAACCTCAGCTAGACTACCACTCTGTTGTGGTGGAGTCAGCACAAAAGAAAGCTAAAAGAATGAAGCCATACTCATCCATACCTCCCACTAAGGAGGGTAAGTTCCTAGATAGTATAGGCAGAAAAGTTTACCAAGGGGCCATGCTTATTTCTAAAATAGCTTCTTATCAGCTATACATGACCCAATATAACAGGGTCATTTTCAAGCAGATACAAGAATTTTCAGATACCTTACCAGAACAATTCCAACAACAACTTCAAACCCTAGTGCTTAAAGGGTTTGAAGCTGGAAAGCATGAAATACGAACATCTTATGACATATTCGATGCTTCCACTAGACTGTCTGCTACAGCCATCTCGGCAAGGCGCTGGGCTTGGCTTAAGTCTTCTGACCTTCGCCCGGAGGTTCAGGACAGGCTCTCCGACCTGCCCTGTGTAGGGGATAATTTGTTTGGTGAGCAAATTCATCAAATAGTTGCTGAATTAAAGGATCATCATGAGATCCTTAAGCAGCTCTCATCGATTTCTTCTGACTTCCCTTCTAAACAACCATTTAAGAAGGAACCTAAAAAGTCATTCTTTCGTCCACGGAAGTATTATCCCCCACACACCAAGTCCAGGTCAACGAGGCCGTATCAAAAGCCTCAACCTCACCAACCTGGAAAGCAAAAACCCACACCAGCTCCGCAACCAGGTCCTGCGTCGGGGTTTTGACTTTCAGTTAGAGAGCAGATGCCTAATCCCTCTACCAAACATACCAGTTGGAGGTCGACTAAGCCATTTTACACAAAAATGGCATCATATCACTACAGATCATTGGGTGCTAGCGATCATTGCACAGGGTTACCATCTAAACTTTCTAACTCTTCCTGCGGACTCTCCGCCTCTACAAGCGTGAAGACTTACCGACCACTCTGTTCTTCTAGAGCAGGAGGTATCTCTTCTCCTCCAGTCCAATGCTATAGAACCCGTTCCTCTTTCCCAACAAGGACTGGGGTTCTATTCCAGGTACTTTCTGATCCCAAAAAAGTCAGGAGGACTTCGACCAATCCTGGACTTGCGGGCCCTCAACAAATACCTTCACAGAGAAAAGTTCAAGATGGTAACCCTGGGCTCGCTTCTACCTCTGCTACAAAGAGAGAACTGGCTCTGCTCTCTAGACCTCAAGGACACTTATACCCACATTGCGATAACTCAGTCTCATCGCAAATACCTCCGATTTCTAGTAGGCCAAAACCACTATCAAGTGCTCCCATTTGGTCTGGCATCCGCACCGCGAGTTTTCACCAAATGTCTCGTAGTGGTTGCAGTGTTTCTCAGGAAGGAAGGCGTCCATGTATACCCCTACTTGGACGACTGGTTGATCAGGGCCCCAACCCAGCAAATCGCTCGGTCTTCCCTGACCCTGACAATTCAAACGCTTATTTCGCTGGGATTTCTTGTCCATTACGAGAAATCCTACTTTCTCCCATCTCAAACCTTATCCTTCATTGGAGCAGACTTGGACACCTTACAGGCAAAAGCCTTCCTTCCTCATCAACGTGTCCAAACCCTTGTGTCCCTAGCTTGCCAATTGCAGTCTCAACCTACAGCAACAGCTCGCCAATTCCTCATTCTGTTGGGACACATGGCCTCTTCAGTTTATGTGACTCCAATGGCCCGTCTAGCCATGAGAGTCATGCAGTGGACTCTGAAATCACAATGGATACAAGCCACACAGCCTCTGTCGACCATTGTTCGCATCACCCATGCACTCCGTCTGTCTCTTGCCTGGTGGACAAATCGATCCAACCTCCTCCAAGGCTTGCTCTTTCATCCACCAGATCCTCAAATAATTCTCACCACCGACGCCTCCAACGTCGGCTGGGGAGCCCATGTAAACAATTTACAAACTCAAGGATTCTGGTCTCTAGAGGAAGCCAAACACCAGATAAATTTCCTGGAGCTTCGGGCAATCCGATACGCTCTCCGGGCTTTTCAAGATTGTCTATCAAATCACGTAATCTTGATTCAGACGGACAATCAGGTGGCCAGGTGGTACATCAACAAGCAGGGAGGCACAGGCCCCTTCCTTCTCTGTCAGGAAACTGCGCAGATTTGGGCAGAAGCCGTCTCCCGTTCGATGTACCTCAGGGCCACCTACTTGCCGGGGGTAGAAAATGTCTTGGCAGACCGGCTAAGCCGTGTCTTCCAACCACACGAGTGGTCACTCAATCCCTTGGTAGCGACCTCTCTTTTCCAGCAATGGGGTTATCCACACATAGACCTCTTTGCGCCCCCTCAGAACCACAAAGTGGCCAATTACTGCTCTCTCATTTGGACTCAGCACTCTCGGCCCAGGGATGCATTCTCCCTCCCATGGTCAATAGGTCTGCTTTATGCATTCCCTCCACTTCCTCTTCTGTCGAAGACTCTTGTGAAGCTACGTCAGGACAAGGGAACCATGATCCTGATCGCACCTCACTGGCCACGCCAAGTGTGGTTTCCCATACTCCAGGATCTCTCCATCCGCAGGCGCATTCCCTTGGGAAAGGACCCGCATCTGATCACTCAAAACGACGGATGCTTCCTCCATCCCAATCTCCAAGCATTGTCCCTGACGGCATGGATGTTGAAAGGTTAGTCCTTCAACCACTTAACCTATCGGATTCAGTTTCTCGTGTCCTCATCGCTTCACGAAAGCCTTCCACAAGAAAATCTTACTCTTATAAATGGAAAAGGTACACATCATGGTGCACTTCACAGTCCCTTGATCCCCTTTCCTGTCCAATTCCTAAATTTTTGGACTATCTTTGGCATCTGTCGGAATCAGGTCTAAAGACCTCTTCCATTAGAATGCATGTCAGTGCGGTAGCCGCCTTCCATAAAGGTATCGGGGATGTCCTTATTTCAGTACAACCCCTTGTAACACGCTTTCTTAAAGGCTTGCTTCATTTGAAGCCACCTTTACGTCCTCCGGCCCCATCTTGGGACCTTAATCTGGTTCTTGGTCGCCTTATGAAACCACCCTTCGAACCTCTTCACTCCTGTGACCTTAAATATCTCACATGGAAAGTGATATTTCTTCTGGCTATCACTTCAGCTCGCAGGGTTAGTGAGTTACAGGCCCTAGTTACCTATCCGCCTTACACTAAACTCCTGCAGGACCGGGCAGTACTCCGCACTCACCCTAAATTCTTACCTAAGGTAGTTTCGGAGTTTCATATTAATCAATCCATCATACTACCTATTTTCTTTCCCAGGCCCCACTCCAACTCCGGGGAACAGAATCTGCATACCCTCGACTGTAAACGTGCTCTAGCTTTCTATCTAGACCGTACAGTTGCCCACAGGAAGAGTACTCAATTATTTGTATCTTTCCATCCTAACAAGTTAGGGCAACCCGTGGGTAAGCAGGCTCTGTCCTCCTGGTTGGCGGACTGCATCTCTTTCTGCTATCAGCAAGCAGGCATTCCCTTTCAAGACCATGTTAAGGCACACTCTGTGAGGGCCATGGCGACTTCAGTAGCTCACCTTCGATCGGTGCCGCTTCCTGACATCTGCAAGGCTGCTACCTGGAGTTCTCTCCATACATTTGCAGCCCACTACTGTTTGGACAAAGCTGGAAGACAGGATTCCATCTTCGGCCAATCTGTCTTGCGTAACCTTTTTCCAACATGAAGTACCAATACCCTTCCGCCTACCTGGTGGGGTGCGGATGTCCTCTACCAAATTCCACCCCAGTTGTTGTGCCTGTTGCACGCCGTTGGGTACTTTTGGTACACGTTCGGACATCCTCAGCTCGGTACTCACCCATTTGTGAGGACAACCATCCTGCTTGTCCTGTGAGAAAGCAAATGTTGCTTACCTGATGTAACAGGTGTTCTCACAGGACAGCAGGATGTTAGTCCTCACGAAACCCGCCCGCCACCCCGCGGTGTTGGGTTTATTTATTTATTTTATTTATTTAACAGTTTTTTATACCGACCTTCATAGTAAATAACCATATCGGATCGGTTTACATTTAACATAGGGTATAACTGAAGGAACAATTCAGGTAAACAATAAATAACCATAGATAGGAATAAGTCAAAGTTACAATCAAAGGGAGTCAAGAACTTGGAAGCTTAAAACAAGCTGGAAGGAAGATAAAGGCAAGTATTAATTATGAAAGATACGATAGAGAGAACGGGTTAAAGCTTGAAAGTGCTTTAACCTGGAGGTACCAGAGTCCATAGTTCATGAAAATAAATGCCAAGGCCGGATGAGAGTGGAAGCCATTAGTGATTGTCTGGAGGATCGGAGAAGGCTTGGTGGAAGAGCCACGTCTTGAGTCTTTTTCTGAAAGTTAAGAGGCAGGGTTCCAATCTGAGGTTTGCAGGGATGTTATTCCAAATAGATGGGCCTGCTATCGAAAAAGCTCTGTCTTTGGTCGTGGAGAGACGTGTGGCCTTAGTCGGAGGAAATTGTAGAGTGCCTTTGAGAACCTCTCTAGTTGGTCTGTTAGAGGAGTGGAGTTTGAATGGGATTTCCAAGTCGAGTTGAAGTTGATGGTGGATGGTTTTGTGAATTAGGGTGATTGATTTGTATAGGATTCTAAAATTTACTGGTAACCAATGTAGGTTACTGAGGATGGGTGAGATGTGTTCACCGCGGCTGGTGCTGGTCAGCAGTCTCGCTGCCGCATTTTGTAACATCTGCAGTGGTTTGGTGGTAGATTTGGGGAGGCCTAGGAAGAGTGCACTGTAGTAGTCTATTTTGGCGAATAGTAGCGCTTGTAGGACTGTCCTGAAGTCCTGGAAAAATAGTAATGGTTTAAGACGTTTTAGAACCTGTAGTCTGTAGAAGCAATCCTTGGAGGTTGTGTTGACCATTTTCTTTAAGTTTAGTCGATTGTCTAGTATTGCCCCAAGGTCTCTAACATGCTTACAGGTAATGTGAGAATTGTGAGGTGATGGTGGCGGAAAATTGTTTTCATTTGAGGAGATGAGGAGTAGCTCTGTCTTTGAGGCATTGAGGACCAGGTTTAAGCTGTTAAGTAGATTGGTGATGGAAAGAAGGCAGTTATTCCAATGGGTAAGAGCTTTTGAGATAGATTCTGTTATAGGGATTAGAATCTGCACGTCGTCTGCATTCAGATAATGAATTAAGTTGAGATCCGATAACAGTTGGCAGAGGGGGAGAAGATAAATGTTGAAGAGGGTTGGAGATAAGGAGGATCCTTGTGGTACACCTACGGTTGAATTTGTTAGGGGAGACTCTTTGTTGTTGATTTTGACCTTAAAAGTTCTATTGCTGAGGAAGGACTTGAACCATTTTTGGGCTGATCCAGAGATGTTTTGTTATTGTTTTCTTATTTTATTTTTCGGCACTGCCTGTAGCTTTGAAACAAGACTGAAGGGGGATCCCTGCTGGCTGCAGGGTTAGTGCCGTGCTGGGCATGCCCAGTAGGGGCCATTCAGAGTTCCAGAAACTTAGACAGAAGTTTTCCGTGGTTGGGCTCCATCCTCGATGTCACCCATTTGTGAGGACTAACATCCTGCTGTCCTGTGACAACACCTGTTACATCAGGTACGCAACATTTGCTATCTCTTCTGTAAATTAGTAGGAGAAAGGACCCTTTGGCCGGGCGTGCATGAAGAGGTATCACTTCTAACTGAAATTCCTTCCTGGTGAGGCTCGGGGGCCTCACAAGAGTGAAAAGCCAGACCATCTTTACTGTCACAAGGTTTCCTAAAACTGATTCCAAAGAGTTATAAAATGGCTGGGCCAAATAGGGTTGAGGCATCCAATCCAGACCCTCCATGTTGGAATGGACTGTGTGGGATGGAAGATTCATGCTATTAAAATTCTACACAGGGACTTAGTGGCATCTAGTGGCCAACCCACAGGGGTCCCACAATTGGATTCCTTGACTTGCGTAATTATGACTGTTAATGTTAATTGCTCTTTTTCATTGCCTTTATTTGCAAGATAAAGGGCATACTGAAAGTCAGTCATGAAATAGTGGTGTGGAGCTAAATTAAAGTTTAGCTTTTAATATGCCAACCAACAGAGGTAACTATTCTATGCATGGGTGTGGTGTGGTTTGTCTCTCTGTCTATGGTGTGATCCTTCTTTTTGGGGCTGATGCAAACCCCCAGTTGGATGCGAGTTGTATAGGCGCTGTCTAATCCCCTTATGCAGTAAGGGGATTAGCACCTACACAACACACATCCAACACGTGGCGAAACCATAGCACTCATTACATGCAAATTCATGTTGATGAGGCTATTAGTAATCACCCGCAATACAAAAAAAAAAATATGCGTTTAAGACGTACATTTTTATGCTAAAAATTAACGCCTGCCTAGAGCAGACGTTAATTGCTGAGCACTCTCAAAGGTTGTACATCCTCCTACTTAATATATTGTTATATATTGTTGTGATATTAAGTAGGAGGAACAAAATCTTAAAACAAATTAAAAAAAAAAAAGTTTTAAAGTGCCAGCGTCAGGTTCAGGAAACGGACGCTCAGTTAACAAGCATCGATTTCCTGAACCCTTGGCTATGCACCGATTAGAAAACAGCGGACAGCCAACCACTTGCGGGCTCCTGTGCCTGGGGGCACGTTAGGAAAGCAGGCGCTGAGTGTTCAGTGCCCACTTTCAGCGCATTTTAATTGCATCAGCCCCTCAATGTCGACTTCTTTATTTGGGTGTGTGTGTTCGTTTGCTCCTTTCAGCAATTTGAAAAGTACCAAAACTGGACCTTTGAGCTGTTGATTGGCAGTGTAATTGCCTGGTACTTGGCAACTGATTCAAGAGCTGATTGGTTGGCAAGAGACTTTGCTACCAGGACAGGAATCCAAGACCCTTTCATATGGATGTAAGGGATCCAATGTTCAAAAAGCTTAAATGTTCAATATAGTAACAAAAAAGAAAGCAAATAAATTAGTCTTGTTTGAAGTTTGTTCATAAAAATATGTATTTTTAGTGGTGTTAATATCTTCGCAAAAGTTTTTCACCAACTCTCCTGAATGAGAAAATTGCAAAGTGGCCTCTCGCATGAAAAGATTGGGCAACCCTGGGGTAGCAGATACTTTTTTTAAAATTACAGGCAGGGGGTGGAATGAAAAATCAGGCCATGGGTTCTTTTTTTAAAAATTACAATCAAGAGGGTAACTGCTATTACAGTGCCTAAATTTGACCAGCAAAGTAGGCAGCTGGCGCTGGAAATCTGCCCCCTAAGTTTTTCTCCCATCTCCGATCTATCCTTACTCCTGAGCCTAGCTAGAATTTGGCTGGCTAAAGCTGGTCACCTTGTGAAACTTAGATGGATAAAATTAGCTACTCATCCCTGTAAATGTTAAAGGCTTTGATCTGATCAGCTATGTCCTTACTTAGCCGGCTAGATCTCTTTTAAAACTGAACTCTAAGGTATTATAATGTGTATCCAGTTCTTGAGTTTATTTATGAATATGCATTTCTACAATAGTAATCAAAGCAGGGAAAAACTGCACAAAATAACCATTATAATACACCTTATAAAAACATATTAAACAACATCAAACCACTAGAATAGTGGTGCTCAAACCAGTCCTTGGGCTCCCCCCCCCCCCCCCGCCTGTTTGGTTTTCAGGATATCTCTAATGAATATACATGAGACATATTTGCATACACAAGAAGTAGTTCATGCAAATTTCATGCATATTCATTAGGGATATCCTGAAAACCAGCTTGACTTTGAAATTCTTCACTCATCCATTTAAGATTCTTCTTTGACATTTTACTTGTACTTCAGAGGTTATTCAAGCTTTTTTCTTTTCTACTCTTTCCACAAATTGATTCAGCGTCTTCTGTTCAGCTACTCTACAATATGTTTTTATCTGTAGCCAAATTCTATTTGAATTGCCCTAAAGATCATTTTGATTGAATCTTTTTTTGAATCTGTTCTAGGATTCAGATTTTGTGTTGATGTTCTTGAAATATCCATATTCCGGTTTATCTTATCCTTTTTTAGCATTTTTTTTTAACTTAGTATTTGTTATCCAGACAGGGAAGTGATCTCATCTACAGTCTGCTCCTAGTCTGCTTTTTAGATTCTGAATATATTATTAATGATTATGTAAACAATTAGATTTGTTATTGTATTAGCTGGTAATATTCTTGTCTAATTAGCTATTTCTTTTGTTCAAGCTATGCATTAATTATAAAAAAACAAACAAAAACAAACCTGGGTTTTGTGACAGAATTGTCTTAATCTTTCCCTTCTTTTATTCTCCTAGTCCAAATGGACCCACAATGTTCTCATACTTTTGGGATCTCATTTTAGCATTAAAATTATTTGCAATGATTTTACAACTCTTATTTTCTTTTATAACTTTTCCAGTTCTTCATAAAATAGTTCAGCTTCACTTCTTTCTGCATCTTCATTTGATGCATAAATTTATGTCATCTTGTGTCATGGAATTAATCTTCAGTGCTAGTATCCGTTCATATTAAGATTGATAGCATATGACCTTGCTATTCTTTGATTTAGAATAAAAGTCATACATCATAATTAAATAAAGTAGAAATAAAGGTCAATGAACACATTTGTTTACTGACCTTTGTTAATGGTGGAATGAAGGAAACATCCACATTCTGGCAATAAAAGGGTTATAGTTACAATAAACAATGCTAAGACTGGAAACCTGGACATTTCCTTTGTCCAATTGGTTGTATTGTAACCGAGGAGTGGCAGAATAATAGAGGCACAGTTGGATGGGATAGCCCATTTGCTGCTGCCTGTGGGGAAATACAGGGAGGGAGAGGCAGATGGCACATCAGAGCTTACAGTGCTACAATACATAACTCCTGATCCCTCCTCCTCCTCCTTCCAGCCTCACCAGATGCAGACAGAAATGCTATTTTTCCATCTCTACATCAGACCCTTGCCTTCCAGTTTCCTTTTCTTCCTTCCTTCTGCTGCAAGTCTTGTTCTTGCATTCTGATGCTGATGCATATTCATGCTATAGATTAGTGTAAATGGAAGATCCCCGCTTGCGCTACTGGCTTTCAGCAGCAGGAACAAGCTCCCAAGCGAATGAATCCCCTACCACATCCAGCCCTCTGGAAAGGCAGAAACATACAATGTAAGTTATTAGACTCTGTGCTGTCTTTAAAAAGTCATTCTTTTTGTTCATCGTCTTCTCGTAATTCAGGGATGTAAGTTATTAGGAAATATCTCTGATGGCAATATTTATTGTAGCTGTAACAGGCAGCATATCTTAGCCTTGTGCTATACCGGCAATTGCTTTGCATTGTCCTTGTGCTGGCTCTCACATGGGCATGCAGGGAGCTAAAGGATATAATTAATTTACTATCTCTATTAATGCAATCTTAATGTGAGCATCACTTTCACCTAATTCCTCAAGACAACTCTTAACATGAAAGCAATATTTTATCCCTTTGTCTCAACTGCTGCAGCAGAGCTCCTAGCTGGGGGTTCTTGTCGCTAAATATGCTTGTCCTTGACTGTCTGTTTCAGCAGGCTGGATTCCTCTTGAGAATCACTGGCATTATCCACTAAATAACAGCAATAAAAGAACACACCCAGAAGAGAGGAGAAGCCTAGCAAGGGCAGCTGTAGCCGCTTATGCACCATATTATTGATAACCATCCAGACATGGCTACTGCTCTGCTGGCTGGTGAGAAGCTCAAGGAGTTGATCCTACCCGGGCAGCAGGATGACAAGGCAGGCTCCCTGGCGGCTCTTATGGTACAACTCAAGCTGGAGCTACCTTTCGACCGTGTGGTCACCATTGGCACTGTCCTTATCCCCATCCTGCTTGTCACCTTGGTCTTCACCAAAAACTTTGCTGGTAAGGGCTTTTCCTGTTCTAAAACCAACACTGGAAATTGTGTTATAATATAACCCCAAAGCACTGCATTGCATTAATGTTACATATCTATGATAAATGGACAGTCAGTAAGCTGCATTATTTAAGGTGCCCTTCAAACATGTGTAAGTGTTACTTATTTATATTAAATAGCAGTGCTAGAATTAATATTTTTAGATAATTCTGTTGGCAGTTAAACAAGCAAAATGATTAACAAACTCCCTTTTTTTGTTTTCAGTTTTATTTTATTTCTGAAAACTCCTCCTGTATAATCACTGCCACCATTATGAATCTAAATAAATTGGGTTGATTCTGTGCAAGATGTTATCAGAAACCCATACAGGCATCACACTGTAACCTGTATAAAATGAACAGCAAACAAAATAGACACCTAAAGAGAGATTTTTAAAATTTCCCTCAAAAAATGAAACTTAGGAGTAAGACTGAATGAGGAAGCAATAGAGCTAAGGAATTTAAATATATTTATATGCATTTAAATGTTGCCCTAATCCAGGATACCTTACAACAAATAGCATATTCTCTAACCTGGTGCTTAAAGCAACAAGAGAACAAATATGATTTGTTCTAGGTCATAGGAAGTGTCAGGAGCAAAATAAGCTGAGATGTCCTGATCGTAGTCGTTATTATAACCACTAGGCCAGGAGCAGGTAACAAACCGAAAACACACCTGATTTTTAGGATATCCACACTGGATATTCAACAAATATATTTGAATAAATTTGATCTAAGAACTAAGCATAGATTGGTTAATTTGAAAACCAGATATATTAGCCATACCTAATCTAGGTCATTCCCATTCTAGCCAGCACTGTTATGTTACAGAAGTGGTCTTCAAAATAATAATTTGCCTTTTCTTTGGTTTTCATTTTTATGATGAAGTTCTTATTCACAGTTCTTCCTTTTTTTTCCAAAATTCCTTTTTAATATTTTTATTTTATTTTTTAAGAATAAAATGTACACATCTGTTATGGCCATAACATCCCCTGTTTTTAAATATGTTCACTGTTTATACTGTATTCATGCTTTGAATAAATCAGGTTGCTTCTAGATGATTGGGGGGGGGGGGGGGGGGTGACAATCAGTTCAGTAAACCTTCATTTACATATACTATTGATCCATAATGTTGGGCAAGGCTAAGTAGGAAGAGCTTCAGAAACATTACGTAGTAGTTCACCGCCAGAAAGGAATAAAAAAAGCATCACTTTATGGTGTTATTTCAACTACTGATTGAATGATTTGAAATCATATAAAAGGTCTGTTTGCCCTCATTCAGTCACTGCCCAACTGCATCTTTCTGTAAATTGATTGGATATGGTTTAGACAGATTATTTTAGTAAGCATGAAACAATGCTAGAACATTTTATTTAAATAATTCAATTGAAACAAAATAACTTAAAATGTATTTCTTGTTTTGTTCTCATTCCTGAGGAAATATTAGTGATTTAAAATATTTGAAAGCTCTTACTGCATATTCCTTGTGGCTATCCTGAAAATCAGACTGGCTGGGTATGTCCTGAGGAGTGGGTTGAGAACATCGGTGCAGATTATCATCAGCATTCCTCCTCCCCCTGCCTTAAGTGGGCTTAAAATGAATACAATCTTCCAAAAAGTAGCCCTCCTGCTGCAACTAGTAGAGAAAAGGCAATGACTGCACACATTTGTACAAGTAGGATCTGCAATAAGGATTTAGACTCATAACTAGGGATGAGCAGAGGGACCGCATATGTTACATTCAGTATTTGTATTCGTGGGGGGCAGATACATTACATTCAGCAAGGGGGGGGGCCCGATCCGTTCATGCGTTCCATTCTTATTCGTTTCCTGGCTAAAATTTAATTAAGTACAACTCCCACCCTCCTGAAACCCCCCCCCCCCCCCCCCCCCCCCCAGACTTGCCAAAACTCCCTGGTGGTCTAGCGGGGGTCCAGGAGCCATCTACTGCACACACACCTTGACTGCCGGTATTCAAAATGGCGCCGATAGCCTTTGACCTTACTATGTCACAGGGGCTACCAGTGCCATTGGTCGGCCCCTGTCACATGGTAGGAGCAATGGACAGCTGGCGCCATCTTGTGCTCCTACCATGTGATAGGGGCCAACTAATGGCACCGGTAGCCCCTGAGACATAGTAAGGGCAAAGGCTATCTGCGCCATTTTGAATACCGACAGCCCAAGTGCAGTAGATGGCTCCTGGACCCCCGTTGGACCACCAGGGAGTTTTGGTAAGTCTTGGGGGGGTCAGGAGGGTGGGGGTTTTGTTTAAATTCGCTCCTTTAGACGGCCGAATAATTCGGTGAAGATTCGTTGTATTCGTGGGAATCGCGATACGTTTCGCGACCCCACGAATACGGCCCTATACGTTGCGGATTGCCAATGCGTTGCAAACGAATGCACACCCCTACTCATAACCATTCTGGGAAGTGTGCTAACCAACCTCCTTTAACACAGTTCGTGTGTCACGTCACTGCTAAAAAATATAACTTGTAATGCTTTTTCATTGTTTGTTGAATTCACCTGAAGCTGGAGGAGGTCTTGGGACTATTTTTCTTGTTAAAATTGCCATCCCATTGGTCATTACTTGTGATGTGATGTGTGCATCGATGATCACATGATGCTGCCTGATAAATCACAAGTTGTTGTTTTTTTCAACCAATTTGCATAGCTTTTAGTACTATACACATCTTTTAAATATTTGTGAGATAGTAGTATTTCTTTAGTAGAGATGTAAGAAAATTTTCATATCAAGAATGAAAGTGACATTTTCACCCTTGCAGAATTTAGGTATAAAATGCCTTTCTTGCCTTCATTTTTTTCCGAAGCATTATCTGCAAAACATTCATTTTGGATTTTTTTTTTTTTTTTTTAATATGCCACTCTGTTTGAAAACATCAGGTTTTAACTAGTGAAAAATTTCACACAAAGTGGCAAATTCTTGTGGAGGTATTCATGAAGTGAGAAATTCATTTTTTCCCACATCTTTAATCATGAGCAAATACACTGATTTTTTTAATATGAATGCCTTAGAACAACATGCCTTAGAGCACCTTGAATACTGTGTACAATTCTGGTCGCCGCATCTCAAAAAAGATATAATTGCGATGGAGAAGGTACAGAGAAGGGCTACCAAAATGATAAGGGGAATGGAACAACTCCCCTATGAGGAAAGACTAAAGAGGTTAGGACTTTTCAGCTTGGAGAAGAGACGACTGAGGGGGGATATGATAGAGGTGTTTAAAATCATGAGAGGACTAGAACGGGTAGATGTGAATCGGTTATTTACTCTTTCGGATAGTAGAAAGACTAGGGGACACTCCATGAAGTTAGCATGGGGCACATTTAAAACTAATCGGAGAAAGTTCTTTTTTACTCAACGCACAATTAAACTCTGGAATTTGTTGCCAGAGGATGTGGTTAGTGCAGTTAGTATAGCTGTGTTTAAAAAAGGATTGGATACGTTCTTGGAGGAGAAGTCCATTACCTGCTATTAAGTTCACTTAGGCGGTCATTTTCAAAAGGAGTTATGCGCATAAATGTAACTACTATTGTAGCAATTTTCAAACGCTATTTACTCACGTAAAGTGCATTTATGTGAGTAAATCCTATGGACAATTCAATGGCATATATTGTAGCAATTTTCAAAAACCCACTTACTCGAGTAAAGTGCATTTACTCGAATAAAGCCCAGTTTTACTCAAGTAAATGCTTTTAAAAATCAGGCCCTTAGAGAATAGCCACTGCCATTAGCAATGGTAACATGGAATAGACTTAGTTTTTGGGTAATTGCCAGGTTCTTATGGCCTGGATTGGCCACTGTTGAAAACAGGATGCTGGGCTTGATGGACCCTTGGTCTGACCCAGTATGGCATTTTCTTATGTTCTTATGTTCTTAACATAATCATTAAAACTCTATCATAGGTTGCAAACTATTGATAGTACTAAATGTGTAACTTTAACTACCAGGGCTGATCCTGTTTAGAACTGGTTTTATAACTGTCCAAGGGGCCGATGCAATACAGTGCGCTCAGCCGAGCGCTCTGTTTAACCCGCTGTCGGACGCGGGTTAAATAGGCGCTAATCCACCCCCTAATGCAATAGGGGGATTAGCGCCTATTTAACACGCGTCCGACGCGGAGTGAATGAGTTAGCGCTCATCACATGCAAATGCATGTGAATGAGGCTATTACTCATTCACTTCAAATGCAAAAAAATAAATGTGCGTCTCAGACACACATTTATCACTCAGATATTAACACCTGCCTGGAGCAGGCGTTAATAGCTGAGCGCACTGAAAATAAGTACAGAAAAGCAGAAAAACTGCTTTTCTGTACTTTTTTTAAAGTGAAAAAAAAAATCTGCCGGCCGCTTTGAAGACCAACACCGATATGCTCGACGTCACTTTTCATAACTTGCTGACTGCAGTTATGAAAACCGACACTGTTTATCGGCATCTGTGTTCATAACTGGCAGACCGCCGGTAACCGCGGGGTCATGTTAGCAAGGAGGCGCTAAGATTGCGCTAACGACCCTAGCGCCTCCTTGCTAGTGCAACCCCTTTATTTATTGCATGGCGCCCCCCTTGTGGGCGCCATGCATGCACTAAGAAAGCGGGCGCGGAAAGGTCAGCGCCCGCTTTCCGCAAATTTTATTGCATCGGCCCCCAAATTCTTCAACTTCCTTATCACTATTAGCAATTCAGTTTTCATCTTTTTTTTTTTTTTGGAGATTGCTCTGCTATTCTAATGTAGCCTTCATGTATGAATGTGATACATATCTCAGGAAGTTTTCTACAATATTCAAACTCTCCTCCTAACAAGGAAATTATCTTCTGAACTTTAGATAGCCTAACTCAGTTACTGATAGAAAATCTGTGATCCCACTGGGTCATATCTTTATGTCTACAGAGTACCAGTTCATAAAGGTTTGACAAATACAAATGTGATTAATGTGTATAAAAATTTTGGGTGCTGCAAATTCTACAAATGACCCTTCATAATACTATTTAACTTTATAGGAGAATTTACATTCCTTATGTACATTTATGGAGCCTTGGCCAATATCAACATAGGAAACAATGGCAAAAAATGCATCCATCAATTATGATTTATTTTTTATCCTTCCCTAAAAAGCTCTTTTCTTACCCCCTTCTCACTCAGCTCTCATCAGGAAGCCATCATTTGTAGCCTTCACCTAAGGTTGCAACTGGTTTGGTGTCATCTTGCAAAACTGAAGAATTCCAGGATTTACAGCATTGCATTTAAGGACTTTGTAGATACAATTTTTTTTTCACACATTAATCCTTCTATTTTTGGATTACAGTGGACCCTTGACTTACGAACTCACTTCGTTTGCGAGGGCTGGTTGTAAGTCAAGACTATTTTTCCCATAAGAAATAATGGAAATACCCATAATGCGTTCCGAACCTCCCAAAGCACCCCTTGCTAACCTTTTCATAATAAAAAAGGGTTGAACAATATGTCTAATTTAACAGAAACACCAATAAATTCCCTAGTGTACTCACCAAAAAGTTATAAAATGTGCCTAGCCTACCAGAAACAACAATTTGATACTGTACTCACCATTCAAGTTGATATCTTTGGCTTGCAGGAAGGGAGGAGGAGGAGGATTCCCCCTCCCCACCCCCTCAGAGCACATCTCTGGCCCCCAAACACTCATTTCCCCCTCCTAGCATACTCATTCCTCCCCTCCTGATACCTTGCAGTAGCCAGCTGAGTGCTACACTCCCTTTCTGCTGCTGCACAGAAGCTTCCTTGGACACCAGTGATGCTGTTGCTTGCTGCAATGCCATGCCGGGTCTGCCTACGTGTTCCTGTGAACATTTGCAGCTCTGGGTGCGCCTGAGATAGGCCCCATCTGCAGCAGCAGCAACAGCCAATCACTGCAAAAGCAGAGCAGAAGTCCCACCCACCAAAAAAATGTGACTGTCAGGAAAAAACACCCAATTAGAAGCAACCGCAAGCACGAGTGGATAAACATGTTCTTGGCCGGCATTCAGATTGAAACTCAAGACTTTGGTTGTAACTCAAAACTAAAATTTTGGTTGTAACCCAAGTTGTTTGTATGTCAGGCCGGTTGTAATTCGAGGGTCCACTGTAGTTTCTCCAGTATTCAGTTATTGATAAAATAATCTGGCTTTAAATCCTGCTGTGTTCATACTGGATAACTTCTCCGAGATTTAAATGTGAATTAGTTTCCGTTTGAGTTCAAACTTAATATTGGATTTGACATCAAAATGCCATTCAAATACATTTAAATCCAGTATTTGTTACTCTCAGGCCCAGATTTCCCACTAGGTGAAGTAGGCAGCTTCCTAGGGGCATGGAGCTGAATAGAACCCTTTCTCCTTTTTCCCCAGTGGCACTTGCTGACATATCTCTCAGCCTGAGTGGCAGAGTCCCATCAGACCAAACCCTTTAAAGATCAGCAGCTACAATTATCACTGATATATACCCCATTCCTTTAAGGGGACAGGTCTAAAACCTACTGCCCTTCCGGCAAAGCAGTGCTTGTGAGAAAGTGCCACCACTAACAGGACAGAGGAGGATGATGCCCCTTTAAAACAGAAGATGTTGAGGGTGATGCCCCGATCATTCTTGCATCCTTAGAGAAGATGACCACCTGTGCCTAGGGACTCTTAAAAGGTAAATCTGGACCTTGTTGCTCTAGGAGTAAGTAGTTCAAGAGTGAAGCTACCATCCTGATTAAGATAAGTTACTTTAGGATTAATTATGGAACTTGCCCTCCAGTATGAATATAACCTACTTCAGGCATGTCCCACTGTGGTAGATAAAGATCTCTGGGGCTCTTCTAATGGTCTGGAAGACCGTATATACTCTCAATGCATGGATTAAAGAAAATAATGAAAAGCAAAACAGTTCTCTTGTCTGCATAAATCATTTAGCATACTATTTGCACTGGTCAAAAATTATATTTACTTTATTTTAAAAGCCAAATACAATTAAAACTTTTGGTTTTGCATTTTCACATACTGTACATAAAAGGGTGTCAAATTCTGTCCCTGTAATTAGTTTGCCCTTCATTTGCAGGGCATTTGTGGCTTCAGCTGGTCTGAGTGCCCTCTGTATAACAGAGGTTTCACCAGACCTTGCCTGCCTGTGATTTCAGAGTAGTGTGTGTGCGCAAGGAGGAATAATCCTCCTCACTGGGAGGGGTCAAGGGAAGATATAAAACCCCTACTCCCATGCGAAACAGGAGTAGAAAGGAAGAGATTCCAAGACCTAATGTCTTGTTTGGGGTGCGAGACTATTTCTTCACAGAGTGGCACTCAAGGCCTTTCCCTTCAAAGAGAAGGCTCACAGGAAAGTTGAGAGAGAGGTTCCTGGAATTCCAAAAGCTGAAGAAGAGGGTCCTGAAAGCTGGGGATAGGTATATTAGTGTGGCAGGATACTACAGTACAGGCCCCTGCCCCCATGAGCAGCAAGTATTTGTGTGAGGCTTGGGCATGGACAATGAGTGCTATTGAATTACTATACTGACTCGTTGCATATGACAAGGGAGGCACTCGCAATCTTAACAGTCCAATGCTACAAAAAAGGAAAAATAATAAAGGAAACCAGAAGAAACTGTCTGTAGGTGCGAACAGACTTGTTTCACTGCAGCAGTTGTGCTTTTTCTGAACCATGTGCTTCAGGGTAAGACCTAAGGAGCATGAAGCCTCACCCCTCCCTTTCCGACACTGAGATAACCCAGGAGGTCCCATGTCTTGAGTCAGCGAATGGGAGCTCAACAGAGATCCAGGAAGGAAAATCAAGGGGAGCTTAGCCAATGGAGGGCCACCAAAGAAAAAAGGCAGTTATGTTTGGTTTTCCATGCCTTTAGCCAGACACGGCTGAAGGGAGGACAGTGTCCCTGGGGAAGAATCCAGAGAGAGACTGCAGTCTGAGCACAGAGAAACTTGCTTGTTTCCAGAGATCTGTAAGAGCGAAGGAAAAATGAAGAAAAAAAAAAAAAAACCAGAGAAGGAACAGTATTTGAATAGCAGCTATAGAGAACAGTTTCCGGCTGCTGGGAGGATTCCCCTTCCCTATGTCTTCCTCCTCCATTTCTCAGTGACAAGGAGCCCAGAGGTTCAGAAGAAATTTGCCAAGGTTTATGGATGCAGGAGCTGGATGTCTGAGTCCTCCTCCAAAGGACAAAATTGAGATTTAAAAACAAACATTTCATATTCTCAGGAGCAATGCATACAAAGGGTCCTTCTTTGTGTCTGTGAGCCTCCATTATAACATCTACACAGCCACAGTAACTGTTTGACTGGCTTATTAGTTAAGTTTCCAGAGACTCACTGCTGGTTGTTCCAAATTGAGTATAAACCAATTCAGGTGTCCAAGGACCCAATAGAGGTCCGGGTGGGGTTCCAGGTTATCTGGGCAAGTTAAATATTTATGGAACTGGAGTTTGTCTACAAGGGAATTCAACCCATACCAAAAGCTAGCAGCACTCTTGAGATGGTGGTTTACCAACATTTTGCCCCAAAATACACGGGTCCCAATTTTCACACACACACACATATATATATATATATATATATATATATATATATATATATATATTTTATGATTTATTTTTTGGTTGGTTTTACCGGACTGGGAACCGTGACAGGTAACAGTATAATACTGTGTGCAAGTGTGTAAAGTTACTGTAAAGATTTTGGGTATAATTTGGTATCTTTCACAAGGTATAACCCAAGCAGGCATTTTCATTATTGTTCTTAGTGATCTGTATTGTTTATTGACATTGCTAATCTAGCATCACTTAAGTACCACACCATTACCAGATAAATTGTACCTAACTGCATTTTATTGTTTTTCCTTCCTCTGTTAGAATAATTTTGCCACTATTCCTGCTTTTTCAGTTCTGTATCTAATGTGTTACTTCCAAGTTGATAGCAAAAGCATTAAGTGTTCACAATGAAGTGGTGATTTTCTTTGCTGTACCCTGTTCCCAGGACTGGGGTGCAAATCACAGGAACCCAAAGAAGAGAGTATCAGGGGCACTTGGATTATGTATCCCAGAGTCATTAACGCATCCCCATACTTTGTCCCCTCATACCCTGGGTGCAAGGTGGGTTATTCTTGCGCAGCCCTCTCTCTTGGCACTAAGTAAATATACATTGAGAGGGGTGTTTCACTAGGAGGTTTCAGAGGAAAGACAACCTGCCCAGGAAAGTTCGCCAGAGACTGCTTCAGCTACAATCAGCCCGAGACTGAAAGGAGGGAGAAAGAGAAAAGAACCTTGAGAAGATTCAAGTTACCAAAAAGGTGGAAGGGGTACCCATCTAGATGAGCTGACCTGTTTAGGGTAGAGTTAGTAAAAAGAGACTGAATTCTGTTTTTGTGATTTGGATTAATTTACTACTATGGTGCACTTTTAAATGCACTTTTTGTACTTTTGTGTTTTATCCTGCCATCAGTTTTACAATAAAGAATTTTATTTTGAAAAAGCACAGGTATGGAAAGTATCTTTTTTGGAGTGCTTATCTGGTGAATAGGAAGAACCCCTTTGAGTAAAAACCCTAAGGCCCTTTTTTCCACCCTGTGCACTGATCCTGGGAGGTCATGAGACATTGCATGGTCTGTGGCCTTTCCCGTTGCCCCCGTGCCCAAGACCTGACTGGGACGAGAGGCACATAAAAGTTTAATTCTGTGTAGAGACCTTATGGCATCTCCATTAGATGACTCTAGCCTAGGACATAAGTCAGGATGTAGGATGTTAGGATAGGAATGTACCATTTTCACCTCAGCACCTGTTGTGAGACTGCTGGAATAGTGAGCTCCTGTTTGCATATCAGTAGGCAGATAGAGAGAATGGCATATTTTTGGTTATTTTTTGAAGGAGAAGGACCTATTTATTTGATGTTTCCCTTTCTCTATTTCTAGGCCCCATAAGCAAAGATATAGTAAACGTGGAAAAGCATAAACCATTTCAGTACAAAACCTGGCTGATAGGGTTTGCCTTTGGTTTTTGAGCAAGTGATTTGTTCTTAAAGTTCATTTTGGTGGTTTCTTTTGTGAATCCCTAATCCCAACCCTTGCCCTGGGATGGAAAAGGCCTGCCTTGGGAAACGATATGGGTTGCATAGGTTCAGCTACATTAAAACAGGGTAGAGAAAACCTGCTGTTCCCATCTTGCAATCCATAAAGGGATAGTAGTGATTGCCACAAGAGAACCCTAGTTTTGGTGTTTTGGAGAAAGTTTTTGTCCTTTTGAGTTGAGAGGAAGTATTTTCTACCACCTTTCCTCCCAGTTGGCCCCACCCTAATTTTAGATTGAATAAAGAGCAGCTCCAGAGTTGCAGATGCAGGACCATGCGGGAGTGCTTATGGCCGACAGGGAGGCCTATGTGGCCACCGGTGGACCTCATCCCACTGGTGGCTGAGCAGGGAAGCATGCTACTTCTATTCTGTGTGCCGGCCGCGCATAGCAGGAAGATTGGTGGGGCCGTGATGGAGCTCATCCCACCACGGCCCGAAGTAAGTCGCATCCAAACTTCCTGGTGCTCCTCCTCCTTCGTGCCTACACAGTTCCAGAAGAAATATGTTGCTGGCGCCAAGCAGGCAGGAAGGAGGAGGAGCATTGGCTGCGTGCAGAAGAGGAGCAGCATTTGTGGTAGGGCTGCCGTGAATCCCACCTGGCGGTGGCCCGAGAAGAGGAAGCCTGGTAGCAGGGATGCCACAGATTCCACCTCACGGCAGCCCGAGAAGAGGAGGCTCAATAGCAGGGCTGCTGTGGATCCCATCTTGCAGCAGTGCGAGAAGATCAGGACTGCTGCAGAGCCCATCCCACAGCAACCTGTGAAGGGGAGGCCCAGAGGCAAAAGGGAGGCTGAGGCCCTTTAGAGCGTGTGTGTGTATGAGAGCGAGTTAAGAGACTGTGTTGTGGGAGTGAGAGCCTGTTTGTTCAGAGAGATAGCAGGTGAGAACCTCTATGTGTGAGAGAGAGAGACAGCGAATGGAAATGAGAACCTGAGAGTGTGTGTTTGAGGGAGGACGTGAAGAAGATAGGTGGAGAGAAAAGAAACAGAAAAAAAGAGAGTCTGTAAAAGGAATTAGCAAAAGACCAAGAAAGGGAAGGTGGAAAAAAAAGCCTGTGACCAACTGATTAGAAAACTAAGATCAGACAGCAAAGGTAAAAACAAAATTTTTTTTCAATTTTTAGTGGCAGTGAATAGCACTTTCTCTATGCTGATCTCGCGATGTATGCGATCAGCATAGAGGAACTGGAAGCCCTGCAAATTTTAAATACTGCGGGGCCTGCACAGAGGAGGCAGCAGAATGGGCTTCAGTACCAGTAGCAGCAATTGGTGCCTCCCCAATAGCCATGCAGCAGCAGTGACAGCAGCAAAAGAGGAACAAGAGAGGCTTCAAGGTTGCTGGCAAAAGAAAGAGAGGGGCTCTGCCTTCAGTGTGTCTATGTGTATGCCTGGATGTGTGTCTGAATGAATGGGTGCCTTCCTGGGGTCTGTCTGTGAGAATGGGTGCCTGCCTGGGCATGTGTGTGTGAGTATGAATTTGTGCCTGCTTGAGGGTCCATGTGTGTAAAAATGAATGCGTGTATGCCTGGTGGTGGGGGGGGGGGGAGTGGTGTGAGGATGAATGGGAGCCTGCCTGGGGGTCTGTGTGTGTGTCTGAGATTGACTGGGAGCTTGCCTGTGTGTATGTATGTAAGGGAGCCAGTGAGAGCAAGAGCATGTGTGTGTGTGAGAGAAGCTGGAGGAGTAAGAGCTTGTGTGAGGGGGGTGGGGGGAGAGAGAGGGTCTTAGACCCTGAGAGTGTGTCTGTGAGAGAAAGAGGTCATGGGTGTGTATAAGAGCATGAATGTTTGTGTATGTGACAGTGTATGCAAGAGAGAGAATGGATATGAGTATGTGTGAGAGAAAGAGGATAAAGTTTGCACATCCCCTAACCCCCTAATCCTCGACAATCCAGGGTGACTAGAAATCAAGAGTTCCCAGGTATGGACAGCAGGGGCTTTTTTAAAATCCTTATTAGTTTTAATTATTGGGTGTTTGAAATATTTTATTGGTGCTTGGGAAATTTTTAAAAAATGTATATGATTTTAATTAATAGAAGTTATTCTATTTGTCAGTTTTAAAATATTATTTTATTAGTATGGTTTTACTATTATAATTGATGCTTTATGTTTATTTATTTTATTTATTTATTTAAATTATTTGTACGCCTCTTTTATAATTAGTTCGCCAAAACAGTTCACAGATAAAGTAAACAATAAAAGCATAAAAAACATAACAACAAAACAATTAGTCATAAATAAAAAACTAGGATAAACTAATGACAAAATAAAATAAGCAGATAGTATAGCTTATCACGACTGTGACTATATGAGTTTAGATTTTACTGTAAAGCGTGGAAACCAAAGACAGTGAAAAACAAATACACTTTCCTAGCGTGTAGCAGATGGACTCAGGACCAATGGGTATAGTGTACTCCTGATAGCAGTTGGAGACGGATCAGATTTCAATCTGACGTCAGCCCTAGTACATATACCCTTGCAGGAAGTGCAGCTCTTCAGTATTTTCCGTCTCCATAGCAGTTCGGGACTCTATGCACGCTAGCACAGCGTTAGAGTAATTTAGCAAAGAAAACAAAAAGAAGAAGAATTCTTACCTCTACAGATGAGCCCCGCTCTCCTGCGGTGACACCCATTGGGTCCCTCCCCAAGTTGAGAATTCCCGAGGTGATTTCCGCGATCCCTCGGAGGTAAGCCTCGGGCCGGCAGCCAACCCTCGGCGGGGACCTAGTCCCTGACATCGGGTGAGGCTGAGAGGCAGCGGGTGCAACTTCGAGCGAGGCGGTGAAGATATTTTCCCTCTCCCCCCCCGCAGCCGGAGACCGCCCGGAACAAGACCGTGAAGCGCCGAGACAAGGTAAGGTAGAAATCGATGTAAAATCTCCGGTCTCCGAAGCTCAAGGAGTCGCACAGGTCACCAGCCGGGACCAGTGCCACCAAATTGATCTGCTCTAGCAGGGCTAGACCCCGGTCAGATCAGAGGGTCCTTCCACGTGGGAACCTCCGAGGTGGTCGCCATATTGTCCGCGTGGTCGCAGAAATGTGAAACTAGCTAGCTTTATAAAATTACACAGAAGACCCTTTGGACTTTCTTATTAAGCCATTGTTTTATAGCAAATTTTAAAGAAGGGGCCATGCTATGGAGGTGGGTGTGAAATGAGGAAATTTCATTTTGACTTCCCAAATTCTTCTATCTAGAGACACCACTGATTTTCTGTGACCTTAAGCATTAGTACAAGAAGGATGGGGATACTGGAGAGGCACACAAAATGCATTGACCCCCGGGCACCGGAGACCCTCAGTATGCCATTGTTGATAGACAAGATTAATAATAGGTCTGCTAAACAAAAGTGTCTTTAACAAAACCTTAGATGTTTTTAAACTGTCTGACAGGCAAAGTGCCTCAGGCAGAGAGTTCCAGAAAATAGGGGCTGCAATTGAAAAAGAGCATTCCCTTGTTGTATTGAGCCGAGCATGTGGTGGTGATAGAATATGAGACCTCTCTGGGAAGACCTCAGCTGACGAGAAGGGCAATAAACATAGAAATGATGGCAGAAGAAGACCAAACGGCCCATCCAGTCTGCCCAGCACGTTTTGCACTTTTTTTTTCTCATACTTAACTGATACTCTTGGCTCTTAGTAACCTTTTCATTCTATTTCCCTTCCACCCCCACCATTAATGTAGAGAGCAGTGTTAGAACTGCCTCTAAGTGAAATATCTAGCTTAATTAGGGGTAGTAACCACCGCAATAAGCAAGCTACACCCATGCTTATTTGTTTACCCAGACTATGTAATTCAGTCCTTGTTGGTTGTCTGTATATAGATCCACTTTTCTTCATTCCCACTGCCGTTGAAGCAGAGAGTTATGCTGAATATGGATTGTAAGTGACATATCAGATTTTCTCCCCTGCCATTGAAGCAGAGAGCTATGCTGGGTATGCGTGATGTATCAGTCTTTCTCCCCAGCCGTTGAAGCAGAGAGCTATGCTGGATATGCATTGAAAGTGAAGTATCAGGCTTATTTGGTTTGGGGTAGTAACCGCCGTAACAAGCAAGCTTTTTTGTGAATGCAAATCTTTTTCCACGTTTCCTCTTGCCATTGAAGCTTAGAGTAATGTTGGAGTCGCATTAACCGTGTGTATGTTTATTGAATAAGGGTATTATCTCCAGGTAGTAGCCGTCATTCCCGCGAATCACCCACTCTTCATTCACGTCCTCTAGACTTTATGGATCAACAGTGTTTATCCCACGCCCCTTTGAAGTACTTCACAGATCTGGTCTTCACTACATTGCACCAAGGAGAACCTAAGGAAGAAATCAATCTGAAAATTGTAGTGCCAATCTTATACTGTATTTGTTGGATAATTGGTAACCAGTGAAGATCTCTATCTATTTAATCTAGCCAGTGGTTTTAGACTCCTGGCTAGTGTAGATTGAAATTACTGTGTTTGTAATTTATAAAACAAAGGGCTGGTATCTGCAGGAGCTATTTGTATTACCTGTTCATGAAAAGGGAAAGAAAAGGTTATGCCCTATAGGTAATTTCAATGTCTGGCTCAAAACCTGGTGTAAGTAAAATGGTTTTGGATACATTAGAGGCTGGGGCCGTGTATGGAGCAATAAAAGATTATATGGTAAGGATGGCCTTCATTTGTCTGTGGCAGGAAAGAGGATGCTAAGTGAAAAATTCAGAGCATACATTAACAGGCTTTTAAACTAGGGAGTGGGGTTGGCAGGAGGTAGCCAGTGAAATTGGAATGTCATCCCCAAGCAATACAGGAAGTGGGAAGAGCAGTAACAAAATCAATCAGTTCAAAAAAATACAAAAAGGCAACTAGGAAGAGCAGCTGGAAAGCTATGACCACAAATCCTCTTAGTTTAAGCAATAAAATCCGAGACCTGCAGACCCTAATGATAGAGACGGAATTCGATATTGTTGCTGTCATGGAGATATGGTTCACTGAATCTCATAATTGGGATGCGGCCATCCTGGGCTATAACTTGTTAAGGAAGAACAGAGAGGACAGAAAAGGGGGAGGAGTAGTTCTTTATGTAAAAAACAATATACAAGCAACTGAATTGCAAGGGACATGGGGTAAAGAAGAAGCATTATGGACCATCCTAAAAAGAGAAGATGGTGATTACATTTTAACTGGTGTGATCTACAGGCCTCCAAAACAAATGGATGAACTGGACACATACCTGATTGAGGACATCCAAAAGGTTGGAAAGAAGGGAGACATGTTGCTCGTTGGAAATTTTAATCATCCGGATGTGGATTGGAGCATCCCTTCTGCAGAATCTACAAAAACTAGAGAGATTATGGATGCCCTCAAGATGCTCTGCTCAAATAAATGGTAATGGAACCCACGAGGGATGGTGCGATCCTCGATCTAGTGCTCACTAATGGGGATAATGTCTCTGTGTGGGTAGGGGCTCACCTGAGCACTAGTAATCATCAGACGTAATGGTTTGATATTTCAAATAGGATACAGAGAAGTCACACAAAGACCCGAGTTTTGAATTTCACAAATGTGGACTTTGTCAAAATGGGGATGTACCTAGGAGAAGAACTGGAAGGCTGGGAGAAAACAGGTGAGGTGGAATAACAGTGGGCCAAATTAAATGGAGCTAATACAAAGGCAACAAATCTATATGTTAGGAAAATAGAGAAGGTAAGAGGAAAAAGAAACTGATTTGGTTCTTTAAGGAGGTGGCTTAAAAAATTAAGGCAAAAAGAACAGCATGAAAGAAGTAATAAAGAATCCCAGAAAAGAAACACAGGGAAGAATATCGGTTAAAACCAGGAGACGAAGAAATAAATCAGGAAAGCAAAAAGTCAAGCAAAAGAAAGGATTGCCAAAGAGGTAAAGAGAGGAGACAAAACATTTTTTATATGTATCAGAGAAAGAAGGGAGACCCAAAGTGGTATAGTGAAATTGAAAGGTGATAAGGAGCACTGTGTGTAGAGAGATGAAGAAATGGCGGAAATATTAAACACATACTTCAGTTTGGTGTTCACTAAAGCAGACCTTGGAGAAGGACCGTTGCTTGTTGACAAGATCGTAGATAGAATTGGGGTAGGTGAAACTACATTTACAGAAGAAAATATATGGGAAGAACTATGAAAACTGAAAGTGGACAAGGCCATGGGGCTAGATGAGGTTCATCCCAGGATACTGAGGGAGCTCAGAGATGTGCTCAAGACCTGTTCAATAGATCCCTGGAAATGGGAGTGGTGCCGAGTGATTGGAGAAGAGTAGTGGTGGTCTTGCTTTACAAGAGTGGTAGCAGAGAGGAGGCTGTAAACTACAGGCCGATTAGCCTCACCTTGGTGGTGAGAATATTAATGGAGACTCTGCTGAAGGAAAAGATAGTGAACTATCTACTCTCAGGAGGATTGCCGACCCAAGGCAGCATGGATTCACCAGCGGAAGGTCTTGTCAGACAAATATTGATTTTTTTTTGATTGGATGGCTAAAGAATTGTATCGAGGAAGAGCGTTGTATGTGATCTATTTGGATTTCAGCAAAGCTTTTGATACGGTCCCACATAGGAGGCTTGTGAATAAAATGAGAAGCTTGGAAGTGAGCGCCAAGGTGGTGGCATGGATTACAAACTAGTTGACGGATAGAAGACATCATGTAATGGAACCTACTCTGAAGAGAGAACAGTGTTAATTGGAGTGCCACAATGATCAGTTTTGGGACCGGTTCTGTTGAATATCTTTGTGAGTAACATTATGGAAGAGAGAGAAGGTAAAGTTTGTTTACTTGTGGATGATACTAAGATCTGCAACAGAGTGGACATGCTGAAAGGAGTAGAGAGAATGAGACGTGATTTAAGGAAGTATGAATAGTGGTCGAAGATATGGCAGCTGGCATTCAATGCCAAGAAGTGAAGAGTCATGCATATGGGGTGTGGTAATCCACAAGAGCTGTATGTGATAGAGTGTGAAAGGCTGTTGTACATGGACCAAGAGAGGGACCTTGGGGTGATATGGTCTAGTGATCTGAAGACAGCAAAGCAATCTGACAAGGTGATAGCTAAAGCCAGAAGAATGCTAGGCTGCATAGAGAGAGGAATAACCAATAAGAAAAAGGAGGTGATAATCTCCTTGTACACAGGGCAGCGGAAGCACTAGGTGAGCTGGGCCTAGGGTGCTGACAATTTGGGGCCGCCGCCTCCCCCGCTCACCAGCCAATGAGACAGGCTGAGGTGGCCGCTTCAAGCAGCAGAATTTTGAAGGGCAAAAAGTGCCCCTTTAAAATTCTTCCCAGCCCCCCTCCTCACCCTGCCTTACCCCCGTTGCTCCACCCTCCCGAAACCCCCAAGATTCACGAAAAGCTCCGGTTGTCCAGTGGGGGGGCCTGGGAGTGATCTGCCGCTCCCAGGCCATCTGCTGCCACTAACCAAAATGGCACCGGTGGCCTTTAGCCCTTACCATGTGACAAGGGCGCCATTTTCCACCCTCCCAACCCCCCACTAACCAAAATGGCGCCCTTGTCACATGGTAAGGGGTAAAGGCCACCGGTGCCATTTTGGTTAGTGGAAGGGTTATTTTATTTAAATTTGGGTGGGCGGTGCAGGGGGTGGGGGAACGGCAGCATGCGGTACCCGCCCTGGAGCTGGGGCTGCGACTGAGGGCGGGGCAGTGGGGGGGCGGCGCAAGGCAGAAAGTGCCTAGGGCACCTAATCCCCTTGCACTGGCCCTGCTTGTATAGGTCCTTGGTAAGGCCTCACCTGGATTAGTGTTCAGTTCTGGAGGCCATATCTCAAAAGGGATAGAGACAGGATGGAGGCAGTCCAGAGAAGGGTGACCAAAATGGTGAGGGTTCTCCATCAAATGACTCATGAGGAGAGATTGAAGGACCTAAATATATATCCCCTGGAGGAGAGGATGTGCAGGGGAGATATGATACAGACCTTCAGATAACTTAAAGGTTTGAATGATGCACAATCGACATACCTTTTCCATTTATTTATTTTATTTATTTTTATAGACCGAAGTTCTTGTAGGAACTACAAATCAATCCGGTTTACATACAACTTTTAAATGCCCCAGAAGGCTTTACATAGAACAATAGAACAATAAAACAAGTAACAATAGAACAATAACAATAATGATGGAACAAATAGAATAGATAACCAATTAAGCATAGTAATATAGTAATAAATATTATATAGAAAATAAATATAAAAGAGATAGAGTAAATGAAGTGTGAATATAGTATAAATACATAAGATGAAAGAGCTCAAAATTAAGGTACAGTTGAAAAAATCGTAAAAAATCGTAATTGGATCCATTGGAAAGTAATCAGTAGAACCTAGGGGTCATGAAATGAAACTCCAGGATGGATGACTCAGAACTATCATCAGAAAATATTTCTTCATGGAGAGGGTGGTAGACGCCTGGAACGTCCTTCCGGAGGAGGTGGTGAACACAAAAACAATGAAAGAATTCAAATGGGCATGGGATAAACACTATGGATCCCTAACGCCTAGAGGATGCAAATGAAGAAAAAAGTACAAGGGGTAATTTTCTGGTGCTGCGGTTACTACCCTTAGGGGACAATTTTAAGATGCGCATGTCCATGTGCAAGCAGTTCCCGGTGCGCGCACATGGACACGGCTATTTTATAACACACGTGTTATAAAATATGATATCCGTACACACATGCGCAGCGTATTTTAACACCCGCATGCGCATGTGTGGACGGATGGCCTCCTCTGCACGCAGGGGAGGCGAATTTTAAAAGACCATTCACGGTGACGGGAGTAGGGCTTCCCCAGTTTCCTTCCAGTCCGCTCCAATTAAGGTGCGGACTCGGAGGGAACTTCCCTATATCCCTACCTAACTTTTCTACCCTTTCCCCCCTCACATCCCTGTCCCCTAACCCCTTCCTAGCTACTTACTTTTTTTTTGTTAGATTACTTACTACTCCTCAGGAGCAGAAGTAATCTCTGCACACCATCCAGCTGTCAGCGTGCTCTTCCCCGGGACAGCGTCGAATGGCATTGTCCGGCCCAGCACTTCGATGCGTAATGGGGGTTACACACATGGACGGGCCCTTCCAAACATGCATACACCACGCACAAGGCCTGGCTACGCACATAACACCTCGTTTTTACATGCGTGGGCTTCTGAAAATTAGCCTGTTAACCAATAAGCCTGCATACTGTTGATACAACTCCATCATTGCTCTCTGCTTCAACAGCAGGGGGAAAAGAGGAAAAAGGGAATTGGATTCAGATAGCAACCAACAAGACCCCTGACTTTTACAGTCTGGAGAAACAAATAAGCATAGGGTAACTTGCTGCTGCAGTTGTTACTACCCTTAACCAATAAGCCTGATAATTTTGATGCAACACCAGTATTGCACTCTGCTTCAATGGCAAGTGATAATGGGCAATTGGACTCAGACTGCAATAAACAAAGGCCCTGACTTTTACAGTCTGAGAAACTGGTAAGTATTGGGGTGACCTGTATGTCATGTAGGATAGTACCATAAGCTTGCTGGGCAGACTGGATGGACAATTTGGTCTTTTTCTGCCATTTCTATGTTTCTGTGTATAATAAACACACAACTGTGGAGACAGAAAGATCTGTGTTCCTACTTTATTTAATCAGAAGTTTCCTTTTACAGATATAGATATCAGAAAAAAGTTATGGAAAGGCCAGTTAATGCATTTATTTAATCCACCGTTCGCTTTGGGCACCAGAGTGGGATACAATAAAATGAGATATCAATAAAATAACATAATTATCCTAACATATAATCAATAAAAAAATGCACAATATTATAAATAACATAACTCAAAAGTATATAAGCTCCATAACTCTGAACAACCCAATCTTGATAGCCTGGAACCACAATGGTACTCATTTAGTCTAGCTATGAAAACAATTATGCTTATGTATTTAGTAGGTTCTATAGCATCAGGGTCAAGCTATTTTCCTAAGTCTAAAGGATAGCCTAATGGAGCAGCGGTTCAACCCCAAACCACATTGAAATGATTATATTGTGCTTCCATAAAAGCATGGAGTAACTTGCAAAGAGTGGCAGATACATCCCTAAACAGAAAGCATTAGGATAATCTGCAAAGGGTGACAATTACAACCCTAAACAAAGAGCAAGGGAGAAACCTGCATAAAGTGACAATTACAACCCTTAAAATCTTGCCGGGCAGGCTGGATGGGCCATTTTAGTCTTTTTTTTTTTTTGCCATCACATACCATGTAAGAATCCAAATAAATTAAGGTTATACTCTTGCCATTTTTTTCATTAATTTAAAGACTGCTGACTGTTATCAGTACATTAGGCATTAGAGCTTTCATGTAAGGGTCTGAAGAGCCAAGCTAAAGCTACATGAACATGTAGGTGGATTTTACTTTATTTAAATATTGCACAATAGATGTTGTAGTTAGGGTTTTTTGATTATGGGAGAAGCTATTTCTAGAGCTGGGTTTACAAAATAATGTTATGCATGAATACATATTTTAATAACTATTTTTTTCTGTAAATAACAGTTCTGTATACTTGAGTACTGCTTTTTATTCATTTTCAGTAAGTATGCTTTGAATTAGCTGCATGTGTTAAGTATTGCATTGTCCTGTGCATAAGCAGTTTGTGACCTACTTGTTTGGTGAGGCTGAAACAGAGGAGCGATGGAGGTGGGGAAGGAACTGCACAGATTTTTTCTCTTCCTATATCTCCCCCTTCTCCAAAGAATTTATTTCCAAAGAATTCCCACCTCTCCATTCTCCAGTTTTGCTCTACCCTTCCTTCTTATTCAGACCTCTTTCCCCCATCTTGCTCTCTCTGTCCCCTTTCCACTCTTGCTCACCCAATGCTTACCAATCTTACACTCTGTTGTGGTCATGGATCCTTGGGCCGAGGAGGAATTGGCGCCACCTACGGGGAGTAGCTCCACAGGTTCCCACCGTCGGCTGGCAAGGCTTGAGAGCAACTGAGACCCCAAGGGAGCTTCACCACTACCAGCCCTCGTTCCCCGCAGGTTGAGCCCTTGGGTACCGGGGTCAGTTAGACTTACGTGGGGTCTCAGATACGGGTAGTCTTGTGGTCCTAGAGAAACAAGGGTTGTGGCAGGCGGCGATCTCATGGTCCGAAGTCAGGCAAGGGTCAAGGTGTAGGGTCCAGGAAGACAGGAACGCAGGACGAAGTGTCCAGAATCTCCAATACGGGAAGACGAGCCAGGAGAAGCCAAGGCAAGGTCTGGGACCGGAAATGAGGAGCTGGACTATCGCCTGTTGCTGTCCCTTTAAATTAGGAGGGACGCGTGCGCACCTAGGGCAGTCAGGAGAGGGAAGACTCAGGCGGCCGACTGTGTCAGAAGGGCTGCGCTGGCCAGACGGCGTGGACGTTGTACGAGAGAGCACGTCCGGCGTGGCTCCCTGCCACCACGAGGACCCCTGGGGCAACAAGGATGCCGGCGCACCACTGGTAGGTGGAGGGGACCGGTTGCCGGCCTCTGCAGCCGGCGCCCATAACAGTACCCCCTCCTCTAGGCCCCCTTCTTGAGGGTCAGGGTTTGCTGGGATGGTCTGCATGAAATTGTTCAAATAAAGCAAGCAAATGTGCAGAAAATTATTCAATGTCCACACATCATTTTAAGTGAAAGAATTATATTTTTGAGATGGCAACTCCACAGTGTTTATAACAGGGTATGATTCAGGACGGGTCCCCCAACACGGACCCGTGTTTCGCCGCAAGGCTGCGTCGGGAGGGACAGAACAATATTTTATTTTTTCTGGGCCGGTTTCACAGACAGTGTAATTTTCTGCACATTTGCTTGCTTTATTTGATTGGTTTGCGTGCAGTAGTGCTCCCTTCTTGTTTTCTGCATGAAATTGTGCAATCAGGCCCTTGTCGAGGGATCTCAGGCGTTCTCCTTCAGACCGAATCCCTCCCACGATAACAGCTACTCCGATCTTCGACCTCTTCTTCTCACATTAAGAATCTCTTGGACTTGATAAACAGTCTCCTCTTCCGCTGAGACCAGGGAAGTCTCGGGGGCTCTCTGAGAGGGCCAGGAAAGTACCAGTGGCTTTAATAGTGAAGCATGGAAGGAGTTGTGTATCTTCAGAGAGATGGGTAGGCGGAGCTGGTAGGTTACCGGTCCTAGCCGCCGGAGGATGGGAAAAGGCCCGATGAAGTGTAGAGTTAGTCTCAGGGACAGGACTCTCAGGTGAAGATGGCGAGTGCTGAGCCATACCTTCTGTCCTGGGTGGAATTGTGGTGCAGGTCTGTGATGGTGATCGGTAAATTTCTTGGCTGAGTGGGCCGCCTCTTGAATCATGTGTTGTGTGTGGCCCCAAAGTTCCTTCAGTTTTTCAGCCATCATTTGGGCGGCCGAAGAGGGAACGGTTAGAGGAATGGACAAAGGTGGAAGAGGTTGCTTCCCGTAAACTATTTGGAAGGGTGAAGACCCGGTTGCGGCACAGGAGTGCGAGTTGTGTGAAAATTCGGCCCACGGGAGTAGTGAAGCCCAATCATCTTGGCGGGCTTTGAAGTACATTCTTAGGAACTGTTTTAGGGCTTGATTAATGTGCTCCGCTTGGCCGTTCGCCTGGGGATGGCAGGCGGTGGTGTAGTCGAGCTTGACGTTAAACTTTTTGCAGAGATTCTGCCAATACTTCGCAGTGAACTGTGGCCCCGAACGGAGGCGATGTGTCAGGGAAGGCCATGAAGCCGGAAGATATGCTGGACGAATAGGTGTGCCAGTTGAACCGCCGAAAGGAGACAGGTCAAAGCCGTGAAGTGAGCCATCTTGGAAAAGCGATCCACCCCCGCCCAGATGACGGTATTGCCTCCGGAGGTGGGCAGGTCCACAAGGAAGTCCATAAACAGGTGTGTGCATGGTTCGCTGGGTGCCGGAAGGGGATGCAAGAGTCCCCGGTGTTTACCCACAGGTGTTTTCTGCTGGCCATAGACAGAGCAGGAATCTACGTTGGCATACTCGTCTTGTTGCATCCCAGGCCGCCAATAAAATTGTCGAAGTAAGGACAAGGTCCGGGCTCGCCCAGGGTAGACCATACGGGAATCATGGCTCCATCGTAGGACCCTGTTGCGAAGTCATCGGAACAATCGTTGCGCCCAGCGATGACAACTCGAGCGGGATCAATGATGTGCTGTACGGGTTCTTCGTGGTCATCTGGCAAGAACGAGCAGGAAAGCGCATCAGCTCGAAGGTTCTTGGCCACAGGCCAGTAGCGGAGTTCAAAATCGAAGCATGTAAAAAACAGGGCCCAGCAGGCCTGACGTGGATTGAGGCGCTGGACTTGATGCAGGTGTTCAAGATTCTTATGTTGTCTGTATACTGTGATCCGATGCTGTGCGCCCTCCAGTCACTAGCGCCATTCCTCAAAGGCTAGTTTAATCACCCGGAGCTCCTTATCTCCGATGGCATAGTTGTTTTGAGCTTGATTAAATTTCCGGGAGAAGAAGGAGCAGGGGTGCAGGGTTCCAGACAGGTCATGTTGGCTGAGTACTGCTCCTACTCCTTCGAAGGAGGCATCCACCTTGATGATGAATGGAACTCTGGGGTCCGGATGTCGGAGACAGGGCCCATGTAAAAAGGCCTCTTTAAGTGCCCGGAAGGCTTCCTGTGTCTTGACTGGCCAGTCTTGGACATTGGCTCCCTTACGCGTTAAGGCGTGAGGGGTGCTGCCAACCGTTAGTAGTTCTTAATGAAGCTGCGATAGTAATTCGCGAAGCCCAAGAAGCGCTGAAGAGCTCGCAAGCCTCTGGGGCGAGACCACTCCTGGATACTCCAGAGTTTGGCCGGGTCCATCAGGAAACCCCAGTAGGAGACAATGTATCCAAGAAAGGGAAGGGAGGCCTTCTCAAACAGACATTTCTCTGGCTTAGCATAGAGGTAGTTCTCTCTGAGTCACTGCAGAACCCGAGTCACGTCCCGGCAGTGAGCGTCTAAAATCTTGGAGTGGAGCAGAATGTCGTCTAGGTGTATACGATGATGCAGTGGTAAAGGAGGTCACAGAAGATCTCATTCATGAAAATTTGGAAGACAATCAGGCACATTACCAGCTATTCGTAATGGCCATCTCGAGTGTTGAATGCTGTCTTCCATTCATCTCCCTCCTTAATCTGGACTAGATTGTAAGGCCCCCCCCCCCGGACGTCCAATTTGGAGAAAAACTTAGCTCCTTGGAGTCAATCGAAGAGTTCCGATATCATCGGGAGTGGATATCGATCTTTCACTGTGAGGGCGTTCAGGCCATGGTAATCGATACACGGCCAGAGGCTGCCATCCTTTTTGCTCACAAAGAAGAAGCCGGTCCCAGCCAGAGACTTGGAGGGATGGATGAAGGCTTTCTGCAGATTCTCCTGGATATATTCCAACATGGCACGGGTCTCTGGCAGGGACAGAGGATACACTCTTCCCCGATGTGGCTTTGAACCAGGCAGTAGATTGATAGCGCAGTCAAACTCCCGTTGAGGAGGCAAGGTCTCCGCAGCTTTCAGGGAGAAGACGTTGGCGAAGTGAGCATAGTGAGAAGGCACTTCTGTAGGGAGCGAGGAGGTAGTGCAGCAGATGGAATCTGTGGGCTGAGTCATGCAGGACCAGAGACAGGAGGAACCCCACCAGTCAAGCCTTAATGAGGTCCAGTTAAATTGAGGGCTGTGGAGTTGTAACATGGCATGCCAAGGACCACGGGATGAATGGCCCTTTGAATCATATAGAATGAAATAAGCTCCAGATGATCAGGCTCGACGCAGCATAGCAAGGGAGTGGTCATGCGCGTAATCCTCCCCAGGAGGGGATCGCCATGAATGGAGGAGAGTGAGTGGAACGGGGCAAGGTCGGGTAGAGATCAGCAACTGGTCAACTATCTCTTGTAAGATGAAGTTTTCACCTGCCCCAGAATCCACAAGGACAAGAGTAGGGAAATCACGGCCCCCTATGGAGAGAGTTATCGGCAGGGTTAGAGGGGGAGCTGGTGCAGTCAGGCCTAGAGTCACTCCCCCAGTGAGACCTAGGCCCAAGGGTTTACCAGCTGGACCGAGCATTGGGCGATGAGGTACCCCGCAGTAGAGACAGAGGTTGCCCCGCCAGTGTCTTTGGCGCTCCTCTGGAGATAGAGGCCCATGACTCAGTTGCATGGGCTCTTCGGAGGGGTCCTCCATAGGAGGGAGTGGTCGTGAACTAGGCGAGACCTGCCGGGGGCGTCCGAGCGTGGCAGTGCGTTACTTGGAGCTGGAGAACTCCTATGCTCTCTCCTGTAGGCGCGATGTTCGATCCAGCCCGCTAGTTCAATTAAGGTGTCCAGAGACGGAGGGAGATCATGGGCGTCCAGCTCGACCTTAATCTTTGAAGAGAGTCCATCCAGGAAGATGGCTCTTAGGCAGGGCTCCTCCCAATGGAGTTCGGTCACCAGGGTCCTGAACTCGATGGTAGGGTCCAGCAAGTAGCGTCCACCCTGATGAACATGCAGGAGTTTGGTGCTGGCCATGGCCCATTGTCCAGGGTTCTCAAATACAGAGTGGGAGGTTCTGTATTTGGAAGAGGAGGAAGCTGGGGAGGTCCAGAAGGATTGGATCTGACCGTTCCCACAGGGGAGAGGCCCAGGCAAGGGCCTTACCCTCGAGCAGGGATAAAGATGTAGGTTGTCTTGGTGAGGTTGTCCAGAAATAGTGCTGCCAGAAGATAGAAGTGCATATTGCACTGGTTGAGGAACCCGTGACACTGCTGGGGTTCACCCACATATCGAGGAATAGCCGGCAGGGAAATGACCGTACGAGGCGGTGAGGCTGTCCCCGAGGTAGGGTGAAGGCGTGGAACCTGCAGACGCGACCGAGTCCAGGCGGGCGTTGAGGCGCTCCATGGAAGCGGCAAGCGACTCTAGGACCTTCTGATGTTCTAGTATTTTTTGCGCCAGTCCAGGTACGGCCTGGAGAGCTGAAGCCTCCGCCAGATCCATGGCCTTGGCTTGCTGTTGTGGATCCTTCGGCCAAGGGAGAGTTGGCGCCACCTACGGGGAGGAGCCCCACAGATTCCCACCATCGGCTGGCGAGGCTGGAGAGTGACTGAGACCCCGAGGGAGCTTCACCACTACCAGCCCTCATCCCCGCAGGTTGAGCCCTTGGGTACCGGGTCCGGCTGGACTTACATGGGGTCTCAGATACGGGTAGTCTCATTGTTCTAGAGAAATGAGGATTGTGGCAGGCTCGTGGTCTGAAGTCGGGCAAGGGTCAAGGTAGGGTCTAGGAAGACAGGAATGCAGGACAAAGGGTCCGGAATCTCCAGTACAGGAAGACAAGCCAGGAGAAGCCAAGGCAAGGTCTGGGGTCAGGCCTTGCCTTGATATAGGCCTGGGACCAGAAATGAGGAGTTGGACCATCACCCGTTGCTGTCCCTTTAAATTAGAAGGAGGTACGCGCGCGCGCACCTAGGGCAGCCAGGAGAGGGAAGACTCAGGCGGCTAACCGCCTCGGAAGGGCCGCACCGGCCGGACATCGTACGAGGGAACATGTCCGGCGCGGCTCCCTGCCGCCACGAGGACCCCTGGGGCAGCAAGGACGCTGGCGCGCTGCCGGTAGGTGGAGGGGACCGGCCGCGGGCCTCCGCAGCCAGCACCCATAACACTCACCCACACACTCTGTCTCCCCAGTCTTGCTCCCTTCCCTTCCTTGTCCCTCTCTCATCCCATCCTTAGTCTCCCATCTTGCTTTCAACCCACATTCTTGCTCTCCCCTCTCTCTCTCACACATACAGCTCTCTCTTTTTCTTCTCACTGCCTCCCCACACACTCACTATCTTTCTCTCCCCACTTTTAATTCCCCCTTCCCCCCACACAAAATCTCTTGCTTTCTCCTCCTCTCTTTCTCCATTCTTGCTTCCTTCCCTTGCTTGCCCCCTCTTTTCCTATCTTTACACGAGTCTCTCTCCCTCTAGTACAAGACACTTTCTTTTTCGACAGGGGACAAAGATTATGTATGCTTTTCCACCAATACCACTCATTGCCAAGACAATTCAGAAAGTTTTTCGAGATCGAGCATGCCTGATGCTCATAGCGGCAGGGTGGCCCAGAAAATTTAGTTTGCATATTTCATTAAGTTTTCCATCCAGTCCTCCCATACCTCTGGAGTCAGACCCTGTTCTTCTACAGTTGTGCTCATAAGTTTACATAACCTAGCAGAATTTGTAAGATGTGTAGCATTTTAAGGAAATGAGTGATCAGAGAAAACATATTACTGTTATTTTAAATGTTTCAAATTAAACTATTATGCATTACAAAATAGCACAATTATTAAAGAAACGATTGCAATAAGGGAAATAATAAAATGGTCCTGTTCAAAAGTTTGCATACCCTTGAATGCTTGGGCTGATAATATACACTCAAGTTGACACACACAGATTGAGATGTCAATGAAGGGTAAGTATACACATCTCTGCCCTGTTTGTAATTAGTGTCTGTGTATAAATAGTCAATGAGTTTCCTAGCATTTGAGAAACCCTTGTGCATTTCATCCAGGGCTGCACTGACTTTGGTGATAGCAGAGGGAAAGCAAAAGAATTGTCAAAGGATCTGCAAGCAAACATAGTTCAATTTTATAAATCAGGAAAAGGATATAAAAAGATATCCAAGAATTTAAAAATGCCAATCAGTACTGTTCAAACTCTGATCAAGAAATGGAAAATTATTGGTTCTGTTAATACCAAGGAAGAGCAAGAAAAATTTCAGACACTACCTCAAGGAAAATTTGTTTGGATATTCAGGGCCGGTGCTAGCTTTTTTTTGCTGCCTTGTGCAAACAATTACTGTGATGCCCCCCACCCACACACACACACACCCACCTCCATCAATCAGTCTCTGTCCCGTGCCCATCAAAAAAAAGCTCAACTCCCTCCAGCAATCTATATTTTTGAAAACTGACATCCCCATGGTTAAGGGAAGGGTATTAGGTACCTTAAGCAAAACTTACAGCCTCGCGCACACACACGCCCACACACACACACACAGTTCAATTATGCATTTATAAAATATTTTACATGAAAAAAGAACATTCAAAAGTACAGTCTTCTGAGGCAAAAATATCACTTACAACATGCATATTATATTTACATGCTCGGCTGTGGTGCCAACCAGAAAATCCTGCAAAAAAGACACTTGGAACTCCTATGGAATTAGATTTTTTTGTAATGTGTGCTGAGTGTGGGCTTGGCCCTCAGAAAGCTATAAATAAATGGAATTACCATTACAATATAGTAAACCTCCCATACCAAAACAACCCTAACTGCCACACTCAATCAGTAACAACCTTATCTATGAGAAGGTTACACTGCACATATTACTCCAGGCCCTAGAACACCAATACACTTCCTGTTAGGAAAACAGAACAAATCAGACTGCTATAGATCATTACAGATAAATTATATGGTAGCAGAATAACTCACCTTGGTCACACACAGAGGGGCGGATTTTAAGAGCCCTGCTCGCCTAAATCCGCCCAAATCCGGGCAGATTTAGGCGAGCAGGGCCCTGTGCGCTGGTGAGCCTATTTTACATAGGCCTACCGGCGCGCGCAGAGCCCCGGGACTCGCGTAAGTCCCGGGGTTTTCTGAGGGGGGCGTGTCGGGGGCGGGCCCGGTCGGCGCGGCATTTTGGGGGCGTGTCGGCAGCATTTTTGGGGCGGGCGTGGTTACGGCCCGGGGCAGTCCGGGGGCATGGCCGCGCCCTCCGGACCCGCCCCCAGGTCGCATCCCGGCGCGCTAGCGGCCCGCTGGCGCGCGGGGATTTACGCCTGCCTCCCGGGAGGCGTAAATCCCCCGACAAAGGTAAGGAGGGGGTTTAGACAGGGCCGGGCGGGTGGGTTAGGTAGAGGAAGAGAGGGGAAGGTAAGGGGAGGGCGTTAGAGGATTCCCTACCCAGCCTACCCAGGTTCCCTCGGAGGGAACCTGGGTAGGCTGCGCGGCTCGGCGCGCACCAGCTATACAGAATCGATAGCCTTGCGCGCCGATCCAGGATTTTAGCGGATACGCGCAGCTACGCGCGTATCTACTAAAATCCCGCGTACTTTTGCTGGCGCCTGATGCGCCAGCAAAAGTACGCCTATTCGCGCGGTCTGAAAATCTACCCCAGAGAACACAGACCCTGACCAAATACAAAATAAAAGACCAGAAAGTATAAATAGAAACATGCTGAGAAGAACTGAACTGGAACCTTCAACAAACCAGCAACAATGGAAAAACAGAAACATTACATTCTTCATAAAACTTTAAAAAATAAAATTAAGAAATATAAAACATCAATCATAATAGTAAAATCATAGTAATAAAAAGAATAAATATTTCAAACCAGGTAACAAATAGAATATCCAAAATTTCCCAAACATCAATAAAATATTTCAAAACATCTGATGAATACAAAAATCCAATAATTAAAATGTTCTAATATGTCCCAAAAAAAACCAATAAAATATTTCAAAACAGTAGAAACATCAAATTACACTCAATTAAAACTAATAAGGATTTTAAAAAAACCCTCCTGCTCTCTCCATACTTGGGATCTTTTGATTTCCATTCACCCTGAGATTGTCATGGATTGGGGAGGAAGGGCCATACAAACTTTATCTTCACACACACTCACATATACATATACTCACCTATATTTATTCTCTCACACTTCGGGCCATGGTGGAATGAGCTCCACCAAAGCCCCACCAGCCTCCTCCTCCCTTAAGTTCAGGCTCTGGTGGGATAAGCTCCACCACAGCCCCACGGGCTACTCTTTTCATCGGCCCCACCGGCCTTTCTGCAAAAGCGGGGGGGGGGGGGGAGTTGGAAAGCTGTGAGCACACACACAGCTAAAAGGGAAACTGCTGCGGCCTTTTCTCTTTTTTGGCCGCCAGCGGATTTAGCTCCACCTGCTGTGAACTTTTTTCATATTTGGCCGCTGGAGAGTTGATCTTTGCTGACAGCTCTACGGCCTCTCCTGCTGCCCCCCCCCCCCCCCAATCCCAGGTGAGCCACCTCATGCAATTGTTCCAGACCTGTGGATGTAAAGAAAAACGCAAGCAATTTTTACTAAAATACAGGCTTCTCTGAAACAAAGTGTGGTGTGTGTTTCAGCATGCACAATAAGGAGGTACCTGAACAAAAATGGCCTGCATGGTAGAGTTGCCAGAAAAAAGCCATTGCTGCACCAACCCCACAAAACCGCCCACTTACAATAAACCAAACGGCACCAAGAGAAGCCTCAAAACTTATGGAACAAAATAATTTGGTGTGAAAAGACCAAAATTGAACTTTATGGTCACAACCATAAACACTATGATGAGAAGCACGCCATTCCTACTGTGAAGAATGGAGGTTCAACTCTACTATTTTGGGGGAGTGTGAGCTACAGTGGCAAAATTGATAGCAGGATGAATGCAGCATCTTATCAGAAAATATTGGACAAGAATTTGCATTCATCAGCCAGGAAGCTGCACATATGGCGCACTAGGACTTTCCAACATGACAATATTCTGAAACATAAGGTCAAGTTGACCCTTCAGTGGCTGCAGCAGAAGATAGTGAAGGTTCTGGAGTGCCATCACAATCTCCTGACCTCAACATCATTGGGCCAGTTTGGGCAGAACTCAAATATACAATTCATTCTAGATTCACTGTATTGAGAGATGCTCGCTTGTTGGAACCAGCTGTGCTGTTGGACTGTGGAGTAGAGTTGGGTATTTCCGAAATGAATCTCATAACTCGTAAGGTATGAGTGGTTTGTGATATGTTTTTGGTCAACTTGAGCGGTTAGGGAAATTTGGGAAGGAATCATTACTGTTGTATACTTTGTTTTGTAATAGGTACACGTGAGTTGGACTACGTAAAGGAAGATGGAATTAGTATGTTAAAACGTGTTGAGTACGCTGAAAATTTGTGAAAGTTTAGCATTTGTGATTTATTCATAATTGTGCTTAATTGGAACTTGTATGAAGAATTTTAGGAGTTTATTTTTATTTCAGGTGGAGGTACCATTTATGTGGTGAACAGCTGCTGCTCTTGTTAAATCTGTGAAGGAAGTGAGTTTTGGATTGTATAGGATTATTGTGATGATGTTGGGTGGGATTTGATGTTTAATGTGTCTTTTTAATTTTGTCTTTATAAGAAATCAGCCACTGAGTTTTTTCGAAGTTGTGTTGTGCTCAAGTGGCTGGAGGCCTCGCTGACTTCCTGTTGAGTTGGGAGTGAATCGTCCCCTGAAGAAGCTGTGGCGAAACAAGGATCCTTGTTGGGACATGGTGTAGTGCTCCTATATGAAGATGGGACGTGGTGGAGCGTGTCTAGATGAAGAGAGCTCAAAGTTTTAGTAGAGACTTAGTCTGACAAATTGTACAGGAGTGAAAGTGATCCTGTAAAGATATATGATAAGATTTATTGAGGTTTTGTTAGATCAGTCTTATAATAAAGGGATGGTGGTACATAATTAGTGAGGACTGAAGTGTGAATATTTTGTGATGATATAGCCCTTATAACTTGTGTGGAGATTTTATTGGGTGGGGAGTGGTTGTGGTATGAATGAGTGTGTTTGGAATGGGATATTTTTAAGGTGTTGATTGTTAATTAATTGGTGCTATGGTGGGGCAGTAAAGCATGCTATGTTGCACATGTCTTTGTATTAATGATGTACCAATAGATACATTTGTGAGTTTACATTTGTGTAATTAAATTAATATATTTTCTAAATATATATTGGTGAATGTTATTGATAAATGATGTAAATTGATATTAATAAGATATATTAAAGTCTTTAGATTGCTGATATGAGTTTCCCTATGCATTTGTGTATTGATTTGAGCCAAGACAGTGGAAGAGAATCTTCACGCTTCCCACAGGATGGTTTTCTTGCTACAGGAACTAGGCTGGAAGGTGAATCTAGCCAAGAGCAATTTGCCGCCATCCCAGACCCTGGAGTATCTTGGGGTTTGATTTGATACAAGGCAAGTCGGAGTATTTATGCCAGAGTCTCAGATCCACACATTGATGCTGCGAGTTCGATCCCTGCGGAACTCTTTTCGTCCGACAATGTGGTCTTATCTATAGGTCCTGGGATGTTTGACTGCCTCATTAGAAGTGGTTCCCTGGGCGAGGGCACATATGCGCCCTTTTCAGCATGTGTTGCTCTCCCAGTGGAGTTCACAGTCGCAGAACTATAAGAACATAAGAAATTGCCATGCTGAGTCAGTCCAAAGGGTCCATCAAGCCCAGGATCCTGTTTCTAACAGAGGCCAAACCAGGCCACAAGAACCTGGCAATTACCCAAATACCAAGAAGATCCCATACTACTGATCCAATTAATAGCAGTGGCTATTCTCTAAGTAAACTTGATTAATAGCAGTTAATGGACTTCTCCTCCAAGAACTTATCCAAACCTTTCTTGAACCCAGCTACACTAACTGCACTAACCACATCCTCTGGCAACAAATTCCAGAGCTTAATTGTGCGTTGAGTGAAAAAGGATTTTCTCCGATTAGTCTTAAATGTGCTACTTGCTAACTTCATGGAATGCCCCTTAGTCCTTCTATTATCCGAAAGTGTAAATAACCGATTCACATCTATTTGTTCAAGACCTCTCATGATCTTAAAGACCTGTATCATATCCCCCCTCAGCCGTCTCTTCTCCAAGTTGAACAGCCCTAGCCACTTCAGCCTTTCCTCATAGGGGAGCTGTTCCATCCCCTTTATCATTTTGGATGCCCTTCTCTGTACCTTCCCCATCGCAACTATATCTTTTTTGAGATACGGCGTCCAGAATTGTACACAGTATTAAAGGTGTGGTCTCACCATGGAGTGATTATAGAGGCATTATGACATTTTCCGTTTTATTAACCATTCCCTTCCTAATAATTCCTAACATTCTGTTAGCTTTTTTGACTGCTGCAGCATATTGAGCTGACGATTTTAAAGTATTATCCACTATGATGCCTACATCTTTTTCCTGGGTGGTAGTTCCTAATATGGAACCTAACATCGTGTAACTACAGCAAGGGTTATTTTTTCCTATGTGCAACACCTTGCACTTGTCCACATTAAATTTCATCTGCCATTTGGATGCCCAATCTTCCAGTCTTGGAAGGTCCTCCTGTAAAGTATCACAATCCGCTTGTGATTTAACTACTCTGAATAATTTTGTATCATCCGCAAATTTGATAACCTCACTCGTCGTATTTCTTTCCAGATCATTTAGCTATATATTGAAAAGCACCGGTCCAAGTACAGATCCATGAGGCACTCCACTGTTTACCCTTTTCCACTGAGAAAATTGACAATGTAATCCTACTCTCTGTTTCTTGTCTTTTAACCAGTTTGTAATCCACGAAAGGACATCGCCTCCTATCCCATGACTTTTTAGTTTTCTTCGAAGCCTCTCATGAGGGACTTTGTCAAACGCCTTCTGAAAATCCAAATACACTACATCTACTGGTTCACCTTTATCCACATGTTTATTAACCCCTTCAAAAAAAATGAAGCAGATTTGTTAGGCAAGACTTCCCTTGGGTAAATCCATGTTGACTGTGTTCCATTAAACCATGTCTTTCTATATGCTCTACGATTTTGATCTTTAGAATAGTGATGAAACTGCTCCTTCCATTAGAGGTGAGATCCCAGTTGGACTGGTGGTTACATGCAGATGATCTCAGGAAGGGAATTTCACTGACAATGCCGGATTGGTTGGCATGAGCGGTTTGGAAGTCTGGATGATGCCCAACAATGAGACGACAGTGGCTTACATCAATCATCAGGGTGGAACCAAGAATCCGTGGCTATCGGAGAAGATAGATGCGCTTAAGGTGTGGGTGGAGCAGCATTTCCTAAGCATTTCCGCCTCTCTCATTGCTGGAAAGAACAATATCAGAGCTGATTTCCTCAGCAGGAGAAATTGGACCCAGGAGAATGGGAGCTGGCAGACGAGGCCTTTCAGCTCCTGGTGAACCACTGGGGCCTACCTGATCTAGTCCTCTTGGCGACCTTCAACAAAGCAAAGGTTCTATGCTGCTTCATTCGAAGGCAATGGGTATCGCTTCTTCAGTCGAACGCGATGGGTATCGACGCACTTGTTCAGAAGTGGTGCCCTTCTGTATGCGTTTCTGCCCTGTCCTCTGATAAGCAGGCTGGTCCAGAAGACTGCAAGTCAAACCAACTCCGTCATTTTAGTGGCTCTGGATTGGGCTTGAAGGCCATGGCACGCCAATCTCCAGAGAATTCTGGTGGGCAGTCCCCTCTAGCTTCTGTCTCAGATGGATTTGTTACATCAGGGACCCATTCTGCACAAGGATCCAGGTCGATTCTATCTTATGGTTTGGCCATTGAAAGAGCTCGGTTGTGGAAGCGGGGTTTTTCTCCCGCAGTAATTTCCACTCTTCTTTGGGCCCAGAAATGTTTCTACTTCTCTAGCCTATATTAGAGTTTGGAGGGTCTTTGAGGCCTGGTGTTCTGAGCAAGGTACTCAACTGCTCAAGGTGGATATTCCTTTGATTTTGGAGTTTTTACTAGACAGTTTGCTTAAGGGTTTGGCCCTTAACACCTTGAAGGTTCAAGTTTCAGCCCTGGCTTATTATAGGGGGAGAGTCAATGGAGGGTCTTTGTCTTCCCATCCAAACGTGACCCATTTCTTGCAGGAAGCTAAGCATCTTCCACCCCTGCCCCCCCCCCCCCCCCCCCCCCAATTGAGGTTTACAGTGCCTCTATGGGACCTTAACTTGGTCCTCAAATTTTTTGCAGGTTCGACTTTTTGACTGCTGCATACTCTTTCCTTGTGGCTGCTTACTTTGAAGACAGTTTTTCTGATAGCAATCTGTTTGGCACATCAGGTCTCTGAGCTGCAAGCTCTTTCCTGCCATGAGCCTTCTCTCTCTATGAATCCAGGTGTGGTTCAACTTCAGTCTGTGCCCTTCTTTTTGCCCAAAGTGGTTTCGGACTTTTGTTTGAATCGGTCCATTTCTCTGCCTGCCTTGGACAGGGACAGAGATGAAGCTGAGTACCACCTTTTTGCATTCCTTGGATGTCAGGCATCATTTACTGTTTGTGCTCCATGGGGGAGGTAAGCAGGGCGCACCAGCAACATAGGCAACAATTACCCACTGGGTTAAGGAGGTCATTACGGCAACCCCTACACCCCGATCACCCATGTAAGAGACCTCGGAGTAATCCTCGACCACCGTATGAATCTTAAGAAATCCATTAACAACACAACCAAAGACTGTTTTTATAAACTACAAGTTCTGAAAAAACTCAAACCCCTCCTCCACTTCCATGACTTCAGGATGGTCCTCCAAACCACACTTTTTGCCATGATAGACTATTGCAATGCTCTCCTCCTGGGTCTTCCCTCCTCCACCACCAGACCATTACAGATGCGCCAGAATACTGACCAACTCTAGCCGAGTAGCTCATATCACGCCCATACTCTGGAACCTACACTGGCTTCCAATAAACTTCAGAATTCTACACAAGTCTCTCACCATTATCCATAAATCCATCCATAAACAGCTCCAGCTCGACCTTCAGATCCCTCTCAAGCTTCACACCTCCACTAGACCCATCAGAGAAGCATACAAAGGAAACCTGTAAGTCCCCCCAACAAAAGCCACACTTCACGCAGCCACTAAAGAACGGGCATTCTCAACAGCGGGACCTGCCATATGGAATGCCATGCCCTCGGACCTCAGACTAGAACCCTGCCTCCCAACATTTCGGAAAAAACTCAAGACTTGGCTATTCCTTCAAGCATTCCCATAACCTCAGAAACCTCAAAATGCCACCTAGACATACCTAGCTATACCCAATCATACTCAAACAGTCCGGCACCTGCTGCCAGTCTAGTTGCTATTTAGCTTGTCTATCCTTTGTTTTCTGGCTACCTCAGCCTCCCAAGTTCTACCCCCTTGTTTAATGTAACTTTGCTTCTTGTAAAATGGTTTGTTTTACCCCTTGTTCTGTGTAAACCGATGTGATATGACATTTGTCATGAAGGTCGGTATAGAAAAGAGTTAAATAAAATAAAATAAATAAAACCTATGTGGCTGCTGAGGTTGCCTTACTGAAACAGATTAGACCACTTTCCACAAGGGTTCAGGCAGTATCATAGGCAAAACTTCATTTGTTGTCATCTGCTGAAATTTGCCACATGGCGACATGGTCATCTTTGCACACCTTTTCCAAGCATTACCACTTGGATGTTAGGGTTAGGGGGGATAAATCGTTTGTGCAGGCAGTATTGACTGAACCGCTGGCAGCCTCCTGCCCCTTTTGAGATTAGCTTTGGTACATCCCACTTGTTGGGATTGACCTTCCCAAACGTTGAAGAAGGAGAAATTACTACCTACTTGATAATTTCCTTTCTTCTAGTAAGGGCAGGTCAATCCCAGACCCACCCTCAGCTGCTGATGTTTAAATTTGTGGTTAGCCTTTCTTCGGGCGAGCTATGCAAGATATTGTGTGAAGAGGAGAACTGCGAGTAAAACCTTTTTGATATATCTGAGGGGACACCCAGCTGGATACTTCACTCTGGGAGAGAGATACTGTTGGGAACTGTATCTCTCTTGGCTCAAACTGGAACAGTGGTTATGAAAATAAGTCTGTCTATTTCTTGGATCATAGAATAGATTTTTTTTTAATGTTATTTTTAGAGCTACTAAACTCATTGTAAGGAATTTTGGAGATGCACCAAAAAGCTTTGGCTGTTGGTGCAGAAATGTATTTGAAATTTCCTTGTAAATGTTTGATTAAGTACATTTTCTATGAATCCTCACAGTTTACATTTAAAAGTTATCCTAAGCAGATAGGTATGCTGTAGAGTGTGTTAGCAGGTGATGTGATTTATAGGGTGTTAGTGTACAGCTTGATGTAGTTTTTGTTAAATAAATCTATTACCAGACTTTAGCTTTTTGTTCTTTTTCTTTCCTTTTGTGTTCCTAATTCCCAATTTTTCTTTCTTGGATCTCCCACATTTGGGGACTAGATGAGAGGTTTACAAGGGATGACACTGATTTCTCTTTGTATAACCCCACTTCTTCAATCTTCACTTGAGAAAGGGGCACAACTTGGATGCTGCTGATGCCAGACAGAATGCAGCATAGTCCTGGTGAATATTCAGAATGGGGAAGGCTAGTGCTTCTAGACTCTGGAGTATCAGAGTAACAGTTCAGAAAATAAAAATCTTCACGCACCAGAATGTTGTTCCAATCATATACAAATTTATTGATGCAAAACAAAAGACTGGTTGAGTTGAGAAAAATGTCGTCTTCAAGAATTACAGACCAGACCAGAACAAAACAAAACAGTCACAAATACAACTTCCCAGGGTTCCTTTGGCTTTCCATGCTTCCTAGACTTCCCTAGCAACAGATATGGGCATCTCTGTTGCTGCTTCAGACTCTCTGTTATATCTGCAGTCTTTCCAATTTCCTAGGATGATGCCACTCTTCTAAGATTAGGAAAGCAGACTTTTGGTTCCAGTCTCTTCACATCATAGTAGAACTGGACACAAATGGCACTGTTTGTGTCCAGTTCTACTATGTAGAACTGGACACACTATGTCACTAGTATAGTAGACTCTTTCTCTTCCTCAGGGAGCATAAAAGATAATCCAGTTTCCCTGTTCACTCCTTCCAGAGAGCAGACTAGTCTGCAGCTGTCACTCTTCAGCACCTTCTTTCAACTTACATATATATAGAAACATAGAAATGACGGCAGAAGAAGACCAAACTACCCAGCAAGCTTTCACACTTTTTTCTTTTTTTTTTCTCTCACTTATCTGTTACTCTTGGCCCCCATCAGCAACCCCCTGGTTCCAGTTTCCTTCCACCCCCGCCATCAATGTAGAGAGCAGCGCTGAAGCTGCATCCAAGCGAAGCATCCAGCTCAATTGGTCAGGGGTAGCAACTGCTGCAATAAGCAAGTTACTCCTACGCTTATTTGTTTACCCAGCTTGTGCCATTCAGTCCTTGTTGGTTGTTGTCTGAATATAATTCCGCTTTTCTTTATTCCCCCTGCCGTTGAAGCAGTGCATTGCTCTGGATATGTATTCCCAGTGAAGTATCAGGCTTAATTGATTCAGGGTAATAACCGCCGTAACAAGCAAGCTACTCCCATAATTATTTGTTTACACAGACTATATAATTCACTCCTTGTTGGTTGTTGCCTGAATATAATCCTCTTTTCCTCTCCCCTCCCCCTGCCATTGAAGCAGAGAGCTATGCTGGATATGCACTGAAAATGAAGTATCAGTCTTTCCCCCCTGCCGTTGAAGCAGAGAGCTATGCTGGATATGCATTGAAGTGTAGTATCAGACTTACTTGGTTTGGGGTAGTAACCGCTGCAACAAGCAAGCTACTCCCTGTTTTTTTTGTGAATGCAAATCCTTTTTTTCCACATTTCCTCTTGCCGTTGAAGCATAGAGCAATGCTGGAGTTGCATTGACAAGGGAGTATGTTTATTGAATAAGGGTATTAAACTCCAGATAGTAGCCGTCATTCCCGCAAACTACCCCCATGCCTCTTCTCTTCATTCACATCCTTTAGACTTTATGGATCCACAGTATTTATCCCATGCCCCTTTGAAGTTCTTCACCCTTTTGGTCTTCACCACTTCCTCCGGAAGGGCGTTCCAGGCATCCACCACCCTCTCCGTGAAGAAATACTTCCTGACATTGGTTCTGAGTCTTCTTCCCTGGAGTTTCAAATCGTGACCCCTGGTTCTGCTGATTTTTTTCCAGTAGAAAAGGTTTGTCATTGTCTTCAGATCATTAAAACCTTTCAAGTACATAAGAACATAAGAAAATGCCATACTGGGTCAGATCAAGGGTCCATCAAGCCCAGCATCCTGTTTCCAACAGTGGCCAATCCAGGCCATAAGAACCTGGCAAGTACCCAAAAACTAAGTCTGTTTCATGATACCATGTAACCATTGCTAATGGCAGTGGCTATTCTCTAAGTGAACTTAATAGCAGGTAATGGACTTCTCCTCCAAGAACTTATCCAATCCTTTTTTAAACACAGCTATACTAACTGCACTAACCACATTCTCTGGCAACAAATTCCAGAGTTTAATTGTGCGTTGAGTAAAAAAGAACTTTCTCCGATTAGTTTTAAATGTGCCCCATGCTAACTTCATGGAGTGCCCCCTAGTCTTTCTACTATCCGAAACAGTAAATAACCGATTCACATCTACCCGTTCTAGACCTCTCATGATTTTAAACACCTCTATCATATCCCCCCTCAGTCGTCTCTTCTCCAAGCTGAAAAGTCCTAACCTCTTTAGTCTTTCCTCATAGGGGAGTTGTTCCATTCCCCTTATCATTTTGGTAGCCCTTCTCTGTACCTTCTCCATCGCAATTATATCTTTTTTGAGATGCGGCGACCAGAATTGTACACAGTATTCAAGGTGCAGTCTCACCATGGAGCGATACAGAGGCATTATGACATTTTCCATTTTATTCATCATTCCTTTTCTAATAATTCCCAACATTCTGTTTGCTTTTCTGACTGCCGCAGCACACTGCACCGACGATTTCAATGTGTTATCCACTATGACACCTAGATCTCTTTCTTGGGTTGTAGCACCTAATATGGAACCCAACATTGTGTAATTATAGCATGGGTTATTTTTCCCTATATGCATCACCTTGCACTTATCCACATTAAATTTCATCTGCCATTTGGATGCCCAATTTTCCAGTCTCACAAGGTCTTCCTGCAATTTATCACAATCTGCTTGTGATTTAACTACTCTGAACAATTTTGTGTCATCTGCAAATTTGATTATCTCACTCGTCGTATTTCTTTCCAGATCATTTATAAATATATTGAACAGTAAGGGTCCCAATACAGATCCCTGAGGCACTCCACTGTCCACTCCCTTCCACTGAGAAAATTGCCCATTTAATCCTACTCTCTGTTTCCTGTCTTTTAGCCAGTTTGCAATCCACGAAAGGACATCGCCACCTATCCCATGACTTTTTACTTTTCCTAGAAGCCTCTCATGAGGAACTTTGTCAAACGCCTTCTGAAAATCCAAGTATACTATATCTATCGGTTCACCTTTATCCACATGTTTATTAACTCCTTCAAAAAAGTGAAGCAGATTTGTGAGGCAAGACTTGCCCTGGGTAAAGCCATGCTGACTTTGTTCCATTAAACCATGTCTTTCTATATGTTCTGTGATTTTGATGTTTAGAACACTTTCCACTATTTTTCCTGGCACTGAAGTCAGGCTAACCGGTCTGTAGTTTCCCGGATCGCCCCTGGAGCCCTTTTTAAATATTGGGGTTACATTTGCTATCCTCCAGTCTTCAGGTACAATGGATGATTTTAATGATAAGTTACAAATTTTTACTAATAGGTCTGAAATTTCATTTTTTAGTTCCTTCAGAACTCTGGGGTGTATACCATCCGGTCCAGGTGATTTACTACTCTTCAGTTTGTCAATCAGGCCTACCACATCTTCTAGGTTCACCGTAATTTGATTCAGTCCATGTGAATCATTACCCATGAAAACCTTCTCCATTATGGGTACCTCCCCAACATCCTCTTCAGTAAACACCGAAGCAAAGAAATCATTTAATCTTTCCGCGATGGCCTTATCTTCTCTAAGTGCCCCTTTAACCCCTCGATCATTTAACGGTCCAACTGACTCCCTCACAGGCTTTCTGCTTCGGATATATTTTAAAAAGTTTTTACTGTGAGTTTTTGCCTCTAAGGCCAACTTCTTTTCAAATTCTCTCTTAGCCTGTCTTATCAATGTCTTACATTTAACTTGCCAATGTTTATGCTTTATCCTATTTTCTTCTGTTGGATCCTTCTTCCAATTTTTGAATGAAGATCTTTTGGCTAAAATAGCTTCTTTCACCTCCCCTTTTAACCATGCCGGTAATCGTTTTGCCTTCTTTCCACCTTTCTTAATGTGTGGAATACATCTGGACTGTGCTTCTAGAATGGTATTTTTTAACAATGACCACGCCTCTTGGACATTTTTTACTTTTGTAGCTGCTCCTTTCAGTTTTTTTCTAACAATTTTTCTCATTTTATCAAAGTTTCCCTTTTGAAAGTTTAGCACGAGAGCCCTGGATTTGCACACTGTTCCTTTTCCAGTCATTAAATCAAATTTGATCATATTATGATCACTATTGCCAAGCGGCCCCACCACGTTACCTCTCTCACCAGGTCCTGTGCTCCACTGAGAATTAGATCTAAAATTGTTCCCTCTCTCGTCGATTCCTTAACCAATTGCTCCATAAAGCTATCATTTATTCCATCCAGGAACGTTATCTCTCTAGTGTGACCCGATGATACATTTACCCAGTCTATATTGGGGTAATTGAAGTCTACTATACAGAAACAGTTAATGAAAAAATGTGCAACGAACCACACTTGTCTCACAAAACACGTTGCAAACAAATTTGAAAATTTTATGTGCTTAGGAATTTATCTCACAATGTGGACCATCATACCACCCTTGGTTGGTTTAGGCAGTAAGCCACGCTTTCAACCATAACAGGTCATATTTAATCATCGGTCCGGAATAGTCTATTAAATTCCTTTTAGATTTCTTCAATTTTCTACTTTATTAAATTTACTTTTTTTATCGTTTTTTGTCCATTTATAATAAAATGTTTTTAACTGAGTAAGAAGCGGAATTGCCTTACTTGTGCGGAGCGCCTCCGCGCTTCCGAGATAGTGCCTTCACTCACTTGTGCAGAGCGCCGCCGCGCTTTCAAGACTTCAATTTCAATGCTGCCGCGCTTAAAAGGCAGCAAATTCCGATCGAGGGTGCTCGTGTGACTTGGAGCTCCTGTAGTCCAATTCCGATCGAGGGTGCTCGTGTGACTTAGAGCTCCTGTAGTCCGACGTACGTTTCGCAGTTGTGCTGCTTCAGGGACTCTGTCCTAATCGGAAGGGTTAGGCGCGTTCAGTCGCCTAATGCTCTTACCGGCATTCTGCCATTATTACTGCACTACCAATTTGCACTACCAATTATTACTGCACTACCAATTTGGTTAGCTTCCCTAATTTCTGAAGGTCTGTATCATATCACCTCTGCTCCTCCTTTCCTCCAGGCTGTACATATTTAGATTCTTCAATCTCTCCTCATAAGTCATTCAATGAAGACCCTCCACCTTTTTGGTCGCCCTTCTCTGGACTGCTACCATCCTGTCTCTGTCCCTTCGGAGATACGGTCTCCAGAACTGAGCACAGTACTCTAGGTGAGGCCTCACCAAGGACCTGTACAAGGGGATAATCACTTCCCTTTTCTTGCTCAATATTCCTCTCTCTATGCAGCCCAGCATTCTTCTGGCTTTAGCTATCGCCTTGTCACAGTTTCGCCAACTTCAGATCGTTAGACACTATCACCCCAAGGTCTCTTTCCTGCTCCGTGCACACCAGTCCCCCCTCCCCCCCCCCCCCCCCCCCCCATCGAATACTGTTTTGGATTTCCACACCCCATATGCATGACTCTGCACTTCTTGGCATTGAATCTCAGCTGCCATATCTTTGACCACTCTTCCAGCTTCCTTAAATCCCGTCTCATTCTCTCCACTCCTTCTGGCGTGTCCACTCTGTTGCAGATCTTAGTGTCATCCGCAAAAAGACAAACCTCACCTTCTATCCCGTCCGCAGTGTCGCTCACAAAGATATTGAACAGGACCGGTCCCAATACCGATCCTTGCGGCACTCCACTTAACACTGCTCTCTCTTCAGAGTAAGTTCCATTTACCATCACACATTGTCTTCTGTCTGTCAACCAGTTTGCAATCCAGGCCACCACCTTGGCACTCACTCCTAAGCTTCTCATTTTATTCACCAGCCTCCTGTATGGGACCGTATCAAAAACTTTGCTAAAATCCAAGTAGATGACATTGAGCGCTCTTCCACAATCCAATTCCTTAGTCACCCAATCAAAAAAGTCTATCAGATTTGTCTGATAGGACCTTCCCTTGGTGAAACCATGCTGCCTCTGGTCCATCAATTCTACTGCTTGTAGATAGTTCACAATTCTTTCCTTCAGCAGTGACTCCAATATCTTTCCCACCACCGAGGTGAGGCTAACCAGCCTGTAGTTTCCAGCCTCTTGTCTGCTCCCGCTCTTGTGAAGCGGGACCACTGTCGCTCTTCTCCAGTCGCTCGGCACCACTCCCGTTTCGAGGGAGCTATTGAACCTGTCACACAGCGGAACCGCCAGCACATCTCTGAGCTCCCTCAGTATCCTGGGATGAACCTCATCAGGCCCCATGGCCTTTGTCCAGTTTTCCTAGCTCTTCCCATACATTCTCTTCCGTAAACAGAGTTTCATCCATTCCGCTTCTCTCCAGTTTCTTGTTGACTAGTGTCTGTCCTTCAGCATCTTCTTTAGTGAACACCGAACTGAAGTATTTGTTTAATAATTCTATTAATCCTCTAGGGGTCCTACTTTAAATATTAATGAAACTTGCAAAACGTCTGCCATCTGGGATGACTTTCAGAAATAGCACTGAACTCATTTATACCATCTCTGTAAGGAACCTGCATGTCCTTACATAATGAGGGCAATTTTCAAACTGCCCACAGAATTGAAAAGTACTTTGTACCCAAGGACTTTTCACTAATTTACAAAGAGATATATTTCCCATTAGAAAATTATCAAAGAAAAAGTACCCACACAACTTTGCACCTACCTTTTGTGCAGGTATTTTTTTCCAGGTAAAAGTGAGTTTGTACTTTTGAAAATTCACAAGTACACATATACTTGCAAGCATCTCCACTCCCAGAAATGCTCCTTTCACTGTAGGTAAAATCATATGCATAGTGCCACTATGAGCACATTTTTATCTGTACACCAGGTAGGAAATTTTCAAATATCCCATTTCCCCGGGTCAGTAACTATTAACCTGTCGACATGGGTTTTGAAAAATTGTCCTCTATGGAGATAATTTTGTGATATTGTGCATAAGTTACACTAGTTTTCAGAGTGGACTCCCAAGTATAAATCCATTTTGAAAATATTCCCACTAAATATATCCATATACACTTATACCTGCTAAAGTGTGTACAGACCTTTTTCATGAAAATGTATACACATACTTTTGGAAATCTAAAAGTATGCATGGAAATACAAACCCCTTCCCAACCCCATCCTAGGAAGTCCTTCTACTCTGCCGGGTAAAACTATGCATGACACATACATATAAGTTTACCTGCATATCAGGCAGGCAATTTTGTAAAAGTATTTTATATGCCATTTCTGCATATAAAATACTATTTTATTCACAGAACTCCCTTTGAAAATTACCCTTAATATGTTTAAATTTGGATTGTATGACTCTTTTCTTATGTCAAGTTTTTTTCTTGATATATATTAAGTCCTATGAGGATAACTTTCAAAACTGCTTGCCCATATATGCATGTATATGGACACACAGCAATTTACTACTGAATTTTATAATCTCTGCACAGATAATATGCAGAGATTATAAAATCCGAGAACATATATGTGTATACATGCTCATGTATGTAAAAACGGCAATCTGCGCAAGTTCAGACTTATCTGGAAAAGCAATGATTCTTATCCGGATAAGTTCCAATTTATACAGCTAAGTAGCAGCACTTAGCCGAGAAGTCTGAAAAGTGCTACTTATCTGTATAATTGGCACTTTTAGGATTTATCCAGGTATGTAAGAGAGCTAGATTGTTGCGTAGGAGGTGGATCCTTGGGCTGAGGTGGAGTTGACGCAACCAGTTGGCGAGGGCCTACGGGTCCCCACCATCAGCAGGCGGTGTGAGCTGAAGCTGGAGGCCACTGGAGCTTCACCTATACCAGCCCACATTCCCCTTGGGTTGAGCCTTCGGGTGCCGGGGCCGGCAGGACTTAGGCAGGCCTCAAGGTTAAGTACAGGTAGAAGATGGTTCAGCCCAGAGACAGCAGGTGGCGTGGTCCTATCCTGGACAGGATGTGGAATAGGAACTCAAGCACCAAGGGACAAGAAGGAACTGAAGGTGCCTGAGCAAAGGAAGGCCGAAGCCTTAATAGTCCGTGTCCAGAGGATCGGGACAGAGGTGTCACTGTCAAGCTTGAATGGAAGCTGGCGGCACTTGGAAAGTGTAGCAAGCAACATGGAACTCTGGACTCAAGAAAGTCTGAGGCGAAGTTGTACGTAGCAATGGTCAAGGCACGGAGAAAGCAGGCGTGGTCAGATATAGCAATGGTCAAGTCTTGGAGAAGGCAGGAGAGGTCAGGCGTAGCAATGGTCAAGTCTTGGAGAAGGCAGGCGAGGTCAAGCGGGCTTGGAGAAGGCAGGCGAGGTCAGGCGTAGCAGAGGTCAGGCTTGGAGAAGGCAGGCGAGGTCAAGCATAGCAGAGGTCAGGCGTAGCAGAGGTCAGAACCAGGTAGTCGATCCAGTAGACAGACGCGATGAACACAAGGAACAGGAACTAGGAATCAGCGGAACAAGACAAGCGCAAGGCAACTAGAACTCGGAAACTGGAACAGGAGACCAAGGTGACCTGTTGCAAAGACAACGCTGAGGAGCGCTGCATGAGCTTTTATATGTTGAGGGAAGTGACATCAACATCCAGGTTCTGCAACCAGGTTCCCGCTGTGGGCCCTTCAAAGGTTTCACTGGTGCGCATGTGCGTGCCTAGGGAGGGGCGCAGCGCCGCCGGCGGCGTCTCTCTGCGAACCCTGCGGAGAAGCCCGACGGATGGAGGCATCCTGGCTGGAGGTCCCAGGAAGCAGAGCAGGGCCGGAGGTGCTGGTGGAAGTCCGAGGTCGAGACTGGTAACCCACCACCGCAGCCACGAGGAACTGGAGCCTGAAGCTTGTGTAGAGAGGTGAGAGGGCTGCACCGCGGGGCTGCCACAGGTGGCGAGCATAACATAGATAAGTCTAAAAAAAAGGGCTATTTATCTGGATAAATTCAAATTTGTTCACCTAAGTAGCAGCAAAGGTGCTACCTAGCTGGATAAAGTTGGAATTTAGCCGGATACGTTTGCGCAAATGATGTACACTTGTATTTGTATTTTGAATCGATACATGAATAGATCTTACTTGCATTATTTAGATGCATTTACCCCCCCATAAGTTGGCTTTTATATGTGTAAGTCAGGATTTTATAATATGTGCGCTGCAATGAAATTACCAGTTTTACCAGTCTATCAATTTGCCCAATTCATCTCCTGTCTCTTCAACCTGAAGTTCCCTATGTCACCCAGATCCCTCACCCAGTCATTTTTTCACTTTTAATATGTTTATGACCACTTATGCCAGATATTGAGCATAAGTAAATATACACAAGCAGAAGACTTACACGCATCACTTTGGCAAGCTGCAAAATAGCAATATACGCACATGTATTTTGGTCTCTCCCCAGAATGCCCAAACCTGCCCCTTTTTTATACGTGCAAATTTACTCTCAGTCTATGATTTATGCTCGTATTTGTGGGTTTTAAAATAGCATATATTCAAGCATGTGCTATTTTTTACGCATGCATTTTTTGAAAATTCACCTCAATAATTACAAAATTTAAAAAACTTGCTATTAGCTAAGGTAATGATATGCAGAGCATGTGCTTATGGCCAAATTTTCGAATGTGCACATTAAGTTTATCATGCATATTAGTAGGAAAATTATGATAGAGCAATAATACAAGCTGTACACTACATTGTTTACTGTCTCTGCATTATTTTGAGCATATGCTTTTCTCCCAGCTTCTATCCCCTTCCAAAATATATAAAAAGCAGGTAAACACTTACCCTCACTGTCCATGCTACATGCAGAGAAGGGAGGGCAATTGGACTTGAGTGTGGAAGATTTGTTTGATGGGGAAAAAGTGAATGCTGAATAGGGATATGTAGGGGAAAAGTTGTATGTTTCATTTTGGTTTTCTTGAGTTTTTTTCATTATGCTCTTAAATCTTATTTTGTTTCATTTCATTTAGTTATTTTTGCACATAAATTTTATTTTACATGTGTAAATATGATTATATGCGCATAAAAAATGAATGCCTGTAAAGTAATGAAAGAAAATAAAATGAATACACATCCCTGTTGTTGAACAGTTTAATGTGCTGTGTCTTGGGCTTATTGTTTCTACTAGTGCTTCCCTTCCTTCCTATTGTTTGATTTTTGTCTTCTGGCATGCTTGTAAGATTGTCTACCTTTTTATTTCAGTTTGTTTGCAAAAGAGTAGTCACAGAGAAGAGCAGGGAGGTTAGAAGAGGATGAGACAGTCTGGGTGAATGGGTGTGCTAGGAGTATGATTGCTGACATTGTGCTTGGAAGGCCAAATATCGAGATGAGGATGAGCAGGAGAGGATAGGTCATAATAGCCAGCCAAAGCAGTGGAGTACAGGTCATGCCAAAGAAGGTAAGGTAAAGCAATAGTGCAATGATAGAGGAGAGAAGACAAGGAGCAGAAGAGAGGAAGCTTCACAGCACTCACCTGCATTGCAAGAACAGGACAAGAAGGAGGACTGAGCACCAGTAATGATGCAGAACCAAGGGCACACTTATAGATGGTCAAGAATAGCCAAAAGGAGAACAAAAAAAACTGCTGACAATTTCAGCATTCTGTGTAGCAAAAATTCAACATGGAAGTTTTTGGCTGAAATGTAATGCGTCAAGAACACTCTGGTGGTACAAGCCAGCAGCTTACGAATGCCACCCAGGACATCAAATTTGACATCAACCCCACAGCTGCAGGTGTCTCTTCAGGGAGAAGACAGCCAGGATAATGTGGCATCTGAGCACGACAGGAGGTGGAGATCCTTCTTATTGGCTGAGCAGGCTGGAGGAAAGGATCTGTGCCATTATGGGACTGGAAGTTATATTCAGGATCACTAGGGGCCTGGATATTGCAGAAGAACTGAATGACAAGATAGCAGCTCATTAGCTTACAATCCCAAAATAAGGTGTAATGTGTGGGATTGCACCCATCTCTAAACAAGATGGTTAGTCTTAGATGCTCATTATGTTGACTGAAAGGTGGAGGGGAGAGTATCCAGGAGGGGACAACCATGGAAGCGGGTGGCAAGTGTCAGTAGAACAAGTGGGATGTATGTGCTTCATCACCTATACTTACCTGCTGCTTCTTACTTTCACAGGTGCAACTGCTGTGTAGAACGCACAAACTGCTCCAGCCCCAGCCAGGACCATGCAAGTAGAAGAGGCCAAATGTAATCACTTTGGGGAATTAGAGTAGGAGATTGAGTCTCTGGTTCCTGAACCTGTATCAGAGTTCCATATTCAGCATGTCAGACCTGAAGACCAGATAGATTTGACATGGCGTCAGTAGCAGAGTTCCCGTGTTGATAGACACCCCATATTAGCCACCGACAGCTAAACTCTATTAATACCTGGGCAAATTCATGCTGCAGAGATCATGGAGGTTCACACCATCTCTGCTTGCTGGCCAGCTATTCATGGTGGAAAAACAGAGCCTGCACAATACAGTCCCACAGAAGCTTCAAGTCTCTAGGAAAGATGTGTTTGCAGACTCACTGGATGCAGGTATTGCTGAAGAGAACTGCCTCTATTGCAAAACTTGTTTTTTCATAAGCATTTGAAGATCGGGTTTTTCATGCTGGCATTTTGACAACTTTTGTTTTTTTGTTTTTCCCTTTTCTTCATTCAGACATCATTTTATTTGTAGAGAATTGATTTTGTTGAAGGGGACTGAAGATGGGACCTGGTTGGACTTGATATTTTTATTATGTTATGGAAATATTGTTTGGGTTTTTATTGATTTGTTAGTGGGAGGCATGTGAGTGCTATTTTATATGAATGTTAGGGGAGAGTATTTGTTCTTTAATGTTATTGTGAGTACTGTGTAATTGAATTTTTGCTTTATTGTTTTCATTTGATATTGGGAGGTATGTTGAGTTGTTTTTGTTAATGTTGTAGTTGCAGGAATTTGTATTATATTTGTGACTGTTCTGTAACTCAGAATTCTTTATAAAATTAAGTGTGTAATAAATATTTTAAATATATACGTTCACAGACAATGTGACAAGGCGCTGAACAGTTTAATAGGGAGCATTGGTATGTGGATAGACTGACAACATGTATCTCCAACCTCAACCTCATCATTTGGCAGGGCTTTAACATCCTGTGAAGAGCAACCCCTTGCTTAGCACTTTCTCTGAGTCCATACAACCCACTTTTTGCAGCAGCCTAGGTATCGGAGGACCACAGACCAGAGGTGGAAAGCCTAAAGCTAGACATCTGTTCAGTGGGTGCAAGAAGTCACTTATTGCACCCCATAGCTGAAGAGCCAGTGGAGCATGAAAGTTCCCTTTGATGCTTCACTGCTGAAGAAGTGTCTCTTTTGAACCTTCTGACTATCAGTAACTAACAAGTTGTACCAATGATCTGCTTTGCTTGTGTCATATCTTCTATTGCATAAGAGAATGATGGTCATATTATGTTGTCTTATATATATCCTACCTCATCTGTTTTACTGTTGTCTTTTATGCTGTGTTCAACATTTCAGCTGTGTTATATGGTTTAATACAAGCATTTTGTTTTGGAAAGAGCTATGGTTGTTTTGTGTAGAACTGGATGTTAGCAGATGGAATCTTTCTTACACATCACTTTTTCCCACCGAGATGACTGAGGGGGTGGATAAGAAAGGAGAAGGAGGAGAAATATGGAAAGGTGCAAGGGAGAAGAGGTTGTCTCCACTTTCTTACACCTTGCTATCCCTCTTCCCATTCTCCTTGGACATTGGGAACCTACCACCTGTTATGTACTAGGCCACTGTACTTCAGACCCTATATCACCTGCTATCCAAACCTTCCATTCTGCAAAGCCAGTATAGACCTCTCCTTCTTGTCAAGATCCACCCCTTGATTCCTTCTTCCATCCATGATGACCTCATGAGTTAGAGCTAATGCAAGGTGAGCAGCTGGCATTCAAGAGGAAAATAGGTGGTATTGGTATCCTGGGCCAGAAAACCAGAGATGCTGTCACCTTCTTACATTTATCTACTATCTCTTTCTTCCTTTTTGTCCTGTAGACTAGTCCATACAGGTGGGATGTATCCCCTGGCCAACAGATGGAGGCAGAGACAAAAATTCAAGAGCTGACCTCACTCCCTATAAAAGCCTGGTGCTGCCTCAACTCCTCAGTATGTCTCTGCCTCAGCAGATGTGCAGACTTGTGGACTGGTGCTTTAACAGATAGATGGATTCTTAGTAATTTATTCCTGTGGTGTCTTCAGCAGCAGGAGCTGCAATCTGGACTTCCAGGAAAACAAACAAGAGCCTTGAAATATCCTGGTAGAAGCAAAAAGCCCAGGAGAACAGTTAGAGAGCCTTAAATACGGGCAAAAGGTCCTGTATGCCCTGCTGGAAGCAGAAGCCCAGGAAATGGGTCCTGGTGGAAGTGATCTCCCAGGATAACAAGCATAGGGCCTGATTTCCCTTGTTGAATTGTGCTCCCAGGACAGCAGACAGTAGTACCTGATTTGTTCCTGGTATGAGCAGGAATCGAAGAATAAGATGACACCACAGGTAAGGCTAAGGAAATCAGCATGTCAGGTTAGATAAGAGAATGTTGGTATGTTTTACCTAGGCTATCATACCCATTTAGCTTTGTGAGCCAGCTTTGGGTAAAGGTATCTATGCTCAGTAAATAGAGTAACAAGTCCACAGCTGTGAAAAATTCCTGTGAGGGTATTTTATCAACAAGCAAGCAAGGCCAATTAGGAGTTGCAGAAGTGCTAATGAGAAGGCTGTGCTGCTGACTGCCTGTTGTCTGATTTCCTCCCTGGAACTCTAGTAACCCCCTGGGCTGGATTCAGATGCACAGCTGCAGATTATAGTCCTGGAACCTGGTTGTGTAATCCAAGTTCTATTGCCCTTTCTTACTCCAGCTCCTGGCCAGGTTCTGGGTTTTAGAAGGTTCAGTACCTTGTTAAAAATATAAAAATCTCTTAGAGCCTATAGAAGGTTCTAATGGAGTAAGAGGAAGGCAATGGTACCCAGTCTTGAGGCAGGCTCAATAGCATCTCACCTGCTGACTGTGCCAAAAAAATGTTTTTCTGTGTGTGGGGTTTTCAAATAGAGAAATATACCTATTTATATATAGTTGTATATTAGTGAAGAGTATGTATATTAATGCAAGCAAGCAATATATTTATCTCTCTTCTTTCCCTCTGCAGGAAGGAGGATACCTAGAAAAGTTGGTAAAATTAATTAAGCTGAAGACGATGGCAGACCATTATAAAAGTGCCCCCCCCCCCAAAAAAAAAAGTGTAATCAGTTTGGATGTACCTTACTTAAGGCAATGTGAGATAGCATTGGTAACTCTTCTTGCCTATTAACCCACATGTAATCTACAGGAAGGAAAAAAATTCCTCAGGATGGGACATTGGAGCAGATAAGCGGGAGTTGCCTTCAGATATGAAGTCTATAGCTGGTGGGGCAAAGAGTGAAGCTCAAAAGTCCCAGGTCAGGAGGAGGAAGCCTCGGCTCAAACAGTTTTACTTTCTTTTCCCAGGTTGCTCTCTGTGTATTTTAAGACCTCCTGCAGTGAGGTTAGCATCCCTCAGTGGGATGCTAACCCGTTTTTCACAGGTAAAGGATCTGCAGAGAAATGAAGGGCTGGATGTAAGGACTCAGGCAGATTCACAGCTGGTGTGGCAGAAGAAAGAAAGGTAATCAAGGAGGGTTTCCCTTTGGTGGGTGCCCCCATCGGTGCTGGTCATTGCAAGTTCAAGAGGGTCCCTTGCAGGGGGATCAGTGCAATTTGGGTTTTGTGGAAGTTTCTTTTTCCCTCTGGATGAGAACGCTAGTATGGGACTGGTCCTAGTAGAGGGGAACTTGGCAGAAGCCCCGCCCCAATCAGGCCATCAGAATCTCTGAGGCTCCCTGGCAAAATCCCCTGACTTTGAACACCCAGGGTTGCAACCTTGATCCCTGCTACGCTGCGCAGCAAGTAGATCTGACACACCCCACATAAACAGGATTTGGCACAATCAAAGTGCAGTTAAAAACATTCTTTTAGAAGATTGTTCAAAGCATTAATCTGCTTAGAAATAAATAGATAAATAAAGCTCAGTGTTTGCAATTCAGAGGCATTCCTGCATATTTTCTCCAAGCTCTATGACCAGACATTGGTCAAACATCTGTTCTTGGATCCCTCAAGGACAGCAATGAGGCTCCCCCTTAGGATAGCAGGAGCTCCGGATACTTGGTGGGGCAAGAAGCAATAAGCCTCCCTGATACAGGAAGGGAAACTGGCCCCTCCTTTTAAGCAAACAACTTAGTGGTGAACCGAAGCGTAGCCCTATGCCAACATATGCTGTTTTTAGATAGCATCCAGTTTTATTTTTTTCCCCAGTCTTCTGTATGGGGAAGCCCTCGTACTTGCTTTTCAGGGGAAACAGATCTTGACTATCCTTCAGAGAGGTGGTTCATTGGCATAAACAATATAGATTGTTAGGAGAGTGGGGTCAACCAGCGGAAACTGGATAGGAACCCTGATGGAGGACCAAAGAGGCTGAGTCCAGGTAGATGACAAAGGCCAGCTCTAAAATTCCAAATATTTAGTTGCAAATTAGTCATTCTAAGAATCAGGAACTAGTGCCTGTCCTGTCGTTGTTCGATGCAAATGTAGCCCTGGGCAATTTATAACAGCATTATCTTGCGATTGTAAGTTAGAATGAACATACCAGAGGCTTTGATTTGGCAAGGTCTCTCAGGATCTGTGACCCCTATGAGAGGGCAAGTGAGGTTACTCCCATGAGAGATATATTGGATCAACTGCATTAACGGGCGGATTTTAAAAGCCCTGCTCACGCGCCTATTTTGCATAAGCCGCCGGCGCACACAGAGCCCCTGGATGCGCGTAAGTCCCGGGGTTTTTTGAAGGGGGCGTGTCGGGGTGTGGCCGAGTGACGTGGCATTTCGGGGGTGGGATGCGGCGTTTACGGGGGCGGGACCGGGGCGTGGCGCCGCCCCGGGGGCGTGGTCGAGGCCTCCGGACCAGCCCCCGGGTCGGATGACAGCGCGCCAGCAATCCGCCGGCATGCGTAGATTTACGTCTGCTTCTAGCAGGCGTAAATCTAGGGACAAAGGTAAGGGGGGTTTTTAGATAGGGCTGGGGGGGTGGGTTAGGGAGGGGAAGGTGAGGGGAGGGTGAAAGAAAGTTCCCTCCGAGGCTGCTCCAATTTCGGAGCGGCCTCGGAGGGAACGGAGGCAGGCTGCGCGGCTCGGCGCGCACAGGCTGCCCAAAATCGGCAGCCTTGTGCGCGCTGATCCAGGATTTTATAAGATACGTGCGGCTATGCGCGTATCTTATAAAATCCAGCGTACTTTTGTTTGCGCCTGCTGTGCGAACAAAAGTACGTGATCGCGCTTTTTTTAAAAATCTACCCCTAAGTGTTTAAACAAGTAACTTGATAACAAGAAAAGGGAAAGCAGGAACCAGGAGGTTCAGATTTCCTGGGAGAACCAATGGCTGATATTCAGACTTGGGAGGATATACTAGCTAGATGCCCATACAGTCACTCTATTTAGGCTGAAGGTAGGCACACATTTTAGGCAAATAATTCTTACCAAAAAGAGTGTGATGTCAATTTTGCATGCCTTGGTGCTGTAAGGACTAGGCTATATAGAGAGAATAGGAAGGATGTAAGATTAAGACCACAGGTAAAGCGGAAGTGGTCCATGTAGAATATCTTAGAGTGTGGGGGCCTCTGAGAAGTCAGTGTTATAAGAGATACAATATTCAAGGAGAAAAGTCCAGGCTCTCGATCAGTCCTTTCACTAAGGGATACTGGAAGGAAAGTAGGTCAGACAAGGCCTGCAAAAGGGCAAAGTCAACATGGGTTCAGGCCTCATATTGGTCTTGTGAGATTTGATTAATTTCAGTTGAGCATTTCAACTACATTTATTTCTGAAAACAGTGATCTGCAGGGTGACTGAGTATGTGAACTCCTAAGAGTAATCCAAAGAAAATACTTCCTGTAAAATACGGGCTTGTTGCCAGGGCCGGTGCAAGGGTAGTAGGTGCCTCTGCCTTACGACCGCCCCCCACCCCGGTCAAGTTGCGCCACCCTGTGTTGCCCCCCAGGTTGTCCCGTCCCCACCTTGCCCCTGACTCCTCCCTAATTTGTGTGCTTCTCAGGGCCGCTCATGGCATCACATGGGTGCTCTTCAGTGCCCCTAAGGGTCGGTGCCATAGGCGACCACCTAGTTTGCCTAATGGACACGCTGGCCCTGCTTGTTGCAAGGGACAGAGAAAGGAAACCTACTTCAACCCGCTTACACATTAACATAAAATTCTTTTGAGGAGTCAAGATCACAAGTTTTCCACTGAGGGAAGTCTCCTCAACTTGGTAAGGAGCTTACTGTGAAAGAGATCTACTATCACTTCCTTTGAAGCACTGGAGAGGAGCATCACATGGACATGGTGGGAGTCTGTCGCCTGGATGTTCTTGAGCAATCCTTAAAAAAAAAAGGTGCCCAATATGCCCCCCTGTTGTTTTTACAATAATGGGACACATCATTAAAGATTTTTTATGAATGTGAAAGGTGAAGGTCGGAAGAGGAAGCTCAGATCACAAGATAGGCTTAAGACTCCTCGAGGATATCTGCAATTCACTAATGAATGCAGAAAGTCAAGTGGATGGTTATACTTAGTTGCAGAGGCCTGCAAAAAAGAAGTGACTTCAAAGGCAACAAGTGCAAAATGGATTAAGGAAGCAATTTACAGCAATGTGCATATTAAAGGCAAAGCCAAAGTTCAAAAGCCTAAAAGTACACTTGGCGAAGGCCAGGCAGCGTCCTGTGACTAGGCAGACCAGTGACCCTAGGAGAAATCTGTAGGGCAGCTATAAGGGCATCTCAGTATACCTTTACAGAATATTAGAGGTTAGTTCTTTTAAAAGGGAAAAAAAAATACATGGCATCTAATATGAGAATCCTGGAAGTAGGCCTAAGTAACTCCCACCTGAGCTAGGAACTGCTCAGGTATATCCCACCTGTATGGACTAGTCTACAGGATGAAAAGGAAGGTGAAATTTATACTTGCCCATTAATTTCCTTTCCTTTACTCCTAGCAGACTAGTTCAGGACCGTCCTTGAGAAAACTGTGGTAAAAAAAAAAGTAGGGGGGGGGAATGAGTGGACTATATAATTATATACCTATGGATAATTGTAGGCATACAGATAGAATTTAGCAAAAAGAGGGCCTTCCTTCCAGCAGAGAAATGCGGCCCAGGGAAAGGGGAGCAGAGGATATCCTCAGTTCCTGACCTTTGTGATTTGACTAACAAAATTATTCTTGTGGCGTAATATCCTTTTTTCTTCTTCTCTCTTTGCAGTTCCAGGGGAATGTTACATTCAGAAGAACCAATAGTAAGTGCAATATTGTCCATGTGGAATGAAGTAGTCCTGATTGCAAACTTAAAATTGGTATTTGGGTTCTAGGACTAATATCCAAGAAGGAGACACTGGTGAGGGTAGTAGGTTCTTGTTACAATGGCAGTTGGGGATATCAGAACTAACAATGGCTCTTGGTTGGTTTCTAGCATCAGCATAAATACTGAGTTGCTGAAGCAGCCCCAGGCCTTTTATAGGGAGTGAAGTCAGCTCTTGAATTTTTGTCTCTGCTTCCATTTGCTGGCCAGGAGGCAGATCCCACCTGTATGTTTTTTTGAACACGCACACATCCCCCTATTTTAATGAGCTGGCACGCTAAAAGTTTCACACAATGGATAATTTGCATAATCCTAGGACGTCCATACCATCAAGCGCTCAGGAGAAGTGGCTGTGCGCAGGTAAGGAAAACGGATGCTCAATTTTCTGATTGTCTGTTTACATAACTCATGTAAAGCCATGGGTTAGGAAAATGGATGCTCATAAATTGAGCTTTCCTTTTCCTAACCTGACCGCTGTCAAGTTTTTTTTGTTTTTGTTTTTTGTTGCAGCTTTCTGTAGTTCCTCCTACTTAGTATCACAACAATATTAAATAGGAAGAACCACAAAAAAACTGTATTTTTTGCTCTTCTGAGCATGGCTTAGGGTGTCTCAAAACTTAACACCAGCTCTGGGCTGGCATTAATTTTTGAACGTTAAAATGTGCGCATCAGGCGCACATATTTTTATTTTAGATCTGTACATTTGCATATGATGAGCACTATTAGCTATGCGCCAGTATGGATGTGTGTTTTGTACGCGCTGATCCCGATATTGCATTGGGCTTATGTATAGCATGTCCAAAACGTATGTCCAACTTCACGTTTAGCAGAGTGCTGAGCTCAGCGCCCAATATTGCATAGGCCCCATAGTTTTGAAAGTACAAAGCTATGCACATTGTTGCCTCCCCCAGTTTAACTCTGCTCTACGAATGCCTCTGCAAAAATGCAGGTAAAAGTAGATTCATTGTGGAACATTGCATACAATCTGGGCAATTTTCAGAAGCCTTTTAACCCAAGTAAATAGCCATTTAGAAAGGTAAATGTATATTGCATTTGTATTTATGTTATAGTTGTTATTTTGTGTTGTAAACCACATTAAGTAATTTTCTGGGGAGCCATATAAAAATGTTGGAAATTAATAAATAAAATAAAGAATGGCTTTTGAATATTACCCTGCCTATAAATAGCACATTTTTGCCCAAATTTTCAAAGCACTACATGTGCTAAATACATGTATATCCGGGCCGTGCACACACCGAACGCATTTTATAAGCAGCCTGGCCATGCGCATATCCCCCGATACGCACAGAAGTGCCAGCCTGTCTCAAAGGGGCGGGCCTGGGGTATGGTCTGGGCGGGGAGAGGCAGGGCGGGGTCCAGATGGGACAGTGGCCATTAGGCCATGTTTCAGGGAAGCGAGCACCGGCTGGCGCGCGGAACTTACACCAGCTCGGAAGAGCGGGTAAGTTACAAAACAAAAAATTCTAGGATACATAGGGTTAACTTAGAGGTCGGGGAGGAGAGGGGGAAAAAGGAGGAAGGGTAGGTAGGATGATAAGTAAGTCCGCTCCTTAATTGGAGCGGACTGGGAGAGAAGTCCTTAATTGGAGCGGACTGGGAGAGAACTGGGAAAACCCTACTCAAGTCGCCATGCGATGTTTTCTAAAATCCCCCTGTTGCGTGCGGAAGAGGCCACCTGCCTGCAATTGCGCGCGCAGACATTAAAATCTGGCATGCATGTATGCGCAGGAATTTTATTGTATTAACATGCGCACGCCAACACATGCATGTTATAAAATAGCCATGTCCATGTGCGCGCACTGGAAATCGCGCACACATGGATTCACACTCACTAGTTTTAAAATCGACCCCTTTATGCATGCTTCAACAGTTTAGCGTGTACAATAACTGTTAGTAATTTTCAGGGAATCAGAATCAGTCTTTTATGTGGAGGCTGATTATTCACAGCACTTTAGTTGGTTTGCCAAATATATATGCTTGGCATTCTGTGAGACCGTACTATTTAAGAAGGCCTTAACATTTTTCTGCATTGTGATTCGTAGCCCCAGCTAAATGATCAGTCTAGCGGGTTTGCAAGATGAAGATGTAGTCTTATTGGGATTAGGATTAGGAACTAGTAAGGTAGCTAAGCAAGAAAAATGGTCTGTTATCACTGTGTGCGGTTAATTGCATAATAACATGTTCAGTAGAGAATATTAAGGCTTCTTTTTATTTCGGGGGGGAGGGGAATTCATGAACTGCACACAGCTTTCAGTATTGACCACCTCTAAGAGAAGTCCCCTTTTTATGGCCTTTGAGCTTGTTGCAAAATTCATAAATTTGGTATTTTTCAAAAAAAATAATTGCTGGGACCAGTGAAAATACTGGGATACACAATTATCACTATGGGCCTCATTTACTAAGCATTTTTCCCATAGATACAGAATAGAAGAAGAGACTTCATAAATCAGGCCCTATATTGGATATTTTTGTTGTGGACTCATATCTCACTAAAAAAGGAGGCTATGATTAAAATACAAGCAATGGTGGATTTTATAAGAGCCATGTAGCTCTAGTGATTTGCTTTTGTACATACGAAAGCCTCATATTAAATTCATTATTTTATCTTATGAAATCCCTGGTATTTATCATTTTTTGTATAAGCGAAACCCATCCAAGGTCTTAGTTGTGCACCTAAAGTTGTCAGGTAATAGAAATGGCCTAAATTAAGGTGCTTAAGTTAAGTACCCAGCACTGAAAATCAGCACTAAGTACCTAACTTCATTCCTTTGCCCTGGCCCCACCTCTTTTTAAGGTACATACATTTAGAAATCTTGTGATGTATATTGCCTAAATTTAGGCACTCAGAGCTAGCAAATTGTTTATTTATAAAATCTAGGCACCTAACATTTAAAGTTAGGTATCTAGACCTTTTGAATATAGCACTCTAATCTATTTTGCTTGCGTTCTTCTGGAATTGGGGCCACAACATTTGGGACATCCAGAGAGGTTTGTCAGGACAAGCTAAAGAATAGTAGGTGATGGAGATCAGATAAATTTAAGAGTTGCATGATGGGAAATGATAGGGATAGTTAAAAAATTGTAGTAGAGAGAGGGGAGGAGGGGTGGCAGGGAGGAATTAATATGAATTTATTTATTTATTTAGAATCTTTTAATATACCGATGCTCAAGATAAATATCTTATTGTACCGGTTTACAGCATAACAGGGGATAACCAAACAAATAGGAGGAAGTTACAAAAAACAGGGTGATGCAATTCGGAACAAGAGAGCAAGGAAGAATTGGCTGAACATAGTGCTATTATAGTGAAAAACAATAAGTAGTTTATAAACATAACTTGACGAGTAACCATGTAGGAGATCAAACAAACAGTCACATAAATAATGGGGTACATCCTATTTTTCTCAGGCCAGTTGAAGGTAGTCTGGATGCATGTATATGCACACCTAATTTTCCGCTTATGCTTTCCTCAGTCGAGGAATCTTAAAACAGGTATGTGTCCACTGCAAGACCAGTTTCACCAGTTCATTTTCCAGTTCCCCCTGTATGGAGCACAAAGGGCTCACTTCTGTGCCACCCATTACACTCTTGCCCACCCTTGTTGCAAGATTCTCTGCAAATGACTTCTACCTTACAATGAAGAAGTTCAAGAGGTGAGTATAAGTAGGAAAACAATGGCCACAGCTTAATTTTTTTATAAGCTCATGCTTGACTTCTGACCCTCCCATCAAAGTGACAAATTTAGATAATTGCCTAGCCTTGTTCTCTTCTCCGTGTCTTGTCCAGTTTTTTTCCTGTGTCTTCATCCATCACAGCCTAACCTCTTGGTATCGATCTTTTGCCTTGGACCTAACCACTTTTGCCTGCTGCCTGGATCTAACCTTTTGTTTAGACCTAACCAAGTTTGTCCGCTGCTTGCCCCAAACTTGGCCTGTCTCCGTGTCTCCAGCTTGCTGCTTGCCTGAGCCCAGAATGCCCTTGAACACTTCCTCTATTCACTGCCCCAGGGACTCCCTAAGTCCTGCCGGCCATCAGAACCCAAGGGCTCAACCTGCGGGGAAGACGGCTGGTAAAGGTGAAGCTCCAGACTGACTCGCTACAGAGTGCATTCACCAGTTGCTGGCGTAGGCCTCATATGGTCTTCCGTAGCAGAAGTAAAGTTACACGGCAGAGGACCTGGGCATATGCTGGGGTGCATAAATATTTATGTGCACATCTTTTGATCATGCCCCAAAATGCTCATGCCCTGGCCAGACTATGCCCAGACCACGCTTCTATTTGAACTTGAATGAGATGTGCACGCAGTGGGAGATACGCACATATCTGGGTCAGCTTGAACAAGCCCGACTTGTGCACACATCGATGCATGTACCGAACGTTTAAAATCTACCTCTGTCTATATAGGAGAGTGTACCAGGGAGAGAGGATGAGGAAGAGAGAATTGATGTGCACACATATACATACATACATACCTCTCCTTGCTAATCCACACCAACCTCATGGTGACAACTCTAAAGTTTTCAGGTATGAAAACCAGCTAGGTTGTGTGAATGCCAGCAATTTGGCAATCTTAGAAAGTGGGCTAGGTTGGGCCTGGTTTATGTACATTACTTTGATTATTTTCACTCTTCTTCACAGTTTATGGCATTTTAGGGGTTACTGGAGATGTTGCAGCAAATTTGCATAGAGATACATTCAGTAGCACGACAGGCAAAACATTATTGTGATTCTAAACCCCATTAATCAAACAAATATTTCCTGTCATTGAGGGTTTAGTGCATCATGATCCTTGCAGAATTACCTGCAAAAACTAGGGAACAAATAACAAAGACCCTAACAGAATCAAGTAATTAATTATCCAGTTTTAATGCAGTTTAGTGTCATGACACACTAAACCCTGCCCACAGGCAATAACCACTTGATGGGCAGAGTGCAGTCAGTTTTCCATAGTTCCAGGGCTGAGGCACAATTTAGATTGTAAAATGTGTAAGCAGGTACTCTTTGAAACGCAAAATATTTGAAATTAGTGTTCTCACAGGACAAGCAGGATGGTAGTCCTCACATATGGGTGACATCATAGGATGGAGCCCAATCACGGAACACTTTTGTCAAAGTTTCTAGAACTTTGACTGGCACCTACTGGGCGTGCCCAGCATGGCACTAAACCTGCAGCCAGCAGGGGTCCCCCTTCAGTCTTCTTTTTTCCGCGCAGCAGTAGCCACGTGGGTTAAGGAGCTCCACAGAGATTCCTGACAGGAATTTTCCTCACGGAATTACTAAAAACTTTCAGACCCCACAGGGGTCCCTCCTTCGAATTTTTGACTCCGCAGTACTCCAGTAAGTTTTTACCCGTTTTCGGTCGGTTCCTCTCGAGTTTGGCCCTTGTGGCCTACTGGCCGTCGACCGTACTGCAGCTAAATTTTTCAAAGGCCATAGCGTTGGGGTTCCGAAGGTGCCCGGATTGGATTCGCACCATGTCCATAACAGACCTGCATAAAGTCTGTGTAATGTGTCTCGGGTGCAAGCATGATGTCCTGACTTGCACCAAATGTGCCTTAATGACACCAAAAGGTCGCAAGGCCAGACTGGAGAAAATGAAACTTCTCTTCTGTTCTCAAACTCCGCCGTCTATTGCATCGACGTTGTCTGAACCGGCACCGTCCACTTCGCGCCAGTATCTGTCACCGGCCAGTGACCGTCCGGCGTTGACCACTTCTCGGCCTTTGACTACCTCTACTCCCCCTCAGGACCAAGGGGATCATAGAGAGAAACATAGGCATCGACACCGGAAGTCTCGGACCATCGATGAAGGAAAATCATCGACCTCTCCATCATCCAAGCTGCCATCGAAGAAACCCTGTCCAGAAAAGGCACCGACCCTTTCTGCGACCGGGTCACCGAGGCAACAGTGGCTCCCGATATCCACCCTCACTGGATGGATATCGGGAGCCACGACTCCACCTTTAACGGTGGTCCCTCCGGCTATGCCTCTGCCTCCATCTTCCCTTCCGGAGCCGGGGCTGCTTGCTCCAGGTCTCCGTGAAGAACTGGACCGGATGGTTCAGAAGGCCATTGATAAGGCGATGCACAGACTCCAAGGTCCCCCGGCACCGATATCTGTGCCGGTCGTGGAACCGACCATCGATCCCATTGGCACTGCTGTTCTTGAAGATGGAAGCGCTCATAGCTGCTTTTCCACTGATGGATCCTGTGTCACCGATGGCTCCAGTGCCTTCCCCGCTTACCCTGTCATCGGGAGGGGAAACACCGTTCCGCATTCCTCTATCGGGAGTCATGCCGATGTGCCCATCGGCGCCACCGATCTACCCATCGATGCCCTCGATGCCTTCCTCGGTGCCTCCAGTACTTCCCTCGATGCCTTCAGATCCTAGACCAGGATCTTCAGGAATACCATCGTCCCGTCCTTCTCAGGTTCCTACAGGGACAGGTGCTGATCCCTATGACACCTGGACTGACTATTCATCTCAAGACACAGATGATATACCATCGCCACCTTCTCCTACTGAAAGTAGGAAGCGTTCTCTTCCAGAGGACTTGTCCTTCATAAGTTTTGTGAAGAAAATGTCTGAATTGGTTCCCTTCCAATTACAGACTGAGCAAGATGATAGGCATCAAATGATGGAGCTGTTACAATTCCTGGATGCTCCCAAGGAAATAACCTCCATCCCTATTCACCAGGTTCTTTTGGATCTCCTCAAAAAGAACTGGGAACACCCTGGTTCTGTTGCTCCAGTCAACAGGAAAGCTGATACCACTTATTTGGTCCAGTCAGCCCCAGGATTCCAGAAACCTCAGCTGGATTACCAATCTTTGGTTGTAGAATCGGCCCAAAAGAGGGCAAAAAGATCAAAACCCCACTCTTCCTTTCCTCCAGGTAAGGAACAGAAATTCCTGGATGCCATTGGCCGGCGTGTCTTCCAGGGATCAATGCTTATCTCCCGGATCGCTCTTACCAGCTGTATATGACCCAGTACAACAGGGTCTTATTCAAGCAGATACAGGACTTTGCAGAGTCCCTGCCTCAGCAATTCCAAGAACAGCTTCAAATCCTGGCACACAAGGGCTTCGAGGCAGGGAAGCATGAAATCAGATCCTCTTATGATATCTTTGACACTGCTTCCAGGGTATCTGCAACTGCTATTTTGGCAAGAAGATGGGCCTGACTTAAGTCGTCGGACTTGCGCCCTGAAGTACAAGACAGATTATCTGATCTGCCCTGCATAGGCGACAATCTGTTTGGCGAACATATTCAGCGGACAGTGGCGGAACTCAAGGACCATCATGAGACCCTTCGCCAGCTCTCTCTGATGCCCTCTGAGTATACCTCCAAACAGCCTTTCAGGAAGGATACTAAAAAGTCATTCTTCCGTCCAAAGAAGTCCTATCCACCACAGTCTAGGACTCGTTCTACGAGACCTTTCCAAAAAGCCCAGTCTCGTCAACCGTGGAAACAAAAGCTGCAGGTAGCTCCTCTGCCGGGCCCTGCTTCTGGCTTTTGACTCCTGCATAGAGAGCAGCAGCCAGTTTCCACTGCCTCACATACCAGTGGGAAGCCGATTGTGCCATTTCAAAAACAGGTGGCACACAATCACCTCAGACCAGTGGGTCCTTGCCATAATCTCTCAAGGTTATAACCTGAACTTTTTCTCCATTCCACCGGGGACTCCCCACCTCTACCGACGTGGAGAACATCCGACCACTCACTTTTCCTGGAGCAGGCGGTCTCCTCCCTCCTCCGGTCGTGTGGTTGTCACTTTCCGAATCCCCCAGGCGTGCGGTCATCGAGGCGGCGGTGGGAGCCGGCGGGCAGGTGGGCGCACGTTGGATCCAGGCGGGGGCGGGCGGGTGGGCGTGCGTTGGATCCAGGCGGCGGCGGGAGCCGGCGGGCGGGTGGGCGCCCGTTCATCCAGGCGGCGGCGGCGGGAGCCGGCGGGCGGGTGGGCACGCGTTGGATCCAGGCGGCGGTGGGAGCCGGCGGGTGGGCAAGTGTTTGCAGGCCGCGGCCGCGGCCTGGATCGAACACGCGCCCACCCGCTCGCCGGCTCCCACCGCCGCCGCCTGGATGAACGGGCGTCCACCCGCCCGCCGGCTCCCGCCGCTGCCTGGATCCAACGCGCGCCCACCCGCCCGCCCCCGCCTGGATCCAACATGCGCCCACCCGCCCGCCGGCTCCCACCGCTGCCGCCGCCTGGATGAACGGGCGCCCGCCGGCTCTCGCCGCTGCCTGGATCCAACGCGCGCCCGCCCGCTGGCTCCCACCGCCGCCGCTGCCTGGATGAACGGGCGCCCATCCGCCCGCTGGCTCCCGCCGCCGCCTCGATGACTGCATGCCTGGGGGATTCGGAAAGTGACAGGAAAGTGACAGGTACTTATACATATATATAAACAACTTACGCTGCAATGTTAATATGGAGGTCGTCCATGGTTTTTTACACTTACTCCCTTTGGTTTTACCCCCATTTTTTACACTTTATTCCCGTTTTAATTTTCGCCCTGCGCCTTGCTTCGGGAGGGGGGGGAACCATCCACTTCCTGGTGCCTGTCATTTCAAATGACATTTGAAATGACAGGTACCGGCGCACCCAGGATACTGTATAGGCGCTGTATTAGCGCCTATACAGTAAAATGGGTTGCGCGGGCCTAACGCTTGCCTAACGCTTCGCAGCCGCAGCATGCATTTGCATGCAATTTGAAGAGAGTATCGAGCGGTAGGTGAAGAGAACTGTGCGTGCGTGGAACGAGGGTGCGCCCGGCACTGCCGCACTGTTTCTACCGCGGCCTTAGAGTATCGATCTGAAAGTTAGTGAGTTACAGGCCCTAATTACCTATCCGCCTTACACTAAACGTCTGCAGGACCGGGCAGTACTCCGCACTCACCCTAAATTCTTACCTAAGGTAGTATCGGAGTTTCACATTAATCAATCCATTATATTACCTACTTTCTTTCCCAGGCCTCACTCCAATCCAGGAGAATAGGCTCTGCATACCCTTGATTGTAAACGTGCTCTAGCATTCTATCTAGACCGTACAGCTGCCCACAGGAAAATCACTCAATTGTTTGTCTCTTTCCATTCCACCAAATTGGGGCAGCCTGTGGGTAAGCAGACTCTCTCCTGGTTAGCGGACTGCATATCCTTTTGCTATCAGCAAGCAGGCATACCACTTCAAGACCATGTTAAAGCACACTCTGTGAGGGCCATGGCAACTTCAGTAGCACACCTACGCTCGGTGCCGCTTCCTGACATTTGCAGGGCTGCCACCTGGAGTTCTCTCCATACCTTTACAGCCCATTATTGCTTAGACAAGGCAGGAAGACAAGATTCCATCTTTGGCCAATCTGTCTTGCGCAACCTTTTTACAACTTGACGTACCAACACCCTTCCGTCTGCCCGTTACGGTTCAGGATGTCCTCTATCAAATTCCTTCCCAATCCTTGTGCCTATAGCACATCTTGGGTACATTTGGTGCATTTCTCGGACATCCTCAGCTCGGTACTCGCCCATATGTGAGGGCTACCATCCTGCTTGTCCTGTGAGAAAGCAAATGTTGCTTACCTGTAACAGGTGTTCTCACAGGACAGCAGGATGTTAGTCCTCACGAAACCCGCCCACCATTATGTAATTTGACAGTTTTAATTATGTGTGGGTCCTAAAGGCTAATTTTGCACATTTATATTACTTAAATCTGTCTCAAAAGGTATCAGAAAAATACACAGCAGGTAAAGAACATGAACTGAATTGCATAATATGAGCATATTAGTACCTGAGATCCTTCTTAATTTAAATAGCATTAAGCAATGGATAATAAAGAGTATCTGTTAGACTGCACATGATGGCTGAAAGTACATGTTATATTATAGCTAAGTGTTATACTCTACCAAAACATATAATCTCATTATGAAACCAAATATAGCCATTTGCTACCACAGAATTACTAATTACACTCATAAAAAATAATAATAGCCTTTAATTTCATTTAACTCTTTTAATTGGAGGAAATGAGTTTTCTCATCCAGGACAGTATTTCAGTACGAGGTAGATTTTAAAAAATCGCGCGCACCCACACATGGATGCGTGATTTTATAACATGCGTGCGCTGGCGTGCGCATGTTATAAAACGCCAGCGTGGCATGTGCAAGGGGGGGGAGGGAAGAAATGTGCAGTCACGCACGGCAACCCATCGGGGCTTCCCCAGTTCCCTCCCAGTCTGCTCCAATTAAGGAGCGGACTGGGAGGCAACTTTCCACCCCCCTAGCCTGACCACCCTTCCTCTTCCTCTTCCTCTTCCTCTTCCCCGCCTTCCCCCATCCCCATCCCCATCCCTATCCCTATCCCTATCCCCCCTCTAAATCCCCCCAAAATCTTTATCTTACCTTTTGCTCCTGCTTCTGAGCAGGAGCAAGTTGCGAGCGCCGGCACACAATCCCCTGGCACAGCGGCAAATGGCTGCTGTGCCGGGCGCATCTAGCCATGCCCTTCCTCCCAGACCGCCCCTTTCACTAACCCCGGGACTTACATGCGTGGCCAGGCCCTTTGAAAATTGGCCCGGCGCTCGTAAGGCCCAGTCACGCGTGTAAACGAATTAAAATCCGGCCCTATATGTGTAAGAAACAAATATTGAGTTAAGTTTTTTTGTTCATTTATGCTTGTTTATATTTGTATTGTATATTGGATTGCAATTGTTGAATTTTATTTATTAGCCTCTTTGAGTAGTATTTATACTAGAAGGGTGGGATGTAAATCAAAATAGTAATGTACTATAACATAATTATCTTAGAATTCTGTATTTCTAATCTTGCAAGAATTAATATTTATTTCTACCATTATTCATATTGTTCTTTTTACTACTTTCCTCTTCAAAATATCAACTAGCTGATCTCATGTATTTCTCATATTTGTACAGAGAACTTTATTGTTGAAACCTAACTTTTAATTAGCTTATAAAAAGCTCTTTAAATGCTTTGAAAGTTTTTTTTTCAAGATTTATTTTGCAAAAAATCATTTACTTTGGCTTATTTGAAAAATAGGATCTATTTTCTGTATGAGAGATATTTACAATCTCTTGTTTGTATTTTGTGGACTATTTTTTGCAGAATAGACTCTTACTTGACTTTTCTGTTCATGTTTCCAACAGTAATAAGTTAGACCATGCACAGGCCAGGGTTAAATCACTACAGGTAAGGCCTCTGGTTTTCTACAGGAGCTTGAGAATTAATTGTGCAGAAAATTTTCAATGTTCTATGGCACATTTCCGTAAAGTTACATACAGTCTGAGTTTCAAGATATGTCTGGTTGCTGGCAAATGTTACGTTAGGAAAAGGCAAACCTAAAGAGTCTGGATGAACAAATGAAGATTGCAAGGAAAAAGTCCACTAGTGATCCCAGTGGAGTAGTCAAGGCCAGTAAAACCAAGCCAGCTTGGGAGGTATCTAGGTAATGCAGCTGTAACGCTGGATGGAGCAGAAAAATCATAGAAAAGGGGAAGTCCATCTCCCAAACTGATCCCCACCTGGCCTCTTTCTCCAGTGAGGTGGCAGGCAAACAGCCCCCATACCCACATCATCAGCAAGCTACCATGTAGCAGATGAGATGGTATTCTACATCACTGTCCTTGGATAGAAATCAGGCAGCATCGAAGGTGGTAACACAATGCTTCAGGAAAATGATTGCCTTGGATGACTAGCCCCTGCAGGTGGTAGAGAACATGGGATTTAAGCAACTGCTGCATCTCCTAGCTCCCAATTAAAAAATGCCCTCCAGAACAACATTCATTAGACAGGTGATCCCCACTGTGTACAATCAGCACTGTACTCGGATACAGGCACAGCTGGCTAAAGCGGAGGGGGAGTAGAATCCGTTTCACCAGTACCATCTGGACCATACTACACATAGGTACCTGACCCTGACAGCACACTGGTGACAGCAGAATGAGGCAGGGACAGGCAGCAGCTCTGGTGGAAATGGACCAGTGCTGGAAGTGAGCAGTACGCACATCCAGGTGATGGACAAGAGCTATATCTCTACCCATATCTTAATGGTGATAAACGGGATGATGGCGAGCTAGTAGCTAGGACAGAAACACATGATTTCCTAGCGTGTAACAGATGGACTCAAAACAAGTGGGTATAGTGTGCTCGTACTAGCAGTTGGAAACGGATCTGACGTCAGCACGGGTACATATACCCCGCAGGAAGTGCAGCAATTCAGTAATTTCCGTCTCCAAAGCAGTTTGGAGCTACCCATGCTCGCTGAGCGTTTTTCCAAATTCTAACGACTAAATTCATAGCAGAAACCTACCTGAAGACCAGCCCCGCACTCCTGCGGTGATACCATTCGGTCACTCCCCCAGTTGAGTTTCCCGAGGTGATTTCCGTGGTCCCTCGGAGGTGAGTGCATCAGTCCGGTGGCCGGTTCGCGGCAGGGACCTAGCCCCCGAGTGAGAAGGGCTCGGGCGCGGCTTGGCCCCCGAGCGAGACGAGTTCGGGCACGGCCTAGAGGCAGCGGGTGCACCTCCTCGAGCGCGGTGGTGACGGTAATCACCCTCTCCCCCCGCAGCCGGAGACCGCCCGGGTCGCAGCCGGGAAGCGCCAAAGACAAGGTAAGGCGTACATCTTTACTTGTTGGTCTCCGAGGAACCGAGGAGTTGCAGAGTCTGCCTTCGTGGCAACCCGTCAAGGGGGCCGCCATTTTGCCTGTCTGCTCGCCGACGCCTTCTGTCCTGGTTCGCAATCAGCACACATACTGTTAGGCGCCCGCCGCTAAGCACATGCTGTTATGCACCCATTGCTAAGCGCATACTGTTAGGCGCCAGTTGCTAAGCGCGCGTTGATACGCACAAGTTGCTAAGCGCACGTCGATAGGCGCACGTCGATAGGCGCACGTCGATAGGCGCACGTCGATACGCGCCCGTTCATAATAAGCGCCCGTTCATAGGCGCCAGTGGATAGGTGCACTTTGTTGGGCGCACATCTTTCGCGCATATTACAAAGCGCAGACTCTAGCTGGGTTGATAGACGAGATGGAGCATAAGAGAGCCCATGCGTCAGCGGAGCCGGCACCTCCAGAATCAGGCATAAGCCTCTGCTCTGCATGCAACCTCAGAGCCACACAGTGCAAGGAAGCAGACTCCCTATGTGCCCAATGTGAAGAGGCCCTGGGACCAGTCGCAACCCAGCGTACTTGCCAGTTCCTCGGGGAACACCCCGGACCTAGCAGGCAGCAGGGAGCTGCCGGGGAACCCGAGAGACCTGATGCCCCTAAGGCCAGATTCGGCCTCGCTTTCCTGGGTGGAATTATTTAAGGGGATTCATGCCTTTGTCACAATGCAGGCTGCGCCGCGAACGGGTCCATATGTACCGGATGACCCAACCCCTGGACCCTCAAGGCCTAGGCACGGCCGCTCGCCACCCGGAAGCCCCACTTATGGGGATTCAGATTGCCCTGAGGAAGACGAAGAGCCCCCCGAGGAGGGAGAATTTCCCTCGGGGATTGAACCATATCGGACCATGAGGCGCTTCTTTCTGAAAGAGGATCTTCCAGGCCTGATCTCTCAATGCCTGTCGGAACTGGCTCTTCCGGGCCATGACACCCCGGGGGAACCGAGAATGAACCCCTTGTTAGAGGGCCTGCGTCAAATGACTCACCATATTCCCCTCCTACAAGCAGCACAGCAGCTAATCGATCTGGAATGGAATGCGCCGGAGGCCTCATTCAAAGGGGGTCGGGCCTTGGCTGGCATGTACCCCCTAGACCCGGCAGCTAAGGAAATGCTGGCGTGCCCTCAGGTAGACGCCATAGTAAGCGCAATTGTGAAGCGCACCACCATTCCGGTGGAAGGGGGGACGGCCCTCAAGGATACACATGACCGGCGCATGGACGCCATTTTGAAACAAGCCTTTGAGGTGGCAGCCATGTCCCTACGAATTGCGACCTGCTGCACCGTTGTGGCGCGTTCCTATTTATCACAGGCCAGGAACAACACCCCGGGGGAAGAGATGGAATCAGCTCTCTCGTTTCTCACTGACGCAGCCTCTGATCTAGTCCGTACGGCAGCCAAGGGTGTATCATCCACAGTGGCAGCCAGGAGGCAGCTCTGGCTATGTAATTGGTCGGCCGACTCCTCTTCCAAGACACGTCTCACGAGAATGCCCTTTAAGGGATCCCTCCGGTTCGGCAGCGACCTCGAGAAACTGGCCAATAAATGGGGCGCTTCTCCATTACCCCGTCTACCAGAAGACAGGCCAAGGAGGAGCCAGCGCCCTAGACCGTCCTAGACCGTCCAGAGGTAGAAACTCGCAGCGCTTCAACCCATACAGGACTCGCTACCAAGCACCCCGTCCACAGGCCAGGAACCAGTCCTTTCGGACTAAGCGCAACAAGAGGGTACTGGTTCGGGTCCCAGCTGCACCCCACAATGACAATCAGCCGACCCATCCGGGGGTAGCAGCCATAGGGGGCAGGCTAACCCTCTTCTACCGCAGGTGGGTCGAGATTACCTCGGACCAGTGGGTCCTCGCCATCATCCGAGAAGGGTACTACCTGGACTTTCTTCGGCTCCCACCGGACACGTTTGTGGGATCTCCTTGTTCACCCCTCAAGAGGACGGCACTAGAAGTTACCTTGCAGAGGCTCCTGTCTCTAAAAGCCATAATCCCAGTGCCTGCAGGGGAGATACATTCTGGGCATTATTCCATTTATTTCATAGTGCCCAAGAAGGAGGGCACTTTCAGGCCCGTCCTGGACCTCAAGTCGGTCAACCGACACCTACAGGTCCCCAGCTTTCGCATGGAAACTCTGCGGTCTGTCAAAACTTCAGTACAGCCAGGGGAGTTTCTCACATCCCTAGATCTGTCGGAAGCCTACCTGCATATCCCAATTCATCGGGATCACCAGCACTATTTACGCTTCCAAGTCCTGAATCAACACTTCCAGTTCCGAGCTTTACCCTTCGGGTTAGCCACCGTGCCGCGAACCTTTACCAAGGTCATAGTAGTAGTGGCGGCGTCCCTCAGGAAGGAAGGCATTCTCGTCCATCCCTACCTGGGCGATTGGCTGATCAGGGCAAAATCCCCGGAGGAGAGCCACCAGGCAACCAACAGAGTTATATCTCTTCTGGAAAGCCTAGGATGGGTAGTAAACCTTAACAAGAGTTCCCTACAGCCTTCTCAGTCGCTGGAATACCTAGGAGTCTGATTCGACACCCAGGAAGACAAGGTCAGTCTGACCGCCAAGAGGAGAGCAAAGCTCCGGAATCATCTGCAGGCCCTGCTGAGCGCCACCCGGCCCACAGCTTGGGATTACCTACAGGTCCTCGGCCTCATGGCATCCACGCTGGAGGTGATACCATGGGCGTGAGCTCATATGAGACCATTACAACGCGCCCTCCTATCTCGGTGGAGCCCACGATCACAGAACTACACCGTACACCTACCTCTCCCAGCCAGAGTGCGGAATCAGATAAGGTGGTGGTTGCAGCCCGGCCACATGAGCTGGGGATCAAGAATGTCCTCCCCAACCTGGACCCTGCTGACTACAGATGCCAGTCTGAACGGATGGGGAGCACACTGTGAAGAACTCACTGCCCAAGGGCGGTGGAACAGAGAAGAGTCTGGGTGGAACATCAACCGACTAGAGACACGGGCAGTCAGGCTAGCGTGCCTGCGATTTGCCCACAGACTTCGAAACAGAGCGGTCAGAGTGATATCGGACAACGCCACCACGGTGGCATACATCAACCGACAGGGCGGAACCAGAAGCCAACAGATATCCCTAGAAATAGCCCCCCTGATGACTTGGGCGGAAGCAAATCTCCAGGACATCTCCGCCGTTCACATCGCCGGGAAGGACAACACCACGGCAGACTTCCTCAGCAGAGAAAGCCTAAATCCAGGGGAATGGCAGCTGTCGCCCACAGCTTTCCAGATGATTGTGGATCAGTGGGGGATGCCGGGCATGGACCTACTAGCAGACAGGTCCAACGCTCAAGTACCCAGATATTTCAGCCGCAGGCGGGATCCGCTATCCCAGGGGATCGATGCCCTGGTACAGCCATGGCCGCAGGGGATCCTGCTATATGCCTTTCCTCCATGGCCCATGCTGGGCGCCATCGTACACAAGATTCAGTGGCACAGAGGCCTAGTTCTTCTAATGACCCCGGACTGGCCAAGAAGACCCTGGTACGCAGACATGAGAAGACAACTGGCAGGGACTCCATTTCCCCTGCCTCCACACAGGGACCTGCTGCGACAAGGGTCCCATCCTCCACGAGGATCCAGCTCAATTCTCTCTTATGGTCTGGCCATTGAGAGGGCTAGACTGAAGAAAAGAGGATACTCGGGGCCAGTAATAGATACACTCCTCCGAGCACGCAAGTTCTCCACATCACTAACATATATAAGGATCTGGAGAGTGTTTGAAGCCTGGTGCGAAACTCACAGCACCAATCCACATGCCGCGAAGATCCCTATCATTTTGGATTTCCTACAAGATGGACTTCAGAATTCCATCAAGGTCCAAGGAGCAGCGCTATCCTGCTACGGTCCCCGGAATGACGGCAACCGCATCACCACACACCCAGATGTTTCACGTTTCCTGAAAGGAGTCGAACACATTCGCCCGCCACTGAAGTGGCCAGTACCCCTGTGGAACCTCAACCTAGTTTTGGAATTTCTAGCGGGACAAGCCTTCAGACCACTTCGAGGCCTGTCCCTCCGTTTGTTAACCTTGATGATGGTATTCCTGCTGGCTGTATGCTCAGCACGCCGCATCTCAGAGCTGCAAGCACTGTACTGCCGTGATCCGTTTCTCAGAATCACTCCAGAGGCCATCCATCTTCGCACGGTTCCTTCCTTCTTACCCAAAGTGGTCTCACACTTCCACCTCAACCAAACCATATCCTTGCCTACCACGGAAGGTTTGAAGAAGTCGGAAGAAGGTCGAATACTACGCTATCTCGACATCGGCAGGCTACTGTCTAGATACCTGGAAATGTCGGAAGCAGTACGAAAGACGGACCACCTGTTCGTCCTTCACAGCGGGAAGAAGCAAGGGGAAGCGGCCTCACGGGCAACCATCGCCCGCTGGATCAAAGAAGTTATCAAGGCAGCCTACGTAGAAGCAGGGAAACCACCGCCTCTACGGGTCAAGGCTCACTCTACCAGAGCGCAAGCAGCCTCTTGGGCAGAAACTAGGATGCTGTCACCTGCAGAAATGTGTAAAGCGGCGACGTGGTCCTCCCTCCATACCTTCTCCAGGTTCTATCGTCTGGACGTCCAGGCCAGGGAGGACATAGCATTTGCGAGGGCAATCCTGAACGGACCTCGGGCAGCCTCCCGCCCAGACCGGGAGTAGCTTTTGAACATCCCACTTGTTTTGAGTCCATCTGCTACACGCTAGGAAATGTTGAGATTACTTACCTGATAATCTCCTTTTCCTTAGTGTATGCAGATGGTCTCAGCATCCCGCCCGGCTGCTGGTATACATGGGGATTCACCGACTCACGGTAAGCCATGTTTTCTTATAATAGGCCATCCACCCTATCGGGTGTCGACGCCTTCCGGTTGAGAACTCTGGCGGTCTCCAGCTACTATCAATCGGTCAGGGTAATCCTGTTCATTTAATCGATCGGTCAGTTACACATATATCCATAAAGCTTTTGCAAGGAAGATTACTGAATTGCTGCACTTCCTGCGGGGTATATGTACCCGTGCTGACGTCAGATCCGTCTCCAACTGCTAGCACGAGCACACTATACCCACTTGTTTTGAGTCCATCTGCATACACTAAGGAAAAGGAGATTATCAGGTAAGTAATCTCAACATTGTTGCTATTTTGTTTTTTATATAGATAGTGACCAGGACAGTAGAAGATAGTGTCTATGAGGGGATCCGATGCATTTACACTTGCTGCACCTGGCACTGTTGACGCTGAGGGAATGAAGAAGCTTAGCCCTGAAGGAACTGAGAGAGGTACAAGAAAATAGTGGGGCATTTTCACCAGAGCTTAAAAGATGGCAGCAGCTCCATAAGAAGCAGGAAGCAGTGAAGATGCCTCTACACTGTCTTATTCAGGATGTAGGCATTAGATGGAATTACATCTATCTGATGGTTCAGAGTTTAGTGAAGCAAACAGACTGCCCTTCTTGACTTGTTTATGACAACCGAGAAAGCCATGGATCACCTCTTAGGGCACCATGATAGGATATACATGACAAAGATAGTACAAATCCTGAAGCCCTTCAAAGATTTCATAGAGCATCTAAGTTCAACAAGAACCACACTAATTGAGGTCATCCCTGTAGTCAGTATCCTGGAAGGGAAGTTACAGGTTCTCTGGCAGGAACAGGGACTGAAACCAGAGGTATTGCTGCTCATGGACTTCTTGTCACTGCAACTGGAAAATAGGCTCACACCCCTTACCTGGTTATATCTTTACATGATAAACATGCTGTGAGACCCAGGAGTGAAAGTATCATTTTTCATTGAACAGTTTAAGTCACTAGAAAAAGATGCTGGTGGCTAGAGTGCAAGAATGGAGAGCCAGAAACAAGGGGATTGTAGTACAGAAAAGAGTGAGCATCATACACAGTACTTTCAGCATGAGAAACAACCTCTCAGCTACCACTTTCTTCCCCACCTTTATCTACCATCCATGCGTTAACACTGTAGTGTGATGGCATAGTTAGCTGGAGGCATGACCACAAAGCCAGGAGTGGTCTGTATGCAGACAATGTGAGACTGGTAGGTTCTAATTGGAGCAGGGGCAGGCATCTTCTGCCTATATCAGCCACCTTCCTCTTGGGTTGAGCCCTAAAGAGCTGGAAGTTGGTAAAATTTGGACAGAAAAACAAGAAACACGAGGTACTCATTAAGGCAATTTAGAACCCAAACCTGGAGAATGAAGGTGCCCACAGAAGCAAGACAGAACCACTGCAGGAAAATCTGGAGACACAAAGATGTTTACAGAAGCAGTGTAGGATCACTAAGGGAGGATTGGATGTATGAAGCTTACTAGGACCAAACAGGGACACTGGATACATATAATAATCTATAATAAACAGGAACACAAAAATATAGGGCCAACATAGGAATTAGTATATGATGAAACATAGAACCAAGCTATGGCTAAGAACTGATTGTGAGCCACCAGCAGGAAGTATGGACCATACAGTTGGGAAGAATCAACAAATAGTCCAAGGGGCCCAATAAGGTCCTCTGCTGAGAGGATACAAGAACTGCCCATCAGGGTCTCACATGTAGAATAAAGTTTCCTGATACAGGACATTTCTGCAGAGGTTGTAAACAAAGACCTGTATCTTTTCAGTACAGAAGACTCCTGTACAAATTTAGGACATGTGTTGCCTCACAGAGCTCATTGAGGTCAGCACCACAAATCTGTTAGCATACTGGGCATGCAAGATTGTGGTCTGACTACCTGGCCAAGGTGGCCCAGCATTTCCTGTACGATCCAACAACTAGCATGCCTAGTGAATATATATTCTCAATGGCAAGGGACATTATGAGTCCACTTTTAGCACCTGAGTTGATAGAACAGTTGATCTTCATTAAAATAAACTTCCTTTTGTTGGGTTTTCCAGAATTTCAATGTAAGTGGCAGAAGGACTGAGTGTACAGCTACAGTAAACTAATATCCATACTTTCTGATCTCAATGCCTTGTTGTTTGACAGTTGACACTCTTACTTCTGCCACTTGATCTACTCTCTCCCGCCCTGCTGTGTTTTTCTGCTATTATTATTGCCTCTCTCATGGTGTTCTGGGGAATTCCTGCTACTATTGGTGCTGCTTTGCTTCTCTTTCAGTTTCATGGTGTTAATGCCACAAGTGGTGCCCTTTACTCCACTTTGGATTTGATGCCACTCTTCTTCTGCCTTACCCCTCATGCTATGCCTTGGGGTGTTGATACCACTGTTTTTTCAGTTGCTGCTTCAATATGCATTCTGTGTTCTGGGGTTTTCATGCCACTTATCGCCTTACCTGTCATTCAGTATTTTGAAGTGTTGATGCCTCTCTTTTTGCTTTTTTGTTCTGCAGTCACAGTCTTTGGATGTTCATGCTTATGCTCCTGCTGCTTTGTGCCTTTGAGTGTTTTTGCCTCTGCTCCTGCTGTCGTCAAAGTTCTTTTTAAATTCTGTTTCAATACTTATTGGCTATTGGTCTTGCCCAAATAAAGCTATTCAGAATCAAGCTTCTGAACACCTGCATTTTAGCTCAACCAAACATCATAGTAAAAGTAAAGACAATCATACTGATACCATTACCAAGCTGATCCCTTTACACATTTGCTGCATCTCTTGGTCTATTGCGGTTTTCATGACACTGTGTTTGCTGTGTCATTCTGTACTCCATACCTTAGGGCTGGATTGCACTCTTCTTGCTGTCTTGCTCTGCATCTATGCCTTGGGGTTTTGTGACAGTACAAAGGCTACCTTGTGCTTCTGTTGGTGCCTTTCAATGATTTTGCTTCCACTTCTACTGCTATGGCTTTTATTCAATACCTTGGATATCAGGATAGGTGCTTCATTTTGTGGTCCGTGGGCTCCTCCCTCGACTGCCGCACTTACCCCTCAAGCCAGGCCACCTGTGTGCTCCCTGATGCAACTGGACCACTTCTCTCTCTGGTGAGTTGGAATGTCAGACGTCTGCGACAGGATGCCGACAACTCCACTGGGCTCTGCTTCCCCTAGGGCGCGCACGTGTCTGACATCCTCTAATTTAAAGGGCCAATAGCAGAAAAGACCAGAGGGCGCCCTTTGATGATATCATTCTCCTGGCCTATAAAAGAGCCCTGTAGGTGCTACTCCAGTGTAGGTCTCCTACAACCATTGTAGTGTGAGTTGCTTCAGTGTTCCCTGTCTTCGTTCCTATCTTCAGTTCCTGGTCTTCATTCCTGTCTTCCAGTGTCTTGTTCCTCGGTTCTTGTGGTCTTCGTCACATCCATTAGCGCCTGTGCTCAGTGTTCAGTTCCTCAGTTCTTCTGTGTACCTTGCCTCTTGTGTCGCTCCTCATCTTCTTGCCCTGCCTATCCATCTCACCTTCCCTTAGATGGATAATTGGTATTGATCTCAGCTTGATTCCTGGAATTCTCTTGATTGCTGCCTATCACTGATCACTGGACATTCCTTGAACGCCATCAGCCTTAACCCAAGCTTGTCTTCGACTTCATCTTCACATTTCAGCTTCCTCTAGGGGTCTTCTGACCATCAGCAAGAGGCCCCCTTCTAAGACCTGCCAGCCCTGGCACCCAAAGGCTCAACCTGAGTGGAACATGGGTTGGTATAGACAAAGCTCCAGTTAGGCCTCTGCCTCATCTAACTGCACCAGCTGATGGTGGGGACCTGCAGGGCTCAACCTTTCAGGTTCCGCCAACTCCACCTTGGTCCAAGGGTCCACACTCACAACAATAGGTTACACATGACACAGGTGATCTGCCATACAGATCTCTACCATACCATCAGTTTAAATCCTCTGAGCATACTTCATGGACCTTAACCATTTAACTCAAATGGTTTCAAATTCCCTTACAGTACTTACTAGCTATTGGATTTGTCCAGTATTTAGCCTTTGATGAATTATATCAGCCTTTTGCATTCCCAAGCAAACCAAGTAAAAGAGAGCCTGACTGCTCCAAAGAGAGAATCAGTGGACAATGGCAATTTCTGTGCCAATCACTTTTCTGAACCATGTGTTTTGAAAGACTTCCCACCTTTCACTGCCAGTAATCTTCAGTGCCAGAGTGTAGGAGTTACCTTTATTTTTCTACTCACCAGTATCTTTTGGCACTGAAGAGTACAATTTGCCTCCCTCTTTATGGAGGGGGAATGGCGCTTGCGCCAAGACTGCATTAAGGTTCAGAGAATTAGTCCTGAATAAATTGAGGTAAGTTAGCTATTAGGATTTGTCTATTAGTGAAATCTGTTCAGGTTTACAACTGATTGATCTGCTGTGCCAATTTAGAAATTTTGAGAAAGTATCTGTTTACATTTCTAAAGCAATCACTATATGTATTGTACTCATGACAAAAGTAAAATGAATTAGTTGTTTAATTGATTAAAGAAAACATTAATAAAGAAATTACTGAATCTTGATAAATCAAGGTATTTTATTTCAAAGGTTGAAACTGTAAATAAATAAAACTCTTAAGATATACATTCTTAGGGATTTGTAGTTTTCCCTACCAGGAGCTTCAAGTCAGAGTGTGGTAAACACATTCTTCAAAGAAGAATGTTCAACCATCTCTAGAATATGATACATTTCTGCTTTCCCATCATTCTGTAATAGTAGAATCAAGCTTAAGTAAAGCTAAAGATTCCAAAATGCATTTGAACACCCTTCCTGGCAAAAAAGCCAGGATATTGGCCAATATGACAAAGAAGGTCTTTCAAGGAGTAAGCACTACAATAGCAGCTCATCAACTGCTTATGATTCAGTATATGCACTATAAAGGAGTGTATGTTACTCACCCGTTAAGAAAGCAGGACATAGCATTTAGCCTGGTGTACCTTAGACAACCCAGAAGGGAAGTCTGCTTCTAGGGCATTTTCCTAAGCACAGGGATAAGAGTCTGGGCCTAGCTGGGAACTGCATGCCACAAGGAGAAAGAGAAGGCAGCTCCTTCAATATTTTTTCCTAACTATCTGGCCGATGCAATATCGGTGCACATTAAAGGGGAGCTCATGACTGAGCACCCGCTCCCTTAATGCACGCCAATCTACCTCTCCGAGGCGCCCAATGCTAAATGCAAATGGGCTGCCACGGTAAAAAAAGAGGTGCTAGGGGAAATTGTGTGCCCCTAGTGCCTCCTCAGCAGTGGGCACCCAGCTCAATTTTAGCCACAGGTTAGGAAAACGTACGCTCACTTTTTTTTAAATTATTTTTTATGGGGACATTTCTCATTTTTATATTTTCTCTGCCCGGAGGACGTCCCAGACAGCATGGCTAATTCATCTATTTACGAAAAACACTGTTTACAGTAAGCAAACTTGCTCTTTTCTGCTTTTCTGTACACTTTTTGGGCACCTCCAAAATTAACACCTGCTCCAGAGCCAGGCGTTAATTTTGGTGAATAAAAATGTGCACCTTTGGCATACATTTAATTTTTGCTTGGAGGAGAATCGATAATAGCCTCATCAACATGCCTTTGCGTGTGATGAGCACTATTACCTTCGTGCATGATTGGACGCGCTAACCCCTGTTTTGCATTGGAAGATATGGATGCATGTCCAAAACACATGTCCAATCGCAGGTTAAACCGTGCGCTTCAGCCAGTGTTACGCTCGCCACCCGCAGCAGCTCCGCGGTGAGGTCCTCTCGCCTCTCTGCACAAGCTTCAGGCTCCAGCTCATCATCGTTGGTGGCAGTGGGCCACCAGTCTCGACCTCGGACTCCTACCAGCACCTCCGGCCCTGCTCCGCTTCCCAGGACCTACAGCCAGGATGCCTCCACTCCTCGGGCCTCTCCGCGGGCCTCATGGACAGACGTCGCCGGCAATGCCGAGCCCCTCCCTAGGCGCGCGCACATCAGTGAATAATTTAAAGGGCCCGCGGCAGGAACCTGGCAGCGGACCCGGATGCTGACGTCAGATCCTTCAGCACATAAATACTCAGGCCGCGCTCCTCAGTGTCGCCTTTGCAACAAGTCTCCTTAGTCTCCTGTTCCTGGTTTCCGAGTGCTCGTTGCTGCAGTACTTGTTTGTTCATGTTCCTGATTCTCCAAGTTCCTGGTTCCTGTTCTGCTGTTCATCTCGTCTTGTGTTTGATTGACTTCCTGGATTTGACCACTGCTTCGCCTGCCTGCCTGCCTTCTCCAAGCCTGACCACTGCTTTGCCTGACTTCGCCTACCTGCCTTCTCCAAGCCTGACCTCTGCTACGACTGACCACACCTGCCTTCTGTGTGCCTTGACCATTGCTACATCTGACCACGCTTGTTTTCTCTGTGCCTTGAACTTTGCTACGTACCACTTCGCCTCAGACTTTCTTTAGTCCAGAGTTCCAAGTTGCTTGCTACACCTTCCAAGTGCTGCCCGCTTCTACTCAAGTTTGACAGTGACGCCTCTGTCCCTATCCTGCCTTCCTTTGCTCTGGCACCTTCAGTATTCTCCTGTTCCCTGGTGCTTGGGTTTCCATTCCGCATCCTGTCCAGGATAGGATCACGCCACCTGCTGGCTGCTGTCTCTGGGCTGAACCAGCTACTACTGGTACCCAACCTCGAGGCCCGCCCGAAGGCTCAACCCTAGGGGAACGTGGGCTGGTATAGGTGAAGCTCCAGTGGCTTCCAGCTTCAGCCCACTCTGCCTGCTGACGGTGGGGACCCGTAGACCCTCACCTACTGGTTGCGTCAACCCCACCTCAGCCCAAGGATCCACCTCCTACGCAACAGCCAGTGCACGGTATATCATCGGCTTGTGTGTGTTTAACTTTTACTTCATGATGAGAAGGCAGTTCCTGCTACAAGTCTGTCCTTAACTGTGAATGCTGTAACTTTGGATGTTGCTGTTGAGATGTAAACTGTTGTGAAGGCTACGGCTAATGTAACAGTATATAAAAATAATAAACTATAAGCAGACTGCTTATGTTACTACTTTTCCTGTACTGTAAATAAAGCACTACTGTATGAAGGAAAGGCTGGAGTCGAGTGTTCTAAAGCCTAAGATTGCTCATGCTGTGTTACATGCCCACTTGTTTGCAAAAATTGCAATCTCTAGCGCAGTGGTTCCCAAACCTGTCCTGGAGGCCCCCCAGCCAGTCAGGTTTTCAGGATAACCACATTGAATATGCATGAGATAAATTTGCATGCACTGCCTCCTTAGCATGCAAATTTTATCTCATGCATATTCATTGTGGTTATCCTGAAAACCTGACTGGCTAGGGAACCCCCAGGGCAGGTTTGGGAACCTCTGCTCTAGCACAACTTCCGATACATAAAATGAGCTGCTGTATTCCTGCCATTCATGAAACAGAAGACTGCAGCAAACATCTAATAAGATCAGCCTATGACTCCTATGATATTCTTCTAGAACTTCAGCTGTAGTCATTGGAGCCAGAAGGTTTGCTTGGTTGCATGCATTTGCTCTCCATGAAGATGTAGATGAGAAGCTTAAAGACACTCCATGCTCAGGAAATAATTTCTTTGGGAAGAAAGAAAAGGAAACAGTCAATGTTATTAAGGATCACTGTGCTACCCTCCTTATCCTTTCGATAACTAAAGTAAAGGAGCCTTCTACCTCCAAAAAAGATCATCCTCAAATCTATAGAAGGCAATTTTACTCCCCAAGAAGAAGATATCAACAGTACCCCTATCCACACCCTCATTTCCAGCAGCAGCATCAAAAAAAACTGTACCAGGTACAGGAGACAATCAAAGCCTCGAAAACCAATGCAGACCACAGCCAATCCTAATTTTTGATTACAACTTCAACAGATCTTCCCTAATACCCTTAGACAAGTTCCAGTAGAGAGAAGGCTTCAGCATTTCAAACAAGCATGGTCTTTAATAACAACAGATTGATGGATCCTAAAAATTATACATCAAGGATACCAACTGACCCTCAAATCTAGACTACAAGCAATCCTCCAGTGAAGCAGTGTTTAGATACCAAAAAGCTCATGCTGCTTCAACAAGAGCTTTGATCCTTTATACTAGCCACTGCAAGAAAAGAACTGGGAGTTTTATTCTAATTACTTTCTGATTCCAAAGAAGACAGATAGTCTTCATCTTATACCTAAAGAAAAAATTCAGGATGAACTCATTAGCACCATCCTTTCCTTTTCAGAGAACAACTGTTCCTTAGCCCTAAAAGATACTTACACTCACATCTTAATTCGAAACTCACAGAAAATTTGTTTGTTTTATCAGAGCAAAGAATCACTACCTGTACCGTGTTTTTCCCATTTGGCCTCTCTGTAGCACCTAGTTTGTACAAAATGCCTAGCAGTTGTTGCTACTCACGTAAGGAAAAATAATGTTTTTGTCTTCTCATATTTGAATGATTGATTGACATGAGCCAGTCTCTTCAGGAAGCTTGTTTATCCATTCTTCTTACAGTGATCATGCTTCAATCCCTAGGACTTCTAATCAATTTTTAAAAATCCAACATCAAACCATCTTATTTAATCAACTTCATAAAGACCCAACTGGACACACTCAGGGAGAACTGTTTCTGCCTGAACAGAGAACAGGTTAATTACGCTGGTCTAAAGCTAAAATGCTTTTGAAATGAATGTAGTCAAATTTTACTACTAAACCTGGGTCACTAAGAATGAAAATGATGCTTAAAATTGTTGATTGGCTTTAGTTTTCAAGATAGGCAACTGGAATTGACTTTGGAATTGCGGTAGATAAGTGTTGCGTTCGTGCCTCTTCTCGCCCCTCGCTCCACCCTCTCTACCATGGGAGCGACTCCCTTCGGCTCTGACGGACAGATGCAGCCGCGGCTTCTCCCTGCCTCTTGATCCCGGTGTCCCCGGGCTGGCTTGACACTACAGATCCGCCATGTTCCTGATGACTTAAGGGCGTGCGCGCTCCAGACTTTGTACCAGCAAGGGCACGAACCTCGGGGACGTCCCCCCGTAGTGACGTCATCCATTTTCACTTTAAAAGATCTTTGTTTGCTAACCTCTAACGAGTTAGCAAGGAACTCCAACAGGACTTGCTTCGGCAGTCCACGATACGTGCAACAACGATCCGAGTCAGCGAGGGGAATCCTTCTCCACTGCTCGGCCTTTTCAAACTTACCAGGAGTACCCGCTCCACGGGGGCTCCACTCTCTCTTCTTGAATTCAGATTGCCAAGACGGGATCCATACTCACTCCTCGAGGGCCTACGTCCCTGAATACTCGGAAGACTCCTCATTGCCTGGAAGCGATCGCAGATGTGAATACGGTGAGTTCTATTGTAGATAGGAATCAGTACTCACTCTACGAGAGCCTACATTCCTATAGCTCTGAAGACTCCCTTCCATCTAAGACGTTATCGCAGGTACAGAGATCGAGAGTTATATTGGCAAGATTGCAGATAGGAAATGGTACTCACTCTACGAGGGCCCATGTTCCTAGAATCCTTTACAGACTCTCTTCTACACTAGAAGCCATTTCATATACAGCTATTGTGAGTTCTTATTACAGACTGTTTACAGGAACCAGTGCTCGCCTACAGCTCCTGTTCCTGAATATACTGAAGTCTCTCTGTGGCATAGAGACCATTGTAGACATCTACTATTGTGAGTGTACCATCTTGTATCCAGTATACCCTGTCTACTCACTACTTCTAGTCTCTCTCTACAGCTCAGCGACCCAGAGATTATATTCCACTGTCAGAAGGACTTCAGTCTCGCCGGACACATCGACTCACTACTGCCACCACTGGTGGTCCAGCTTCCAGTCTAATAAAGAACTATTTGTGTTTATTTCATATTCTAGCCTAGCCAGTGGTTCCTCTCAGGATTTCCTCCTGGGGGCGCTGTCATCTGCCATCGGCCCAGGGATTCACCATTTCCTCCAAGTGGTCATTCCTTACACTACTGTCACTCTGTGGGAACCAACCACTACCGACCACTAACACCGCTTACGGAAGTATTATATAGATAGCTACCTTCTCTTTCTATGGGACTTGCCAGCAGCCTATATATAACAGATTGCTACTCCATAGCGGAGGCATGATCGATTGCTATCTCAGTAGCGAAGTACAATATACCTATTGTTAGCTCCTCTCCTCAGAAGAGTATCATTGAACAGATTGCCAACTCCTCTTCCTTGGGGAGTTGATCCATAACAGATTGCTACCTCCTTCCTTATAGGAGCATCTAACAGCAGTTGGCTAACAGATTACTAACTCCACCCTCCTGGTGGATAAGCACCACAGATAGCTAACTCCTCCCCTCTGGAGGAGCAGATCATGACAGATTGCTAACTTCTCCCCCTTTCAGGAGAAAAGCAGAACAGATTGCTAACTCCGCCCTTCTGGCAGGGTGAGCGATAACAGATTGCTAACTCCTCCCCTCTGGAGGAGGAGAGCGTAACAATAAGTGAGTTAAAAAGGGAAAGAATATCATAGTAAACCAGAAATAATTAATATATCTCTTTGATTTTGTTACTACCCTTATCAAGCTGAGTCTGATGAAGAACTTTGTCAAGGCCACGGACAAAACTAAAGCAGTCTTCATGTATCTTGATAGTAAATTTCCAAGACTAAGTGAAGCTAAGATAAAGGAAGATAATTTTGTTGGCCCTCAGATCCATGAAATTCTTCAAGATAATGCATTCAACTACGCATTGCGTGACAAGGAAAAGATGGTGTGAAAAGCTGTCCAATCAGTGGTAACAAATTTTCTCAGAAACAACAAGGGAAACAATTACAAGGAGTTGGTGGAAAACCTCTTCAAGGCATTCAAAACCCTTGGTTTCAACATATCACTAAAGATACATTTTTTCCCACCAAACTGTGGAGCAGTGAGCAATGAGCATAGCTAGCAATTTCACCAGTACATTACAGCAATGCAAAAACTGTATCAGGACAAATGGAGTCCATCAATGCTTGCAGACTATTGCTGGACAGTGACAAGAGATGTTCCATTTAATAAATATAAGAGACAAGCTGAGAAGAGCTAAGTAACCACTGAATAAGGATTAAACTATGTCCATATATCTATACATAATAGTTTTGGGCCTTTTGTTTCATAGTAGATGTTATTTTTATAATCCTTTTGCCAATTTAATTTTTAAAGTGTTACATAAACAGGACAGGTGAAATATTGTGCAACAATAAATACACAAAAAGACATGTTTACAATTTATTATTAAAACTCTACTATTTATGCACTATCTACACAATATATATAGATGTCAAATGTAAAAACTTAAATACCAGTCAATCATCTGGTTTAATTGTCAAATTTGAATTCAGTACATCGACATCAATAATAAATGGTAAATTTTATCGCTGAAGCAGGCAACTTCCAAAAATTTGTTTGCCAGTGTTATCAAAACCAATCCTACTGGTAGCAACAGTCCATGTTACCTTCCTATCAAGTCTTCACATAGAACAGGTTAGTGGAAACTAAAACTGTCAAAATGAGTATATCTACTGTTCTCATCAAATCTCTGCCATGGTGGTTAGATCATACAAATCTTTTAAAAGATCATTCTTTCACCAACTCCAGTTTAAAAAAATTCTTATAACAGATGCTTCCAATCAAGGTTGAGGAGCTCATCTAAGCAATTTCTCCTCTGAAGGAACATGGTCACTAGTAAAGAAAAGTCCCATCGTATCAATTCCTCCAGGAGAATAAAAGGCAGATTGGTGGAATCTAGGCCTTCTCTATGCATTTTCCCCAGCTCCATTAATTTCAAGGACTATTCAAAAATTGAATGGGGAGACACATGATTTTAATGGCCCCATTTTGACTTATCAACTGTGGTTTCCTTGGCTGCAATGCCTAGCTATTCAATCACTGATAAGGTTACTTATTCCCAGCCCTCACCAATACTGCAGTGGGAATCACTATATCCCAGTCTTTGGCTCCGATGGCTTGGATGTTGAAAGTAACTAATTTCATCCATGCAGTTACCTACTGGAGAAAAGGACATTCTTTAGGCTTCAGGGAAGTATTCTATCAGAAGATCCTACTATTTTACATAGAAAGCATTTACACTATCTAGTGCTCAAAATTCAGATAGGACCCCTTTAAGTATTTCTGTTCCTCTTTTAATTAAATATCTACTAAGCTTTTCCAACTCTGGTTTAAAAACTAATTCAGAGTTCACCTTACTGCCAGAGCAGCATACCATGAGAGAGTGCAGGTGTTCTTTTTTTCCCTCCAGCCTACAATTATTAAATTTATGAAAGAACTCACACATCTGAAATATTCAATAAAAGAACCTCCTATACCTTGAGTTCTAAATGTAGTCCTTACTCGCTCAAGAAACCACCATTTGAACTAGGGTTGCCAACCAACTCCAGATTTTCAGGACAGGTTGATCCAGTCCTGCATGCAGGTACATATAGTCTTGATTTTCTTAGAGAATGCAATAAGTAAATCAGAATAAGTCCCAGCATGCAATGGGGTAAAACCAGGACTGGATCAACCTGACCTGAAAATCTGGAGCCAGTTGGCAACCCTAATTTTAACCCTTGGCCAGCAGCATACTAAGGAGAGGGCGAGGGGCATGGTCCAATCCGGGTGAAAACAGGGGGAGGGGCGCCATCGCCGCAGTCTTGCGGTGGCACGGAGAAGAAACATGCTGGCAGGGGCCCTGCAGTGCTGCTGGCCTTTTCCCGGAGCCAGAGGCAGAAGAAGAGGCCCTGCCCTGCTGATGACTTTTCCCCGGAGCTGACGGCAGAAGACGAGGCCCTGCTATGCTGCCTGCCTTTCCCCAGAGCCGGAGGCAGAAGAAGAGGCCCTGCTCTTCAGCCAGCAGCCAAAGAAGAGGTCCAAAATGTGTGTGAGAGAGCAAGAGATTGGCCCTGTGAGAGTGAGAGGGTTTGTATGTGTATGAGTTTATGATAAGGGTATATGTGTGTGTGTATGAGAGGGTGTCTGTGTGTGTGTGGGTTTCTGTGAGAGAGTGTGCCTGTATTTATGAGTATGAAAGGGGTTAAAGCTTGTGCGCTCTCCTCCAATCCACAACAGTCTCAGGATGACTAGAAATCTAAAGTTCCCAGGTATGGAGAGCGAGAGATTTTTTTTTTTCTTGTTAGTTTTAATTATTAGATGTGATGTGTCTGTTATTTTGAAATATTTTATTAGTGTTTGGTAATTCTATTCATCATCTGTTTTGATATGTATATTTTTTTTAGTATGGTTTTACTATTCTGATTGATTTATATTTCTTGATTGTATTATTTTAAGGATTAATGATGTTCTGCTTTTCCATTATTGCACTGCATACAGAATCTGGCTTGTTGTGGTTTCCAGTTCAGTTTTGTCTGCATATGTGTTTTTGTAAGTGTGTGTGTTAATTTGTGTGAGAGAGAGAGGAAGCAACTGTGTGAGAGAGAGGAAGCATATGTGGGAGAGAGAGATAGAGGAAGCATGTTTGTGTTATGAGCGAGACACAGAGGAAATATGTGTATATATGACTCACACACACGTTCTTCCTCTATATCTTTCTCACACACACACAAACTCCCTCCGTCTCTCACCAAGCATGTGTGTGTGTGAAAAAGAAGGCGCATATTGTGTGTGTGCATGCAGTCAACAACAATCTTAGCATGACAGATATGGAGAGCTGGAGATTTTAAAAATCCTTATTTTAAATATTTGATGTCTGCTAGTTTTAAATATTTTATGAATGTTTAGGAAATTTTAAAATTATATATGGGTGGCCAAAGAAAGTATCCACCCCGGGTGCCAAATACTTTACGTACACCTCTGCATTTGACAACAGCAAAACTAAAATTCCTTTCTGGAAAGTTTTATTTTTAATAGCAGTTATTTCTGCTAAAAAATAAGTGAAGTACAAGCAGTAATCTCATACTCTCCTAATATTTATTTCCTTCTAACAGTAATTTTAAAAACTCATCCTAAATTTCTCCATAAAGTGGTTTTCAGTTTCATTTGAATGAATCCATTGTGTTTCCTGTCGATAGCAGGATGAATTATCCATGCTGTCTGGGAGCGTGCATACGACCGGAGTAGGCGGAGTTTTCCTCAGTAAGTCAAAGAGCTTTGACTCTGTGCGGCTGTGCGGTCATCTTCCCGCGCGAACGTCCATCTTTCCTCAGTCTCTTTTTTTCCACAAGCCGTTTCGCACATGAGGTTTTCCTCACAATGTTTCTTAAACTTTTTTCAAGTTTTTGCTGCCGCGATGGCTCCGAAGCCATCGGAATTTAAATACTGCCAATGTGGCAAAGTTATGTCCATCACCGACTGTGGTCAGATGTCCCCCCAGGCCCAGTGTCAGAGTGCCGAAAAAATGGCACACCTGCGTTCGGGCTCCTATGCCCCAACACCATTGATGCACTCCTCGCCAGGACCGGCGAAGAAAAAACAGAAGACATTGACTAAGAGGACCTCCTCACTTTGGTCCGGGGGACCCGAACCGGACGCTGGGCCCAGGTTTGATAAACCTACAGCACCCGAAAAAAGAGCCAGGGCACCGACTCCATTGCCTCCATGGGACAAAGGACTCCCAAGTGCATCAGTCGGGACTCAGAGACCTGTTCCCAATCGTCCGCGTTCCTCGGCACCGATGCCATCAAAGCATTCGACCCAGCCGGCGCACCCTCGATGCAACCGACACACTCGACGCATTTGGACCGCACGGCGCCAAGAAACACTTGGTGCGTTTGACGCACTCCACGCACCCGATGCACACCTTGACGCATGCAACACATGCCATGACGCAGCCCAGCCATAAGGATCATTCACCATGGTCTAAGAAGTCAGACAAGACCAAGCATGCTCACAGAACTCCATCCACTCATTCTGAGCACTCTGGTACTCCATCACACCTAAACTGCCACGAGAAAACCCTGACGTGAGGTGGAACTCTTGTCAGACCCAGATTCCTTTTCCTCAAGAGATGCATCGGGTAGTGGAGGCTCCTCCGACTTATCCTCGGTATTTTGAAGCAAAAGGTTATCCCCTCAGATGCAGGTACCACTCCATCAAAGACACAGACCATCTCCACTCATTCCACCGGATCCTCAATTAAGACGCACGGCTGCGCAGGATATTCTTCTGGCAGCACTTGCCTGCAAGACCTTCATCAACGGTGGGTCAGTTACCCCCACAACCAGGTAACCTAGCATCCAAAGCCATGCTGTAGATTTCACAGGCACTATGCTCTTTCTTTGAGGATCTCGAATCTATGAAATTCAAACCACCGGTGACATCTCCTCAGCCTTCACCACCTACAATGACTCCTAGGCCAGCTATCCCGGCCAACTTTCCATCACCAATTTCAGCTCCCCCATGCAACCCGGGTTCGCAAATCTCCTCCTCATCATTGCCAAGTTCCTCTACAGGCATGCCTTCAGATCCACCAGAAGGATTGCCAGTACCGTTTTCAGCGCCGGAGGATCTATCATACGCAAAATTCATTGAAAAAGTGGGAAATCTTCTGAATGGCCAGGGAATCCGGAAATTTTTCGGTCTCCACAAAGTCTTAAGTATCTTAAAAATCTTTGAGATGCTGCCAGAACCAATGGCTTTACCCCCCATTCGGTTTTAGACTGAGTCCTCCACAAGATGTGGGAAACCCCCTTTTCCACCATGGCCACATCTCGGAAAATAGACCTAAAATATCGAATGAGAAATTCTACCATCTACGACTCCACTCAACTACCCCACAACTCCAATGTGGTTGAGTCTGCGTTGGCAAAGGCAAAATGATCCAAACTTCACGCAAATGCACCTCCGGGAAAGGATCATAAGTACATGGATGACTTTGGCCATAGGGTGTACCATGCTTCCATGTTATCCACAAAAATACAACACCATCAATTCTATATGACACAGTACTTATGAGTGTCTACAGAAGTGACGTCCAATTTGTCTAGCTGCTGACAACACCTTGCCGCTGGCCTTCCTAGTCATGGAAGAAGGTTTAAACCACTTGCTTCAGTCAGTTTATGAGGCATTCAAATCCTCTGCAAGATCTTCTTCAACCGCTATCGCTGCTCAGCGCCTTGCTTGGTTTAAGGGCAAGCGCAATTCGTGAAGACATTCATGACAAATTGGCGGATATTCCTTGCATGGGAAACAACTTGTTTGGTGACAAATTTGGGGAAACGGTTTCCCATCTAAAAACGAAAAGTACTGCAGTACTCTCAATTGCCCCTCGGAACATCATGCAGCACCTCGAAGGTTTTACTCTTCCTACAAAAAAATCCTACCCGAGGGGACAATTCAGACCTTTCCCTGCATATCAGTCACTGCACTACGGTCAGCCAAGACCCTCAAATCAGCCCCAGTTGTTATGCTCAGGCTTGTGGACCCTTGGCTGACGAGAGGATGGTATACCTTTCGAAGGGTCCGTAGGCTCTCTCGTTGGGTGGCGAGGCAGAACAGGAGGCAGGACCAGCTGACCCTTGGCACTGGAGACTGAGGCAAACACGGAGACGATGAAGAGACGAGATAAAGCGCTGTGTCTTCACCACTGGTGGTCAGCAGTCCCCCCAGGAGGAGCCCATAGGGACCCGACCGCTGGGACTTAGGTGGACCTAGGGAGGTCAAAGCAACGGTGCAAAGGCCAACTGGAGCTTCGCCCTGGAAGCCCGCGGTCCCCCCAGGAGGAGCCCTTAGGGACCCGGGCCGCTGGGACTTAGGTGGGCCCTTGGAGACGGAGTCTTGAAGGAGTCCTAGGTCGAGTGCCAGAGGGTTGTCGCTCACCAGTCCGAAGTCGTGCACCAGGGAATTACCGCTTGCCAATCCGAAGTCAGGAACCAGAGAATCACTGTAAGCCAATCCAAAGTCAGGAACCAAGAACACCAAGACGGAACAGGATCCAAAGCTCAAGGACTCACCGAAGCAAGCAGACTGGACAGCGCTGGAGGACGTTGCCAAGTCGAGGAATGAGCAGAGGAAGCCTCCTTAAATACTTCCTCTGCTCTGGATCATTGGAAGCAGGTGAGTATCATTAAAGAGATCAGGTCCCTTTAAATCCAGCAGGGGGGAGTGGCCTCACGCCTAAAGATGGCGGCCATCTTGGATTTCCGAGGAGGAGGAAAGCCAGCAGAGCGCCGCGAGGGAGGAGCAGGGACGGCTCCCCAGCGGGTGGCCAGACTGCGGACCATCCCCGGGGTGATGGGCACCGGCCCCAGGGAGCGTTTCAGGGGTTGCCGTGGCGGGTCGCTGCCGCCGCAGTGGAGGTAGAGGAGGAGGACAGCCACGGGCGTGGGACACAACACCAGTCAGTCACGTGGACGGCCATGTCAACAGCGACACCCTAAACAAGGCCCCACAGCTCCACAAAAGCAGCCACCTGCTTTTTGAGTTTCATTGAGCCACCCCCACCGCCATTTATAGGAGGTCGCCTCCAATACTTTTACAGCAATTGGGAGGAGATCACCTCAGATCGTTGGGTACTCGACATCATCAGAGAGGGTTATTGCCTGAACTTCATGCCTCTTCCATCCCTTCCACATGTACCTCCTCTTCGAAGTACATCGACCCAATTACCATCCTTCCGAACAGAAATTACAAACCTACAGCTTCAAAGGTCTGTTCAAACAATCCCTCATCAGCAACAGAATCAGGGATTTTATTCTCAATACTTTCTCATTCCCTCATCAGCAACAGAATCAGGGATTTTATTCTCAATACTTTCTCATTCCAAAAAAATCAGGGGGCCTTTGCCCCATTCTAGCTTTACGAAACCTCAACAAACACATCCAAAAAGAAAAGTTCAAGATGACCTCTCTCAAAAACATCCTGCCTCTACTGCAACCCAACGACTGGCTGTGTTCCATCGACCTGAAGGAAGCATATACCCATGCATCCCTCTTCCTGGCACTACCTTTGTTTTCGAGTTTAGAACAGGCACTATCAATACAAGGTCCTACCTTTTGGCCTGTCTTCAGCATCAAGAGTATTCGCAAAATGCTTAATGGTGGTGGTGGCTCATCTCAGGCAACAATCGATCCAGATTTTTCCTTATCTGGACAACTGGCAGTTAGTGGCATCAGATCAGACTACGAGCACACACGGTGTGCATGATCAATTGCCTTCAGACCCTGGGATTCCTAATAAATTACGAAAAATCGCATCTACAACCTACCCAGACCACTGCATTTCATAGGGGCCCTCATCAATACAGTAGAGGAAAGAGCCTACCTTCCACAAGACAGAATGGAAACTCTCTCCTGCCTGGCGCAGCAGTTATGCAGCCAGTCTCATGCTTCGGCAAGCCAAATTCTTCAACTGCTGGGTTATATGGCGGCAGCTATCCGTGTGATTCCCCACACAGGACTACACATGCGCCGCTTACAATGAGGCCTAAAATTTCAATGGTCACAGTTCCTGCAGCCTGTCACTTCCAGAATACACCTAACCAAACCAATGATCACAGACATTCAGTGGTGGCTCTCTCCCACCAACCTATCCACAAGAGCTCCCTTCCGAGTGCCTCATCAGCTGACACTCATGACAGATGCCTCCAGGAAAGGTTGGGGAGTCCATCTTGCCGATCTCAAAACTAAGGGATTCTGGTCTCCCCAAGAATCCGAGTACCAGATCAACCTCCTCGAGTTACATGCAATCTGGAGAGCGCTTCAGACCTTCTCTTCTCAGGTCCGAGGAAAACGTCTCATGGTATACACCGACAATCAAGTCGCTATGTTTTACATAAACAAAGAAGGAGGGTCCAGTTCATGGACACTCTTTCAAGAAGCACTCCGGATACTCCATTGGGTGAACGCATCCGATGTATCGCTCCAGGCCACCTACCTGCTGGGTCTGGACAATGTCACGGCATATCACCTGAGCATGAATGGACTTTAAATAGAGAAGTGGCCCTCACCATATTCCAACAGTGGGGCTTCCCAACAATCAACCTCTTTGCCACGGAAAACAACCGGCAAACCCAAGTCTTTTGCTCCATCTACCCCAGCAACCGGTTGTGTCCGTCGGTCTCAGACGGCTTCGACCCTTGTGCTTCACCTTTTTCTCAGCTCTCCCCGCTAGCCTTGGGAAGATGGCTACTGCCGTGTCTGCAAGCTGCACTCTCTGGCGTCCCCGGAATGGCTATGGCGTTGCCTCCTGCCATGTTTCTCCCAAGGGCCTCCTAGCGCGCTCGCTACCCACGTCTTTATTCCAGCTATGGCGTGAACCTCGGGGGCGTCCCCCTCAAGTGACGTCACGCCATCCGGGTATTTAGCCTGAACTTGTTTGCTAGCTCATTGAGTTAGCAAGGATTGGTCTCAGCCGGTCTAAGCTACTCTGCCGCTTCCGTGCTGCTGCTGGAAGCTCCCTCTCTGCCCTTCGGGGTATTGTCTAACCTGGGTACCCGCTCCTCGGGGGCCCTCTGCTTTATTTCAGGTGCCTTACTGGGATCAGGTACTCGCTCCTCGAGGGCCTGCTCTCCCTACCTCGGTGCCTGTACCATCTACTTCAGCCTGGTGGAATCGCCAATCTATAGCTACCATCTAGTGAGTAATCTAACTCTCAATCTGTCTCATCTACAGCATTGCATTGCCTTGCCTGGGAAACTTACATCGGAATCCCCTATACAAACGTGGTGAGACGGGTTCCCTCTGCTGAGGGTGCCGGGACTGCTACCTCTGGATCACCTCACTACTGCCACCTCTGATGGTACACATCAAGCTGTACAATAAAAGAGTTAATTCTGTGTTTGTGCGTCCTGAGTCTAGCCCTGTGACTCCCCACGGGGCTCCTCCCCATGGGCGTGGTCATCTGCCACAGTACCCAAGAATCCACCCAAACACAGCTAAACCATAACACAACCATCGGTACGCCCTAGATGCCTTCCTCATTCCATGAACGGAGGACTTGCTGTACGCTTACCCTCCCATACCGCTAATATCAAGGACAATTCAGAAATGTATTCAAGACATAATGGACATGATTCTCATAGCTCCAGCCTGGCTGAGACAACCATGGTATGCGTATCTCATTCGACTTTCCATACATCCACCGATTCCGCTGGGAGACCACCAACAACTACTAACACAAGAGGGAGGCTCCCTCCTCCATCCAATGCATCAATCTCTCCATCTGACAGTGTGGAGATTGAAAGGCAAATATTGAACTACCTCGGCCTACCTGCGCAGGTAGAAGATATCCTTATCACATTCAGGAAGCCTTCAACCAGACGCAACTATGCAGGAAAATGGCACCACTCCGCAGCATGGTGCAAACCACGGAACTTAGATCCGTCCTCCTCTACCGCCGTACAACTGCTGGAGTACCTCCATACTCTTTACCAAGTTGGTCTGGCTACCACATCAGTTCGAATGCATATCAGTGCTATTGCGGCTTTTCATCACTCTCACAATGGCCTTCCCATTTCTAATCATCCTTTGGCCTCCAGATTCATGCGAGGCATGCTTCACCTCTGACTGCCGGTGACAAAACCATCTGTACCATGGGATCTTAACATTATCCTAGAGCAGCTCATGATGTCTCCGTTCGAGCCTTTAGACACATGCCACGTAAAATACCTCAACTGGACTACAGTATTCTTGGTGGCCTCCTTACTTGGAATTTTACCACAACAACGTTACCCTTCGACCTCATCCCACCTTCCTTCCCAAGGTGGTCTCCGCTTTTCATCTTAATCAAACCATCACTCTACCAATCTTCATGCCAAAACCTCATCACAATGAGTGAGACAGACTCCTGCACTCGCTGGACTGTAAATGAGCTCTAGCTTACTATAAACAAAGAACGCAATCTTCTTCCAGACCTTCTCAGCTCTTCCTTTCCTTTAATCCAAATGACCCTGGTCAACCAGTCTCCAAGAGAACCATTGCCAGTTTTTTATCACAGTGCATTCAGTTCTGTTATAACAAACATTCAATCAAACTCGACAAGAAGCCTCAGACGCACCAGATACTCGCCACAGCAGCATCAGTTGCACACTTGAGGAAGGTTCTGCTACTGGACAAATGCAAGGCAGCTAATTGGTCCTCTATTCATACCTTCACATCACAATATTGTCTTCATCAACAAGCGGCCTCTGATGCAGCGCTAGGCTCAGCAGTCTTGTCAACCCTTCAAAACTGATGATACTGTCTACTCTTCCTAAGGGTTGGTGTCCTGACCTTCTAAAAAACATACTACATGGACACAACCCGGGAGCTTGGGTCTCCCAGACAGCATGGCTAATTCAGCCCTGCTATCGACGGGAAAAAGCAAGTTTGCTTACTGTAAACGGTGTTTCCATTGATAGCAGGATGATTAGCCATGTGAACCTGCCCTCCTCACTAGACAGTCACACAATGGACAATTGAATTGTTCTCTCTTGCTTGGCTACAAAGGGACTGAGGAAAGATGGACGTTCGCGCGGGAAGATGACCGCGCAGCCGCACAGAGTTAAAGCTCTGAGACTTACTGAGGAAAACTCTGCCTATTCCAGTCGTGTGCACGCTCCCAGACAGCATGGCTAATTCATCCTGCTATCTATGGAAACACAGTTTATGGTAAGCAAACTTGATTTTGCCAACATTCTTTCCAAGACCACACCATAAGCATACCTGTGAACGCTCCAAATTTGGTCCAGAGACTCCAGAATTCTGAAGGAATTGCCGGGTCTCTGGGCCAAAGCCTCAAAACTCCAGATACAGCAAAGAACTGCCTGCATGGGCCCTGGAAGAGAAAATCATCTGGGCCCATGCAGGTAGAAAGGAGGAGGAGGAGTGTCTGCTTCACAGGCAGAAAGAAGAGCTCCATTGGCCTGCGCAGCCAGAAGGTGAAGAGCAAATGTCAGCTGAAGGCAGAAGGAAGAGAAGTCTCATTGGCCAGCACAATCAATTGAAGAGGCAGCATTGGCCCTAGTGGCTGAAAAAGAAGGAGAAGAACTAGCTGCTTGTGGATTGAAGGAGGAGGCTGCTGCAGTTTGTAAGTTCAGGACAGGAGAGAAAGAACAAGTTAACATATGTATGAGTGTTTGTGTATTAGTGTGTGAATGGGATGTGTGAGAGTGTGTCAGTAGGCATGTGTGAGTGGGCCTGTGGGCATGAGAATGATAGAGGTCTTTAAGATCATGAAAGGTCTTGAACAAGTAGATGTGACTCGGTTATTTACACTTTCAAATAATAGAAGAACTAGGGGGCATTCCATGAAGCTAGCAAGTAGCACATTTAAGACTAATTGGAGAAAATTCTTTTTCACTCAACGCACAATAAAGCTCTGGAATTTGTTGCCAGAGGATGTGGTTAGTGTAATTAGTGTAGCTGGGTTCAAAAAAGGTTTGGATAAGTTCTTGGAGGAGAAGTCCATTAATGGCTATTAATCAAGTTTACTTAGGAAATAGCCACTGCTATTAATTGCATCAGTAGCATGGAATCTTCTTAGTGTTTGGGTAATTGCCAGGTTCTTGTGGCCTGGTTTGGCCTCTGTTGGAAACAGGATGCTGGGCTTGATGGACCCTTGGTCTGACCCAGCATGGCAATTTCTTATGTTCTTATATAAGTATGTGTGAGAAAGTGAGAGTGAATGTGTTGTGTATGTTTATGAAAGAGAAGGAAGTTTGTGCGCATTCTGACCCACCCCTGCTACTCAATGAAAATCTTAGGGTGATTCAACATCAAAAGTTCCCAGTTATGCGCATAAGGGCTTGCTGGTTCCTTATACATTAGACTGCAGATGAGCTTTACTTTTCTATTTGTAAAGGGCACAGAAAGTCTTTGCATCTACTCTTTCTTTTAATCCACTCAAACAGGGTTTTTAGGTGCAAAAAAACTTTTTCTACTTGGATCTTTGATTGCGTCACTTACTGCTACAATCAAAAAGGACTACACAGTAAAGTAAAGACTCATCAAGTTAAGGCTATAGCAATTTCTTTAATGCATCTGTGCTCTGTTTTCATGGATGATATCTGCAAAACAGTTACATAGATATCTATCCATCCTATCACTGCTCCTTCCAGGATAAAGACTGCTTTGCATCAAGACAGTAGCTTTGGACAGGCAATTTTTCAAAACGTATTCAATTAATTCCTTCAACTCTACTCTCCATTTTCAGGCAATATGGACAGTTTGCAATGATCTACTATTAACATGAAAAGCTAATTATATGCAATCCTCAGTTTGGGAATCCTCGTTTGTGAGTCTGATATTACCCTACATGCCATGGAGGAAGCTAAGTTGCTTACCTGTAGCAGGGGTTCTCTGTAAAGAGCAGGATAAAACAACCACACAGTCCTCTCCACTTCCCCTAGAGTTGAAGCTTAGTTTGCTATAAAGTCTGAAGAGAGTTGAAGCTTAGTTTGCTATAAAGTCTGAAGAGATGTGTGTGGCAGCAGGCTGTGCAGGAAGGTCTGCACATGCTCAGAAAGATCTTTTAGGTTTTTCTGAGCTCTGAGGGAGTTTTTCTGTCTTGGTGTTATCAGATGATGTCACCCTCCTGTTGCAGGTAAGCAACTTAACTTTATTCTATCTAACTAGGTGGTTTTCTAAAGTGAGGAGACACTATGAGTCCCACAAGATTTGAGTAAAGAAGCTCACAACACACATTAAGTGCTCTCTGGTTAGTTCTGATATTAGTGATAATCCACTGCAGTTAGAATGAAGCATTGAAGAAAAATCATTTTAAGTAAAGATATAGCCAGTAGTAAGAAAATGAGCAGAGAGTATGCAATCAGGCAGCTACTGATACTAATTTTCACTTTATAAAGTATTCAGGACTCAAGATGACTTTTTGCCTAACTAGGTAAAAGTGCTCTTTTGCTTGATAGCTCATCATGATGAGTGCATCCCTTGCTGCTTGGAGAATCATGATGCCAGCATATCTTCATTTTCCGACAATGGTAGTGGGCTAGGTTGACACCATCACTGCTGTTCTACTGTAGCAAAGAATGGATGCTACCTACAGCAAAGGTGGTGTGAGTCTTCCTCAAAGTAGGTTACATTGGTTCAGAATTCATGTTATTGAGTAGCTTATGCTTAGAAAGGCTTTATGTTCTGTTTTTTAATTACTTTTATTGCAGATAATATGTAGGAGAAGCCATGTAAGGAATAATGCCTTTTGTGTCTTATAATAAAAAATGAGTTACATTAAGGACAAATTAATGAGCATTATGCTATGTTGACAGCTCTTAATTTGTTTTGGGGACAGCACAGTTATGGTGGAAGACCTGAAGCAATGTGGAGGATACCATTTTCATCATCTTTCTTTAACATATATGAGCTGGTTGTATACAGTATATGCAATTATCATTGGAATTTCTAGTGTAGATTCATTAATTTCTCCAAATGTAGTTTTTGCTTATAGGAAAGTGCACTTAATTGTCTAATAACAAATAAAACTATGGGCTTTTATGAGCATTTAATGATGCAGTCACAGAAAATTGATCTCATTTGAAATGTTTATTTTGCAGAGCTCCTTGTATAGGTTAAATGCACAGCAGTGACTTTTCTCTCTGTTACACAGAGGAGCCAATATACTGTTACACACCACACAACTTCACCCGGGACCAGGCCTTGTATGCGCGAGGATACTGCTGGACAGAACTCAAGGATGCCCTGCCTGGTATGGATATCAGCCGTTGGCCGTCCCTGTTTGAGCACAAGTTCCTCCCCTATGCACTTCTGGCCTTTGCAGGAATAATGTATGTTCCTGCCCTGGGCTGGGAGTTTTTGGCCTCCACCAGACTCACTTCAGAACTTAATTTTCTGCTTCAGGAGATTGATAACTGCTATCATCGAGCAGCAGAAGGGCGTGCACCCAAAATAGAAAAGCAGATCCAATCCAAAGGCCCAGGAATAACAGAGCGAGAGAAGCGGGAGATAATTGAGAATGCTGAAAAGGAGAAGAGTCCTGAACAGAACCTGTTTGAGAAGTATTTGGAAAGAAGGGGTCGGAGTAACTTTCTTGCCAAACTATATCTGGCAAGACATTTATTCATTATATTTTTAAGTATTATACCAATTACATATTTGAGTACCTATTATGCCACGCAAAGGCAAAATGAGTTTACATGTGCACTGGGAGAGCCCCCTGACAAGACCAGCAGCTCCAGGTTGCACATCAGAGTGAACTGTAAGCTGCCATCTGTTCAACTGCAACGGATAATTACAGCAGTAGATATTGTTCTTCTATGCTTCATGAACTTAATCATCCTTATAAATCTAATTCACTTGTTCATATTTCGGAAGTCCAACTTCATATTTGACAAACTGAACAAGGTTGGAATAAAGACTAAAAAGCAGTGGCAGAAGTCCCAATTCTGTGACATTAACATCCTTGCCATGTTTTGCAATGAAAACAGGGATCACATCAAATCTCTAAACCGGCTGGACTTCATTACCAATGAAAGCGACTTGATGTACGATAATGTAGTTCGCCAGTTGCTTGCAGCATTGGCCCAATCTAATTATGATACCACACCAACTATGCGTGATTCAGGTACTCAGACTATAGACCCCAGCATCAACCCAGAAGACCCTGATGTCAATGAACAACTCGTCATAAAGAGGCCTAGGAAAAAAATGAAATGGATCCCCAGCACCAACCCTCTTCCCCAGCCTTTCAAGGAACAGCTAGCCATAATGAAAGTTGAAGCCAGCAAACCTGAGAAACTGAAGCCAGTGAGGAGGAAAACAGCAACTGACAGTCTTATCGCTCCTCTGCTAGAGTCCACCTCCAAAACCTCTCAGCAGCCATTGCCTCAAAAGAGTGAAATCAATGTCCTAGCCAACATAAGTGCTGACAAAAAACATGCCCGGCAGTTTTCTTTAGATGTTCATCCATATATCTTGAGCAATAAAAAATCCAAGTCAGAGAATTCCAAGAGTGTTCCCATCCCTACATCACAGAGCCAGGCAAGTGGATTCCTTAACCAAGAGGAGAATGCTATTGTGCACATTTCATCTTCTGTCAAAGGTAGAGTATTTTATCATCACCTCCAACACATGCTGCATGCAGGGGTACTGGCAAGCTGGGTAAAATAGGAGCTTGGCTATTGTTGATAGTGGTTTACAACCATGGTGAAGCAGCAACAGTACATAAATTGATACAAAAGCATTGGTTTAAATGGCTGAATCTGCTACTGTTGAACCAACACCGAGGGCCAAATACTCTAAAATGTTTTCTTCTCATTTTGGGCTGGATTCATCAAGGTCTTTTGCTATAGACACAGAAAATCAGGTCTTTGTTTTTATGGAAAAAAATGCTTAATATATCTGACCCCCAAGCCTGTTATTACAATTTGTATATCTTTGCTGTTGAGCCATATCTGTAAACCACCCATTGCAATATGGGACACTGTGTCCCTCAAAATTTCAAATATTTTGTAAGAAAGTAAAAAGTCAAAAGAATGAATGAATTGCAAGACAGAAATAAAATATGACAGCAACTAACACTGGGATCAAAAGATATATTTTTAGAGATGTTTAAATTCCCATTTTACCCACCCTGGCAGCATCCCTTTGTCATCTGAAACTCCTCCGTAAGATCTTTGGGCTGGGGGACATGTATTCTCTCCCCTTCTTAGAGATGAGGTGTGAAGTGAAATGCAATGATGGTTTCTCTCTTTATTTTCACTCAAAAGGCTTATTATTTATAGGTCACAACTTAGTTCTACAGCTTGGGTCATCAAAGCATTCCAGGGATGGAGATAAGATCGGGGGTGTTAGGGAAAAGCAGTGTATGTGTAGCTGGGGAATGGGGAGTGAGCATGGCTGGAGGGGGTGGCAGGGTGTATGTGTGGCTGAGAGGGTCCTTCTCCATTGCACTCCCATCCATCTTTCACTCCCCACTCCCTTCTGCTCCCCACTGGGCTACTTCAATGACATCATCCAGTCACTGTTAGCAGTGGCTGGATGACGTCATTAGAGCACCTCAAGGTAAGCCTGTTTTTTTTTTTGGGGGGGGGGTTGTCAGTTAAAACTGAAAAATCCAATTTATTCATTGGGGGGTGTTTCATCACTGGTTTTTTTTTTTTATTTAACTGAAAATCAGAAGCCTTAAGTATAATCTACATCTATTGGTTACAGTTTGTATTCATCAAATATATATTCTCTGTAGCAGAGATTAACAGCAAAAAATGTCAGCTCTGCTAAACTGTAATTTTAGTAAATTAGAGTTGACTTCACTTTTGATTGCATTTTGCTTCTGTGTTGGCTGGACAGCATCTGAATATAAGTAAGGTGTCTTTACATACAGCTACAGTAATTATTACAATTGCTGCTGTATAATTCTTACATACCTGGATGATGCCAGGTGCCTAATTTATCAAAGCCTTATCCAATGAACACTGAACAGGTGAAAAGCTTTGATAAAGCATGCTCAAGGGAAGCACCACTATAAATGTATTGTAAAATAAGAATCCTTTTTACTAGGGGGAGGACAATTGTCAAAGTCATTTACATGGAAAATAATGATTTACCCACAAAAATTAATTGTCCTAAATGCATCCTGCCTCAGTATAGCTAAAAGTATATGCATTGTTCCATAATACCTGTACTTCTAGCCATACTAATAAGGAGAGGCATTCCCAGAGTCATATTTTGGACACAAAAAGCAGATGCAAATGTCTGTGGGTGCTTTGTACCTGCAGCAAGGGTCAGAGTGAAAGTATGTAAAAAAACTGGGAGTAAAAGTTACCCATGGACCTTGTTTCAATGCAAACAGTTTAAAAATTGCCCTTTTTAAGGATACTACCAAGCCAATTCAAGAATAAAAAATGTAGTTACACTATTTAAAATGAGGAAAAAGTAACTTTATATCTCATGGCCTAGAGTCTTAAAGTCCTGAGATCATGAAAAACTGGCATTATCCTATCTGCATGTTTGGTCCATGAGCACCTATCGGGTGCAGTTCTCAGCGGTTACTGTACAGGAGCAGACTCCTGACCCAATCTTGCATGTTGTATTATAGTACAGAGGCAGATACTCTTCCAGGGTTGAACCAGGGAACCCCTATGCTACTGTAGAATGGATATGCAGCCTGTCTGTGAGGATCTATAATCCCAGCACACAAAGCTGGGATTAATCTCAAATTCTAAGTTCCTCTGTAAATCAGATTTCAAGAAATAGCAGCACAATAAAAATATCTCTCTGATCAGGGTGTTTCACTTAAAAGTAATTATGCCTTTGGTTGCCAGACATTTTAATAGTCGTATTCCTTAGCATAACATGTATCTAACTATCCATGACATAATCTAACAATAGTATGACAAATGCAGTACAATCTGGGTTCTCAACTCTAGTTTTGGAGGCTACAAACAGGGCTGGTTTTCGACGTAACCAAGTCTTGAAATTATCCTTGTTCTTAGACAATAAGCAGTAACTTTGAAACAGCCATGTGGGTGCACACGTACATGAGTTTGTTGGCTTGCATCCAGAAATACAGCCATTTTATAATATACACGTGTATATTCACACGTTATAAAATAGGCTGAATGCGCATACCTGTGCGCACAATTTTAAAGGGACATGCGCATGTGCGCGCAAATGTGGTGTCTACTACGTAATGAGAAATTACTACTTACCTGATCATTTTCCTTAGACCAGACAGATGAATTCAGGACCAGTGGGTTATGCACCTCTACCAACAGATGGAGTCAGAGCAAAGTTGACGTCATAATATATATACTCCTGTAGTGACATCAGCCTGCCAGTATTCTCTTCAATAGCCAAATGTTGACAGACTAGCAAAAACTTGATTAATAACAGATAGCCATCAGTACTCAGCCAACAGGAAACACTGAACTCGGACAGAGAATGCATTAATGCTAGTCTAGGGACTGGAGTAACACCAGTAACCCCTGAAACACGTAACCACGCAGGAGGACCATAATGCAATCATTCGGCAGCCAAGGGTGGGAAGCCAAATCCATCTGTCTGGTCTAAGGAAAAGGAAATTATCAGGTAAGTATTAATTTCTCATTTCCTAGCAACCAGACAGATGAATTCAGGACCAGTGGGATGTACCCAAGCTACTCCTGAATAGGGCAGGAGCCTGCCCACAGTCCTGTCAAAACCATACATGCAAAGACTGCATCCTCCTGGGCCTTCACATCCAGATGATAATACCTGGAAAAGGTGTGTATGGAGGACCACATCGCAGCTCAGCAAATGTCAATGGAAGACAGCAATCTAACTTCCGCCCATGACACTGCCTGAGCTCTAGTGGAATGAGCCCTAGGTAATGGCTTTTCAGCATCTATATATGCAGCCATAACTATCTCCTTAATCCAGCAAGCTATTGTAGCCTGCGAAGCCGGTTTGCCCTGTTTATCTCCACTGTGAAGGAAAAACAGGCAATCCGTCTTCCAGATACCTTATGATATGTCTCTTGACATCCAAGGGTCACAACAGGCGATATTCCTCCGCATCTCTTTCCCTAGCCAGAGACAGCAGGGAAATGGACTGATTCAAGTGAAAATCTGAGACCACTTTTGCAAAAAGAAAGGAACAGTACGCAACTGTATTGCCCCTGGAGTCACCCGAAGGAATGGCTCCCAGCAAGATAAAGCCTGCAGCTCGGATATTCGACATGCAGAACAAATCAGCACAAGAAACACCATTTTCAAGGTCAGTAACCTCAAGGAAAGGCTACACATCGGTCAAAACATAGGGCCCGTCAAGAAATCCAAAACCAGATTAAGACTGCACAAGGGTACTGGTAACCGCAAGGGAGGACGAAGATATTTCACTCCTTTCAAGAAACGGGCCATATCTGGATGAACCGATAAGGATTCACCACTCACCTGACCCCTGAAACAGGCAAGAGCCGCTACTTGCACCTTACAGGCCTTCCAAAGCCCAACCCCCTTTGAAATTAGCCTCTGGGGCGACCCACGCAAGATCAATAAATTCTTGAATAGCCTCCATAACAGGGAAAAAACAAGAGCCTTTACGCAAAGAAGCCAAAATGGAATTTTTCTTTGGTTCAGACATGGAATCTGCCCCAGGTACTCCCAGCATCTGGGAAATCAGAGCCGGTAGCTCAACTCTATGAAAGAACCGCAACATAGTCCTATACGGCTCCAGTCCCAGAGGACTTTCCCCATCCTCCAGAGAATCAGGATTGGCCTTATCATCAGTGCCACCCGGAATCCTAGCAGGAGGACCTGCTACCAATCTAGGCAGTACTGGGCGAGTGAGAAGTCATCGCCTGCGACTCTAACCTGACAGGATTGAATGGGGCAGAGGACTGTGCCTGAAGAAAGGATTGCAATCCTTGAAAAAATTCTACCCAAGAAAAGGCAGAAGGATCTATGCCAAAACCAGTAGGCACCTTGAACTATTGTCCCCCACTGACGAACCAGTTAAAGGAGTTCCAAGGTCAGGCACCCCTCCTGACATGTCTTTACCCAGGCTGTCATCAGGCTGGGAAGAACCAGGATTAGTAAAATCAGAGGCAGATAATTCTCCTTGAGCCTCTAAGCAGCGCTGGCACAAGTCAGAGGGCATGGCAGGCTGAGATGCACATATATGACAGGCAGCACAGAGGGAAAGGCACTTTGGTTTCTTAGCTCAGATGCCATCAGTCTGTCAGTATGCTTAACAGGCAACTGAAGGTGTGCATCCAGCTGAATTCACACTGTAAAATTTTAGGCGCACAAAATTTAGGTATTCTAAGGCTAGGCGTAGCAAAACTAGACACACTACTTCCATTCCAAATTTAAGCGCACAACCAATGCAGCCCAACTTGTGCGCACAGGCGCTTGCGTGCTTAACACGAAAACCGCTAACACCTAGGCGCCCAAACACGCACTTTGCCCACACCGACGGTCCTGAAGAGGGCAGCCTAACGTGCAGGAAAAAGCACATGAAAATGCCACCATGGCCTACACATGGTGCACAGAGAAAATCCTAACAGCGGGGCCTAGCCCACCCGGACTGCTCAACCCGCCAGGCTGCCCAAGGCTCTTAATCTCCCTCGCGAATGGGAACGAACGTCGGAACGGCTCGCCAAGCACAAAGACCGGAGGAAGGGGAAAACCTTACAATTGACCCGTCTACTCTGTCTCTGTCTTTCTCTCTTTTTTTTTTTTTTTTTAAACCTTACCCGAGCTCATCCTTTCCTGGCTAAGTACAGAGACGGTCTCCGGCTGCAGGGAGAGAGGACATATACTGTCACTACCATGCTCTGCTTCCTGCACCCACTGCTTTTCAGCTGTTTTAAACAGCTAAGTCCACACTGGCTAAGAAAAACAGCTACTGGACCAAGGCACTCATTTGAAGGTCCACAGAAATCACCTCAGGAATTTTCAAAAGAGGGAAAGACCATTTGGTATCACTGCAGGAGAGCGGGGCGAATTAAATCTCCTTTTATTTCTCCTTCTAAAATTTGAAGCAAGCCTCAGTAGGAAGATGCACGTCCATCATCTGCTGGAAACGGAGAATACTGGAAGGCTGATGTCACTGCAGGAGTAATATATACTGTGAGTCAGCTTTGCTCCATCTGCTGGTAGAGGTGCATAACCCACTGGTCCTGAATTCATCTGTCTGGGTGCTAGGAAAGTGGGGGAATTTTATAAGGTCGTGCGCCGAAGCCATACCCTGTTTACCAAATTAATTTCCAGTTCGCCCAGTTTAGGGATAGCACTTCCAAATCCCCCTAATGTATTAGCCTCCCTTTCCCCTCATTAGCTCCAACCTTCAGTGACTAGCTTAGATTTTTTTGTTTTTGTACTTACATGCCATCCATAACAGTAGTAATAGCACAGCAGCAGAGGACCCCGGCATGCGATGTGTGCATATTTATGTGCACATCTCTTGGGCCTTCCCCAACATGCCCATAATACACCAGACCATGACCATGCCCCGCTCCTATTTCTGAACTTTTGACTTGTGCACATAGCTGGAGATATGCATATACATGGCTGCCTTTTCAAATCCACACGGTGCAGGCCGGCCCCTGTTGTGCACACATCTCCTGGCTTTGGTGCACATGGGGCTTTTAAAATTCACCTCTCTGTATACACTATAATCTAATGAATATTCATTATGAATATCCTAAAAACCTGATCTTTCTGTGACCCTTTTTGAGAACCTCCTGTTGTAGAAGAATTATTCTCAGGAGAAAGGGCATTTTTCATTATAACCAAGGAACTTTGCAAAATGAATTGTTATAAATAAAAGACCTCTATATGCTTTGCTTTGAACATCATTAAAAAATTGAATTATGTTAATCAAAAGGTCAAGCCCAAATAATAGTGGAGCTGTTTCAGCAAATGTTAAATGCCAATGTCTGTATCAAACCATTTTTTTCTTTGTTTCCTGCTATTAATGAACAGTCCTAACACTTTTGTTAGTTTATGGAAGGATGGGAATTTTTCTTCTGCCATTACAGCTGCTGCCTGATGGCCACATGCTGGCACTGAAGAAGCACACAATCCAAGCTACCATTGTGCATATGTGAAGTATTTGCTATTTGAAGACTGTGTCTCTAATAGTAATATATATTTAAAAACAATAGACACTAGTGAAAAAACAGAAATTAAAAGGACTTATTATTTACATGAAGAAGGTTCTGCAACTGCCAAGGAAATAGAAAAACTATAGAACAATTTGGAAATTGCGCATCAAACCTGTTATGAAAGAAACGATGCACACACTGTGAAGGAGTTTCATGTTTTCAGGGTTAACATCTTTAAAACTTAGCTAAATCCATCATTACAATGTACCTGTTTAGGTAGTTTGTGCTTAAGTTACCATGCAATATATATATATTTTTTTTTTTTATAAAGACAAAGGCAATCTGATCAGCTTATCATTTACTATGGCTTTTGTTTTCTTTCAGATACCTCATTACCCAGGCAGGATACTGAAAAAGATATTTTCCATTTATCGGAGACCTGTAGGACTGTGCCAGCTTCTGCAGCTTATCTTGCCTGCAACCATAGTAGTCATGCAGCTACAACTTCTGCTACAAGCATATCCCTAAGCCAACTCAAGCAAGAACCCATGTCCACATTTAACCGCAACCCTACCCACCCCTTGCTCCACATCAGTACCCTATATGAGGACCATGAGGCTCAGGTTTCAGAAATGATTGATGGGGTCCATTCTTCCCCTGATCCAGGGGAAATCATCTCTGTCATACCCCCAAAACAAATAATGCTAGCAACCTTTGATGAGCCAATAGCTATGGTGAATTCTGTGGAATATTAAGGGATCAGGCTGAAACCCTAAGGACAATTGGCTCTAGGTCATCCTCAGGGACAGATGGGCCCATGCTGGTCTCTTCACCATCTCTTCCTTTGCATTCTAAAATTTGTTGACTTGGTTCCCTTAACTAAGAAATGCAAGGCTACAAGCACTGAGCCTCCATGTAAACAGTTAAAAAGTAAGTCAGCAGATCACCGGCAGCTCCATTCATTTAGCAAGCGGCTATCAGGGTTCAGTTAAAACTATTATGGGAACCAAAAAATTTCAGTAGCTACATTTGCAAGAACTTTCATACTTTTTGCGATCAAACTAATGATACTCCAAGCTTTATAGCATGCCTCTAACAAGTTGGGCACTGCTCTCTTCCTGAAAAGAAAACAGAAAACGAAACTGACAAGTAGATTTGTTTAAAATCCACTGATGAGAGCATAATGTTTGGGCCAGAAACAGCAAATTTCTACTGGCATCTCATGGGAACTGACCCTATAATTGTGTAGCACCAACTGTGGCGCATATAATCATGCTTTTGCTGGTAGAAAATAAAACCACTGGCAGAAGAGCAATACAGCATGTCATAAAGATAAAAGAAAATCCTTTTTAGACATGGCTATACTATTGTTCTTTGGGCTCCACTTTCCTTTTTCTTATTTTGGAAAAAGGGGACTCGGATGGGCAGAGACAAACAGCCATGAAGGAAATAATTTTCAGGAAAGTTTGAGGGTCAGCTTCTGGGTGCTACCCAACAACAGAAATAATCATAAGAAATACAGAGACCACACATCACTGCAGACCAGTAAAAACAGAAACAAAATTATCATACCGATTCAGCAGACTGCAAGATCCCATAATTAGACACAGAGAGAGAGCCTTTCTCCTGTCTACTCTCTAGCTCCCATTTTGGACTCTTGTGCTATTTTTAATAGGATAATTACATTTTATTTTTACCGGTCTGCACTGGTATTCCATATTCTTAAAATTATTTTTGTTTTCGTTTGTCAGTGGTTACTTAGATATCACTTTAACCTGCCCACCACCATCAGATTGAGGTTGACTGGCATCCTGTTGGCAACCCTGAAACATTCACTATACTGAAGCTGACTGGTTGAGGATTTTGTCACCATAACACAAAGCAAAGTCCCAGGAGTGACTTTCACTGCATGAGCATGCAGAGCATAAGGCTGTGTGTTCCCATTCTAGTCTAGAAGCACATCAAAGACACAGCCAATAACTAGTTTCTCTTTAAAATGCAAACAGGCACAACTAATCTCTCTCCTCGCCATGTCACACATCAAGAAATGTAAAGCACAAAAATTAGTTTCAGCAATATTAGTAGAATGTTGGTCAATAACATTTTGGATAGGGTTGAATTTGGTGACTTTCCCAGGTTGTTTCCCTTAGCACAAATGTTTCATATTTTCAGACTCATTCATTGAGAAAAGTTACAGAATTAACAGGACTATTCTGACATGGGTTTAGAATATTTCCTAAAAGAAAGATGTACCCTCTGTGTACTGTGGTAGTATTTTCAAACTATTAATGGCAATATATTTGCTGCTTGTCAGCTCAGAACTTTTCTTAATCGTTATTTTTGAAATTCTTTAACCAGCACCCCCTCCAATATTCTATATACTTGAGAGCAGTCATGTTAGCAACAAAATCACAAATTACCTTACTTTCAGAATAATTGGTGTTATATCATATACTGCATAGACCATCAGGCCAGTGCAATATAGTGCACTCGACCGAGCGCATGGCTTACACACACTTGGATGCACGTTTTGAATGCACATCCAAAACCCCTCATGCAATAAGGGGATTAGCGCGTCCAAAACGCATGTCCAAACCAGCGCATAGCTAATAGTACTCTTCACATGTAAATTCAAGTTAATGAGGCTATTAGCTATTACCCCCAATGCAAAAAATTGCCACATGGCCATTGCGCCCATTTTAATACTGCAAATTTAATGCCTGCCCAAGGGTAGTCGTTAAAGCATGCGGTGCTCAAGGGATGATGAAAAAAACCTGCTTTCAGTATTTCCTTCTATTAGTATCCTAGCAATATTAAATAGGAGGAACCACAGAAAGCAGGATTTTTTTTTTAAGCCTTTGAGCAGGACATGGGGGGAACCACAGAAAGCAGCAACCCCAAGGTCTGGCTCACTCAGAGCCCCTGATGGCAGTGAGTGAAGGCGTGAATACATTACGTGTCAGGCACTTGATATTAATGTATTCACTTCCTGCCGATTGGTCCTTTCACTGACATTGGTCCATTCACTATCATGTCAGTGAAAGGACCAATCCTTTTCAGAAGGCTATTGGTCCTTTCACTGACAAGTATCGGTGAAAAGGACCAAACAGGAACAGCCTTGCTGGTGGTGGGGAGGGAGCTTTGGCGAGACTGTTCTAAATGCACAGCCACTTTTCCTTGGCGCCTGATGCAGAGCGCTAGGGATGCACAAATGATCAATTGCGTGTCCCTTTCAGCGCAGCAGCTCATTTGCCTATTACATCAAGGACCCAGGACAGCTGGATGTGCGTGCATTCAAAAAACATGCGCCCAGTTTAGACACACATTTTTACACGCTGATATTGCATCGACCTGCATGTGAGGTGATGTGCGCTACTGTGAATGTGGCTTGCTCACATGAATTTGGGGAAATTAGAGGGAATAAGATTACTAAATGATGCCAGGCCTGGTTTTGAAGCTGCTAAATAATTCCATACTACTGGCATTCCCATTTTTGTAAAATACATCTATTCCTATCATTTCCACAGTCCACTTCCTAATCCATCCTATGCTACCAAGACTAATGAGGTTTATATAACTACTTCCTGTTGCGAGCCTTCACTTCCAAAGCTTGAAGTGTATTTCACTTAGCCATTTCCTACAATTAATTCCAGTCCATATATGTTCCCATTACTAACGTCTCATCTCCTAATTACTACAGCATTTCTCCTTCAGATTACAAAATATTCTTCATGCCACACATTCTATCCCATTCACTGCAATCTATGTCACATTACCACCTGAACGGTCCCCTTTCATCACCTTTCAGTTTCTAGCATTTCTGTGGAAGAACATAACACTACCCTCCAATCACCTATTAACTTTTCATTTGCTAAACTCTCTCTTGGTACCAATTTACTTTCCTCTGTCTCTCCCCCTTCTTCAACAGTTGACCCTCTCCATTATGAAAATGTGCTTTTTCCCTTGGTTATATTTTGGCTTCATCCTTTTATAGTCTGCAAAGTATTTCATCTCTGTTTTTCTTTTTTTCTCTCACACCCTGCAGTCATCTAGGAACCATTCCTAGAAAAAAACAGGGTCCCCATTTTAGTGGTTGTAGAGGGAAGTTAGAGGTATAATTCAACTACATTGCTTTACAAAGTCCACAACACTTCTTAATAAGGTTATACATTTATCAATCAGAAATATCTGGAAAAACTATGACAAGATTGAACTATTCTTTCAAGCAGATGAGACAGAAAGTACCGAGGAAGCATCTTAAAATATTTCCAGTGTAAGAACTTAGCTGTAGATGTTCATTCTCTCACTGGCAGAGAGTGAGCATTAATATGTGGTGTGTTAACTTTTTTAAATTTTGCACAGTACACATATGATACAACTTTTCTTTAAAGAGGAGGTACCACTATTTTTTTAAATTGTATATGTCTTGTGCAGCATCTAAAATGCTCCTCTCTTTTTTTCTAGAATTGTATTACTTTGCTGTTCTAGTTTGTTCTGTTTTCACCTTCCCCTAAAATTATACTTCGTTCCATTTCAGGAACAGCTCCTGCTTTCCCCCAGGGCATTGTTTGTATTGAGCTCACATTGTTGAGGTCAAAGTGTTGAAGAGGGTTTTCTAAACAAACTCCATGTCCTCAAAAGATTATAACAATCCATTACTGGTGTTTTAGCACCCATCTCAATCTATTCTGCAGGACAAAATATATTGGAGTGCTTTGTAATCAGTGGGAGTTGGAAACCAGAACTGGACTAGCATATCATGTTAACATGGAGTCTGGATGCCAACACCGATAAATGAATGTTACCCAGTATCACAGTATTTCTCAGCTTTTCAGACTTATTCCTTCCTTAGCAGGCAGCTGCACCCTTTCCAAGATTTAAATATTTTCTACTTTTCCTATTATACCAAAGGAAATATTTCTTTCTATACCTGACATTCGTTCAAGTATCCATCCTTCATTTCAATGCTATGTGACAATTTCACTGGAAATGTATCATGGGAGCTTGGGGCTGTCAAGAACTGGGCTATCCACCATTTTGTTTCTTTCATTACTTTTAAAATGTTAACTTTTTTTTTTAATCAAACCAAACCCCTGAAAATTGTCAAAATACTCAATTAACCAAAAGCAAAGAAGAAGGATTTTTAATTTTAATGATTTTCAATTCATGGAATTCCCCTTTAAGCTTTTTTTTAGTAGCAGGACATACATAGTAACTTTAGAAATTTAAAAAAATTCTAATCTCATTTTTTCTTTGTTGTATTTTAAGAAAGAATGAAAGATCTACCTGTACTGCAACTCAATAGATTTTTTTCATCTTCTTTACACATATTGAAATCCATTAACAACCCCTATATGTTGAACTGGATCCAATGAAATGAAGAGTTTATATTTTTAATATATTTTATAATAATGCCAAAATTCCTTTTAATGTTCAAATCATATTACATATTATTTTTGGAAAAATTCAATAACAGCATTGTTGCATCTGCATTCTTTTTCAGAGTCACCAATAGTGAATGAAATAGCAATAGAAAAATGTTGGGTATTATGGAACAATTTATTAAAGTCTGACAATGCTAAACACAAGAGTCCTTATTTCCAAAAAGATCTCTCTCATTCCATGTCCATATATAACCCCCTCTCTGGTGGAGAGTACCTGATGCAAGGACTACAGCAGAGTCCCAGGGCTGTCTTTACTCTCTCAGACCTCTATCACTCTCAAACACCAAACTTCAGCCCTGGAGGCCTGAGTCACCAAGATCCTAGGTGCTGTGTTGGGGTAACCAGGCTGCACAATCTCTCTCACTCCTTACTCAAACTCACTGTGAGGGGTTGGATGAACCAAAAGGGCACACTTGAAGAAAAACTCGAGTCCAAAGTTGGTGTTCAAATAATAAAAAGGTTTATTTAAGATTGAAAATTAATATCCAGGCAATGATTCCAAATATGAATAAAATGAGGAAAATACAAATCAAGAAAAAACAAGTTTCTTTGTCCTTAGTGCCTCTTTTGATGACCCTCCTGCTCTTTACTGTGTCCTGGTACAAAATACCTTCCCCAGTTAGGGTAGATAAATTCTCTTCCAGGTCCAACATATGCCAGGCGTGTTGGTAAAACTTTACCAGCTTTAAAAATAGAGTGAATCTCCAAAGTACTTCACAAAATGCTCAAAAACTCTAATCTGTCTTCCCTGTTTTTGCATCTTGTGCCCAGCAAGGTGGATCAGCCCTTCCTGCCAAAGGGTCTTTCCTATCAGTTAGGAGCTGATCCAAAATAGCAAAAAATCACACCAATCTTCTCAGGAAACAGCTTCAAAAACTCCTCAGATTGACTAGGAGACTTACTCAACTCCTCCTATAAAAGACTCTTCTGCACTGTGAGATCCTGGGATGATCTCCTTCCCTCTCAATTTCTTCTAACCCTCTCAATATTGCATGCACTCAGTAGCAATTTATACCACTGAGATCCATCCCAAAAAGATGATGGCCTAAAAGCTAGGGAGTTACAGGATATGCCAAAAGCCTTTCTAAAATAAAATCCCAATATGACCACTGGTAAAATATTTGTGCAGGTTCTAATATAAGAAAAATATTTGAAAATAGACCAATATGGTTTACATATGTTAGTCCTGGAGGAATTCTGCGCTACTGCGGAGGGCAGAATTCTCCCCTGCGCAGAATTGCCATTTTCTGCGCAGAAATGCCAAATTCTACACAGAAAATGGCAGAAGAGACCCTGGCATGCCTCAAATGGAGCACGTGAAGATGAAGGCCCTGGTGCGCCACTTGCGGCAAAGATGAAGGCCCCGTGTGCCACGAACCGAGTATGCCCTGCTCACAGCGAAGATGAAGGCCCTGGTGAAAGTGAATGTGTGTGTGAGAGGAAAGGGATAGGGGTGTGAGAAGGGGAAGGAGGTGTGCGGGAGGGGAGGGTGAGAGCAGGGAGAGGCGTGTGAGGGGAGGGTGAGAAAGGGAGAGGGGTGAGAGAGAGCTGGGGGGGGGGATGCTCAAGTGTGGATGCCAGAGAGAGGGAGCCTATATGAAGCGACTGAAGGAGTGTGTAAGTGTGTGAGACATTGGGAGCTGGTGTGTATGAAAAAGGGATCATGTGTATGTGAGGGTGCTAGCCTGTGTGAAAGGATTGTGTATGGGTGAGACAGAGCCCGTGTGAAGAGGTGCATGATAGACATAGCCTGTGAGGATGTATGTGTGAGAGAGAAAGGGAGCTTGTGTGGGTGTTTATGCAAGAGAGAGGGAGCCTGTATGAAGGGATGTGTGTGTGTGTGTGAGAGAGTGAGGGAGCCTGTATGTATTCCTTCTATAATGACCTATATGTGCTTAATTAGAAGATACTAGGACTGTGATCATTCCTAGTTAAAAATATGTAATAAGCCATTTTCTACAGTCAGTAGAAAAATAAGGACAAATTAGCATAGAATTAGTTTATCAAATAGCTTAAGTCTATTAATATTAGTTTTTAAAAAGGATTCTCTGTCAAAAAGCAGTGTTGAACAGCACCAAACAGACCTGTCTTTCCAAGCTCAAAGAGCTTTTGCTCTACTGAGCATGTCCAGAAATTCCCACGCAAGCATTGCATTGGGAGTCCCCTCAGTCTTTTGTCATGGCTATCATTAAAATTCTAGGTATTTTTTCAAATTTGCTTTGTTGCCTCAGCAATTCCCAAGCAGCACTTTTCAGTGTTATATAAAAAAAAAGAAAATATTTTTTTCTTCAGAATGTACAGCAAGAAAAGGCCCACTGTGAGTGGCTTTAAAGACTGTATGTGCAGTAGGAAAATGTCCATTATGGACAGACATGACATTTGTTACTGCTACCATGGACCAAGCAAGACTTTGAAAAGCCACAGTTGATTCTCTTCCCAGAGCACAGCCCCATGTGCCACCCCCAGATATGGAGTTGAGCAGGAGCTCCTCCAAAATATCTCTTCTTTGGTGGAGCAGGTTGAGTTTTCAGTGTCAAGCAAACAGACAAAGTTGTGAAATGTGTTGAAAAGGAAGAAGAACCACTCTGCAGAGCTGCTAGCAGAACTGGTACCAAAAAAGCAATGAGTCAGCACCTTCGAGGAAGCCAATGCACCTCATTATCCAATTTTAAATAATTAAAACCTATTCAGTTCCCAAATCTCCAGCTCACTGAAAAAGTTTGTTATGGGGGTGGGGGGGACAGTTTTGAAACTGTCCACACTGTGGGTGCTTTTAAACTACAAACTTTACACCAGTTTTCAAAGCAATGTATGCACTTTCTTTTTTCTTTGTAATTTGTCCCAGGTAAAAAATACCATAGGTAGTTGCACCTGCTTTCTCATGCTGATGCAATACTGTGTGCTGGCCACAGCGCACAGCTCAACACACGACTGGTCATGCGCTTTGGACGCGCGTCCTTAACCCCTGATGCAAAACGGGGTTTAGCACGTCCAAAACGCACATCTAATCAAGCACATAGTTAATAGCACTCATCATATGTAAATTCATGTTGATGAGGCTATTACCTGTTTTCCCCAATGTAAAAAAAAAAATGTGCGCCCGACGCGCACATTTTAACCCGCAAAAAAATTGTGTGCCCAGAGCAGGCATTAATTCTTGAGGAGTCCAACAAAATTACAGAAAAGCAGAAAATACTGCTTTTCTGTTACTTTTTTCAGTTTCTCTGACGTAATAGTGTTGGGATATTAAGTCTGAGGAACCGAAATAGGAGAATTAAAAAAAAAAAAGAAAGTGCCGCGATCAGGTTGGGAAAAGGGGCACTCAATTACCGAGCATCCGTTTTCCTAACCAGCTGACAGCCACCTCTCCCGGGCGCCCGCTGTTGAGGAGGCGCTAGGGGAGCAAAATTTCTCCTAGCGCCTCCTTTTTAATGCGGAACCCGATTTAAATATTAGATCAGGCGTCCGGGAGAGTTGGATCGGCGCACGTTAAGGGAGCAGGCGCTCAATCATGTGTGCCCGTTTAACACGGGCCAATATTGCATCAGCCTGTCTGTGCAGGTACTTGTGTTTTTTATGGAAAATAACAAATAGAGTTAAAAATACAATTTAAATTGTGTTATTTCCCTCCCTGACTTAAACACCCCTGAGAAACTCCTCTCAGTCTGGCTAGAAGAGCATGCATTATGGAACAGCGTAAACACTTTTAGTCACATTGAGGAAGGACAACGTTCAGATTAACGCTATGAAATGTCTCTGTTCTCAAACTGACGATGCCTATACATTCACTTCCTAGCTCATGCAGCGATAGACCTGGTCCTTATGCCCCTAGCACACATGTATTTCTGTGGGGAAACACTCTGGGTACCCTGGAGGTGTCCACCAGAGTCGCTGTGAAACCTCGTGCATTTACAGATGTCCCTGAGAGAAAAGCCAAAGGAGCAATACGTTCTGCTTCTGTAGCGGCAGATACACATGCAGTAGAGAAAGTAGAAGGAACATGAATAGAAGAACCAGTATTAATGAAGCTGATCAACCTTTCGCATGAACAACTTAAAAGAAAGGGCAAATGTATGTGTAATATGCAGAGTCACCCTCAAGTTGACACATTTCTAGGTGCACACAGATATCAGGCATTCATGGCCTTTCTGAAAATCTGGCTAAAAGTTCTTGTGGGCTTCTACAGCATGCACACTTTTAGCCAGGTTAAAAAGAGACTTTTGTGAGGATGTATTTAGGTCAGGGGAGTAAGCAAGCATACATGAGATTTTTAAAAAATACATGCTCTAGTCAGCGTTTCCACAACTGGAGGGCACAAAAAAAGCCTGATAGGAAGGAGTTGGGCAGCTGCAAGCTTCATTTTCTTTCCCTTTTGGCTTGCAGGATGTCCTCCTGCCAGCAGGGAGTGTGTGTGTGTGTGGGGGGGGGGGGGGGGGGGGTCAGAGAGCAACACGTATCTGTTCCTGCTTTCCCTTCTGCTGGCTTTCCTCTGGAATTGAAACTGCACGGGCCCTGTGGTTTTACAAGATCTGCTGGGCTCTTTCAGTTCAATTTCAGAGGGAATCTGACAGAGGAGGAAGATCATGCAATATCAGGTAAACGCTGCTCACAAACTGTTACGGTTCCAGGACAGGAGAGAGAAAGGACAGATGAATGTGCCAAGGGTGTGGAGGGAGAGGGAAGGGAAAGTGGTGATGCTGGGCGGGGGTGGAGGGAGAGGGAAAGGGAAAGGGAGGTGATAATTCCAAGGGGGTAGAGGGAGAGAAAAGAGAAGAGGTGGTGATGATGCCAGAGGAGAGGGAAGAGAAGGTGATGATACTGGGGTGGAGGGAGAGTGAAGGAAGGAGAATGTGATGGTGCCAGAAGGTGGGGGAGAGGAAAGGGAGAATGATGATGTCAGGGGGTGGGGAAGAGTGAAGAAAGGAATAAATGACAATTTCAAGGGGTAGGGGAGAGGAGTGGAGGGAAAAGGAAGGTGATGATGCCACAGCATAGGGGAGAGGGTTGGAGGGAGAGGGAAAGTGATAATGATGCCAGGAACTGGGGGAGAGGGAAGGGAAGGTGATGATTATACCAGGGGGGGGGGGGGGGGGTGGAGGGAAAGGGAAGAGAAAACAGTGTTGATGTCAGGGGAGAGGAAAGAGAACGTGATGTCAGTGGGGTGGAGGGAAAAAAGAGAGGGTGATGATTATGATGGGGGATGGGGAGAGAGAGGGAGGAGAATGTGATAATACCAGGAGAAGGGAAGGGAACATGATGATTCCAGGAGGTTGAGAGAGAGGGTTGAGGGAGAAGGAAAGTGATGCTGGAGGATGACGAGGAAAAGGAAGTTGATAATGATGATGATGATAGGGAAGGGAAGAGAAGGTGATAATGCCAGGGAAGAGGAAGAGAAGATGATGATTATACCAGGGGGAGGGAGAGGGAAGGTCATGAACATAAGATATGCCATATTGGGTCAGACCAAAGGTCCTTCAAGCCCAATATCATGTCTCTAACAGTGGTCAATTCAAGTCACAAAGTACCCAAACATTAAATAGATCCTATGCTCCTAATGCTGGCAACAAGCAGTGGCTATTCCCTAATAATTAATAGCAGTTTATGGACTTCTCCAGGAACTTATCCATACCTTTTTTAAATCTAGCTACACTAATTGCCTTAACCACATCCTCTGGCAATGAATTCCAGAACTTAATTGAGTGAAAAAGAATTTTCTCTGATTTGTTTTAAATGTGCTACTTGCTAACTTCATGATCAGACACCTTACAGGTGAAGGCTTTGTGTGTGGGCTCTCCAGTCTATGTGCAATACATCTGTCATAATGTCACCTGATGTCTCATAAGGAATGAACAATCTGTCTCAAGGTTACTTCTGTCTTCATTGATTTCCTGAGTTCTGAGGTGAGCACTATGGTGTGCCTGAGATTCTAGGACGACTAAGACCATTAAGAGCTCAGAGCCTATTGGGCCTGTCTCATATGCTCTCTGGCTGTCAGTAATATCTGAACTGTGGAGACCATGTAACCTAATGCTTTGAGGTAAGCCCTTTCTGACAGTTTGCCCCATGTTGACATTCACTGTATACCAAATATATTTTCTCTTCTCTTTGGGGGAGGAAACTTTCTGCTTTCTCTGTGTTGAGTGCTGTACTTTTGAAATCCAGCTGGTGAGTAGCATTCATGTGAGACTTGATTAGGTTTATTATGAAACCTAGACTTTCTACAAGTTGAACTGTCAAGCTTAGAGCTTCTTGCAACACAATCTTCAAGTTGCTTTTTATAAAGCAATATTCTAGATATTGGAATTGAAAAACTCTTATATCCCTCTCAGGAGGGCTGCCACCACCATCAGGCACTTTGCTGCTGACATTTGATATGGGAGGACCAGCTAGTGGTGCTTTCCTACCATGAATCTCAGGAACCACCTGTGGTCTAGATGGATCAGGATGTGTGTTATATGCATCTTTGATCTAGAGAGCACAGCTAGTTTTCCTTGTCCATAAGTGTCAAAATCATGAGAAGAAAGATCACTTTGAATTTTTCCTTGACCAGGAATTCGTTCAATGCTCTGAGATCGAAAATGGGATAGAGAGTCCCTGGCTTTCAGGATCAGGAAACACTTGAATCTAATCCTTTCGCTGAGAGGGACTAGGCTTTATAGCCCTTGCATTGAAGTGAGATCTCGTTCTAGTAGTAGGGTGTCCTGGTGAATTGCCACTCCCTTTGTTGGGAAGGATAGCCTAGAATCTCAACATGTATCCCCTACCTGATTATGAAAAGGGCCCAAGAATCAGAGGTACTTGGAGGATACAGATGGGCAAAGAGAATTAGCCTGACCTCAAATGGTCTATAGCAGTGGTTCTCAACCTTTTTTCTGTCGGGACACACCTGACAGATGGTTCTCACATGCGTGACACACAGTACACATGACTGTCACGGGGCTAAATATAAACATATACTCTGTATTTACAGGAACTGCCCTGACCCCCCAACAATGGGTGCAGAACAGAACTAGAACATTCCCCTTTCAATTTATCATGCAAAAAAGTTATTTCTGGTGACATCTCATTAACAGCAACATAAACACTCTCTCCTACCAGGTGCAATAGCCCTCCTTATGAAAAAACAGTAATTTACCACCAATTTAAGAACCAAACTTCCAAACATCACCAAACAAGAAATTAAAATGCAAAAAAGAGACGTTACTCAATGTCTTAATTTAGTGAAATATCAGAGATGGAAGTTGAATCCATACTAAAAAAACATAAACCCAGCTCCTCACAAAATCGACTCAATACCAACATTTAACTTAAAAAAAGCTGCAAACAGTCTCACCAACATTAACCAAGATCATAAACTTATCCTTAGAAGAAGGAACAATGCCAGATACATTAAAAGGGGCAATTATAAAACCAATCATAAAGAAGAAAAACAGTGAACCCCTGATCCTGAACAACTACCGTCCAGTCTCAAATCTTCCCTTAATAGCCAAACTAATAGAAAAAACTGTACAGAAACAGCTAGCTGAACACCTTGACAATAATAACATACTGTATCCATCACAACATGGATTTCAAAAACATTACAGCACTGAGACACTACTTCTCGCACTAACAGATAACATTCTAAGAGGTTTTGACAGCAGAAAACATTACATTCTAATAATGCTAGACTTATCGGAAGCATTCGACACAGTAAACCATAGAATTCTACTAAAAAGACTAGAAGAAATTGGATTACACGACAAAACAATAAACTGGTTCAGTTCATATATAAACAATAGGTTTTTTGAAGTTCAGATCAACAACATATTATCTGAAAAGGTCACTCTCGAAACAGGAGTACCACAGGGATCGGCCCTGTCTGCAACCCTGTTTAACATATACATGCTGCCCTTATGCCATCTATTAGCAGGACTGGGAATCATACATTACATTTATGCAGATGATATTCAACTAATTCTTCCAATCAATGACACAATAGAGAAAACGTTAAACCTAGCTAACATGTACCTAGACATTATAAAACAACTGCTAAACCGTATGGAACTTGTGATTAACATTGAAAAAACGGAATTCCTACATCTAGAATGAAAAAATATCGAAATGATCCAAACTCTAATAATTCTAAAAAAACAACCAGAAAATAGAACTAGCTGAAAAAGTACAGAACCTTGGAATAATAATGGACCCAGAAATCAATCTAAAACAGCACATATCGCTAAAAGTAAAAGAAGGCTATGCAAAACTCATGATCCTCAGAAAACTAAAACCACTTCTAACACCCACAGACTTTAGAACAGTGCTCCAGGCACTAGTATTCTCTAGCACTGACTATTGTAATGCACTTTTACTAGGACTCCCGAATACAACATTAAGACCACTTCAAATACTACAAAACACAGCAGCTAGAATACTAACTGGAAAAAGAAGGAGGGATCATATAACTGAAACTCTAGCAGAATTACACTGCTACCCATAGAACAAAGAGCAAAATACAAAGCACTATGTACCATACATAAACTAATACATGACAAAAAAGCTGACTGGCTAAACACAGCATTACGGGTACACGTCCCACACAGAAACCTTCGATCAGCAAACAAAGCACTCTTAACCATTCCATCAGTCAAAACAGTAAGACTGACCCAAGTGAGAGAAAGGGCATTATCTTTGGCAGGCCCTACACTATGGAACACAATGCCTCTTGAGATCAGATTACAAAGAGATCTCAAAACCTTTAGGAAAAGTTTAAAAACATGGCTTTACAAACAAGCCTTTTACAAAGAGACCGGAGAATAGAAAATACACAGGAATAGGCAGAATGAGCACCAGTAAACAGCACTATTTCCTAAAAAGTGCTGGATAATATTTTTTCTAACTTAATTTCACAACTAACGTAGTAGTAAAACTTAAAGGATAATAATTTTACCTGTAAATAGTACCTTACAAGTAAACTTGGTCAGGACCTACATCACTAATCAAGTGAAGCTTTTTTGTTTATGATAAAATGTAACTGAACCTTTTTGGCACCTGTTAGAATGTACAATAGTACACATTCACCCATCCTAATCTATGTGCCTACATGTAAACCATTGCGATGGTATATAACTTAGCGATGGTATAGAAAAGATTTTAAATAAATATTTAAAATAAATAAATACATGTCCTATTGAGAAAGCGCAACAAATAATATTGATACAAATGCCTACATGCTAGTAAAATACTTCACCTCGGTCACACACATAGAATTGACCTTCACCAAGTACAGAAAGACCGCAAATTAGAAATATGGAGACAAACTGGAATGAAAACCCAAAAAAGCCACTCTGCATGCAGTGCAAAACTGAAGAAATGGAAACAGAAATATAGCACCTAATAGACTCCCGGGATCTGCAATAATGTGCACAAACTAATGCACAAAAAGTTACACCTGGATTATGGAACTCATTCAAATAGTACCAACTCTACCTATGAAAAGGCAACACTACAAATATTTAACCAGGCCCTAAACACCAATATACCTCCTATGAGGAAAATAGAACAAGCCAAGCTGCTACCGATCCCTACACAGAAACTACAAGCTTGCAGAATACCTTTACCTGGGATACATACGCAGAACACAGATACAGAATAAAGTGACCATCAGGTTAATGATTTTGTTTTTCCATTGCTGCACTGCATACACTCAGTCTGGCTTCTTGCTGTTTCCAGTTCAGTTTTTGTCTCCACATTTCTATTTATACATTTTTCAAGTAATATAAAATAATAATTCTAAAACTAGAATAAATATAATAAATGTTTCAAAACAGCTGATAAACAGATTAACATCTGATCATTAAAAACTTACAAAATTATTAAAAATTCTCTAAACACCAATAAAATATTTCAAACAGCAGACACATCACATAATACCCAATAATTAAAATGGCAGTCAATCAAGAAAGATAAACTTAAAAAGCCACATTTACTTATCCTCTCCAGCAACTCTCCTACTCCTTTCCCTTGTAGGCCAATAGCACACATCAGAAGCAGCAATGGCTGCTGAAGCTCTGTTCTGACGTTCCTCTTTCTTAGGGCTCATGACTAGTCTCACACACAAACACACTTTCTGTCATTCCACACCAGTCATCTTTCTGTCACACACACATCAGTCATCTCCCTGACCAATCTTTCTCTCTCTCTCACACACACACAAAAACACACACCAGTCATCTCCTTGACCAATCTTTCTCTCACACACACACACACCAGTCATCTCCCTGACCAATCTTTCTCTCTCTCTCACACACACACACACACCAGTCATCTCCCTGACCAATCTTTCTCTCTCTCACACACACACACACACCCCTGTCATCTCCCTGACCAATCTTTCTCTCTCACACACCAGTCAACTCCCTGACCAATCTTTCTCTCACACACAACCAGTCATCTCCCTGACCAATCTTTCTCTCACACACACACACACCAGTCATCTCCCTGACCAACCTCTCTCTGCAGCCTCTGCACTGTGGGAGCTTCCCTTGCCTCCTGCAGCTCCTGCAGTTGGAAACAGGATGCTGGGCTTGATGGACCCTTGGTCTGACCCAGTATGGCATTTTCTTATGTATGGCATTTTCTTAATTGTGGCCTTTCTGCTCTTGGCCACTAACCCATGCGACCAACAATGGCCCACAGAGAGATTGTTACTGACTCCCGCAGGTGATGATGCTCCTGGGGGATGGGGATGGGGGGAGAGGGAAGGGAGGAGAAGGTGATGATGACTGAAAGGTGGAGGAAGAAGGAAAGGAAGAGAGGGTGTTCATGATTCCAGGGGGTGGAGGAGAAGAAAGGGAGGATGCATTCAACACCATTAATCACCAAATTTTATTGACCCGCCTCTCACATATAGGCATATCGGGAACAGTTCATAATTGGTTCAAATCATATCTGTTTAACTGATTTCAACAAATATTCATCAATTGCAATCATTCCATTCCTTTTCCATTAGAAACTGGAATTCCACAAGGATCTGCCCTCTTCGCAGCATTATTTAACATTTATCTCACCCCAATCTGTCAGTTGCTATCCATATTTGGTCTAACTTACAGAATCTATGCAGACGATATACAATTCTTCTTCCCTACCAAACAGACCTGGTCAGATGCACTAAGATTCCTCTCCCTATGTCTTTCATTGATCAAAAACTGGCTAACTCACAATAAATTATGTCTAAACCTCACAAAAACAGAAATTCTCATATTAGGAAATCCTGGTTTCGAAAACATTCCATCCTCTATTCAACATGACAACTGCACAAGAAACATAGGGGGTCATTTATCAAAATGCAATAAGGTGTTTTCGCATGCGTTAAGGACTTATCGCATGCGAAAAGCCCCGTTAACGCATGCGATAGGCCCTTACCACATGCGAAAACGTGTTTAACGCATGCGATAGCACCATATCGTATGGTGCGATGCAAATTCAGAAAATAGGAGGAGTTAGGGGTGGAGAGTGGGCTGGGTTAGCCTGTCTGCAAAGAGCTATCACACAGCCATAACGCCGATTTTAAGAACACCTCTTTGAATTGCGTTAGGCTGTGCGATAGCTGCCGTGACGTAAGGTTTCATCGCCTTTTGCGATGTCTCCCATAAAGCCTATTTGAGGTGAATTGAAGGGGAGAGAGAGAGGGAGAGAGAGAGATGGACTCTCTACCTGGGTAACATCAAGCTAGGTGGAGAGAACATTGCCCAAATCTCATCTTGGAGTGAGTTTCCTCACTCTGAAGGTCATCAAATCTTCACAAGAGTCCACTGTTCTGTTCGTACGTGACACGTAGAATGTCAAAGTGGCCCCTAACCCCCTACACTCATACCTAAACCCCACCTCGAGTTACTAGGTGGGCCTACCATAGGGATACAAATACCTACCTATGGGGATGACATTATGGCCAGGCTCTCTCTCTCTCACTCTCTCTCTCACTCTCTCTCTCAAAAATGGTCCACCCAGTGGTCATATGCAGGAAATACAACAGGTCTGACATCTATCACAAATTCTGATAATGTTATCACAATGTGCACTAACTTAGCTCTTCACATAGGTAATTAGCACAAATTGCAATAAACTGAATTTTTGCATAAACCACGCCCCTTTTGCAATCGCATGCGGTACTTACCGCATTTTGATAAATCCAGGCCATAGTTAACAAGTACGCAATTTAGAAATCATCCTTGATAGAAAGCTAAATTTAAATTCACACATCAAAACATTCTTAAAAAACACTTTCTTGAAAATCAGATTATTAAGACATGTTAAGCCCCTTTTTGATCCAGTTCACTTCTGCACAGTGGTCCAATCATTAATCCTTTCTGGTATTGATTATTGTAACCCTCTATTTTTAGGCCTACCACAAATTACCACCCGTCCGTTACAATTAATACAAAAGTCAACAGCATGGCTCCTACAAAATACCAATTTCTGTGACTACATCTCTCCAGTACTTCACAAACTTCACTGGCTTCCTGTTAATTGGCGCATGCAATACAATACCTTAATGATCCTTCACACCCTCATTTACAGCAATAACTCTTCCTGGCTATCTACAGCCCATGCAGGAATCTTCACTCCAAAAACAAACTTCTACTTCAAGTTCCTTTGCCAAAAGCTACCAGACTAGTTTCCTCCCGAGAGCGCACATTTTTGATAGCTGGACCCACACTATGGAACTGAATTCTTTCTGAAATACATCTAATTCAAGATAAAAACATTCAAGAAAGCTGTCAAACATTATCTTTTTCTTCAAGCTTTTCCTGATATATGTAAATCTTAATATTTTAATATTCTATAGTCTATGTTAATTTTATTTTCTGTTTTTAGGTCAACATTTATTTTAAGATAACCTATTTGCTTTACTCTTTATTTTTCTATTATGATATATGGTTTGTTTTTTTTGCTATATTATTTCTTGATAATATGTATGTTATGCTGTAACCCGCCCCAAATTGGGAAGGGTGGGATATAAATACTTTTAAATAAATAAATTGTTATGTTTTTGTATAGATGTGAACCCTGGGTCGAGATGAGAGATGTCTCCGCCCACAGGGAGGAGCCCTGTGGGCCTCACCATCAATGGGCATGGTCTCAGCGACATAGGACACAGCTGTATGATAGACTTTATTATGAAGGAAGGAAAAGCAACCCCGCAGAGCGGGGACTGCAAATAAGTACAGTTCTGAGCATTGGGTATGCCCTGGGTGATACCACAGATGAGAAGATCCAGTAGTGGCCTGCAGAGCGGGGTACGCCAGGAAGTCCCTTCAGTCGAGTAGATATTACCTCAGAAGTGCAGATCCCCGCAGAGCAGGGTATGCCAAGGTAAGGATAACTGTATTGAAAATGATGATGAACCAGTCTGAGGTGTAGGAACCCAGAAGGGGATCCTGTAGTTGTTATGGCAATACCCTGCAGCACAGGGTGTACTGGAACAACTTCTACTGAAGAGGAACGGTAGTGGCCCGAAGCATTGGGGTACACCGCAGAGAAGCTTCAGTAAAGCTGGTATTGCTGAAGTCTGTAGAAAGGTACTCAAGGTGGTAGTTCCAGGAGAGTGACCCAAGAAGCGGGTCAGGTCGTAGTCCGAGGCAGGAAGGTCCTCCAAGGAGCGGATAGCCAGTAACGTGGAAGGGCCCCCGAGGAGTGGGTACCTAGAGTGTCCACACACCAAGAGCAAGTCTGGAACAGGAAGTCCAAGAATGGAGCGGATTCAGCAACGAGGAAACTCCTTGCTAACTCATAGTTGCAGAGGGCCGGTCATCTTAAGTACAGCAGCGAGTTGATGTCATCGGGAGGGGACGCGCCCAAGGTTCCCGCCATGACGTGTACAAAGGAGGCCTTTGCACGTGCGCGCGCCTTAGGTGATTCCAGAAACAAGATGGCAGTTGGCAGCACCCACGCCATCCCAGGGATGCCGGGGAGGTCGGCGTTGGTTAGCTGAGGCCGCTATTCTTCCTAGGATTGACGGCGCAGGGAAAAAGGAGGTATGCATGAGAGGTCACAGCCGTCTGCGACTGACGGGCGTAACATAAATAAATAAAATAAATGATGCCAGGGAGTGGGGGAAGGGAGGGGAGCATGAACATATACTGTAGATAGACATTGTTAAATGGGACACAGTCAGCATGGATTTACCCAAGGGAAATCTTGTCTCACAAATCTGCTACATTTTTCGAAGGGGTTAAAAAACATGGATAAAGGTGAGCCAGTAGATGTAGTGTATTTAGATTTTCAGAAGGTGTTTGACAAAGTCCCTCATGAGAGGCTTCTAAGAAAACTAAAAAGTCATGGGATAGGAGGTGATGTCCTTTTGTGGATTGCAACCTGGTTAAAAGATAGGAAACAGAAAGAAGGATTAAATGGTCAGTTTTCTCAGTGGAGAGATAAACAGTGGAGTGCCTCAGGGATCTGTACTTGGACAGGTACTTTTTAATATATTTATAAATGATCTGGAAAGGGGAAAAACGAGTGAGGTGATCAAATATGCAGATGACACAAAATTATTCAAAGTTTTTAAATTACAGGTGGATTCTGATAAATTGCAGGAGGACCATGCAAGACTAGAAGACTGAGCATCCAAATGTTGGAAGAAATTTAATGTGTACAAGTGCAAAGTAATGCACATAGGGAAAAATAACCCACGCTGTAGTGAATTGATGTTAGGTTCCATATTAGGAGCTACTACCCAGGAAAAAGATCTAGGTGTCATTGTGGACAATACATTGAAATTGTCACTCAGTGTGCTGCGGCAGTCAAAAAAGCAAACAGAATGTTAGGAATTATTAGAAAGGGAATGGCAAATAAAACAGAAAATGACATAATGCCTCTATATTGCTCTCTGGTGAGACCATACATTGAGTACTGTGTGCATTTCTGGCTGCCACATTTCAAAAAAAGATATAGTTGCACTAGAAAAGGTATAGAGAAGATCAACCAAAATGATAAAGGGGATGAAATGGCTCCCCTCTGAGGAAAGGCTAACGAAGTTAGGGCTGAGGGGGAATATGATAAAGGTGTATAAAATCATGAGAAGATTAAAGCAGATAAATATGAATCAATTATTTACTCTTTCAGATAATACAAGGACTAGGAGACACTCCTTGAAGTTAGCAATTAGCACATTTAAAATAAATCGGAGAAAATTATTTTTCACTCAGTTCACAATTAAGCTCTGGAATTTATTGCCAGAGAATGTGGTAAAGGCAGTTAGCATAACTGGGTTTTAAAAAAAGTTTGGACAAGTTCCATAAACTGCTATTAATTAAGCTGATTTAGGAAATAGCCACTGCTTTTTACCGCCATTAGTAGTATGGGATTTACTTAGTGTTTGGGTACGTGCCAGGTATTTGTAACCTGGACTAGGCACTGTTGGAAACAGGATGCTGGGCTTGATGGACCCGCGGTCTGACCCAGTATGGCAACTTCTTAAGTTCTTATGATGCCTGAGGATTGAGCGAGAGGATGAGAGTGGGGAAGAGGGAAGGTAATGTTGACGATGCCAGGGGTTGGGGAAAAGGGAAGGGAAGAAAAGATGATGACACCAAGCAAAAGGAAGAAAAGATGCTAATGATACTGGAGGGTGGGAGAGGGAAGGGAAGAGAACGTGATGCTGGTGAAGGTGATGTGTATACCACAATGAAGTCAACCCTGTGCCAGGTGCCACAATATAAAAAAGGTTGGGAACCACTGCTCTAATCTACTCTCCTTGGTCACCTACACAAATAGCAGGTGCCATATACCCAGGTGCTTCTAGCACATGTTCTTTTTGCTAGCTGATTTTCAAAGAGAAACTACCTGGCTGAAAATTAGCTACTAAGTACATGTGGTCAAAGGACCTATGTACTTTGCAAGTGCATAGGCTATTCGCCCCCATCCTAGTGTTCCCTAATGTGAATTCTGTGAAGTGGTAGAATTATAGTACATTATGTCATAACTGCAATAGAATTGCATGGCAAAACAGCATAATTTATAGGCATTGCATACATCAATTAAGTGAATTTTAAGCATAATTTTAAATGTGTTTTTAAATATTTTCCCAGCTTATCATGTACATCTTTTAGCAATTTTCTACATGGTCCTACAGACATTCTCAAAAGTCAAATACTGCAGCCATCCATTGAGAATTTTTTTTGAAGAACTCCTTGGCATGCCACTAGGTGTCATTATAAGAGTAGTACTTCAAAACCTTCCCCAAGAGTCCTGAGAACCAATGATGCAGAACTGCTAAGGCTTTGCCAGCCCATAGAGCAGGAGGCTGAATTAGGAACTAACCCCACAGTAGCATAGGGAATTAATCCCTCATTTAGAAGCTGGCAAGGAGAATGAGGTAAATAGCTGTTCAAAAGGGATGGGTCAGATGCATATGTTATTTGCCATCTTCCTCTTTTTTATCAATATTTTATTAAATGCTTTTGCAATCTACAAATAGAGAGGAATATTTTGCTAAAAATTGTACAATTTTTATAGAAGAGATTAAAAAAAATTAATTCATAACATATTTAAAACAGAGCATTCCTAGTCAAATAACATGAGAAAAGAGTCAGCCAATAAAGAATTTACACATAATCCAAGAAAAATATATTATTGCACATAAACATAAAACAACCTAATATAAGAATCCTAGTGAAGAAAGAAATAATGAGAAAAAATTATTTTATAGCTTAGGAAAGGATCCCAAATTGTATACAATTTTGCTCATGTTTATTCACTGTTATATTTAGTGAGGTTTGGGTGGACCCTTGGACACTGTGGCAGCTGACCATGCCCTTGGGGGGGAAGTCCTGTGAGGGGCCACAGGTCAGGCTTAGCTTAGGACACACAAACACAGAGATTGATCTTTTATTAGACAATGTGGTGAAGCCACCAGAGGTGGCAGTGGTGAGCAGCAGAAGTAGCCCGGCTTGGCTAGTATCCCTCAGGCGCTGGAACAGCGACTCCTCCAGTAGCAGTGCTGTAGTGGAAGGAACTGAGAATGAGTATAGTGGAATATGCACAAAGCCCCAGAATGGAGAACCCCAGGATAGGGAGAGCAGGCCCTCGAGGAGCGAGTACCTGATCCCTGAGAGCTGAGAGGCTTGAAGGTAATGTACTCACACAGCGGTTCCACGTAGGAGATGGCACTAGGGCTGGAACAGAGGCAGGCCCTCGAGGAGCGAGTACCTGGTTCCAGGGAACACCTCTGAGGTGAAGATGGTAGTACTCACTGGTGTTGAAGATAGCGAATCCTTCCAGGCAGAAGAGAAGGTAGGAGCAGGCAGCGAGTCAGGGAACATGGGCCCTCGAGGAGCGAGTACCGGTTTCTTGATAGTGACTTGAAAAGCAAGTGAGGCCCCCGAGGAGTGGGTACCCTGTTAGTGTTGAGTCCAATGGAAAATTGGAGAGGCAGAGTAGCTGGGTACGGAGAGCGAATCCCATCCGTAAGAATCCCCCTTGCTAACTCAAAGGCTAGCAAACATCATAGGCTTTAAATATCCTGGCAGCGTGACGTCATCACAGGGATCGCCCCTGAGGTTCGCGCCAAATAGGAAATAAGAGTGAGGGCTGCACGGCGTGCACGCCCTAAGGTACCAGCGGAGCATGGCAGGAGGCAGCTCCCAAGCCAGTCCGGGGACACCGGAGAGGACGGCAGGCAGTCGCTGCGGCAGCCAGGCATCCATCCAAAGCGAGAGAAGGTGCAAAGAAAGAAAGGTAGGCGGAGTGAAGCCGTCGGGAAGGGACGGTTGCAACAGTACCCCCTTCAAAGGGCGATCTCCTCTGTGGGTACCAGGTTTTGGTTTCCAAGGATGCGAGAGATGAAATTGATGGAGCATCTGTTTGTCAAGGATATTAGCCAGAAGCTCCCAAGAATTTTCTTCTGGGCCAAAACCTTCCCAAGAGAGAAGGTATTCCCAGGTTTTGCCTCGTTTGCGGACATCAAGAATGGCTTCGACCTTATATTCTAGGTCTTCTTCTGCATTGATAGGAGATGGTTCCTGCGATTTGGAAGAGAATTCACTGATGATGAGTGGTTTCAGAAGTGACACATGAAAAGCGTTATGGATGTTCAATCCAGGTGGTAACTTCAGACTGTAGGTAACATTGCCAAGACGTCGGAGGATAGGAAATGGTCCAACGTAGCGAGGAGCAAATCGAAAGGAGGGTAACTTTAGTCTAAGGTGCTTAGTGGATAGCCAGACTTTGTCACCAGGTTGAAAGACAGGCACTTTGAAATGATAAGCGTCATAAAACCTTTTGGCTCGATCACTCGCTTTGAGTAGCATAGCTTTCGTCTGAGTCCATAATTGATGGATTTCTTCAGCAGTGGATTGAGCTGCTGGGGACATCACTGAGAGCTTCAGTGGAAGTGGCGGTGATGGTGAACGTCCATATACCACTTCAAATGGTGTTGATCCAGTTGATGTTGCTGGATGAGAATTAATGGCGAATTCAGCCCATGGTAACAGTTCAGCCCAGTTATTCTGACGGCAACTCACATAGGCCCGAATGAACTGTTTCAGGGTCCTATTCATCCGTTCTGTTTGGCCATTAGATTGAGGATGATAGGCAGATGTATAATCTAGAGAGATGTCGAAGAGTTTGCACAGGGCCTTCTAGAAACTTGCCGTGAACTGTGATCCTCGATCCGAGACTATGTGCTTCGGTAGGCCGTGGAGGCGAAAGATATGGACTATGAAAAGCTTTGCAAGGTCCGAGGCTGAGGGTAAGCCAGTTAGTGCCATGAAGTGGGCCATCTTGCTGAAGTGGTCGACTGTGACCCAGATGGTATTCATACCTCCAGAAAGGGGTAGATCAACTACAAAATCAGTAGCGATATGCATCCAGGGCTGTTCTGGAGCTGGAAGCTGTTGCAGCAATCCCCAAGGTTGGCCAGAAGTAGGTTTGTGCTTGGCACAGTTGGCACAAGATGCCACATAGGAGAGTGTATCTTCCTTGATAGTTGGCCACCAGGAATACTTCTGTAGCTTCAGCAGGGTACAGTGTTGACCAGGATGGCCAGCCAGCTTGGAATCGTGCGTCCAAAAGAGTACTTTCTTTCTGAGATGCTTTGGCACGATGGTTTTACCAGCGGGCACAGAATGAGTAGCCACTAAGACGACTTTCTTCGGGTCTATTATGTGCTGCGGCTCTTCCGGAATATCCTCCAAGAGAAAGGAGCGTGATAGGACATCAGCTCTGGTATTCTTGTCTCTGGGGCGATATTTGAGCACAAAGTTAAAGTGGTTGAAAAATAAAGACCATCTAGTTTGTCTATGGTTAAGACGTTGTGCATGGCGGAGATACTCTAGATTCTTATGGTCCGTAAACACGGTAATTTGATGCTGAGCGCCTTCTAGCCAAGGCCGCCATTCCTCGAATGCCAACTTAATAACCAGGAGCTCTTTGTCACTGATCCCATAATTCTTCTCTGCCGGAGAGAAACGTCGTGAGAAGAAAGAGCAGGGACGTAAGGACTTGGAATCTCCAGCCTGGCTCAGAACAGCCCCCACACCAATGTCAGAGGCGTCAACCTCTACAATAAATGGCTTGTTGGGGTCCGTATGACGTAGGCATGGTTCCGTGGGCAGTCTTTAAATCTTTGAACGTGGAAATGGCCTCCGCAGACCATTTAGAAGCATTGGCCCCTTTCCGGGTCATTGCAGTCAAGGGTACAGTTAAAGAAGAATAGTTCTTTATAAAGCTTCTATAGTAATTGGTGAAACCCAAAAATTGTCTCAGGGCCTTCAGGCTGGTAGGTTGGGACCAATTCTTGATACTTTCTAATTTTTGGGGATCCATCTGGAAGTCATCTTTAGACACTGTGTAGCCAAGAAAAGGCACGGAGTCTTTATGGAATTCGCATTTGGATAGCTTGATGTAGAGTCGGTGTTCTCGGAGTCTTAGTAGAACTTGCTTGACGTGATCTAGATGAGTGGACAGATTCTGAGGAAATATCAGGATGTGATCTAGGTACACTATGACACTCTTGTACAACAAATCCCGCAGAATGTCATTCATCATGTTCTGGAACACAGCAGGTGCATTGCACAGGCCGAAGGGCATTACTAAGTAGTCAAAATGACCGTCTCGAGTGTTGAAAGCCGTTTTCCACTCGTCACCACTGCGAATCCGGACTAAGTTGTAGGCCCCCTTCGGGTCAAGTTTCGAAAATATCTTGGCCCCCTGAAGCCGGTCAAACAGCTCTGAGATTAAAGGCAGGGGGTAACGGTCTTTAATCGTAATCTTGTTCAGACCTCGATAGTCGATACAAGGACTTAAGGTTCCGTCCTTCTTCCCCAGAAAGAAGAATCCTGCGCCGGCTGGCAACTTTCAAGGTCTAATGAAACCTTTCTGTAAATTCTCCTCGATGTACTCAGACATAGCCTTATTCTCTATTGTAGAGAGTGGATAGACACGTCCTTTAGGAGGTTCAGTGTTTGGTTTCAGCCAAATGGCACAGTCATAAGATCTGTGTGGAGGGAGGATGTCAGCAGCTTCTTTGGAAAACACATCACTGAATGATGCATATTGAGGCGGCAGTCCTGCCATCACTGGAGTTGTAGGCATGCAGAGAACAGGAGAAACTTCCTTGAGGCAACTGCCATGACAACCTGGGCCCCAGTGGAAGAGTTCCAAGGAGGACCAGTCAAATTGAGGCTGATGCGACTGCAACCAGGGTAACCCCAGAACGATAGGGTGCATGGCCTTCTCTAACACAAAGAAGGGAATTGTCTCCGTATGGAGAGCTCTGGTGCGAAGAGTCACTGGTTCAGTGTGACAAGTCACATCACCGGGCAAAGGCTCTCCATGGATAGATGTCAAGAGTAGTGGAGCTTCTAAAGTAACGAGGGAATCCTCAAATGTTCTACTAGGCATTGAAGTATAAAGTTGCCTCCTGCCCCCGAATCCACAAGGGCAAGAGTTTGGATTGTAGATGGTCCGCAAGTCAGGGAGACTGGTAGGGAAAACGGAGGAGAAGGCGTGGTAAGGCCTAAGAACAGTCCTCCTGCAGGACTTAGGCCCGTCCGTTTTCCGGACGAATAGGGCATGTTGGGACATCGTGACCAGCTTGTCCACAGTACATACATAAGCCATGCTTCTTCCGAAGGCTTCTCTCTTTTGAAGTCAAATGACTGCGACCAAGTTGCATCGGTTCTTCTCCACTGGCAATAGGTACTGCTGGAACCATCCGAAGTGCAAGTTTAGCACGAGACTCCTTCTGAACCGGTCTTTTAGTAGTCTTGAGTTCTTTCACCTTATCACGAAGCCAGTGATCAATTCTAGTAGCCAAAGCCACTAGTTCATCCAGCGAGTCAGGTGTCTCACGAGCGGCAAGCTTGTCCTTCAAGCGGGTATTCAGACCTCTGAAGAAGAGAGTTTTCAGGCATCTAGGTTCCCAGCATAATTCTGTAGCAAGAGTTTTGAACTCTATTGCAAAATCAGCCAGTGGTCGGTTGCCTTGCTTCAAGTCTACCAGGTCAGAACCAGCAACAGTCACCCGAGCAGGATCATCAAAAATGGATTTAAATAATTCTAGAAATCCATCAATATCCTGCAGGATTGGATCTTTATGTTCCCACAGTGTTGAAGCCCAAGACAAGGCCCTTCCATAAAGATAAGATAGAATATAAGTAGTCTTGGCGTAGGCTGTGGGGAAGTGTGCAGGCTGCAATGCGAAATGCATGCAGCATTGGTTTAGGAAACCTCTAGTTCTTTGAATCTCTCCAGAGAAACAAACTGGAGCAGCCAGAGGTACCATAGTCTTTATAGTTACTTCAGGTAACTGACCTTCATCACTAGAAGTAGCGCCTTGCGAATTCTGTGCTTGTAGCTGATGAAATGTTGAAGTGAGTTTCTCCAATGCGTCTTGAAGTTCAGCAGTGCGTAGGGCCAGGCCTGGAATGGCCTGCAAGGCATTGAGCTGTGCCGGATCCATGGAGTTAGCAATCTGTTATAATTAGTGAGGTTTGGGTGGACCCTTGGACACTGGCAGATGACCACGCCCATGGGGGGAAGTCCCATGAGAGGCCACAGGTCAGGCTCAGCTTAGGCACACAAACACAGAGATTGATCTTTTATTAGACAATGTGGTAAAGCCACCAGAAGTGGCAGTGGTGAGCAGCAGAAGTAGCCTGTAGTGGAAGTAGCCTGTAGCCTGTAGTGGAAGCCTATAGTGGAAGGAACTGAGAATAATGAGTACAGTGGAATATGTACAAAGCCCCAGTATGGAGAACCCCAGGATAGGGAGAGCAGGCCCTCGAGGAGTGAGTACCTGAACCCTGACAGCTGAGAGGCTTGATGTAATGTACTCACACAGTGGTTCCACGTAGGAGAATGCACTAGGGCTGGAACGGAGGCAGGCCCTCGAGGAGCGAGTACCTGGTTCCAGGGAACAGCTCTGAGGTGAAGATGGTAGTACTCACTGGTGTTGAAGATAGCGAATCCTTCCAGGCAGAAGAGAAGGTAGGAGCAGGCAGCGAGTCAGGGAACATGGGCCCTCGAGGAGCGAGTACCGGTTTCCTGATAGCGACCTGAAAAGCAAGTGAGGCCCTCGAGGAGCGGGTACCCCGTTAGCGTTAAGAGTCCAATGGAAAATTGGAGAGGCAGAGTAGCTGGGTACGGAGAGCGAATCCCATCCGTAAGAATCCCCCTTGCTAACGCAAAGGCTAGCAAACATCGTAGGCTTTAAATATCTGAGCAGCATGATGTCATCACAGGGGTTGGCCCTTCGGTTCGCGCCAAGTAGGAAATAAGAGTGAGGGCCGCTCAGCGCGCATGCCCTAAGGTACCAGCGGAGCATGGTGGGAGACAGCGCCAAGCCGGTCCGGGGATGCCGGAGAGGACAGCAGGCAGACACCGCAGCAGCCAGGCGTCCATCCAAAGCGAGAGGAGGTGCAAAGAAGAAAGGTAGGTGGAGTGAAGCCGTCGAGAAGTGACGTTTGCAACATTTGCTCATAGCAATAACTTTTTCAAAGGTGGCTGGCTATCTGAGACAAAATTTCTATCGACTCCTTAAATATGTTTTAATAATTTATTTTTCCAATATCTAGGAATTCTGTTAGCCTCCTAAATGTTATTTATCCATCTATCCAAGTTATTTATATCATATAGTTACCACAAAGATAAGAGAATTTGAGATAAGAGAATTTTGTAATGTAATTGACAACATTGGTCCAATAATTTTTGGTTAGTGGCTTATCCCAAAGTAGATGTACATAGGATTCTGTCTGATTGTAGTCCTGACTATATAGGTTTAAGTGTAAATTATTCATCTTATTGAGTTTTTAAGGAGTCTAATAAGATGTATGTATGATTTTATATACTAAAAATCTAGAATTACCATTTCTCATGGAATCTTTCCAAATAGTTAGTGTTATTTCATTTGTCAGAAAATAATGTTAAATAAAGATAATTTGCTCATTTATTGCTAAAATCTGGAAAATCTTTGTATATAATAGTAAGATGCAGCCTTATACAGAATATAAGTAGAACCCAACTACCCAAAGGAAATTTAATTAACTGATTTACTGTCATGAATTTGAAAAGCAACTCACTAGGAATGCAAATAGAAGAGCAGAATGGATTATCAGCCTTGTTAAAATATGCATGAGGCTCATGATTCCTTTTTGGACACACAAAGGCGCTCTGATGACATCAGAAGTCTAGAATTGAGGGCAAAAAGTGCATTGAGCATGATGTCAGCACATTCTAAGGTCAGGAAATCAATAAAGCATGCCCACATTTCAGTCACAACCTGCCATCATTTAAATATCCTCTCAAACATTTCTGCAGCCCTGGTTCCATAAAATATAATGGAGAAAGAAAACAACTTGAAGATATATATAGATAAATGCTTTGTCAGAGTCTATTTTATTTATTTATTTATTTATTTATTTATTTAATTAAAAGTTTTTTATATACCGCGCACTTGGGCACTTACGTGACCGTCTAGGCGGTTTACAAGCTTACGTACATAATAAAAACAATGAGAACTTACATACACAATAGAACAAAAAGAAACAAACTTGTTGACTTTAGCAATGTCAGAAAGACCTTGGATTAGATTCAGATATTATATTTGTAGGCCTCATTGAATAGAAAAGTTTTAAGCATCTTTTTAAATTCTTTTAAAATTCTTTTAAAATTCTAAGAAAACACAGACAATGCCTTGGCAAGGTAAAAGCATGAGGAACTAACAGGTTTACCTATCTACTCAATCTTTTTCCTACAGTAGTGAATAACAACTGTCCTGTCCATTAGAGCACAACATAGACCCCTCAACTAGTAGAGCAGACATTTCCCATACATAGACCATTCAATATTCAACTGGGCAGACTAGATGGACCATTTTGATCTTTATCTGCCATCTTTATCTGCCATCTTTCACTATATTACTGCACTGTTTGTTTTAATTTTTGTTCCCTAAAAAGCTTACAATCTAAATGAGTGCCTGCGGCAACAGGAGACAAAGTGATTTGCACAATGTCACAAGACGTGTCAGTGAGAAAAGCAGGATTTGAGCCCATGGCTCACAACAGCATTGAACCCATCAACACTGGACAACATATGTAAGTGGTGGTATGATCATTTCTGGACCCCCAGGCTCCAGAGAAAGGAAATCAGAGTGGCAACTGCGAGACAAGAACAGCCACATGGCCTTGACTTTTGTGCAGTTTCCTGACACAGTTAAAAGGCAGAGCATGAGAGAGGATGGGAAAGGGCAAAGACACAGGAGGTGAATGCCTGTCAGCCCCACTGCTTCTGCTGCTACCAGATGTGTTCACATGTACGTGTATAAGAGTGGGAATATGAGTATGAGTGCATTTGTGTATAGGAGAGAGTTCACATCCCATCCCTCCCCCTCACACAAGTCACACCTGGCCCCTGCCCTGTTCTATCCCATCCTGGCTCGACACCCCCCTCCCCTCCCCTCCCGACACACACCCAACCAACCCTGCTTCACAGTTCCACCTCCTAGAAAATGGAGGAATTGCATAAGACTCTTAGGAGCCACAGGCGATCTTCCTGTCAGAGTGGAGCCTCGTTATGCTCCCTTGGTGTACAGTTGAACATGTGTAGTTTGGGTTTTTGGAGTGAGAGGGGGGTTGCTTTTTTCCAGTGGACCCTGGAAAAAAGGCCCCATAGCCTGCATAATTGTGTAATAAGGACTGTGTTCTTACTTTTGTCCTCATAGACCTAAAAGAGACTGGCCCTTGAGGAAAGAGAAAAGAAGAGAATGATTTTTTTTTTTTACTTAATTGTGAGAGTTGGATTTTCTTTGACCTACTCCAGCTCGGGAAGAATATCACCCCTGCCTGAGGGGAATAGGATAGGGTGCTGCTTGGCCCTGCAACCAGTCAAAGTGGAGCCTGCAGTTGTTCAGAAGAGGAAATTGATTTTGAAGAGGGGTTTTTTTCTATTTTTGTTAGGAGGAACTTTATATCATCAATTCCTACCCACCAAAAGGAGAGATTTTTTTCTGACTTTTTTTTTCTGTCACCAGGGAGGGACATTGTCTCAGTGGTTGGAGTAAGCAGTACAAGGCACTTGGATTTTTGTGTTCCATATATTAAGAGATTTTGTAATTTGGACTCTGATCAAGTTTTTCTAAATTACAATAAAGTTTTATTTGAACACCATTTCAACTGTCTAGCCTGCTACTTTCAAACTCAAGGACATGCCAGCTGAGTCAACAAGGATCGAGTACATCTTAGACAGCGATTGTGGAGTGTGAGAGACTGTTCAATGATCCCCACCCCTTTGGGCCTAGGGCCCCAGAAGCCTGTCCTCCTCCTTTCTGGAAGAACCCCAGAACCTGGTGGCCACCCGACTGGGTACATGGAAAGAAGTAGTAGAGGTCTGGAAAGATAAGACCAGCCCTGAAGCTGTTGTGTGCCCCTATATTCCGGAAGTCACCTGAAGAGGGGTTACATACACCCAGAAGATACAGGTACAAGAATTAGTGAGGATTTCTGCCTCAAAGAGTAAAAATAACTTTATGGCCTCACCTGTGCTAGACCGGCACACCAGGGTGGGGTTACATAAGCAATTCGCTCCCACCTTGTTTCCCACCCACCTCCCCAAAGCTCTCCTCCGAGACATATATTTATGAGAAGTTAATTGATATGATAGGATATGTTACAGTTTACAATATGTTAAGTTAAAATTCATTTCATATTTTTATGCCTTCCTTGTTCTATGTAACGCTCCTAAGCGAATTTTGTTGTTATTATGTAAACCGGTGTGATTTGTATTCGTACAGGAACTTCGGTATAGAAAAATTAAAAATAAATAAATAAATAAATAATAAATAATCAGTCTTCAGACCCCAACTCTGTTGGACACAGAATCCACTGAGGGTACTATAGCCTGAAGCAGAGTGGAGGAGTAGCCTAGTGGTTAGAACAGCAGGCTATAACCCAGGGAAACCTGTGTTCAAATCTCAGTGGTGCTCCTTCTGACCTTGGGCAAGTCCCTTTACCTTCTTTTGCTTCAGGTACGAAAATGTGATTGTAAACCCTGTGGGGATAGGGAAATACATATAGTATCTGAATGTAATCTGCTTTGATGTACACCTTGAAGTGCCAAAAAGCAGAATATAAAAATCTAAATAAAAATGGTAGGACCTGAAGGAGAACCTAGTCATAAATCAGAAAGAGAGTTGAAGCCAAATGTAAAACTTTCTTATGATGGACTTGGTTAACCAGCGTCTTTTGTTATTAGCTCCTTTTGTTATAAGTGCTTCCTCATCCCTGCTACCTCATTCCTTTTTATCTCTCCTAGCCCCTTTAGTCAAAGTATGTCTTTTGCCTAAAATGTATGATATATGAACACATCAAGTGAATGTAATTGGTACTTATATTTATGTCATGATGTCAACCGTTGTGACCTTCACTTGGAAAGACAGTTTATAAAATGGCTAAATAAATAAATAAGCAAGTAAATCAACAGGATTTATTTTTTATTTATGTCAATAATTCATAAAAGTGTTAGTATGAAAAGGGAATCTGAAACAAACTTTCCAGTACATACTTTCACTTGGTCAGCTGTTCTCATGCTTTGATACACTTCTCAATATCATATACTATATATAACACTACTGATGCAAACACCTAGAAAAGAATTAGAAACTATTTTATTTTGCCCAAATTACACAGGTTTGTGCTGGTCTCTAAAGATGGCATTCAGAGATTTAATTGGGGCAGAGGTGTAGAACCCAACCCAATTTCTTTATGGCTAGGCACGCTGTCACTCTTTTCAAAGGCTGGAAAGGGTGGACTATGACTGGAAGGGGTGGATTATGACTGTAGCCAGTGCATATAAGGTTACCTCCCAGTGGGATTGTTGCCCGATGAAGGTCCATTCAGTATACTGCCATCTGTATGGATCTTTATCCAATCCCAGAAGCAGATAAAACAAACTTGCAAGGATTCTCATCCAATCAGGAATGAGTTTGTATCTGAAGAATGTAAGAACATAAGAACATACCTTACTGGGTCAGTCCAAGGGTCCATCAAGCCCAGCATCCTGTTTCCAACAGTGGCCAATCCAGGCCATAAGAACCTGGCAAGTACCCAAAAACTAAGTCTATTCCATGTTACCGTTGCTAGTAATAGCAGTGGCTATTTTCTAAGTCAACTTAATTAATAGCAGGTAATGGACTTCTCCTCCAAGAACTTATCCAATCCTTTTTTAAACACAGCTATACTAACTGCACTAACCACATCCTCTGGCAACAAATTCCAGAGTTTAATGTGACTGTGTTCAAGCCCCTAAGGGTGAGGACAGAGAGCTACAGAGAAAGCTAGAGAGAGAGTTGCAGTGAAGGAGAGCATGGATGTGTGTGCAGCTGCTGTCCAAGCAGTAGGGGAATTGGAGAAAGGACAAAAGATCCTGTAACCTAAAGAGCCTGAAATAAACTACTGAAATCACACCACCTGTGGAATTCCTTTGTCTGTAAAACAGATGCCAGTCGAAAGTGGGAGCCAGAATGCTCAGAAACAGATTGAAAGGCAGGTTCCCATAAAGGAAACACAAGGTTGAGTTGCCTGCAACTGAATAGTCTTTTGGAACCAAGAGTTTTCAGAGTTCATTTCTCCAAAGACTGGAAAACCATGAATTGTGGGTTTCCCCACAGATGTCTCTGTGTTAGTTTTCCTAAAGGATAAAGATATCAACTTTTATATCAGATAACCTAAATTAGAAAGGAAGGAAAAGAAAAGTGCACCAGCTAAAGCTCTCTCATTTAGTTTTTACTTGAAATGCAGCTATTCTATTGTTGGGACTTTATTTAATATGTTTTTAGTTACTTTAATACAAAGACTTTTGAGTTTATGTAACTCTTTTTCAAGAAATGGTGATTCCTTCAGGGTACACATCAAATTTATACTCTTTGGGGCTGCTCTGGCTAGCTGGTTCCATCCCAAGCTCGACTCCTGATCCCTGGAGGGGGATTCCTTCTCTTTATGGGACGAGGCTCTTGTCTATGACCCAGACACTGGTGTGTGATCCTGTGAGTGTTTTGTTAGCTGTGGCATCCCCTGGAGGGAGATGCTGTGAATAAACAGGCAGAATCAAGTACTGGGTTTTAAATCATAATTTACTCATTAGATAAGGCAAAATTAAAGTTCATCTTGAATTGAGTGTGCAGTTACATGCATTTTCCATTACAGTTAGGGTGTCTCCATCTGGGTAGGTGTCCTTTCCTTCAGCAAACTGGTTGAGCTTCCCATGGTGGTATAAATTGTGCACTAAAACTCTCCCAGTGGTTTATCCAGGATTCCTAAGCCAGGGGTCCCCTTCTAGCATAGCAAAAATCCTACCTGATGCTCCAAAGTCTTCCTGAATACCGAGCCCTGTGTCATGGTCCCAGATGGGGTCTCCAGGTTCTTATTTGATTCCTTTAGTTCATATGAAAGGTGACTTCTCGGGTCGAAAAGTCTGAGGTTAGGAAACCGCTGATCCAGTCAAGCTCCCAGCAAGGAGGGTGGCCAAAACTCCTCCTCACAACAAAAGAGAAATACTTTCTTCTACAAAACCTTCCTAGACTGGACTTCTGCTGTCACAGGTGCTTGCCACATTCATGACGAGATTGGGCTCGCTGGTCTTCAGCCTCTGCACTCTGAATCCAGCCAGTGAGGATGATCTTCATCAAAGGAACAGAGTGAAATACAGACCCTTCATTGTTTGAGTCCTTCCAACCTTCATGCACCTCACACAGCCAAGCCTGTCACAGGTGCTTGCCACATTCAGGGGATGAATGGGCTCACTGGTCTTCAGTCAAGGAATGCGAGTTCCAAGAGGTCTCCTTACTGAAACTAAATACCTAGGATCCACTGGAAGATTGTGCACAGTGAACCCCCCTCCAAAAGTGCAAACTAGTGAGGCAGGGAGACCTCACCATGGAGGGACACAAATCTACATATTTCCTGTTCTGATGTGAATCTAGCCACATCTTAAAATGTAAAATGGCTGGTTATAAAGGGCATGAGCAACCAAACCTTGCACTCCTAAGTGGGAGGAAGGTAAGAGGGGATGGATAGCTCAAGATATTACATTTCTGGACATGGAAATAGGGTATACAGTGATGTCACATTTATAAGCAAAGCTCTTTACCTTGCTGTTTTAGCCTTCAATTTCTGTATATATGTGAAGTAGATTTATGCCGTTTCAAAGTTCATCATATTCATCATAGTAAAGATGAATTATATTCTTTGAGTTTATTTTTTTAACATCTGTGTGAGGAGGGGACGTTATCAGACCACATCCAGAGGGAATCCAGGGTCTGGCCTTTAGCTAGTACTAGGTGGTGAAAGATTGTTTGGTATGTAAAGTGATGACCAATTATTGGAACAGATAGCCTTGACACTATATTTTATTTCCGACAACCTCAAAAGAACCTGCAGTGTTCCTATTGACATAGGTCTAATAATATGATCCATTATACTGTAACTTGGTTTAAGCAGGTCTTCCACAGAATACTGTCAGATCACTCCAGTTGGTACAAAATACGGTTGCTTGACTGTTTACCAGTACAAATATATATGACCACATATCCCCTATCCTGCAGTCTCTTCACTGGTTACCCATCCAGCAGTGTATTCAATATAAGTTGGCAGTCATAATTCACAACCTTATTAGTAATGTCGCCTCTTCCTGGATTAACTCCACCCTTTGTCTTTATACTCCTTCAAGACCCCTTAGATCCTCCAATAAGAGTTTATTGGACATTCCATGTCCTTGAATTGCACAATTAGCTTTGACACGTGAAAGGGCCTTCTCAATAGCAGGGCTGGTGTTCTGGAACTTCTCTACCTCAAACTTTGTGCTCCTTAAAAGATCTTAAAGTGTTTAAAACAGCTCTTTAAATACACCTATTCAAGAAAGCCTTCCCAGCAATCCCTTAACTTCTATGACGTGAAATGAGTATGCTCAGTTCTCAGAACAACCCTTAGAGTTTTGTTTCTGTATATTTTCTTATAAGTAGCTTTTGTGTTTCTTGTTCTATATCATATTGCTTTAAATGTTATTTTATTGTATGTTATACTATGCACCTCACCTCGAACATTGGAGGGTGATATCATTCCACTCTGAAAGTCCAAGATCTCCAGTGGGATGGGGGAGGGGAAGCTTGGCTCGAAGGCCCTTTTATGTTATTCACTCCCAAACTACCTGTTTAGTCTTCTAAACAGCACTGATGATCTCTTCCTAAAAATAGCAGCAATATTCATGATGGAAACAGTATGGGTTCCAACTCAATTTTACTAATAAGTTGCAAAAGTAAATTGATGGTTTTCTGCAGCTCAAATTGAAAAAAAATAGCCAAGTGATTGTTACAAAATAAATGTGTCACCTATTTTTCTCTTCCAGTGAAAGTCCTCCAATTACTCCAGCAAATTCCTTGGTTAGTTTGGCCGCTTACTTCTCCTCACTCTGTACCATTTAATGGTCTAGACTCTCCCTACGGGAATGGACAGAAAATGTATCCCAATTTTCTTCCAGCATAAAAGAAACTTCCAGTTCTGATACCTTTTCTGTAGTTTTCTCTGTTCCTCACTTCTCATTCCATGGTACCAATGGGACTCCAGAATTCTCATTCTTCCTGGATGATTCTCACCTACATCCCTGGCCCCAGATCTCAAACCATACTCCTCTCTGAGAGTGGATGAGAGTCCATTCATAACCGATGACACCTCTTCTTCCCAGGTTCTTTCTGGTAAAAAGGCGCTTGCTTCGTCAGACATCTAGCTCTGAGTCCCTGGGCCCTTGGATCCTCAGAAACAAAAATGCAAAAAGTTCACTCAAAGGGGAAACCAAACTAGGGGCAGATGAAATTTAATGTGGATAAGTGCAAGGTGATGCATATAGGGAAAAATAACCCATGCTATATTTACACAATGTTAGGTTCCATATTAGGTGCTACAACCCAAGAAAGAGATCTAGGCGTCATAGTGGATAACACATTGAAATTGTCGGTTCAGTGTGCTGTGGCAGTCAAAAAGCAAACAGAATGTTGGGAATTATTGGAAAGGGAATGGTGAATAAAACGGAAAATGTCATAATGCCTCTGTATCGCTCCATGGTGAGACTGCACCTTGAATACTGTGTACAATTCTGGTCGCCGCATCTCAAAAAAGATATAATTGTGATGGAGAAGGTACAGAGAATGGCTACCAAAATGATAAGGGGAATGGAACAGCTCCCTATGAGGAAAGACTAACGAGGTTAGGGACTTTTCAGCTTGGAGAAGAGACGGCTGAGGGGGGATATGATAGAGATGTTTAAAATCATGAGAGGTCTAGAACGGGTAGATGTGAATCGGTTATTTACTCTTTCGGATAATAGAAAGACTAGGGGCCACTCCATGAAGTTAGCGTGTGGCACATTTAAAACTAATCGGAGAAAGTTCTTTTTCATTCAATGCACAATTAAACTCTGGAATTTGTTGCCAGAGGATGTGGTTAGTGCAGTTAGTATAACGGTGTTTAAAAAAGAATTTGATAAGTTCTTGGAGGAGAAGTCCATTACCTGCTATTAATTGAGTTGACTTAGAAAATAGCCACTGCTATCACTAGCAACAGTAGCATGGAACAGATTTAGTTTTTGGGCACTTGCCAGGTTCTTATGGCCTGGATTGGCCACTGTTGGAAACAGGATGCTGGGCTTGATGGACCCTTGGTCTGACCCAGTATGGCATTTTCTTATGTTCTTATGTTCTTATATTCTTAGGGGCAGAAAGAGTGGAAAGAAAAACATCCTTCTCATTTAACCAAATGATTTCCAACAAACCATGAACAAAAATGCAGGGATAAGGTACTCTGTCACCTTACTTGTCCCAGTCTCTTTTCAGAGAGATCCCAGAGTCCTAAGTAATACATTTGGAAGAGCATAGGACATCCTGCCATTTAGAAGGTTAACTCAGGAAACTGAGCAAAAACATCCACACTGAGATGGTGGCAGGGGTTCATAAAGGCTTTGAACATACCACCTTCTTCTCCCCACATGGGACAGCCAAACCCAAACCCTCTACTTAATTAATTTCTCTGTATCTCCCAGGAATTTGGTTCACTCCTTCTGGTAAGGAATCCTATGTTTCCTTACAATTAAAACAAATTTTCTCTAGAGTGATCCCCTCTCCTCAACCAGCCTAATTACCTAGAATTAGGAGCACAAAACATGAGTTAGGCACACAACTTTTATGCTCCCAAATTAGGAGCACAAAGCAGGAGTTAGTATACTCCTAAAAGTTGTGCACATAAAATAGGGATTAAGAACATTACATGTGTACTCCTAGATTGTGCATACAAAACCCACATAAAACATGGTTTATGTGCATAAATCCTGAACACAGGGTCACTGGCACCATGAAGTCTAGATTCAGCCCCATAGAGTTAAGCCTACACACCTGACTGCAATGGGAAATAATAGCTAATGCCTTGAGTAACATGGAGGAATCCTAAGCTGTGTGCACATTTTATTCGAGTTTGTGCACATGTTTTTTGGGGTGCAAAACACCTTGCTGCATCAAGAGTAAAATTCTAGACATACACCTTATTATATCAGAAAGAACTTTGTACCTGACGCAATGGAGAAGTGAAGTGACTTACATACAGCACAGCATGAGTGGCATTTGACCCTGCGTTTCCTTATAGCCTGTTGCTCTAATCACCAGGCTATTCCTTTGCACTCTTTTATAAAGCCAGCCATGGGATGCTCACTCAGTTTGGAACTAAGGCTAGCCCATTATTGCAAACGCATCAGAGCACACAAGACAGCTAGCTGGTCTGAGGTAGCTCCTCGTGTTCTGAAAAAGACAGGCGAAACTGATGTCTTCTGCAGTAATTGATCTCTTACTCAATTTTTGTGAGGTAGAGCAGCTAGGCTGAGAAATCTTTGAAATAATTCCATTACAAAAACATCCCCGGAATTTTATTTTTTTTTGCAATTTAGAAGGTAGAGCCATCAGCTTCCTTTTTTTTTTTTTTCCTCAAGTCTTAATAGAAAATTATGTCTGCAAGCAGAATTTAATTAAATAGCAGTCACGTTATTTATAGCGTTTCCAGACCATTTGGTAGAAAATTTATAGGGATGGCTGCCCTCATAACTGGCATCAGAAACATTTCCAAGCCATTTTTCAAGAACATACAAATAAAATGTGATTGATGAGTTCATTGCGCTAATGAAAATGTATCACTGTAGTCTTTCTGTAATCAGCAGTAAAACTATGGGCTTCTCTGTGGACCTGGTATGCATGGGAGCTTTTAACAGCTCTGTCTGAGATATGAAACCCTTGGGGGAGGGGGGGGGAGGTTTCCCTGGATCTTCACAAGGCAAGAATAACTACAGGTAGCTGGACTGAGAAAGCAATTCACTTAAACAAGTAAATAAATGATGACTCTTCCAGTTCCACAGCCGCATGCACAGGATTAAATCATATCAGATGACCTTCATGGCGAAAGTGGTGCCCTTGGCAATGTGCTGCATCTGCAAGCTACAAGTTAAAACCTTAAAAAGCTGTTGAAGTTGTAATGGATTGGGGGGGGGGGGGGGTGGAGAAAGGACTGACTTCCCTCAATCTATACAAATGTTTGCCCCCTTCATGTGAAAGCTAATTCTTGCACTGCTGCATCTTCTGCTTTAGTCCTGGAGGAATTCTGCACAAGCGCATGTAATGCCCCACTGGGGCTCATTGCTCATAGTGCCCTTAGTTTAACTCCTTTAACTAGGGCCAGAGGGGTGGAGATTGAACGGCCCCTCCCTCTGAGGATGCTGGGATGGCCGTCTCCTTCTGAGGAAATAAAAGTAGCTGTCTCCTGAGAGTTTTGGTTTTGAAGGAGGTTGTTTCTGCGTTGGATTTTTGGGCCTACCTCTGGGATTCAGGCAAGCCCTGCCTGTTGTCCCTGAGAGGTTGGGGGATCTGCCCTTCTAGTCCACTCTCTGGCTGGCTAGGTTTGTTTCCTGGGTTATTTTGCAATTTCAGAGATTTTTCTTTGTAAGAAGGCCGCGAGACTCCGTGGAGAGAGGACACAAGGAAAACCTTTCCTTGTGAGCCCAGGATAGGGAAGATCTGCCCCTCTGCCACCTCCATGAGGAGAGAGGAATGGTGGTGACCCGCTGCAGAGACCTGGTGATTTTTGGACTCCGTTTTTGGAAGAGATGTTTGGTTAGAAGAATAGGAAGGAAGTGTTTTGCTGCCCCCTTCCTGACTTGGACAAAGGAACATCGAGAGCTGGATGTTCCAGTTTGAATCTCTTCCATCGAGGAACTGGAGAATACAGAGAGTTCTACTGAGACATTGGAGAACTGTGAGCAAGACCAAACTGAGACCTTTTGAGGAACCCACACTTGGAGTTTTCGGCCCTGGCTAGAGAGGAAATTGGGACTCTCTGTGCAGTAGACTATTTTACTATTTTACCATTTTTTACAAGGGAGGGGGTTTTCCTGGGGAGGGGGTTTTCCTGCCTACACAAGGATACCTTGGGAACCTCATTTGTCCATGCCCTGGAGGGTGAGAGTTTCTCCTGCTCTGGTAGTATGAGACTCTTGTGCAGATAGAGGAAAGATTGTAAACGGGAAAAGATTTGCTGTGGAATTAAGAACTGTTTTTTGGCCTGTGCCATTCATTCATCTGATTCTCCTTCAGTAAATTATATCTATAGCAGCCGCGACCATGTCGCCGCCCCGATTGTGCTCACCCCCCCCCACCCCCACCCCCATATATTTAAGGTAGCACAATAACATTAATTAGCATACACATCAGCAAACTTCACAATTAAAACATAAACATTAGATGGGTGAAAAGGCTGCAGCTTTCTTAAACAGCAGATATAACTTTAAACTCCTGTACCTGAACCGACCCACAAATAGCCAACTGGGCTACCTCCTGCCACCCACCATAAACCAAGCAAGGCGGCAATCTATCAGGCCCTCCGCTTTAGCCCCAAACAAGGTGGCTGCACTCCCGAAGCGTACAGATGCCTTGCCATTAGCTGTAAGGTGACAACCTGGCGCTGTCTTTACCATGATGCACCCCTGCACCACATTTGAAACCCCCAAAACTGGTTCAGGTAGCCACCACTGCATGAGGTAGGATTGTACCTCGTACATCGGCCCAACTGTGCATGATCTGTCAACCCCCAAACCTGCCAGTCCACACACCAATCTGACGATTCACCTTCTTGCGACCTCGCCCCCATAACTATGAGGCACTCCACTTCGGTCGCGGGATAATATCAAGACCATAAGATGCAAGTACGTGAGAACCATGCAACAAATTTGGCCCAATCCGCCTTGATTCTGTTGATCAATTGTTTAGCAGAGAAATCCCCAAGGTCGTTGCTGCCTCAGTGAATTATCAAAGCGTCAGGAGTGGCTGACGATTTCTTCAAACGATGTAAGAATGAAAACAGCTGTTCCCAAAGCTTGCCCTGTTTGCCCATTCAGGTCCTCCAAATGCCACGAGGTGCCAATCCAAGATGTCATCCATACAGGCAAATAATAGCTCTTCTTGCGGCCCAGTGTACAAACAAATGGCCAATAATCCATACGGTCCGCTGAAATTGGGGTGTATATGTAAAGACATTTAATTGTGAGTGGCTGAGTTTGCCCGATCCAGTCGAACATAGGAATTAACAGCAGCAGACCTCCACCTTCCTATCTGCGCTAGTTGCAGCTCCAATACTGAAAGCATGTGTGGTGAATTTCCCTGCATCAAGACCCATCTTGGTCACTGCTAACCTGAGAATGGCGAAGAACTAGTATCGGGTCAGCGGCACTAAATTAGTGTGTATCAATAAAAGAGCCCTGCTGGAGGGATGACTTACTAAGTATTTCTCCAAGTTCTACACCGGGCATGTGACTTGCATGTCAATACTCTTTAGGGAGAGGATTATGCCCTTGCTGGCCTGGTCAGTTTTGGACCTGTGTATTCGTATAAAGATATCTTGACCCATACATGAGACATTCCTCATCAGTATGCCACTAAAGCCCAAGTCACTCTTGGCAGGGGTCACCAGCTCACTCATGTACAGGGCACCAAAGAAGGCCAAAGAAAATGTCAGATGAAACAGGCTGGTTTCGAAGTCTGATGCACATATGGATGCTCGCAGAAACCATAACTTCACCAGCATGTCATGCATGATTGGCAGTCAAGTGTCATTGGCCGGACCAATCTTATTTGCCCAACCAGCCAACATTTTTTTGATTAGGAAGGACTTAGTAAGATTACCCCCAACCGCGCCCCTTTGAGAAGAAAGCCAGCCCCACTAGATGCTTGACCACCGAGCCTCTAAATACTTCTCTGTTTTTCGCTTCTGAAATGTAGCAGATGAGCAAGTCCTCTGGCATAGGCCCGGTGACCCAGCAGTGCTGATACAGGAATCCTCTCATGTGTTTATAACCCGTACAATAGGCTGGCCCAGACACCAGTGCTCCCCACAGTAGGTCCCGAGTTGTCAGAGACCAATTGTCCATAGGCGATCCGGTACTGAGGCTTCTGTTCTGTTGGCCGAGGGCACCTACTTATAAAACACATCCCAGTTAGCATGTGATAAAGTGTCAGCAATCCTGTTATCAACCCCTGGAACATGTCACACTCTGATTGTGGTATTAATGCATAGACTCGCTAGAACCACCTCCCTCAGCTGCTCAACGACCCTGGGGCATTTTTCTGACTGCCTATTTAGAACTTGAACTACAGCCTGGTTATTGCACTAAAGTATTATGTGCTTGTTCCGCAGCTTTCCACACCAGAGCATCAATGCTACTAATATGAGGAACAGTTCCAAGAAGGTGATATTCCGAGTCAGTTCTTCCTCCACCCAGGTGTCCGGCCATGGCGCGGCGTATCATGCGCCCTGACAGAATACTCCAGAATCCATCCACCAGAAGCATCCGAATGTATATCCAGGTCCCGACTGGAGAGTGGGGGTTTCTGCCACACTGACACGAAGTTGAAACAATCCAGAAAGGATAACAAACCGCAATGTCGGCACAAATGTCTCTTGACACTCTGATAAAATGATGTGGCCACCTGACAACCACTGAAGCGGCAACAAACCTCCTCAGGAAAACCTGTCCCAAGGGGATCACTCTGCAAGCAAAGTTCAGTGAGCTTAGGATGGCTTGAACCATGCAAAGAGTCAGCTTCTTCACTTTTGAACCCTGGCATAGTAAGACTCTCAGTGCTGCGACTTTGTCTTCTAACAAACGAGAGACAATGTTGTCTGAACCAATTTCAATCCCTAGGAAACGGATGATCATCGATGGGCCCTTTATCTTCTCGTGTGCAAGGGGAATACCGAACTCCTTGGCGATGGATTGGAATTCGTGCAGTGAGCGGGTGCATTCACCGGACCCTCCTGGGCCGATAAATAAAAAGTCATCCATGTAGTGGATGATGTAACTCACCCTGGCTTGCTCTGCAGTCACTCAGTGTAGGAAGGAGCTGAAGAGTTTGAAGTAAGCACATGACACTGAACACTCCATCGGCATGCATTTATCAAAGATGTACTGGTCCCAAAACCAAAATCCTAATAGCAGCAACTGTCCGGGTGTACTAGAAGCAGCCTAAATGCTGACTCTATGTCCATCTTGGCTATCAGAATCCCCCGACCACATTTCCATAGTAGGTCTATGGCAGAGTCTAAGGATGCATGTTGCACTGTGCACTCCTCTGGAGATAGATGATAGTTTACTGACGAACCTTGAGGGTATGAGAGATTTTGTATAAGTTGGACCTTGCCAGGCTCCTTCTTTGATACCACAGCCAATGGTGGAAAGGAACATTTTCTGAAAAAATGGGGACAGAAAATGGGTCTGCTATCTGTCCCAATGCCATCTCAGAGTCCAGTTTCTGCTGCACGATGTCTGAGTGTCTCACTGTGGAACATGTATTTGCCACACTTGCCTCACTCAACCGGCCATAAAGGGGATAAGAAATCCATCCTGAAAACCTTGCATAATCAGCAGCACCTCTCTTCATCTAGGGTAACGGTCCAACCACGGTGCCATAGCGGACAAAATTATTGGGGAAGGAACTCTGCTGCAGACGATACTGTCATTTTGGCCTGCCGCCTCAACTTCTGGCCGGTTTCTTAATACATTTGCTCACTGGATGGAAAGCAGCTCAGATGTAGCAAACATGTCTGAATTTGCAGTCCTGAAAGCTGTAGGAGGATCTGTTATAATGCCAGCAGACCTTGGTAGGTGACAGGGTTGTCCCACTGATCTGCATACTTGACGAGATAAGTTTCCGAGATGTCTGCGTGTGCACATCCGCGTTGCTTGCCTTGTTGGTCATTTGTCTTAACCATAGGCTGACATCCTGTGTTCCCCAGGACATGAAATGATTCTCCTCCATTTTTTCCTGAAAACACTCATCATAGTTTAACCAGGACCTGCTGTCGTATTCTTTGTAGGCTTCAAGTATGGTGTCCACATAACTCAGCATAGGACCATACTGTGAAGGGTCATCTTGCCCAATGATGCTCATCATCCGGAGAAACACATAAGTCCAATTGATAATGTTCCTCAGGACCTTCCTATCCGCATTGGGTGACACATCCCCATTCTTTTCCTTCTTCCATGACAACCGCCTTTGCCTTCCTTCTATGATCCTGAATATATTGATGTACGAGCATTTTCTGATCTTCTTTCATAGGGTTCTCGGTACACTTTCCCATAGCTGTGATAAGGTAGTCAGAGCTGGAGGACCCCTGGAGGCCTTGCTGGCCTCAGCTGATGGGCAGTGTTTGCTGCGGTCCAAGGAAGAGTCAGAATCAGCTTTGTTGGTAGAGCTGCTACTCGTGCAGTGGCTGTCTCTATGATTGCATTTTTTTTTTGTCCTTTCTTTTGCCTGTGAAGAAACCACACGCTCTTTTTCCACATGAACACCACCCAAAACGCCCACTTGAGACTCACCAACTGACGTCGTGCTGGCTGCTGGTCCAACAGGTGCTGTCGCCTTGCTTCACTGTTGCCCTCTTAGATTGCCCTGTGGAACTGGAATATCTGACGCTGCGTCCACTGGTGCCACCTGCTCTTGGGTGATTTGAGGTAACTGTGTCACTACAATGTTGTTCTCTGCTGCTAGATGACCCTGAATTGAAAAAGAGAGGCCGATCTTTAGCACAGTCCTTAAATATGGCGCACTGATGTCATCACCCCGTGCCGACTGCTCATCCTCCCACCTCCTCCCCCCTCCCTGTCACCGCTGCCCAAGGCCATGTGGGTAACTCGGCCAAGAGGTGAAGGGGGGGAGGGGGGAGGAAGGCAGTGATGCACTGCACTGACGTCACTGTGAGGAGCTCCAGGCCGCATCAAATCGGGACGCATGGCATCCAGTTACTGGTGGGCTCCAGACAAGCTCAGGCCCACCCATTTTCTGTTGGACACTCAGGCAGAGTCTCTTGTGTGTTAATTGGCACTGACAACATTCACAACAGGAAAAGAGGTACAAAGGCACCCCTGTCACTCTGGTTCATGAAGGAGAAAATTATTTCCCCACACCAGCAAAGGACTTAGATTCTAGGGAAAGAGACGTCTGTGAGAGGTAGCTTGTGTGCATCCAGCCCCAAGAGACACAAATTATTTTATGGCCCTGTGGTATATAGTTGCCACCCTAAACAGGGGTTACATGTGCAATGCAGAATTAGCTCATAACTCCTCCCCACACACACACACACAAAATTCTGTCTTTGCTCTGCGGAATTCAGTGCGGGAACCAAAAGCCAGCGGTCTCCCGTTTGTGTGGTTATCATCAACCAAGGGTGCTACGGGTCTGGGTCCAAGTCTGGATGGAGCAGAAAATATCTTCCTGGGCCCCTGGCACAGTCAGTCACTATGATAGCTGAAGACTCACACTCTAGCTGAAAGATCTCCACTAAGTGCAAAAGTGTACAATATAAGTGCAAGGAAGCCAAAAGCAGTAAAATAGGTAGAAAGTAAAAATCAGTGTCCATCCATACAACTATTGCACTGGGTAAAAGAAGAAAAAAATCAAACAGAGTCCAAAGTGGTATTCAGAATATTCAGTTTACTGCAACTTAAATAGAAGAATCTAGGCCAAAATCACAAAGATCAAAAATAAAACTTATAATTCACAGAGCAGAGGGGTTTGTACTCTAATAGCTAAATCTCTGCCACTCCAGGTGCGTAAATCTTTTTCTGACCTGGATGGTAGGTTTCTTTTGCTTGACTGCTCTCTCTATGACACTGTCTTTACCCTGATTAATATTTATGGCCCTAATTATGATCACAGGGGGTTCTTCAAAAAGTTAACTGATCAATTGGTCCAGTTTGGGTTTGTTAATCTTTGTACTGGGGAGACTGGAACATATGCCCTGACCCTGGTTTAGACAAAACGTCACACCTTAGTGTGTGTATGTGTGTGTGTGTGTGTGGCAGGGGGGGGGGGGGGTTGGTTGAATTTGTGGATATCACTGAGGTGCTTGGTCTGTTGGACAACTAGCACAAGCATCACCCAGATGAGAAAGAGTTCACTTTTTATTCACATCGACACAATATGTATAGCAGGATTGATTATGTGCACTTTCAACTTCTTACCGAGAGTCACATCCTGTCCTGTACTTTATCTGATCACCATCCTATCCAGATCTCCATAGACCTTGCCCCTCTTAGATCTCGTCCCTTTCCTTGGCATTTAAATGTGTTTTTACTGGGGGATAAGTGATTCCAGACTCTAATGAAAGATGCAAGATTAGAATTTAATGAGTTTAATCCGGAAGTGGATTATTCACCTCTCTTGCGGTGGGAGGCTTTTAAGGCATAATTGCAAGGCAAAATTATTAGAACATAAGAACATAAGAAATTGCCATGCTGGGTCAGACCAAGGGTCTATCAAGCCCAGCATCCTGTTTCCAACAGAGGCCAAACCAGGCCACAAGAACCTGGCAATTACCCAAACACTAAGAAGATCCCATGCTACTGATGCAATTAATAGTAGTGGCTATTCCCCAAGTAAACTTGATTAATAGCCATTAATGGACTTCTCCTCCAATAACTTATCCAAACCTTTTTTGAACCCAGCTACATTAACTGCACTAACCACATCCTCTGGCAACAAATTCCAGAGCTTTATTGTGCGTTGAGTGAAAAAGAATTTTCTCCGATTAGTCTTAAATGTGCTACTTGCTAACTTCATGGAATGCCCCTTAGTCCTTCTTTTATTCGAAAGTGTAAATAACTGAGTCACATCTACTCATTCAAGACCTCTCATGATCTTAAAGACCTCTATCATATCCCCCCTCAGCTGTCTCTTCTCCAAGCTGAACAGCCCTAACCTCTTCAGCCTTTCCTCATAGGGGAGCTGTTCCATCCCCTTTATCATTTTGGTTGCCCTTCTCTGTACATTCTCATCGCAACTATATCTTTTTTGAGATGTGGCAACCAGAATTGTACACAGTATTCAAGGTGCAGTCTCACCATGGAGTGATATAGCTTGGCTAGTTTTATTCAGCGGGAACGTAGAATAGTAGCTGACAAGTTGCAGGAGAGGATCCAGGAGCTGGAAAGACAGAATAAACGGGATGGTTCTTCTCGGGTTTATAAATCGTTAGAATCTGTTCGTTGGGAGCGTAATACTTTGGAGACTGGAAGGGTCTCTCGGGCTCTTAAATACTCTCGTTTACGATTTTACAAGCATGGTGACAAACCTAGTACTTTCTTGGCCCATATGGTCAGATGACGGCTGGGTAAGTCTCATATTTTAGAGCTTAAGATGCCTCTGGGTGGGAAAACGATGGATCCTGCGCAGATTGAAGATCTTTTTGTCCATTTTTTTCTGAGTTTTATGCTTCCCCCCAGCTGTGGATGATTCTATGATTGATGATTTTTTGGATGGGCTTGGGCTACCGAAGTTGCAGCAGGCTCAGGTGGAGGCATTGGGTTCACCCATCTCTATGTTAGAAATTCAGAATGCCATCAAACAGCTACCAGGTGGTAAATATCCTGGTCCAGATGGCTTCCCTGTAGAGATTTAAAAAAAAATACCTTGAGGATTTGGGTCCCTTTTTGTTTCCTTTGTTCCAGGGGACTGGTGAGAGAGCTACTGGTCTGGGTAGTTTGGAGAGCATGACTATAACTCTCATTCCCAAAGAGAGTAAAGATGTTAGTGAGTGTGGGTCCTATAGACCCATTTCTCTGCTCAACTCTGATCTAAACATATTGACAAAGTTTTGCAACTATGGCTGGAGTCCTTTTTGCTAGATCATAAGAACATAAGAAATTGCCATGCTGGGTCAGACCAAGGGTCAATCAAGCCCAGCATCCTGTTTCCAACAGAGGCCAAACCAGGCCACAAGAACCTGGCAATTACCCAAACACTAAAAAGATCCCATGCTATTGATGCAATTAATAGCAGTGGCTATTTCCTAAGTAAACTTGATTAATAGCAGTTAATGGACTTCTCCTCCAAGAACTTATCCAAACTTTTTTTGAACCCAGCTACACTAACTGCTCTAACCACATCCTCAGGCAACAAATTCCAGAGCTTTATTGTGCGTTGAGTGAAAAAGAACTTTCTCTGAATAGTCTTAAATGTGCTTCTTGCTAACTTCATGGAATGCCCCCTAGTCCTTCTATTATTCGAAAGTGTAAATAACCGATTCACATCTACTCGTTCATCCTGATCAGATGGGATTTGTTAAGGGGTGAGTATCCACTGCCATTAGCAGAGATTGTTCAATCTTTTGCATCTAGCAAAAAAAGCTGGTAAACTGGCCTTAGTATTATCTTTGGATGCCGAATAGATTTTTCATCGCTTCTACTGGAGCTTTCTCTTTTGGGCTTTGTGTTATGTGTTAATGCCGAATAGGTTTTTACATTGGATTGGTGCAGTGTATGAACATCTCTGAGCCCAGCTGTTAATTAATGGTTCTTTATCTCCGTGGTTTGCTATAGCTCAAGGTACCCACCAGGGTTTCCCCTTATCCCCCTTGCTCTTTGATCTAGCTATTGAGCCCCTTGTGGCAGCAGTTAGGCGAAGTGTTCATATTCATGGTCTTCTTTTGGTGGGAGGCAGCAGAAGATTTCTTTATATGCTGACAATGTCCTTATATACTTAATCACTCCTTCTGATCCCCCTTTGTTGTCCCTGATAGATAAGTATGGGAGTTTGTCGGGTTATAAGGTCAATATTACTGAATCTGAAATTTTTCCTATCGATCCTAAAATGCTTATAGTTACTTGTTTTCGAGAGTTCCAAAGGGTATTAGCTGGCTTTACCTAGTTAGGTATTTTTGTTCCAAGATACCTTCGTAATCTTTATTCTTCCAATTACCTGGCTATTTTGAGGAAAATTAAGCATACCTTTCACGCGTGGGATGATTTTCCTATAACGTGAGCCGTTCCAGTACAGGTTTTCACAGATTTGCATAGCTTGATGGGAAAATTCATTTGGCGTTCTCAGCCTGCCCATATAAAACCTGGTCAGTTGCGGCTTGATAAACAACAAGGTGGTATGGCCCTACCCAACTTGCAGGCTTATTATTGGGCTGCCAGGTTGGTTTGCTTGCACAATTGGATTTGTTTCACTCCTAGTTTATGGTTAGCCTTAGAGAAAAAACAGACTGATGTGGTTGATTTGGCTATGCTCCCTTTCTTGTCTCCGTCTTCTTCTCATTCCCGCAGGCTCTGTTGAACCAGTCCCATCTTAGCACACTTTTTGCGAATTTGGTGGAGAGTGCTTAAGTTTCTTAATAAAATGAGGGATGACCTCTTACCTCTCTCTCCTATATATGGTAATTGGAGCTTATCCAGTTGTACCTTTTCTCCGGTGCTTAGGAGTTGGAGGGCACAGGGTTTGATCACTATTGCACAGTTATGGGGGGATGATTGTAGGGAGACTTATCAGACACTTGTTGAAGACTTTGATCTCTCCCCGGTTGGACTTGCTATTTATTTGCAGGAGCAACAGGCTTTGTCGGAGAGGCTGCGCATCTCTGAACCATTATGGATGCTGAATGGATTGGAAATGTTTATTAGTACTCCAGGCATGCAAAAGCAGGGTGTGGCCCTTGCTTACAAGGGTTTGCTTATAGGTAAATATGGGAGTCAAACCCTGCCATCCCTTATTGATGCTTGGAACGGTGATCTAAATCTTCAATTGATGGATAGGGATTGGAAGCATATTTGGCAGGATGCACACCGGAGTACCATTTGTGTCAAACAGGTTGCCTGTTTGTAGAACATACAGAACTCCTGTGTTTTATGCCAAAGTTTTTCCAGGGATACATCTTGCTTGTTGGAGGGGCTGTGGGGTCCTGCTTACATATGTGGCGGCATTGCCAAAGTGTTTGTTATTTTTGGTGTGAGGTTACACAAGAGGTTGCTAACATCCTGAGATATGTGTCTTTATCGGACCTGCCTTGGGGTTACTGGGTAAATGGTCGGGATCGGTTATTCCTTTGAAAAATCGGAAGTTGGTGGGTCATTTTTTAATAGGTACCAGATTTACCATACCTACTTTATGGAAATGTAGCCCACTGTTGAGCTATTGGAGGCAGCAAGTAAGAGACATTGCAAACCTCGAATTGCTGAGGCACGACTTGCAGAATACTCATTATAAATATTTAGCGGTGTGGAGTCCCTTTCTAGATTACGGCAAACTCTGTGTAATGATTACTATGTGTTGCTCCAGTTTTTGTTTCTGTATTTGTTTTTGCTATGTGTCATGCACATTCTGATGCTTATGGATCCTCATGCAATTTTTCTTTTTAGTTTTCTTTGTTGTAAATTTGATGAAAAATATTAAAGATTTATAAAAAAAAATAACATAAAAAATATCAGTACAATGAAAACTGTTGCACATGAAGTGGACCCTTGGCCTGGGGCAGGGTTGCCCTCCGGTTGGATCCGGAGGGTGCCTGCCACCAGGAGGCAGAGTACAGGAGGAGATGGTCTCAGCTAGGCCTCACAGGATCTCAAAGGAGACAGTTCAGAGGAGTGCCCACTACCACCAGGGTGCGTGGTCGTTGTTCAAGGAAGTAGGCTGGAGGTCACGGGAGGCCAGCAAGAAGAGTCCATATGGAAAGCAGGGGTCAGTACCAAGAGATCAGTCCAGAATAGTTAGCCAAGGTGGGGGTCAGATACCGGAGGTCAGTTCGTGGATAGTCACTCAGGCAAAGGTCAGGTTCCAGGTGGTGATCAGACGAGGTCCAAGAACAGGCAGAGGTCTGGGCAGGCGGCAGGCAAGAATGGTCAAAGAACAGGCAAAAGGTCAGTACCGAAGACAGTCCAGGGGTACTACCTTGGAAGGAGAGCCGAGGGAACCGGAGACATAGGAGACACTAAAGACACTGGAATTGAAGACATAAGGATGCTGGAACTGAAGGCACAAGGACACTAGAACTGAAGGCACTTGGAACAGGAGACAGGAGTGACAACCTGGCGAATGATCGACCTGAGTGAGTGTTCTTCGGACCTGGGTCCCAGCCACCACGGAAGCGGACGCCGGACGGAATGGTGGTCCCAGGGAGCAGTCAACCAGGACATGGGATCCAGAGTAAGCACTGGACAAGGAGCTGTAGAACGACCCAATTCCAAGGCGAAGACAGACTGAGTGAGGGACCCTTATGTAGGGCTGAGGAGGCAACTCCCTGGGAAGAGCTTGCGGGAAGAGTCCCAGGGACCGCATCCTCACTGTCCCTTTAAATAGGGAAGAGAGCCGCGGGCCTGCCCCCTAGGAGGAGCTGTAGCAGGTCCTTGGACAGCGGCCATGCTGCCACTGTAGCAGGAAAGCATGGGAAGCCGGAGAAGGGTCTCAGGGCAGGCCCCGACGTTGGCGGCGGTGTCAACCGCGTAGGAGGGGGGTCCGGGGCAGCACAGCTGAACAGGTCACGGCTTCAGCAGCCTCCAGGCCGTGTTGGAGAGGCCCGGCACGGCTCCTGCCGTGCTGGCAAGATGGTGGCCTGGCCGCAGGATCTGCGGTGTCGGCGGCTCCAGGCTGGCCATGGGAGAGGTGAAGATAGCAGCCTCTGGGCCACGAGGGAAGTCAGGCTGCGGCCTTGCCAGGCCACGGGGTTGCGGTGACAGAGGTAAGAAGCGGCTCATGGCTCCAGCCTCGGGCCACATCGCAACAGAAAACAATGGTCTCCTGGTCCATTTTAGATCTTCTCACCACTCTCTCTTCTTTTGCACCCTCTTCTATAGCAAAGATATCCTCCTCAGTGAAGGTAGGATAGCTAGAGTGCAGCTATAGCATAAGCTGGTCAAGATGGAAAAAATATCCCCAAACTCTAAAATATCTTAACAAGTCTCAACAAGTCAAAAACTTCAACTGTACTCCAAAAGTTCCAGAAGTTTCCTCGAGTCTCTTGTTATTTTCTCAAACCATAGCTTCTTCTTACCCCAGCTGATGACTGGTAGCCTTGATAAAGCCTTTTGGGATACTGGAGGGGGGGGGGGGGAGACGCCCTTCCCTTCCCTCTGGACCTATCAATCTTTCTCCAAAAATCTTCTCAAAAAACAATAGCACTCCTTCCCCTTATTGTCTCCAATCTCCTTCCACCCTCTCAGTTGCTTGAGATCCAGGGATGATCTCTAGCTACAGCAAACCACCGACCCAGTGAAAACAGCATGCTCCTGGGGATATTTATATCCCACACAAGCCTCCTCTAAAAGGTGGGGCTATGGCAAGGGGAGGAATCCCAAATATCAAAAACCTCTCCCACTGCTCATTCCTGGAAAAAGTAATAGGGAGCTAAATGTTAGTGACTGGCAAAGCCCCGTCACACGCACACATATATGGCCAAAAGACAGCGGAGCTTGAAGCAGCGTTGGCCTGTCAGACCAGTAGTGTCTGCCACATGGGCCCAAAAATGTGGAGGCTGCTGCATTAGTTCTGATGTAGAAGGCTACAACAGCTGCCTTGGCTTCAGCCCTGGCCTATGGTGTAGACAGCAAGAGAGCCAGCTGAGGGGACAGCAAGAGAGAGAGAGAACTGGGGGGAAAGGACAGAGAGAGAGAGAGAGAGAAATGGAGGTCTTGCTAGGGAGTGTGGGAGCAGAGAATGAGAACTGGGGAGAAAAAATGTTGGGGTCTTGCTGGGGATAGGTAGAAAGCTTGGGGGCCGAGAGAGAGAGAGAACAGAGGAGCAGAAAGCAGGATATAAAACTGGGAGGGCAGAGAGAAATGGGGGGTCTTACTGGGGATGTATCGTTGTGGGTAGGTGAGACAGATAGGGATCTTTCTGGGAGATGTGAAGAGAACTGGGGAGGAGCAGAGAGAGTGAGAGAGAGCAGGGGAAGAAAGAGAGAGATGGAGATCTTGATGGCAGGGTGCAGTGAGAGAGCGAGCTGGGGGGTCTTGCTAGAGGAGCAGAGAGAAAGAGAGAAAGTTGGGGAGGAATGTCAAGCTGAAATGGGGGGTGGAGAGAGAGAGGAAGCTTGGGGGGAATGAGATGGAGGGAGAAAGAGATCAAGCTTGGGGAGGGGTTCAAGTCGTAATGGGGAAGGGGTACAGAGAGAGAAAGCTGGGAAGGATGAAGCCTGTGGAGCGAGAGAGAGATGTGGGATCAAACCTGAAGGGGAAAAAAGCCAGGGATAGAGGGGTGTCAGTCTTGGGGCAAGGAGCAGGTGCACCTTATGGAATTCTGCACCAAAAAATTAAAAATTCTGCATCTTTGAGCAATAACTTTGTATCTGAATTGCATTTTAAATTAAATTATAAAACAAACACAGTGATAATATTGTATTTGGACAAATAAAGTAGCAAAATTGTAAAATACTGGGTGAACATTTTTTTTTTCTTTTGCTCAGAATTTCTCCAGGAGTATCTGTTTCCAGAGTCACACATAAGGTGGCACGTGGAAAACAGGATACATGAAGCTAAGAAATGCTAAAGTAGCCAAACTTATTAGGATATCATTTTGCACTAAAGAAAATGAGCCAATGAAAACCTTCAGTGAATGTTGACAATTTTAGCATTTAACAAAATTTAGTGTGCAACCAGCTGGATTTGCCTTGCTCATATGCTTTTCATTTTTCAGCTTTCTGTCTCAACCTCTCCCCCAAAGGTTTCCCTTGGGTTGGAAAGTTCTCTTCATGGCGCACATCCTATACTACACCCTGCTGTGAATTAAGGGATAGAGGCAAGGTTGGTCCTATCACATTACCTAATTTGATACCATGCTATAATTACACAATGTTGGGTTCCATATTAGGTGCTACAACCCAAGAAAGAGATCTAGGTGTCATAGTGGATAACACATTGAAATCGTCAGTACAGTGTGCTGCGACAGTCAAAAAAGCAAACAGAATGTTGGGAATTATTAGAAAGGGAATGGTGAATAAAACGGAAAATGTCATAATGCCTCTGTATCGCTCCATGGTGAGACCGCACCTTGAATACTGTGTACAATTCTGGTCGCCGCATCTCAAAAAAGATATAATTGCGATGGAGAAGGTACAGAGAAGGGCTACCAAAATGATAAGGGGAATGGAACAACTCCCCTATGAGGAAAGACTAAAGAGGTTAGGACTTTACAGCTTGGAGAAGAGAGGACTGAGGGGGGATATGATAGAGGTGTTTAAAATCATGAGAGGTCTAGAACGCGTAGATGTGAATCGGTTATTTACTCTTTTGGATAGTAGAAAGACTAGAGGGCACTCCATGAAGTTAGCATGGGGCACATTTAAAACTAATCGGAGAAAGTTCTTTTTTACTCAACGCACAATTAAACTCTGGAATTTGTTGCAGAGGATGTGGTTAGTGCAGTTAGTATAGCTGTGTTTAAAAAAGGATTGGATAAGTTCTTGGAGGAGAAGTCCATTACCTGCTATTAAGTTCACTTAGAGAATAGCCACTGCCATTAGCAATGGTAACATGGAATAGACTTTTTTTGGGTACTTGCCAGGTTCTTATGGCCTGGATTGGCCACTGTTGGAAACAGGATGCTGGGCTTGATGGACCCTTGGTCTGACCCAGTATGGCATTTTCTTATGTTCTTATGTTGATTTATTTATATATTTGATCTTAGCTAACTGATTAAATACATAAGAACCTGGCCGCCAAAGAAACTATAAAAACAAAAGCCCACAAAATCAGTTGATTTTTTTATTTAATTTGTACCTTATCCCAAAAGGATTAGTTCAAATATTACCCCAAAATGCTACAGTATAGTGTGTTTGAAAGTCCATCCCATTGTCCCAGACTGCTGTATATTTAGCATTCTGAGTGGGAAAGGCTATTGACCTCTTCCTAGGGTTTTGTGGTACCGCCAGAGTGCAAACTTGGACATGGGAATTTATTCAATTTTTGGACTTTTAGCAGAACTATTCATAGGGAAGTTATAGACTGGCAAATTAAGACTTCTCACAGAGTTCTCCAAATTTTCTATCCTGTGATAGATCACATTTCTAACCTGAAAAAGGGTAGTTTTGATACCAGACAATTTTTCAATTCTTTGTTTCAACTTCTCAATTGGATCCTAGCAGGCCACCAAAATGTCTTCTTGAGGTCAATATTGAAAGCTGGCCGTTTAAATAACTTAGCCAGATACAATTATTCGACTAAGTTACGATGTATATTCAGCATCACAGCAAAACTGCTGAATATACGCGTAAATGTCGCACTTAGCCAGATAAGACAACCTGGCTAAGTTTAGACCTGCTCTATGGGACATCTAAACTTAGATGTATACTTATATGGCTAACTCCAAATATCGATAGTTAAGCATATAAGTTATGTGTCCAACTCACTTTGCCCCTGATCCACCCAATACATGCCTACTTTTTATGCACATACGGTTAAAGGGCAGCCGCTGAACATGGGTGCATATTCAGCAGCTGCTACTTACTCGCATAAGTCTCACTTATCTAGCTAAATAGCACTGAATGCGTTTTGAATATTGACCTCATTATTAATAGTAACAGTCAAAGTAGAAAAAGAGAGCTCCACTGAGGACAGAACTATCCAGAAACTATCTAGAGTAATTGGAGAAGGTTTCAGGAAGCAGGGTCTAATGGCCAGAGCTGAGAAAAACATACCTATGGGCAAATTTGATACCACCGGAGATAAACAAGGAAGTCGTTAACCATCAAACTGCAAGTTTCCTCCGTCAACTCCAAAACACTCCCGGCTTTACTCTCCCCTATCAGCAGACTTGCGTGCTGTTCTCTCAGGCATCCCTGCATCTCCTGCGCCTCCATCCTGGTCACCATCCCACCAGGTCAGAGGTGCCAGCTGATGTCACTGCCAATGAGAATGCCAGGGAAGGAGGAATCCTGGCACCAGGGCTCAACAATACTTCCGTGTCCATCTCAGGCTGCTGGGCTGCTCCCTCAGAACCAGCAGTAGCGAGTCAATCACCCGATGGTGATAAAGCTAGTTGGAGAAGCTCAGGAATCACACTCTGACGCATCAGGGTTGACTATGGGTGAATAGGGTGAATCTCCCGCAGCCTCCCTTTCCGCTTGACCATACTAGGAAACAATAAAAAAGCAAATAAAGTCCCAGGTGAGACAAAACTCCTCACAGCACGTCTTCTCTAGACGCCATCTTGGACCTGCTCCTGTACATCCCTTATCTTGGATGGTTTTAAGTAGCACTAAAAACTAATCTCCATCTCTGACCCTGGAATTAAGTTTCCAGTGTTAAGATAGTCCGTGTTTGGCCAGCGCATCTCTCTGTGTCAGGGAGTATTGCTTAATGCCCTCATTTGCATGGGATTTCCATATGAGAGCTCTAAGAAGTACTCCCATTTTAGAACGCACATTTTAGAAAGCAAAATTGCTTGCTGTATCAGCAGTAAGGTTTACACTCAGAAAATGAGCATTCAAAAGCAGGTAAAACTGTACAGTGACCTGAATGCAACTTTCTGTATCGGTCTGTGGACAAGGAAAATCAACATGCTCCCTGGATAGCCTATGCAATCATTCTTTACTATGTACCTAAAAATAAATTTAGCGCCATTTATACAACCTCACAGGCTATCAGACAATCTGCTAATGCCATGTATTGATCTTGGAATGAAAGACTGCTTCATTTTAGAAATGGAGCTTAATTTAATAAGTGCTTTGGGATTGTATATACCATAGAATTGCCTGAGAGTCCTTGCTAGAATGATTAACACACCATGCTGTCACTTTAAACATCAAACAGCATGCTCTGTTTTCTGAAAAGAAAAAGGTGTTAGCGTTTAAAAAGAATTCCTAATCTTTTCCTTCCATGTAAAAAATTAAAAACATAAGATGTTTAATCAGACCAAAAGTCAATCAAGCTCCTCATGCTGATAGTGGCCGGTCTGAGTCATAGTACCCTGCAGAACCCAAAGAGCAGGTCCATTCCTTGTGGCTGACTGCCAGGGATAAGTGGTGGCTTTCCAAAATTTACAGGTAATAATGGTTTATGGGCATTTCCTCTAGTAATTTGTCCAAACTTCTTCTATACAAAGCTATGCAAGACTTTGGCCATGTCCTCCGTCAACAAATTCTATAACTTGATTGTGTGCTGGTTTGTTTTCAGTGTGCTCCATGCATCATGGAGTGTCCCCTAGGCTCAGTACAATATGAAAGGGTAAGTAACCTTCTCCTATTTCCCTCTTCCACCCCACTCATTATTTCCCAAACCTCTGTCATATCCCCTCACAGTCATCTCTTCTCCAAGCTGATAAGCTGTTTAACCTCTCTTCATAAGGGAGCTGTTCCCTCACCTCTTTTATCATTTTTGTTGCTCTCCTCTGTACTTGGGTTAGTTCCGCTTTATCTGTTTGGAGATAGGGTCGACCATAAATGCACTCAGTGCTCAAGCTGCAGTCACACCATGGATTGATACAGTGGCATTTTGACATTCTCTTTTTTATTTTCCATTCCTTTCCGAATCATTCCTAATACTCCATTTGCTTCTCTTGACCACTGCTACACACTGAGTTGATGGTATTGTCCGAGGTGACTTTGCAATCCTTTTCCTGGGTGGTGACTCCTAACATGGGATCTATATGTAGCCCCTGCCCCAATTTCTGGCTTGGCACAGGGGCTCAGCGGGAGGGTAAACGGCCAGAACAGTTCCCGTGCCTCCTGGGTTCTTTCCTCATGGGAGAAAAAGGCCCTTAGGGTTTTGTACCTTCTGTAGAGCTGTTCTGCTCACCAGTCCAGTCCAAGTTAAAAAACAACACAGGACAAAGTAGATGTTGTCCAAAAAATAAAGAAATAAATACAGTCCTGACTGGTCTTTGATAGGAGGAAACAAAAATACACCGCAGCATACTAATGTCCATTGCATTAAATTCAGTAAATAAAGTCCACCCCCGCCCCCCCCCAATCTCTCACATAGCACAAACTGCACATTTCATGTTATTCACTGTAGGGAGGTATAGGATGTGACTCCGATTCTGGCAGGACAATTTAGGTATCTCCCTCCTAATGCACTGCACTAGTCGTACTGCTGACTGCCAATGGAAGAAGCAGGGACTTCAGATCCACAATGCAGTGGGCTGGAAGTTCAGACCAAAGGTCTTTCTCCTGAAACTGGGTCACATGCTATCACTGGGGCGGCCGAGACTCCTCGTCTGTGTACCATTTGGCACAGATCCTTTTCATTGGCTCATAGATTTCTTTTTAATATCCTGATCTGCAAAAGAAGATATCCACCATCTCTGCACCACCTGAGTGCAAAAGGTTAATGTGATTTTGAGGAAAGGAGTGTTTAGATCTGTTTCCCGGCCCTCTCCTGGAGGCACGCTTGGCCAGTCTGGTTTTCAGGATACTTATAATGATATGAATATGCATGAGATGATGCATTTCAAAGGACTTATTTGTGTTTCAGAATGAAGTTGTTCAGCTTGAAGTAAGATACTATTAAATAAGTTGTAACTGTTTTCCATCATATTTTGTTTTATACTGTCCTCTGTATGTGAACAGTTGGCTGTAGGGAGCTATTTGAGTGGTCAAATAGTGTATTTGATATTTTATGTTACATTTTGTAGTCCACTTTGTACAATATGTTTGAAAAAGTGGAGTGTAGGTGCTGAAGTAAATAAATATACCTTTGTCGGGTAAGCTATCTGAGGAAGGAAGCCTTCTTTCTTGGCTCTCCCCGGGACCTCTTTCTGGATGCAGCTCTTTCTCCTCTCTGGAATTTCTCTCATCTCTCACACTCAGATGAGCCTCTGGCGGATCCTTTGGTTAGTCAGAAACTGCTCAGGCCCTTCCCTCTGTTAGGCAGTTTTCTCTTTGAACTTCTACCAAGGCAAAAACCTCTTTTCTCAAGAACTCTGAAGCACTCTCTTTGCACTCATGAAGAGTAGGGACTTGCCCCTCTCCTCCTTGAGATTAAGTCTTGTCTTCACCGCGCCTCAGGAATCTCTCTAAGACCCCCTGGAAACCTGGGCACCCTGACCTTGGGCCCCAGTCACCCTCCCAGGACAGCCCACTCCGTTGACCGCTGCCCTTGGTGGGAGAGATTCACACCGCCAGCGCCTTTCTGCCGAGAGAAGGCCCTCCAAGACTCCTTGCTTCTTGGAGGAAGAGGCCAAACCCCTTCCCCCTCTTACTCGCGTGGGCCCAGCAGTGTTGTTAAACCCATGATGCCTCCCAGTGGGAGGTGCCAAACTTCCCTAACACTCCTACTCTACTCTGACCACTTAGTAGTGCCTAGAAAGTGGAATATAAATGAAATAACAAATATCGCTCAGGGTCTGACACTACTGACTCTACAGTAGCAAGGAGCACATTGTGGGTTCCCCCTTACATATAGTTTGGCTCTTTTTCCCCTTCTGCGTTGCCTTACATTTGTCCACATTAAATTTCATCTGCCATTTAGTTGCCATGGCATCTCACAAGACCCTGTTGTAATAGTGGTGCCCGTGATATAATTATTGTTGAGAGTGTTGATAGGATTTCAGGCAAGGAGGGCTGGAGACAGTCCAAGAAAAACAAACAAACTGGAGACCTCTAAGTGTCCATGCTTGAGGGTTGGTCTGCCAGCGGTTGGAGAGTACACTTGTAAAATCCTGATGCCTAATGCCTGAGTTTCCTTTCTACTGTATCTTCCTTCTGGCATTGCTCACGTCACTATGCTGGCACAGTGTGTTTGGCCAGTGCCGGCTCTTTAAAACTGCTTTGCTCTGTAGTCATACCACCTTGTTTGTAAAGTCAGTAAAGATCCACAGACTGATGTAAATGCTTATGGATTACTGGTGCATGTAAAGGGTCAGCGCTATTAGGTGACGTACAGCAACTTCACTTTCTACCCAGAACTCCTAGACATGACTGCCCCCTCACCTGTCTCCAGCTGTGAAATGGGTTGTGCCACTGGGATCTTACATCCGCATTCTTTTTGAGTAGTTTGAAAATAGCATACAATGCAAATAGCACACAGTTTAACCTGCCCTGACATTTACTCACCCAAATGTACTTTAAATTCATTTGAAGTCAGTTTTAAGCTGCAAAGTGACCTGTTAACAGCTGGTCTGTTGCCAGCTGCAGTCCAGTGAGCGAGGGCCAGAGAGTTTAGTCATGGAAGGAGGATTTGCATCTGTGGATCTCCTCATCCTTGCTACACAGGATTCCAAAGTCCTACTGTGTGTCCTCAGGGTATGAATGCATTTGAAATCACACGCAAGCCATTAATGTTTTGATCCGAGCGGTGCTCCTTGGAAGAAAGGGAGAGATGTTTGATGAGACACAACGGATGTGTCAGAATAAACTGCCCACGCATTAAATTGGCTGTCAAACTCAATACGTAGTACAGGCCTAGAGAAAAAGCTGATTTTAATAATGTTTCATCGGTAGCTTCAGAGATTTATGGTAGAAATAAAAGACAGAAGCATTTGGCTCTTGAGGTGAATTGATAAGAATTGCCTGGCCCAGAAGCTTGATATATAGAGATGTTGTGACACAGCAGTGGCTATGAATGAATGCAAATGGTGAATTTTATGACTTCATTTTTCCATAAGCTTAAACGTTAATTAAGCAGCAAATGTATGAAATAGATAACATTGATTCTGCTTATAAGGGGCTATGGGAGGACAGTTTCACTGTCTAGGAGGCAAAATGTAAAGCTGCTGCTTCAGTTTATTGCTTTTCCTTCAAGTCCATCATTTATTTGCAGGTGCTGAGTACATGCAAATTGTTTTCAAGAAAACTTCCTCCTTAGGACTGAAGGATAAAGTGTTGCTGTTAGGCATCACATGAAACAAATACAACAAGATCTTGAGAAAGGTTTCAGGCAGGCCAACTTAAAGGAATTCACTGTGACGTTGCTTGAAAAATCCATTAATTGCAAAGAAACGTTTCAGAGAGATTAATGCAAGCTGAAAGTGAGTACATTTTGGTTTGACTACAGTGACAAAAGATTAAAATCAGTTTACATCTGTGCACTGCTTTTTGCCAAGAAATCAAGCCAAACCAATCCTGGATTTCCTTTCTTGCAGGATCAATTAAAGAGAGCATTTCCTGCCAAAACATGAGCTATGGTGATTTATTTATTTCTTAAAACATTTTATATACTGCATTGTCTACAATTCTAAGCAGCTAGCAATAAAACATTCATAAAGGTAAAACAATCAGATTTGAGATTACATATACATGTGAATCGTAACACACACACCTGTACAGCCCCACTGTTCCCTAAGTCATTGAGATGGGCTCTTTAAGGGTTCTAGCAACAGGGGGGAAACCAGAGATCCAAGAACTTGCTGGTGCACACATGTTGCATCTGTACAGGGCTGTTGGAAGGAGCAGGCAAGGTGGGTGGGCTGCCCACGGAACCAGGCTGGGGACACCAATGAGCCATACAGGGGGGGGCGGCACCACTCACCACCATGACAACAGCAACATTACATTACGGTGCTCCTACATGCCATGTCATTATAGCAGGACTGCATACAGTGGTGGTGCTGCTGTGCTTCTGTGTGCCATGTCATCTGATGGGACCCTCTCCACTTGCTGTATCATCTGAGGGGGATACCCTCATCATCCAAGGAGGATCTTCCTCCTAGCAAATCACATCATCCAAGCAGCCGAGGGGACAGGCTTCTGTGCCTCCTAGGATGACCATTAGCCTAGCAACTATTCTTTCTTTGAATTCTGCAGATCAAGACACTAACAAGTCTTTGTGCTCCCAAGGACTTTCTTTACTATTGAATTAATGTTGCGCTTGGCTGACCACGGGCCTATCCCGTGGCCAGTCACACTCACCCGAAACCACCGCTATTCTGTGCGAGTGTCCCTAGGTGCACGTGTGCGCATCTCTCTTCAATTTAAAGGGCCCATGGCGGGAAACTTCCCACGGCGCCCAGCAATGATGTCATTGCAGCTTTTCTATTTAAAGCCTGACCTGGCCTGCAGTTGACGCCTCAGCAACATGTTGAGCTCCTAGGAGTAGCTGGTTGCATCTCTCCGTGTTCCTGACTCCTGCCCATCATCCTGCCTTCCTCTTGGATTGCTTCTCTGGCTTTGACCCCAGTATGTCTTTTGGATTTTGCCTTGATTGCTGCCTGTCTTGACCATTTGCTTGATTCTTGGACTTTGCTTGATCGCCACTTGCCCTGATCCTTGGTATGTCTTGACTCTGCTATCGTCTGCTTTCATCGTGGGAGTCTTCATCATCGGAGACCTGCACCTGTCCAGCCAGATCTGGCACCCAAGGGCTCAACCTGCAGGGAACGAGGCCTGGTATTTGTGAAGGTCCTGTTGGGTCTCCGTACTGATCAGTTCTGCAGGCCAACATCAAGGACCTGCAGGGCTTCTCCTGCAAGTAGCATCAACCTTGCCTCGGTCCAAGAGTCCGCCCTCCACAACAATTAACTCTGGGACAATTATGTTGCAATGCATACAAAATGACTTAAAATAATATATTTTAACTTTTTACACATAAAATCAGCCTTTAAAAAAAAGCAATATCTTTTAATATTTAATGTTTAATAATATTTGATATACCACCATATCACCAAAGCATCTAAGTGGATAACAATAAAATCATACAATCAAATAACAGAAATCACAATAAAATCATAAAATTAAATCACATAACTCATAAAAGTCATAATAGACAACAAATGCTATAATTGGTACTTCCTTTCGCCTCTTTCCAGTAAATGCTGTTACATCCAAAGGTGAATTACTTGGATATCGGCTGGATGTTACAATCCCAAATGTATGCTCCAATCTCTCTTCATACACTGGGTTCTGGCGGGAGATATTTCAGAGATCCCATACAAGGATGATTCTTCATCCCATGATATGCTTGAGTTGACATTGTTCTGATCAAACTCCTCCTTGAGATTTCTCTTTTACTAGTTTTCTCTCAATCACAGTACTCCTCACTTCTCATTGAGAATTTGCACTGCCAGTGGCTTCTCAGCAGAAGTCCTCCAGGGAATTCCTGGAGGGCGTTCTTTATTCTCCTTTACCATGAGGGTATTACGAGCGTGGCCTACGAATCCTGTTGAGGGATGCGGAGGCGCGATCACCTGCTCCTGGGAGATTGAGCCCTTGGGCCATGGGGCGGCTCAGGGAGGAGCCCCAAGATGCATACCATGGGGAGGTGAGCGAGTACTGGCACAGACGGAGCAGGAACAAGGCTGGACTGAAATCCAGGTAAGGAATGTCAGGAACTGGAACAAGGCAGGCTCAGCCCTCCACTGGACCAATACGCACCAGTGAGACCCAGCAATGCAATGCTGGTCTCAGGAATGGTCCTCCAGCCATTCAGTAGCCCTTCCGGACCCGCCACTAGGAAACAACAAGTGCGAGAGGCCAGTCGGAGGCTGAGGGCAGGAACAAGACGAGACTTGGAACTGGAACAAAAGACTCGGGAAACTTGGAAGACACAGACAAGAGTCAGAATACTTGGAGAACTTGGAATGAGGACTCAGACGAAGACTAGGAAGACTCAGGATACTTGGAAGACTCAGGCGAGGACTTGGAAGACTCAGGATACTTGGAAGAGTCAGACAAAGACTTAGGATACTCGGAGGACTCAGACTAGGTTTCAGGATGCTAGGAGGTCTCAGGCAAGGATTCAGGATACAGGAGAAGGTACTGGGTGAGTGCTGCATCACAGCGCACCCTACAAAGCCATCCATGGCTGGTCGCGACCACGCCGAAGGCAAAGCAGACTCCAGACAAAGCAGTGGAACGTGAAGCCAAGACATGACGAAGATTCAGGAGAGGCCTGCACTGGGGCACGCCCTACACAGCCGCCTGTGGCTGGTCGCAGACCACACTGAAGTGGAGAAGGTTCTGGCAGAGTCTTGGGCATGGACGGAAGCAGGCACAAGGTACTCCGAAGACTGGGACAGGATACAAGACTCAGGATTCAAGACTCGGAACTCAGAATTCAGGAACAAACCTCGGCATTAAAAACAAGGGCCTTCCGGAGACTTGCGCTGCAGGAATGAAGGTAGGCCTTGTACCACAAGGTGCCCTAAACAGCCCCCCATGGGCTGGTCACAGACCACGACTGTGGCATGCCCGGAAAGGTAGAGTAGCAAGAAACCTGGACGGAGGACGAGGAGCTGGAGACGAGGAGGACATCAGGACTAGGACTGGAACACTGAACATCAGGGACGACTGGAACATGGAACATCCGGTACTACTGGACTGGGAACATCTGGACTTGGAACATCAGGACTTGGATGAGGAACCTCAGGGCTTCTGGACATCAGGACTTCTGGACAAAGAGCATCAGGACTCCTGGACGAGGAACATCAGGACTTAGAGCATCAAGGCTTGGACGAGGACCAACAGGACTTCTGGACATCAGGACTACTGGACAAAAAACATTAGGACTCCTGGACGAGGAACATCAGAACTTGGAACATCAGGACTTGGAAGAGGAACAACAGGGCTTCTGGACATCAGGACATCAGGACTTCTGGACGAAGAACATCAGGACTCCTGGAAGAGGAACAACAGGACTTGGAACATCAACAAAGGAGCTCCGACGAGGGACGAGACCAGCAACATTAGGAACAAGAAGAACATAGAACACAAAGCCATCTGGACAGGAGCAGACCACAGAAGACCTTGACCGGAGAAGAAGAGACATGGCCTACCATGGAATCCGATTCGAAGACCCCGAGGAACTGAAGCAGAGCCCTTTTATAGGGCTGGACCAGGGAACACGGTGATGACGTCATCCGGTGAGGCTGTGGCTTTTCCCGCCGCTGGCCCTTTAAATACTGAAGTGAAGCTCGTGCCTGTGCCTATACAGAGCCCGGAGGATGGAACAGCATTGGCGGCATCCTGCTGCGATGGAGCAAGGCCGGAGGCAGCTACCATGCCGCATGGGAGGTCCTGGCAGCTGTGCACAGGTCACGAAGAGGAAGACAGCAGCAGCAGCTCCCTGCCACTTGAGAGGAGACAGTGATAGTGGCGGCAGCTTCCTGCCGCGCAGGAAGTCCCAAGGATGCTGCTAGGCCGCAGAGTGGAGGCAGAGGCAACGGCGGCTCCCTGCTGCATAAAGAAGACATTGGCAGCTCCATGCCGCGAAGATGGAGTCAGCGGTGGTAGCTTTACAAGCCACGAAGAGTAATGTCGGCAGCACCCGGCTACACAAGCAAGGACCCAGAGATGGCACCGGGCCGGTAAGTGGAGGGCCTGTCTGCGGCATGGGGTCTGCGGGCAGGAGCGTAACAGAAGGCCTTACACCTGTGACAATATACATCTATAAGACATCGCAAATAGGTCTGTGACAATCTCCCATGAGATTTAACACATAAACCTGTGACAACATACATCTGTAAAATATAACACAGGCTTGAGCCTTGTGTTCCACCTGCACAGTATTACCACGTGTTCCAGAACATTTAAGAGGACACCTATGCCTTTAAGCAGGGCCGGAGGAACCACTAGGCGAGCTAGGCCTGTGCCTAGGGCGCCATGACTAAGGGGGCGCCGCTGCCGCTCGCGGCCACTTCAGGCGGCAGAATTTTGAAAGGGCAAAACGTGCCTCTTCAAAATTCTGCCCAGCCCCCCCACCCCCACCCCCGTCGTGTCATCCTCCCAACGCCCCCCTGGTGGTCCAGCGGAGGGCCCAGGAACGATCTGCCACTCCCGGGGCCTCAGCTGCCACTAACCAAAATGGCGCCGGTGGCCTTTAGCCCCTACCATGTGACAGGGGCCAACCAATAGCACCGGTAGCCCCTGTCACATGGTAGGGGCTGAAGGCCACCGGCGCTATTTTGGTTAGTGGCAACCGACGACCCAGGAGCAGCAGATCGCTCCCGGGCTTCCTGCTGGACCAGATGTTTTGTGAGATTTTTTGAGGGGTGGAGGGGGAGGTTGGTAGGGTGGGGGGAGTGGCGGCATGTGGTCCCTGCCCCTAGAGTTGGGGCTGCGACCGGGAGTGGGCTGGTGGCAGCACGATGGGGGGGGGGGGGGGGGAAGACTGAAGGTGCCTGGCGCCGAATCCCCTTGCACCGGCCCTGCCTTTAAGTCCTTGTAGAACAGCATGTGAAACCCCTTGTCTGTTTTGTGAGCCCTCTAGAGATCTTCTCTTCTTTGCTGAAGCAGTCTGCAGGAAGGAGCTGACTGTGTAACATCATGGAAAATTCCAGTCTCAACAAGGTCAAAGCCTCGGCTTTCCAAATGCAGAACAACTTGGATGCCTGTCCTTTCTAGAGTCGTCTCTGGCTTGTAACCTTTGAGGAGTATTGAGTTGATCAGGATCCCCATGAAATGTTTATCTATCTGGGACTTAAAGTGTTGTATGGAGACTTTACTAGGCTCATGGAGGCAGGGACTTCGGCCACTTGCTGTAACTACCCTTGCTGGAATGGGAGTCTGCATTATTAAATTAGCATAGCTTGGTTTCCAAGCACAATAACTGAGTAATAGTATGTTTTACTATTGAACCAACTGCCTTAGAGCAAGATTGGAAAGCATTCACTGTAATTTCACCTCTGCATCTGGATTTGTGGAACTAAAGCACAGAGAGTGGCTTGAATTTGTCATAGCATGTCAACTTGCTATGAGAGAATTATGTCTGTTGGTCCCCGGAGTCATTTTCCAGCCTAATTCTTACCCATCCACAGAACATAAGAACATAAGAAAATGCCATACTGGGTCAGACCAAGGGTCCATCAAGCCCAGCATCCTGTTTCCAACAGTGGCCAATCCAGGCCATAAGAACCTGGCAAGTACCCAAAAACTAAGTCTATTCCATGTTACCATTGCTAATGGCAGTGGCTATTCTCCAAGTGAACTTAATAGCAGGTAATGGACTTCTCCAAGAACTTATCCAATCCTTTTTTAAACACAGCTATACTAACTGCACTAACCACATCCTCTGGCAACAAATTCCAGAGTTTAATTGTTCGTTGAGTTAAAAAGAACTTTCTCCGATTAGTTTTAAATGTGCCCCATGCTAACTTCATGGAGTGCCCCCTAGTCTTTCTACTATCCAAAAGAGTAAATAACTGAATCACATCTACCCGTTCTAGACCTCTCATGATTTTAAACACCTCTATTATATCCCCCCTCAGTCATCTCTTCTCCAAGCTGAAAAGTCCTAACCTCTTTAGTCTTTCCTCATAGGGGAGTTGTTCCATTCCCCTTATCATTTTGGTAGCCCTTCTCTGTACCTTCTCCATCGCAATTATATCTTTTTTGAGATGCGGCGACCAGAATTGTACACAGTATTCAAGGTGCAGTCTCACCATGGAGCGATACAGAGGCATTATGACATTTTCCGTTTTATTAACCATTCCCTTTCTAATAATTCCCAACATTCTGTTTGCTTTTTTGACTGCCGCAGCACACTGAACCAACGATTTCAATGTGTTTTCCATTATGACACCTAGATCTCTTTCTTGGGTTGTAGCACCTAATATGGAACCCAACATTGTGTAATTATAGCATGGGTTATTTTTCTCTATATGCATCACCTTGCACTTATCCACATTAAATTTCATCTGCCATTTGGATGCCCAATTTTCCAGTCTCACAAGGTCTTCCTGCAATTTATCAAAATCTGCTTGTGATTTAACTACTCTGAACAATTTTGTGTCATCTGCAAATTTGATTATCTCACTCGACGTATTTCTTTCCAAATCATTTATAAATATATTGAAAAGTAAGGGTCCCAATACAGATCCCTGAGGCACTCCACTGTCCACTCCCTTCCACTCAGAAAATTGTCCATTTAATCCTACTCTCTGTTTCCTGTCTTTTAGCCAGTTTGCAATCCACGAAAGGATTTCGCCACCTATCCCATGACTTTTTACTTTTCCTAGAAGCCTCTCATGAGGAACTTTGTCAAACACCTTCTGAAAATCCAAGTATACTATATCTACCGGTTCACCTTTATCCACATGTTTATTAACTCCTTCAAAAAAGTGAAGCAGATTTGTGAGGCAAGACTTGCCCTGGGTAAAGCCATGCTGACTTTGTTCCATTAAACCATGTCTTTCTATATGTTCTGTGATTTTGATGTTTAGAATACTTTCCACTATTTTTCCTGGCACTGAAGTCAGGCTAACCGGTCTGTAGTTTCCTGGATCGCCCCTGGAGCCCTTTTAAAATATTGGGGTTACATTTGCTATCCTTCAGTCTTCAGGTACAATGGATGATTTTAATGATAAGTTACAAATTTTTACTAATAGGTCTGAAATTTCATTTTTTAGTTCATTCAGAACTCTGGGGTGTATACCATCTGGTCTGGGTGATTTACTACTCTTCAGTTTGTCAATCAGGCCTACCACATCTTCTAAGGTCACCGTGATTTGATTCAGTCCATCTGAATCATTACCCATGAAAACCTTCTCCATTACGGGTACCTCCCCAACATCCTCTTCAGTAAACACCGAAGCAAAGAAATCATTTAATCTTTCCGCGATAGCCTTATCTTCTCTAAGTGCCCCTTTAACCCCTCGATCATCTAACGGTCCAACTGACTCCCTCACAGACTTTCTGCTTCGGATATATTTTTTAAAGTTTTTACTGTGAGTTTTTGCCTCTACAGCCAACTTCTTTTCAAATTCTCTCTTAGCCTGTCTTATCAATGTCTTACATTTAACTTTCCAATGTTTATGCTTTATCCTTTTTTCTTCTGTTGGATCCTTCTTCCAATTTTTGAATGAAGATCTTTTGGCTAAAATAGCTTCTTTCACCTCCCCTTTTAACCATGCCGGTAATCGTTTTGCCTTCTTTCCACCTTTCTTAATGTGTGGAATACATCTGGACTGTGCTTCTAGAATGGTATTTTTTAACAATGACCACGCCTCTTGAACATTTTTTACTTTTGAAGCTGCTCCTTTCAGTTTTTTTCTAACAATTTTCTCATTTTATCAAAGTTTCCCTTTTGAAAGTTTAGCACGAGAGCCTTGGATTTGCACACTGTTCCTCTTCCAGTCATTAAATCAAATTTGATCATATTATGATCACTATTGCCAAGCGGCCCCACCACCGTTACCTCTCTCACCAAGTCCTGTGCTCCACTGAGAATTAGATCTAAAATTGCTCCCTCTCTCATCGGTTCCTGAACCTCATTCAGACTAAGTCACCCTGCTGGTCTCCACCATCTTGTCAATTACCAACTGTTAAGAACCCCTAAACTTGTGTTCTGGAGTAAAATACCTCCTACATGAAAAATATAGAAAGAGGGAGATAATGTACTTAACAATTTTATTTGTGATACAATTTTTACATTGCTTTATTACAATTTTTTTCAAAAACAAAAAAATCCAAGGGTCAACAAAACTACTCACTCTTAAAAAAAAGCTGCTTTACACACCTCACAACACATCCATCAATCATACACATCCCACTCACCCTTCCAAGCAAACATCCTACAATATAAGAAAGAACTCATAAATGTATAAACACCAAGGAAGCCCAACAGAGGTCCCTGTCTCACTGTAAGGTAGATTTCACACAATCATAAATGAAATTAAAAAAGACCCAATTGCTATTTTTACAAACTCATAATTCAAATACAATTCTCAGAAAAAAATACATTTTACATTCCGTTTTTGAAAAGAGCTTCAGAGAGACCACATAGAACTTCAGCTCATATATATAATGACAACATTGCCGGTGCCAATTGTAACATTTTGTGAATTCCAAATAACTATGTACAAATGCCAGCACAGCCTGCACCTCCCGGCCAATTCAATTACAAATCTTTATTAATAGCTGTACAGGTCTGGCGTGAAAGGATGCGCACACCGTGCATGTGCACGTGGCGGCAGCAGGCAGATATTCTTTTCCCCTTTTCAGCTGGTGGGTGACTCCGTGGAGCAGCTAGGAGCTGACAAGCTAAATAACTGATTTGGGCCCGGGGTGGGATATCAAATGACGTTGCTCAATGCTGCGCCATGCCAGCACAACATAAAATTGCTGCCTTATCTCATCTACTGTGACGGGCTATGGGTGGCAGCAAACCGACTTAACAGGAGAAGGTCTGGCACTGATGGGATGGAAGAGGAGGCATGTGATGCAACACAGCGACAGCTGGAAAATTTTTATTTTTACTTTTTTTTAAATCTCCACTCTTCCATCCTGCTGCTTTGCGCCTGCGCTGAGGGCCTGACCACCTGATCCTATCACTAATCTCACTGGCAGCTGAGCAAGCCAATGGCTGGAGATGGAATTAGCAGGGGGCTGCAGCGGGCCTGCACCAGCAGGAGAGAGCGCGCGGCGCACACCTTATCTAAGCGGAGGCCGGCCAGAAATAAAGGAGGAGGAGCAATAGCAGAAACTTCCAGGCTGGTAGGAGATGGTCAGCAGGAAGCAAATTTCAGCCTGCGTGGGACTGGGGGATTGCAGCAAAGAGGAGGAAGGCAGCAAAGCCGAGGAGAGCTGCAGTGCAGAGGACAGAGTGAGCGGTCATCCTGTTTCGAGGCTGGAGCTGGAAAAGGTCATCTGAACACCTGGTTGTTGAGCTGAGGCTGGAAGGGGGCAAGCTGCAAGGAGCAAACTAACAGGGCAAACCATTGAGCTGGGGTGAGGGGACATGGGGCAGGGAAGAACAGACTGGGCAGGGCATTGAAGGAGGGGGGTACAAGGTGGTAAACAAACTGAGCAGGTGGCAGGGCATTGATGAAGGGAGGGGGCACAGGGCAGGGAGCAAACTGGGCACAGCATTGAGGTCAGGAAGCAAACTGGGCAGGGCACTGAGGTAGGGGGCATGGGATGGGAAACAAACTGCTCAGGGCATTGAGGGGGAGCGAGAGAGGGAGCAGGGAGCAAACTGGGCAGGGCATTTAGCTAAGGGAGGGAGGGGACACTGGGCAGGGAGCAAACTGAGCATTTGGCCAAGGGAGGGATTGAGCCTGAGATTGGGGGGGGGGGGGGGGGGGAGTAAGCTGGAAATCAAGGCAGAGGAAGCGTGAGCTGAGTTTTAGCCTCGGGAGAAGAAATATTGAGAGGAGAGGGCTGTGGGATGAAAGCAGGGCCGGATTTAAAATTATGTCACCAGGGGGTGGGAGATTTTACCCCCAGAAATCAGACACCTGGTAGAGGGGGGAGTTTGTGTTACTGTTACTTAGATGACACCAGAATTTTTTGTATAATGAGGTGTACAGGGAAATATCCTGCACTGCCCCCCTTGCTGGAGGGATGTGTGTATGTGTGGAATTGGGTACATGTTTACAGAACTGGAGGTACAGGATTTATATTGGGTTTATCTTGCACATACATTGACATGAAGGAAACTCATACATGAGACAGGATACTGTATGTTGGGTGTGAGCTCGAATTTATTGATAGTGCTCTTCTTAATACTTGCATTGCCAAAGAGCTTCTTTCTAAAGCTTGTATGGCAAGGGGGCGGAGCAAGGGGCGGGGCAGAGGGAGGCAGCACAATCATTGTTCGCACAGGGCCCTGTAGCTACGTTTTAGAAAGAGGGGCAGAAAGCCAGCTCATCTCACATAATTGAAACCTTCAGCATAAAGCTGCAATTGGTTGCAGGTTCAATCCTGTTGTCTAATCCAATTGAGGTTTACTTTACATTGACCGCATTTTTTTCTAAAGTCAGCTGGCTATGTGCAGCGAAACTAACTGGGCTGAGTTTGAGATGATTTCGGCCTTTGTTACCAATTGCAGCTTTATGCTTTATTGTATGAGCTCAAGGTCGGCCTCTCTGAAGCTCTTTTCAAAAAGTATACCTCATTGGAATGTAAAATGTATTTTTTCTGAGAATTGTATTTGAATTATGAGTTTGTAAAAATAGCAACTGGGTCTTTTTCAATTTCATTTATGATTCTGAGAAATCCCCCTGAGGAAGCTACCTTACAGCGAAATGGGGGCCTCTGTTGGGGGTTGTTGCTGTTTACACATTTATGAATTCTTTCTTATATTGTAGGATGTTTGCATGGAAGTGTGAGTAAAGTATGGAATGTGTAGGATTGATGGATGCGTTGTGAGGTGTGTAAAGCAGCTTTTTTAAGAGTCAATAGTTTTGTCGACCCTTGGCTATTTCTTGTTTTTGAAAACCTTTGTATAAAAGCAATGTAAAAAATTGTATCACAAATAAAATTGTAAAGTACATTATCTCCCTCTTTCTATATTTTTCATGTATTGCTAACTTTGGAGGGAGTTTATCTATTTTATCTTCTTTTCTTTTACCTAACATAATACCTCTGCACAAGATTACTCTTGTAACACCTATGACAACTACCACTGAGACATAACACACAGACTTGTGACTACATCTATCTATAAGAGAAAACACATGGACCTATAACACCATACGCCTGTGAGATATAACTAAGACTTATGAGAAAATACTTAGGTGTCAACACAACAGCACAGTTTGCATAGTGCAATCCACATTACAATGATTAAGGCTCCTTTCCTAATTTAAACAAATCCATACCCTCAAACAGGTTTCATGATGTGTTCTCTGCTAGTAGAGTGTAGACCAGGATCCTGGAGATTAATCTAGAGTCTTTATTCAACAGATTTGGCATGAGAGCTGCTGCAAGTGGGTCTGGAGACTCAGGACGTCAGAAGAATCTGCAGGTGCTGTGGAGCTGAAACTCAACCCCATAACTCCTCTTCTGAGCAGGACCTTCTCATTAACTACAACCCTAGGCAACAGGGTCAGCACTGGGAGAGGTTGCCAGTAATCAAGTGGACCAGTCTTACCAGTAAATTGGACCACACTTCCATGGGATCTTTGAGTAAATTCCTTCTGGGATGTGAACGAGAGAGCAAATGTGTGTGTGAGTGTCTGGTAGAGTGTGCATGTGTGGGAGAGCCTGTGTGTGTTTGTGTGTATATGAGAGGGACAGGAGAAATTTTGTGGGCAAACCCCCCCTATCTCCCACCCCATCAGCAAATCCATGACAATCTCAGGGCCTCTGGAAATCAAAAGTTCTCATGTATAGTAAGCGGTTCATTTTATATCCTTGTTAGTTTTAATCATTGGGTGTTAATATTTGATGTGTGTGCTATATTTCAATTTTTGTTTTGGAGTTAGAAATTTTTTTTATTTTTATGAGTTTTTAATTATTGGATGTCATTCTGTTTGTCTGCTATTTTGAAAAATGTATTTTACTAGTATGGTTTCACTGGGCAACAATGAAAGTGTTACTGACCTAAAAAGGTCCTACTCTGTAGTATCTTGATGTGCTGAACACGAATATGACCATGAAAAGTTTTTATTGGCTCTCGTTTTGAAGATATTTAATATAGTTCACTTTCTATGTTTAGTCATGTATATTTATCCAGGACTGTAAATAAGCCTAGAATGATGTAATATTGCATCATATTGCATAATACCATCATACGCACATCATCCAGAGTTTAATACATCATTTTCTGATGCAATGCAGTTCTACTGCCATGCTGCTGCTGAGTAAGCTGACGTCAGCAGTGTACTATATGAAGCCCAGTCAGAAAGGGTGAGCATTTGAAATATTCATGCTGGCTGACTACTGCTGGACACTCTGCAGAGATGCTCCCGAACAGGTGTACAAGAGACAAGCAAAGAAATCTAAGACGTAGTCTAGGACTTCATTTTTCAAACGGTATTAACCGTAGGTCTCCTACTATTGGCATACAATTCAAGATGTAATTATATTATTGCATATTACAAAAAAACTAGAGCCAATTTTGCATTTTCACAGTCACATTCATGTTTAGCACATGGAAATGTATAAGAATTGACTAATTTCATTTCCATAACATGACTTTTGTGAAAATTTGTTGCCCAGTGAATTATTAATGCTTTTTTTCTTCATTTTATTGTTTGATATTTTAGGAAGAATGGCAGGGTTTCTGTTGTCCCATTGTTGCGCTGCATCCAGAATCTAGTGTCATGGTTACCAGTTCAGTTTTTGTCTGCACATTTTTAATTTTTATTTTATGGTCTCTTTATTCTGTATTTGGTGAAGTTTTGTCTGTGTTCTGCACGTATGATCAAACTTGAAATATTCTGTTAGTGTGTATTTTCTATCTAGGGTTCTATAGCAGCTAGATTTGTTCTGTTTTCTAATACGAGGTATATTGGTGTTTTAATGCTTGGTGTGATAGTTACAGCATTGCCTTTTCATAGGTAAGGTTGTTACTATTTGAGTGCTGGTACTTAGTGCTGTTTGGTATTGGATGTTTACTATATTATAATTGTAATTAATTTTACTCATGACTTTGAGTACCAAGCCTACACCCAACATGCATTACAATAGCTCTAATACCATATGGGTTCCTTTTTTTGCCTTTTAGCAGGGTTTTCTGGTTGACATACAATATGTATATTATATTTATATGCACTGCTGGGATACTTTTTATCTCAGAAAACTATACTTTGAATGTCCGTTTTCATGTAAAATATATTATAATAAATGTATACTTTTTACTTGTGTATTTGGGCTGGTGGGAGGGGAGGCTGGGGGTGGGGACACAAGGCAGAAGATTCGCCTAGGGCACCTAATACCCTTTCACCGGCCTGGATAGTGGTCAGACAGAAAAACACTGCTGGACAAAGCCATATGAGCTGGACATCACTGGAATCTTTTCTGCCCTAAAGAAAAAGATATCCCCTGTTTCCTGGGATCCACTGACCAAAACTGGAATTAATTCCATTGGGAAGTCTGTTTCTCTAGCAATGGGATGAGGGGGAGCTGAGAAAGTATCTCTTTAGATACAAACGGATTTATTGACTGTAAATGAGCTGCCTTCTGTAACCATTTCCTTCAGCACAATAAAGCAAGTCTCTGGGAACACAAAACGTCTGTGTGGCGTACCATTTGTTCAGGAATGAAGTGTATCCGCAGTCTCCCCCCCCACACACACACATACACACACATACACACACACATGCGCGCACACCAAATGACCAGTTCTGAGCCTATGCTCAGTAAACAAAACTGAGCACTGGCAACACAATTATAAAACCTCAGGGTGCATTCAGATTGCTCAGGTGGCTGGCACACCTTAACTCTGGCACGCCGTAGCTCACGGACGACCGCCCCTCCCACCCTTGACCACGCGACAACAGAGTAGGTAAGCCAAGATAACTTTTATTAAGTAGAAGAAACGGCCACAGCCAGCATTTTACATTATAACCTTATTACTTTATATTGCAGCAGCTTAATCAATTGGCATTAGCTAAATGCCACGCCCTCACCGGTACCTTGCTTGTTCTTCCCACCCCAATGCTTTTTTGGAGACGGCAGCCCTCCATCCTTCCGCTCCGTGAAGGTGGTATACCATTGGCACCCCGCTCCGTGAATGCCAATCCCGCCTTCCGCTCCGTGAAGGGGAACACCCGCCACTGGCATCCCGCTCCGTGAACGCCTCCGTGGCTACTGCCGCTCCGTGCAGTATTCTGCCGCCTCCTCCCACCCCTGGCCTTGCGGGCCGCGATTATTGCTTATGCCAGGCCTTCATTGGGCCACCCCCAGACCGGCCATTATCTCGGTCTCCGCCATGCTTAGTTATATCCATGCCCCCCGCTTTCCCCCTATGCAAAGTCCTTGGTGCTGTGCTCCTCCCCTTCCCCCTCCCCCAACACCAAAACTTCCCCTCTATGCAGCGATACATCCCCTTATGCTCCGGTGAGGGCACCCGCCTGTTCCTTTTGTTATGGCTGTGACGACTTATCCCCCCAATCCCAGTATCCCCTTGCGCTGTGGGGTGGTGGGAGGGTTGCTCTCGCTTCCAGGCTGCAAATGTGCTCCCCCCACCCCGCCCTACCTCTAAGTACCCGAGCTCGGAGACGCCGCCTTCTTTGTCTCATTGGCTCATGCCCAGGTTTGAACTGGCCCCTAATCCCATTGTCCGCCCCTCTCCGCACCTAGGCTGTGCCCCCCTCCCCCCTCCCTCTTGCCTGCCGCACGTCCCCTTCCACCCCCACCATTAATGTAGAGAGCAGTGATGGAGCTGCATGCAAGTGAAATATCTAGCTTGATTAGTTAGGGGTAGTAGGGGTAGTAACCGCCGCGATAAGCAAGCTACACCCATGCTTATTTGTTTTACCTAGACTATGTTGTACAGCCCTTGTTGGTTTTTTTTTCTTCTCCCCTGCTATTGAAGCAGAGAGCCATGCTGGATATGCATTGAAAGTGAAGTATCAGGCTTATTTGGTTTGAGGTAGTAACCGCCGTAACAAGCCAGCTACTCCTCGCTTTGTGATTGCGAATCCTTTTTTTCTTCACCCCTGTTGTTGAAGCTATGCAGGATATGCGTGAAGCATCAGTTTTTTGTTTTTGTTTTATTTTTCCCCCTGCCGTTGTTTGTTGTTTGTTTGTTTGTTAATTTTTTTTTTCCCCTGCCGTTGAAGCAGAGAGCTATGCTGGAAATGCGTGATGTATCAGTCTTTCTCCCATGCCGATGCAGCAGAGAACCATGCTGGATATGCATGGAAAGTGAAGTATCAGGCACATTTGGTTTGGGGTAGTAACCGCCGTAACAAGCCAGCTACTCCCCGCGTTTTGAGTGCGAACCCTTTTTCTTCTCCCTTGCCGTTGTAGCAGAGAGCTCTGCTGGATGTGTGAAGTATCAGTTATTCTTCTCCCCTGTCATTGAAGCAGAGAGCTATGCTGTATATGCATTGAAAGTGAAGTATCAGGCATATTTGGTTTGGGGTAGTAACCGCCGTAACAAGCCAGCTACTCCCCTCTTTGTGAGTGCAAATCCTTTTTTCCATTACCTCTTGCTGTTGAAGCTTAGAGTGATGTAGGAGTCACAGTAAGCATGTGTATGTTTATTTAATAAGGGTATTGTGTCAATAGCCATCATTCTGGCGAGTCACCCACTCTTCATTGGCGGCCTCTTGACTTAATGGATCCGCAGTGTTTATCCCACGCCCCTTTGAAGTCTTTCACAGTTCTGGTCTTCACCACTTCCTCCGGAAGGGCATTCCAGGCATCCACCACCCTCTCCGTGAAGAAATACTTCCTGACATTGGTTCTGAATCTTCCTCCCTGGAGCCTCAAATCATGACCCCTGGTTCTGCTGATTATTTTCCTACGGAAGAGGTTTGTCGTTGTTTTTGGATCATTAAAACCTTTCAAGTATCTGTATTTCCAGTGTGGCATCCGTGCGTGAGATGGATTGGCAGTTGGACCATTCCATTATGAACTGATAGGGAATCTTTCCCATGTCACCTTCTAAAATAATCCCCAATGCTATTTATTATAAAGTATCTACAAATGTAAAATTCATAGCTACTGTACAATAGGATGATACATACAGCTGACAGGATCTCTTCCCATGGAAGAATTACACTGCACACGGCTGTAGGACCTGCCCATATCACTTCCGTCATCTCACAGTCCTTGCGTCCAAAGTCTCGCTTGCATAAGAGGCAGCATCATCTGCATACGTTAACTAAAAAAAACAAACCACATGTAGCTTGATCAGTGAGAAGAGGAATAATGGACACCAACTTATCATGTATGAACAATGTAAAATGCGAAATACACATTTTTGTAAATAAATAAATAAATGGTGGTTTTTAACAGTAGCAATAACTGGACTTACTCAATAGGGATTTTTTCCAGACTCCTCACATATGCTTTTCCCCTTAGGCTTCGTACCAATCTTCAATGCAAAGGTATGTGTACACTTTCACTTTGAAATGTGCCATGGCTGTTAGCACTGCCGGCCGCGGCAAGCCGCGACCGGGGCCGGGTGTCATGGCCGCCGGCCGCGGCGGACCGCGACTGAGGCCGGGTCGGCGGGTGCGGAAGAAATAATTACCTGGGACGTCTGACGGCGTTCGGGGCTCCTGCGGGGCAGGCTGCTCTCCTGCTTCTTCCTGCGGCCGCCGCTGCATTGCCAGGCTGGCTGGCTCCTCGGGGTTCGGCTCTGCCCCCATGGCTTCCCCTAGGGCCGCGCGCGCGCGGCTGACGATTGTTCTTAAAGGAGCCATGACAGGAAGTTGTCATGGCTCCTCCTGAGTCTCCTCCACTGGCTTCTGGTACTTAAGGCAAGGTCTGAGCATTCAGACCTTGCCTTGGTATTGAGGTTCCTGCCTGAGTTTGCTCCTGTGCTCTCTGTTCCTGGTTCTTCATCCCGCTCTTCTCCCCTGCTCCGTGGATTGATTCTTGGCTCCTGACTTCTGGACTGGTGGACGTGTCTTCTCCTGGCTTGATCCTGGTACGGCGTTGGACCCTTCTCCTGCTTAGACCCTGGACTGGACTCGGACCTCGCCTGTGTATCGAACCTCGGACCGGCTTTGGACTCTTCTACGACTCCGTCCTCAGACTGCTACGACCTGCTGGAGGCGCCAGCCATCTGGAACCCACGACCTGCAGGAGGCGCCTGCAACCAGACCTTTCTACAGTCTTCAGAGGAGTCGCCTAAGTCCCAGCGGCCGGACCCCTACAGGCTCCTCCTGGGGGGGTTGCGTGCTTCCAGGGTGAAGCCTTCAGTCAAGTCTCTCCTGTCCAAACGGCCTCGCCCTTCGACGGTAGCTGTCTACCTCGAAACAGGGGTCCACTTTCATAACAATGGCTACAAGGTATGTACCTTTACTTGCGTCTGATTTTTCTGTGGGCAGACTTTTTTTGCTTGAAAAGTATATGCGAAGATTTCAAAATGCTCTCTACGCATGCACTTTTCTTCCCCCAAGCTAAACAAGGCCCTTCTGGAAGGCCACCTAGAAATGTGGCTATAAGTCCACGAGTTGTGGCATAATGCGCAAATGTTTAGCAGCATCGAAGAAGGGGCGGTTTTCGGATAAGCAGATTAATGTGGGCAAAACGTTCCACACCTGTGTAATTCACTTTGGAAACATCCCTTATACGGGAAAAGCTTGTTTTGAATAAGACCCCCATGTGCCTTCTTTTATTCACTATTTATAAAAAGCCTCAACTTTTTCTCAGGTCTTGAAAACTATCAATGCTCATCACCCTGTTGGTCATTATTGTTTAATAACCCTGACGATTGAACTGGTAAATGTTCCATGCCACTCACTGCCGCATCAGGATTCCCCTCAGGTACAAAGTTGGGAGGCTTGCAAACCTACATACAGTTCTTAAGCACTGCCAGTCAATCAGTTGTCCGGGGGGGGTTTCCCCCTGAATGAGGGACATTCTTATTTTGTGACGTCGATCTATAACACAGATATCGGAACTCAATAGGGAAACTAGGAGAGACTGGAAAAAGAGGAAAAGGGAGTGGGGGAAAGACAGCGAGAAAGCAGAATATAGGAGAGTAGGGCTTTAAAAAAGTCAAAAGGGATAATATTCAGCCACTGGCCGGCTTGCAAAGTTAGTTGGATAAACATTATCTGGCTATCTCTGGCAGGATATTCAGCAGCACAGCCACAAGCATTGAATAGACCCGAATATCTTAAAGTTATCTGGATAACTTTATCCTCCTCAGCATGACCAGAGTTAGACAGATAAGTTATCCACCTTACTCTGACTACTGGAGTTAGCTAGATAACATCTGGCTAACTTAACTCCACCCCAGAACACCCCCCAGAACACCCCAGCAAAAGTTTAGATAGATAAGTGACTGAAATAATCATAAGTTGATAACTCGCAAATTATCCGGCTAAATGCCCCTGAATATGGATCTTCAATTGCTTTTTTTTTATTCTTAACCTTAGAACTTTGGGGTAAAGATCTTACAGCATTTTTTGTAGAAGTGTTTGCTTGCACAATTATATATTTATTTATTTACTTTTTAATCTATTTTCTCTTCTTGAAGTTGTAGGAAATTTTAATTCTTGGACAAGAGACGAGCTTTTCAATACTGCACAGGCACATTGTTCAGCAGCCTTTTGGCACGTTTTCTCCCAACCTTTGTTCAATATGTAAATCTGGCTATTAGTGCAAAAACAGCAGTAGAATTAGAAGAAATTGTGGTGCCTACATTCAAACCTGCTTTCTCCCGGAAAAGCAACAGAAAAGCACAATGGTTTGAGAAACATTTTTCCTGTATGAAGAGAGCTTGTTTAGCAGGAAAGTTAAATAGCAGAACAACACTATGCAGAATTTCACCTTTGTATATGGGGGAACATCCAGATTTATTGCCCTCTGCGGGAAGTCTTGACCTCTGTTTCACCTTCATCGTTATTTTTCTCCAGGGTCAATAAATCTTGATGTTCTGCTGCAGCAAAGCAAACATCAATACCTGCTTATTGCAAGCTACTGAAGTGTGGAGCTGAGTTTTACAGTGTCAGAATTAGAGGTTTGCCTAGGACCCCCCCCCCTGGGTTTATCTGCCTACTGGATTATTTCAGCTCCTCAATGGCTCCAGGGAAAGCAGTGTAGATCTTCCTTCTTTGGCCTGCAGGGCATGTTGGGAGCCAGAAACAGATCTCCGACTGTGCAAACTGCATGAAGAGCAAGATTGATAGCTCATTTATTTGGTCTTGGTGCTGGTGGGACACACAGGAGGATGGGCGGCAGCGGTGATGGCTCTGTTGGGCCACATTGAGCCATAGAGAAAGTGGGTGGCAACTATTCTGTGGCCTCGCTGTGGACCATATCAGGGGGGGAGGGACAGATCTTCCTTAGGTTACTTTTAGGGCACAGTGGGGGCTCTTTTTTATTCAGTGCTCAGAGCAGCTAGAGCAGAGGTGGTAAATCTTCTGTTTCAACTGCTGTCCTAGGCATAGGCCTTGTGTGCTTACAGACAATTCCAGGCCTGGGGCTGCTTTTTTTTGGTCATTTTCTTCCTCTCTTTTTTCTGGTTTACAGTGCTGCCTCAGCCCCTCCTCCAGCCCTCATTTCTCACTCTGTCACCTCCAGTCCCATTGCTCACACTAACAGACCACGGTTCTCTGGGAGGGGCTGAATCTGGGGTACTATGCAGTCCCCAGGGCCTGTCTTTCTCTCTTCGGGGAAAATCACACAGCTGCTGGGGTACCAGTGTTCCTCCAGGGGTGGGCAAGTCCGGTCCTCGAGGGCTGCAAACCAGTTGGGTTTTCAGGATACCCCTAATGAATATGCATGAAATAGATTTGCATACAACTGAGGCAGTGTGTATGCAGGTCTCTCTCATGCATATTCATTAAGGATATCCTGAAAACCCGACTGGTTTGCAGTCCTCGAGGACCGGAATTGCCCACCCCTGCTCCAGGGCCTCGGTGCAAAAATGGGACAATACACTCAGTCCAATACGTGAATGCATGGGTCAGTGGCTACTCACCGTGCTTTAAAGAATGATGCACTCTTACAAGAAGAGCTGGAGAACAATACTGGTGACCAACTGAAAAATCTTTCTTTCAGCTTAAACGAGATGACCCAGAATAGAATTGCAAAAAGTATAAATAGCAAAATAAAAATCATAACCAGAAAGGCTGTGGTTTCTTCATTCATGGTGCATCTTCTGACCCTTTCTCCACAAACTCCGGAGTCTCCACTATTCCTTCTCCAGAAAGGATGGGATGATTGTCCTCATTAACAATCATAAAACTGAGGTAACCCGCAAAACTCCTGGCTGGTTCAAAAATAGATGTTTCCAAAAACACTTTTCAAAATCATAGGTCTCCAGGTCTTTTTGTTTTGCTGCTACGTGGGTGCAAAAAGGGAGGAACCCCAAGAACTTCGTCCTTCCAGAGACAGGGGCTTGCCCTTCTATCAGGAACTGGTCCATCGGATAGCAATTACCAAACTCTTCACTTCTCTCACTCCTAGGCTAAGCACATCCACCAGAGGAGCAGAGAAACCATGATTAGTCCTCTAGGGTAGACTGCACAGATGAAAGTCACTTTGCATATGCTAAGGGAGAAAATGTATATCCTTGATACACATCCCACAAAAAGATGGGTAAAGGCAAGGGGAGGACCACAAAAATGCTAAGAAAAGAACATAAGAACATGACTTACCATACTGGGACAGAACGAGGGTTCATCAAGCCCAGTATCCTGTTTCCAACAGTGGCCAATCCAGGTCACAAGTACCTGGCAGGATCCCAAATAGTAAATAAGTCCCATTGTGCTATCGCGCAGTGATAAGTAGTGGCTATTCCTTAATGCCTGAATTTTAAAAAGGCCGCGTGCGTAAAGTCCGGGGGATTCCCGCGTGGCTGGGCCTTGCGTGCCCCGAGCGCATTTTACAAACGGCCCGGCCACGCACGTATCTCCCGATAGGCGCAGAAGTCCTGGGCCATGCAAAAGGGGCGGGGCAGGGGCTGACTGGGACACCAGCCATTAGCCCATGTCCTGGGGAAGCGCGTGCCGGCAGTCAGCTGGCGTACGAAAGTTACTTCTGCTGCAAAAGAGCAGTAAGCATTAAAAAAATTTTTAAACCTAGGTAGGGGTTAGGGGTCGGGGAGGAGAAGGGAAAAATTAGGAAGGGTAGTTAGGGGGATAGGGAAGTTCCCTCCCAGTCCACTCCTTAATTGGAGCAGGAATCGTATTTTGTAACATGCGTGCGTCGCCGTGCACATGTTATAAAATAGCCACATCCATGTGGGCGCGCTGGGAACCAGGCACACATGGGTTTTAAAATCAACCCCATAACAGTTTATTGACTTCACCTCCAGGAATGTGTCCAAATCTTTTTTGAACCCAGTTGCACTAACTGCCTTCACCACATTATCTGGTAATGAATTCCAGTGCTTAATTGCGTATTGAGTGAAAAAGAATTTTCTTCAATTTGTTTTGAATGTGCTACTTACTATTTCATGGAGTGTCCCCTAGTCTTTGTATTTTTTGAAAGAGCAAATAACCAATTTAAATTTACCCATTCTGTTCCAGTCATGATTTTATAAATCTCTATCATATCCACCTTCAGACGTCTCTTCTCAAATCTGAATAGACCCAACCTCTTTAGCCTTTCCTCGCAAGGGAGCCATTCCATCCCTATTATCATTTTGATCACCTTCTCTGTACCTTTTCCAGTGCAACTACATCTTTTTTGAGATGCAGAGACCAGAACTGCACACTGTACTCTAAGTGTGGCCTCACCATAGAGCGATATAGATGACATTCACTGTTTTATTCTCCATTCCTTTCCTAATGATTCTTAACATTCTGTTTGCTTTTTTGACTGCTGTTGCACACTGAATCGAGGATTTCAAAGTATTGTCCACTATGTCGCCCAGGTCCTTTTCCTGAAAAACAGGACAAAAATAGTAGTAGGGGCTACACCCACTTTCTGAAACCCCCAGTCATTGCTTACATTCATGCCTGATGCCCACCCCAATGCTCACTGTCACCCCTCCAGACATTGCTCATTGCTCTCTCTCTCAACCTCCATCCCCACTGCTCACATTCATATCTCAGCCCCATTGCTCACACTCTTTGCCACCCAGCCTCATTGCTCACACTTACATGCTCCAACCCCAATGCTCACACTCATATGCCCCTAGCCATTGTTCACACTCACACCCAACCAGCCCCCTTTGCTCATTCTCAACCCCCAGTTCACTGCTAACACTCACATCCCCTAGCCCCCTAGCCTCCATTGTTCACACTCATGCCCACTTAGCCGCATTGCTCACACTCACACACCCTGAGCCCCCATTACTCTCTCACCGCCCATCCATTGCTCACGCTTCTCCCTCACCTCCCCCTTCACTTTTAGCTTCTTCTGACCTCCATGAGCCACATGCTGAAACTGGAGAGCTGCTCTGCTGCCAGGTTTTCAGACAAGGCCTGATTTAGCGGTGAAGGGGGTTATCAGGGGTTCCTGCTTCTGCAGACACTTCTTTTCATTGATCTTCCCCTCAACCAAAAATGTAAAGATGACAAATGTGGAAGTCTGTGAGCTGGCACACACTGGCAGGCCCTGCAGTGACCCTGCCCCCTTCTTCTAAACGGGCTTCCTGTTACTATGGAAACCTATGTAAATGGTAGGGCCTGCGAGTACGCACTAACTCACGTCTTTACATTGCAGGCAAGTGAGAATCAAAGTAGGGGAAAAGTGGGGCTTCAGTGCAAGAAAAGGACTATAGTACACAGCTTCTGACTAGTACCCTCTAGTGGTGGGAAAGCATAATTTCAGATAATGAATTCACCCTCACCCCAAGCTGCACCTTCTCTAAACATGAGATTTGTTCTGTTAAGGTATCAAACTAACCAAACCTCTGTTTTCCATTGTTAACAGTTCAGTAATGAAAGAGATGAAGATCAAACTGAACCACATAAATGATTCAAATGGATCCCAAATGAGGATTCACTAGAGAGTCTTAAGTGTGTGTTTTGCAGATTGATGGCCATGCAATAAAATATCATCATCAGCCTTATTATGTTTTCATTAGTTTCACTTGAATGGAAAATATCCTTGGCAGCTCATTGCTATGTGTTCTGCATTGTATTTTACCACTGAATTGTTTCCTAACATTAAGCAATGGGGCGGTCTTCCTGTCTTGAGTCAACAACGTCATAAATTCTTCACTCAGCTCTTTCTTTCAAGGTCAGATTGCAAAACTGTGTCAGTTGCAATGAGAAGATCCTGGTACTGTGGTACTTACAAGCTTTTAGCCTGACCTACCACATTTTTTATTTAATAAAACTAATTTGTGCAAACTTTCAGCAAGCTGGCACAGGAATTGTAAATATAGTTTTAATAGAATGGTACTTTGTTTGATATTGTGGGCACAAGTGCCACTGGGAAATCCAAGATGGCAGGAGCCTGGCGCTCCTGCATTCTGCAGGAGTGCCACTGTAAGAGATCGAGTAGTACTATTAGTTTTTTTTTCTCCTGTGGCTCCTGCCAAGGCTCCTGCATTCTGCAGGAGCGCCACTATAAGAGATCGAGTAGTACTATTAGTTTTTTTTTCTTTTGTGGGGATTTTTTTATCATGCTAAAGAGGTATGGGAAAGTCCTTGCTTTCTTCAGTGAGATCTCAACTCCAGCTATTGGCCGGTTGGACCCTTTTGCGCAATATGGAGAGTTGCTTGGGCTTCTAAATTCAGTTCTGGAAGGATCTGGGGAGTATGGTAGTGGAAGGAGCGCTCCTGAGGCCTCACTAAGTTTTCCTTCATCAGAGTTATCGCCATAGAATGTTTTTACAACTGGCGCCACCCAAGAATGAAGTGGATCTTCTGGTGTCTTATTTCCGGAGGAAGTTGAGAGTCAGAGTGCCACAGTGAGGGCCAAGTCGGCCTTACTGCCATCAGCAAAATAATTACCTTAGAAAATGTCTGACTGCTGATCTTCCTGAACGAGTCCTCAATCTCAGGCGGGAAAGGGGGCAACCTTCCCAGTTCTGGAGATCACTGACCTATTCACACAGAGTGGGGAAAAAAGAAAAACAAATTTGGGTTCTGTGAGTTGGGGGCAGTAATCAAGGGTGGATTGGCCTACTGGGACAGTGGGCATGCCCCGGTGGGATGGTCAGGCCAGGTACATGGTTGGTATTGATCATAGCAGCCCTTTGCCTGTGGAGCCACTGCACCTAATACCAGTCCTACAGCAGTTAGTCTCCCCTGAGGCTCTCCGCTTACATCTGAGTCCTGCCTGGTTTTAAACATAGTGTTGGTGGGGGCTCTGTGGGCCTGTTTGCTTCAAATCCCCACCCCAATCCTCACAGTAGTGGCGGGAAATACTCCCACCACCTCCCCTCTCATCAGGCCCTGCCTCTGCCAGAAGGAGGTAGGCCGTAAGCTTCCCAATGCTGCCTCACCATTAGCTGAATGCATCCTGGCACCCACTGCTCTCCTGTGCAGCCGGCTCCCCTCATCCTCTGGTGGTGGCAAATTTTTTTTTTTTAAACCCTAGCATTGGGGCCTTTTAGCCCGCAGACCTTCCCACACCAAAAGGCCACCTCCCTCTTCAAAAACACACCCAGACTCTGCTCTCCTGGGGCTCTCCTTGGATTCCCCCTGATCACCCCTGAGGACCCCCCTGGTCTCCCCTGGTATTACAGGAAGAGAGACAGACCATTCTCTGCAGCACCTCCCTCTGAGGCTATATCTGTAATGGTTTGATCTTTGTCGAGAAGGGGGGAGTCAGGCATTTGGAGTGTGTGGTCTTTTGGTTTGGATTTTGAGGAGCTCTTTTTCTTTAACCTGTCTAGTGAGGCCTGTTCACCTCACCTGATTCTCACAGGCACTGTTCCTGCCTGTGAAAATCAGCTTCCCCTTTTTTTTGAAGAGAGACTTGATTTCGAGTTTTACTGCTTTGAGGATTTTTGGACATGTTATTGATTATCTCTAATTTGAGTGAAAACATGATGGCTGAAACCAAGTTATTGAATTCAACACAAAAAATTTCGTTCGAGGTTAGAGATTTGGGTTTCATCTTGGATACCGAATTCAATTTTAAGAAGTATATTAGTAAGACTGTAAAGGAGGGTTTTTATAAGTTACAAGCCCTTAAAAGGCTAAAATATTTGCTGTATAAAGATGATTTTAGGACAGTGCTTCAGGCTCTTATATTTGGGAAATTGGACTACTGTAATGCATTATTGTTGGGTCTTCCCTTCTCAACAATTCGTCGGTTACAGCTTCTGCAGAATTCGGCAGCCCGGCTTTTGACCGGAAGTAAAAAACAAAACTACATTATGCCAGTACTTAGTGAATTTCATTGGCTCCCTGGTTTTTATAGAATACAGTTCAAATGTCTATCCATGATACATAAAGCTCTTTATGAAGACAAAATAGAATGGTTAAATTCTGCCTTCCATTTTCACACACCACAACGGAATCTGCGTTCATCTGGTAAAGCTTTATTATCAATTCCTTCACCAAAACTTGCACGTCTTAATTTTGTCCGTGATAGAGCTCTGTCACTGGCGGGTCCAAAAATTTGGAACAGCTTACCTATCGAACTAAGATTGGAGTCTCAACCTAGTACAATTAAGAAAAATTTAAAAACTTGTTTGAGCAGGCTTCATTTTTCCAAGGAGTTACCGCATGTGATAATTCCGCAAATCGCATTAACTGCTGTTAGTGCATGCAAATTTTGTATTCAGGGGGTGGAGCAAATGTAAAATAGGGAGGATTTATCATGTGCTGCAAAGTTAGCACAGCCAATAACTACACCTCATTCATTTGTGGTACAGGTTTATTGCAGTTCACAATGTCTCCTGACAGGCTTATTTCACTATGATGGAGGAGGAAAGGGAAAGAGAGAGAGAGAGAAAAGCCATAATATGCTCATCACTAGACAGGTATTTGTATCCCTATGGGAGGCCCACCTAGTAACTCGAGGTGAGGGTTAAGTATTAGTGTAGGGGGTTAGGGGCCACTTTCACAATCAACGTGAGACGTACGAACAGAACAGTGGTCTCTTGTGAAGATTTGATGACCTACGGAGTGAGGAAACTCACTCCAAGATGAGATTTGTGCAATGTTCTCTCTACCTCTAGGTAGAGATTTGTGCAATGTTCTCTCTACCTCTAGGTAGAGAGAACATTGCACAAATCTCATCTTGGAGTGAGTTTCCTCACTCCGTAGGTCATCAAATCTTCACAAGAGACCACTGTTCTGTTCGTACGTCTCACGTTGATTGTGAAAGTGGCCCCTAACCCCCTACACTAATACTTAACCCTCACCTCGAGTTACTAGATGGGCCTCCCATAGGGATACAAATACCTGTCTAGGGAGGAGGCACTACAGTAAGGTTCTCTCTCTCTCTCTCTCTCTCTCTCTCTCTCTCTCTCTCTCTATTGGAAAATGAGGTCCAATGGCAAAATTAGGTATATTATTTTATATAGAGTGTTTGTTAACTGATTTTAAGATGTTTTTTTTATTAATGTTTGTAATAATTTTTATTTTATTTTTTTTGAATGTACACCGATATGATAATTTTTTTTGAATACTAGTATATAAAAGTGAAATAAATAAATAAATGTGTGAAACCCTGGGCTCTTTTCAGTGATGGCCATTCCCCTTTCCAATAAAAGAAAGATTTACAGTGATAGTATTTCTCCGGATTGAGTTTTTGGACTTTTTTTGTGGTTTTTTCCCCCTTTTTGGTTGTGAGGAGGTCTATTATCCACCACTCCTCACTGGGAAGCTGTGCTGGGACAACCAGTTTCCTGCTCACATTCAGAGAAGTCACATTCATTGGGAGTAAGGAGCAAGATTTGGGGACCCCATCTGAATCTCCATCCTCAGGGACACAGGAGATAGAATTGGGTGAAGAAGTTTGAACTTTCTGGACTCGGGTAGGATTTTTCTGGGAAATAGGGGATTCTCTCACCAATAGGATTTCCCTGGCCCACTGGGACAGTTATGTACTTAGTACAGAAGTGGTTAACCTCATCCAAGGGAACCTGAGATTAAGAACACCTACGGTATATAGATCAGAGTTGGCACCTTAGTTCCGTGGAAGGAGACCATGTACCAAACTACCCAGCTGTAAATTGACACAAACATTTATTGGTTGGATATCTAATTTATTGTCAAAGAATCATAGTAAATTTCATTTGAACACCCAAACTGTGTCCAGCCTGCCTGTCCCTACAGCACAGCATCACAGAACACAGAAAGAGTGACAGTGAGATGCACATTACTAAGGGAAAATCACACCAATGTTTGCCTTCATACCCATAGAAAGGATCCACAACTTGGGGATAAGCAGAAGGGGAAAGGGAATTAGTGGAGACAACCCCAGAAACAAATATTTTTGTGTGCCCTTTGGAAACAGTCAAATCCATGAAAAAAGGGTTACATAAGTAAACAAATATATATATTGTTTTACTTATTCACAGGTGAAATGAGCGTGTGAGTGAGCAAGAGAGACAATATGTTTGAGTCAGTCAGAATGTATATGTATGTTAGCTTGAGAGTGAGCATTATGTGGGAGTGTGCAAGTGCATCATTTATGTGTGTGAGTGAGAATGTGAGACAGGTAGAATGAATGTCAGCATGTATGTCAGAGAGAGTATATGTGAGTAGGCATATGAGAGAGTGTGTGTGATATTGAACATGTGTGTTAGAGAATGTGTGTATATGAGAGAGAAAGAAAAGAATGTTTGTTTGCACCCTCTACCCATGACTAATTCACAACAATCTCAGGGTAACTGTAAAACAAAAAATCCCAGGAATGAAGAGCAAGGGATATTTTTAGCCTTATTAGTTTTAATTATTGGGTGTTATTTGGTGTATACTGTTTTTAAATATTGTATTGGTATTTGGGAATTTTTTAAAATTATATATGAAGTTTTAATTATTGGATATTCTATTCATCAGCTGTTTTATAATATTTTGTATTAGCATGGTTTTACTGTTATGACTGATGTTTTATATTTCTTGATTTTATTGTTTGATGTTTTAAGAGGAATAGTGATGTTCTGTTTTTCCCATTGTTGTACTGCATACAAAGTCTGACTTTTTGCGGTTTCCAGTTCAGTTTTTGTCTTCATGTTTCTGTTTATACTTTACGGTCTCTTTATTCCGTATTTGGTGAGAGTCTGTATGTTCTTCACATGTGACTGAGGTGAGATATTATGCTAGATTGTAGTTTCTGCATATGGATCTATGGCAGTTTGGCTTGATCTGTTTTCCTGACAGGAGTGATGGTGTTTTAGTGCCCAGTGAAATATTTGCAGTGTTGCCTTTTCATAGGTAGGATTGTTATTGTTTGAGTGCTTACAATTAGTGCTGTTTCAATATGGGACTTTTATTATATTGTAATTGTGATTCAGTTTACTCATGGCTTTCTGAGGGCCAAGCCCACACCCAACACACTTTATAGCAGGCTTGATGCCATATAGGTTCTAAGTCTCTTTTTTGGTTTTTTTGCAGGATTTTCTGGTTGACACCACAGCGGTGCATGTAAATATAATATACGTGCTTTTTTTAAATGATTTTTATTTTATTATTTATTTGAATTGAGTTTACACCTTTTCATTGGCAGCTACAGTCTGAGAAAGAGAGGAGGGGCCTGTGCAGTGTTAGGAAGACATCTGCCTGAAGTGGCTGGGCTGAGCTCAGAAAGGAGCAGCTGGCTGTGAAACCAGTGAGTCTCCTGGAGAGTGGGAATGCTGAAAAGAGGTGGGAATGGGATTGCTGTAGGCTGAGGAAGGACTGGCAGCAAGCAAGAACTTTACATAATGATGTGGCTGTGCTGGGGTTAGGGGCGCCCACTATAGAAGTTATTTTCACAAGGATTTACACACATAAAAGTAGCATATATCATAGCAATTTTCAAAAGTTCATTTACGTGTGTAAAATCTTTTGAAAATGCAGTGAAATTTCAAAAGAATTATGTATATAAAAGTAGCAATTTACAAAAGCCCATTTACAAGGGGAAATACTTTTGAAAATGATCTCCTATGTGAGCATATGAACAGCAGAATGCGTGTAGCTCTGCTCCGTCCCCTCCCCGCCCCTTTCCTGAAGTCCCGGGACAGACACATCCTGGGGCTTTACGCGTGTTGCCGGATTTACGCGTGTAGGGCTTTGAAAATCTGGCCCACAGTGTGCGGGCCTGGTTTTGAAAAAAATCCCCTGGGTTGATATTTTTCCTTCAATCTGTCCTTGGCAGAAATAGTCCCACAAGGCCACCAAGAGGATTTCACAGTATAGAATTAAGAATAACAATCTACTCAGAAGATAATGTCCTAACCAGAAAAATTGTATTTAAAAAATGGTAAAGTTTGAACTGGACAGTCCAGGTTTTGCGACAAGTGCACAGTGTCCAGTTATGGTGTTAACTGGACACTAATCTCTGGTAAAGCATAGCCAGCCAATGGTATCATGCTATGTGCACCTGTGGCCTCCAATCAACACCAGTTATGGTTTCTAGGTTCCGGCACAGTCACAGAAAAACTGAGCCACTGAGGACAGTAAGCTGATACAAATGATGAGACATTATACTGAGTCTGCTGGCAGAGCCAGCAATTCCACCCCTGAGGAACCAGATTGGTCACAAGACTAGAAAAGGGGTTGCTTGAGCTGCTATGGAGCCCAGAATTTGAAGCTGACCAGTTTGATGTAATTTATCTTGATGTAATTTACCTTAGATTAGAACGGCAGGTACTTGGGACTGTTATTGGACTTGCATTTGTCATACATAGCCCATGCTTGTAGAGAGCTTGCATCTAAGTTGAATCTGTACGCTTGCGGTGGTGACCTCAATTTTAAAGTTAAGCTTTAGAACTTAAAACTGCCTGACAATGTGGAATGTGAAATCTCCGGCAGGGTTCCTTTCAGATGATATTCAGTCCATTTCCCTGAGTAAAATGAACCTCTAATGTTAAAAGACCAACATCCAATCTATTTCTTTTTTTCAGTTTACTGGCATACAATTAAAGATTTGTGTTTCACCTTTACCAATTCCAATCTAATTTTGTTGAGGTAATGTTTATCTTCCTATCATTCATCCAACCCCAGGACAGAATGTCCTGAGTGTATGATTAAACTGATGCGGAAAAAAAAAATTGCAATGCAGTTGCTACATTTCAGGTACCTGCCAAAATTATTCACGAGGAAGCTGTAACATCTAAAACTGTATGGCCCCTGTGTGGTGTGATACATTCATGTCACAGAAAAAGCCTAGGGTGTGTTGCCTATGCACAGTCAACGAGCCTAGCAACCGGAAAAATCTGGCAAGGACTGAAAAGTCACCATAGGGATAGTTATTTTTTCAATTCTGTTCTATAACAGGAAAAGATTTTGAAAAGATCAGACCCATCAAGTCAGGAAAAGGATTGCTGTATAGGATGGCTGTTAATAAAATTACTCTGTTGGTATGGAATTATAATACAGGGACAATCAGATATTTGGGTAACTCCTGACACAATCTCCAGAATACTTCTTATGAATAATCTTATATTCCATTTTTTTTTTCACTTTAAATAAAAATACCCTTGGAGGAGTTGTGGCATTTTTTGGGTTGAAAGTAAGAGGGAAAGGAGTGTTCTTTTCCTTTCCTTTCCCTGAGAAATTCCTAGGCCCCAGTCAGTGGGACAAGGCATTTTGTGGATGTAAGAGACTTTCCCAATTGAATTTTCTCTTGGATGTTGGAGAAGATTTTGTCCCTGATTGGAATTTCAGTTCAAGGGGAGTTTTCCAACCTTCCTTTCTCCTTTGTTCTGAGACTTTGACTTATTTTCCCAGCCCGGAACAGTCAGTGCCCTCCCGGGCTGAAACACTGGAGGAGGTCAGACACTTGTCCGGTATGCAATGTAAGTGGAGGAAAAAAGGAGAGGAGAGTCTATGGCAGCCGTCCAGTGTTACCCACTTCCTGTGTCCATCCAGTACAGACACAACAGCAAGAAGAAACATGGAGAAGAGGATAGCCAGCAAACAGATTCAAGGAATTTGATTTGGGGGTTTAAATTGGGAAGACAACCCCACTAGTTATACTGTATAGAATAAGGCCGGGCCCGGGGCATTGACTGAAGAAGTCCAAGAACCACAGACTCACTTATTTAGCCACTTGCCTTGTTTTGTAGATATTATCCTGAAGATATTTATTTAGAATACCATATTTTATGTTTACTCCCAATAATCAGTAAAGTTGTGCTGGAACACCAGCTTTATCTCCACTTTGGTTAATGGCACCTCTTAGAGAAGATGAAAGTTCACACCCAGGGTCCAGGAGGTTCTCCTCCCTTCAGAGTTTGAGGGCAGCAGGAAAGACACGTAGCCCCTGCGATTGTGTGTGTGCCAGTGGCGAAGCCAGAATTGATTTTTTTTTGGGTGGGCACAAGGTTAACATGGGTGGGCTGTAGGCATGCAGGTCTGACATCTACTAGTTGTATTCTTATTGATAAATAATGCCATAACCTGCATCCTACAGTGGCTTTCTAAGTAGCCATTGTGTATCATGCATGAAACTTTAAAACATTTTACCTCAATTATTTCAAGCACTTACCAGAATTTAAAAATTCCTTAGTAATCTGTACTAATTTATTTTATATTTATTGCAGTTTATAAATGCACAAGTATATCATGTAAAAAGCAAAGAAAACAAACAATCAGATCCAATCATGTAATAAAACAAAAATTAATGTATTCTTTCATGAAACCTCTTTGCACAAAGCCAGAAATCATCATAACTACAATAAAACATCATTAATCATCAGAACAGGTACAGAGAAGAGCTATGGTGAGAATGGAAGTTTGAATGTGTGTGTGTGTGGGTGAGAATGGGAGCTTGGGTGTTTGTATATGTGGGTGAGAATGGGAGCTTGAATGTGTGTTTATGTGGGTAAGAATGGGTGCCTGGGGGTGCGTCTCTGTGTGTAGAAGAATGGGAGCCTGGGTGTGCATGTGCATAAGTATGGGAGCCTGGGGGTGAGAGTGTAAGAGCTTGTGTGTGTGTGTGTGTGTGTGTGTGTATGTGTGTGTATGATAGAGCATGTAGCTCTATCATACACATATTCTAGTGTCATGTCAGCAAAAAATATCCCTCCACTGCTATTTTGTAAAGTAACACAAACTCCTGCAAAGAAAGAGACATCTAGAACCTTGCTATATCATACAGTCACAGTACTGACTCTCAGGATTCAAATAACAGCAACCTTATGAAAAAACAGCAATGAAAATACTACACCAGGCCCTAGAAAATTAATACATCACCTACTGGAGTAACAGAACAAGCTGGACTACTTCAGAGAAACTACATGCCAGCAGAAATACTGCACTTCAGTCATACACACAGGCAAAACAGAGACCGACTTTTACCTAATATAGAAATAAGAAACTACAAATTAGAAACAGAAACATGCAGATAAAACCAAAATAGAAAGCCTGAGAAACTAAATTCTGAACAGTGGAATACTGAAGAGCAAAATACAAAAATATAAGAAATGCACATTCCCAAAGATGGTATATTCAAATTGCTAAAATCTCAAAATAATTGTTTTTTTTATCTTTGTTGTCTGATCTTGTATTTTTCTAATCAGTTGGTCCTAGTTTCTTTTTCCCTTGTCGCTCATTTTCAGTTTTTCTCTTCTACTACTGTATTCTTCCCTTCCTCCTTCACACTCAGACGCAGACATGCAAACACACACACACACACACACTATTTCTTACAGACTCTCTCATACACACAAGCTTTCACGCTACATGCTCTATCACACACACACACACACACACACACAAGCTCTTACTCTCTCACCCCCAGTCTCCCATACTTATGCACACGCACACCCAGGCTCCCATTCTTCTACACACAGAGATGCACATCCAGGCACCCATTCTTACCCACATAAACACACATTCAAGCTCCCATTCTCACCCACATGTACAAACACCCAAGCTCCCATTCTCACCTACACACACATTCAAACTTCCATTCTCACCCACACACACAGAGGGCCTTTTCATTAGGCACTGCTGCACAGCAAAAGTCCCATCCCCGCAGCGGTCTTGCAACTCCAGCACTTGTCTTTGCCATCACAGGGATGGGATCCCACAACAATCTTGCAACTCCAGCGCTCCTCTTTGCTTCTTCCAGTTCCGGTTGGGTGGGCCTGGGTCCAAATTAGGTGGGCAGTTGCCCACCCAGGCCTACCCGTGGCTACGTCACTGGTGTGTGCGCCTGGGGATTACATGTATGTCCCATTCTTTCATTGTAAATAATCATATAGTTAAATAATAAATCAAAAGAAGACACAGTGAAAAAAAGTGTATAGCTCAAAAGAATGTTTCCCAAAGGAAGAAAGAAGGAACTGTCATGGGCTGTGTTTGAACCATGTCATCTTCTTCACACTTCAAACCAGTGACAGATTTTGGCTAAACTGCTCCTGCCAGATCCATGCATCCTCCTCCTCCTCCCGACGGACTTCTGAACCCTTCCTGCCTGTTGTTCTGGCCTCCCCTCCCCTGCCCAATTCTCAGGGGCCCTGCTCCAGGAATAGTATCCTCAGACTGGTCCCCATAATTCCTGGGAACTCTCAGGATTTCACCCTGAGACTCAGGGAATCTGCATCAATTGCAGGGTCTCAGGGGGAAACACAAGAAATCTCAGGGCCTCTCTGTATACAACTCAGCCACTCCCCTTCCTCTGTAAGCCTGCAGAAAATAGTGAGCCTGGAGTAGACACTGCAAGCAGCACATGGGGAGAAACTGGAGAGGGCCTGCAATACACTCAAAACTCAGTCTGCAGCTGTGATTCCAGGACTTGGGAATCACTCAGCGAAGGGCAGAGTGAGGATGCATAGAGCAATGTTGGAGTCGCATTAACCGTGTGTATGTTTATTGAATAAGGGTATTAATCACCAGGAAGTAGCCATCCTTCCCGCAAGCCACCCCCATGCCTCTTCTCTTCATTCACATCCTCTAGACTTTATGGATTCACAGTGTTTATCCCATACCCCTTTGAAATCCTTCACAGTTTTGGTCTTCACCACTTTCTCTGGAAGGACGTTCCAGGCATCCACCACCCTTTCCGTGAAGAAATACTTCCTGACATTGGTTCTGAGTCTTCCTCCCTGGAGTTTTAAATCGTGACCCCTGGTTCTGCTGATTTTTTTCCAACGGAAAAGGTTTGCCGTTGACTTTGGATCATTAAAACCTTTCAAGTATCAGAAAGTCTGTATCATATCACCCTTGCTCCTCCTTTCCTCCAGGGTATACATATTTAGACTCTTCAATCTCTCCTCATAAGTCATTCGATGAAGGCCATCCACCTTTTTGGTCGCCCTTCTCTGGACCGCCTCCATCCTGTCTCTGTCCCTTTGGAGATACGGTCTCCAGAACCGAGCACAGTACCCCTGGTGAGGCCTCACCAAGGACCTGTACAAGGGGATAATCACTTCCCTTTTCTTACTCGATACTCCTCTCTCTATGCAGCTCAGCATTCTTCTGGCTTTAGCTATCACCTTGTCACATTGTTTTGCCGTCTTCAGATCGTTAGACACTATCCTCCCAAGGTCTCTCTCCTGCTCCATGCACATCAGCCCTTCACCCCCCATCAAATACATTTCTTTCTGATTTCCACCCCCCATATGCATAACTCTGCACTTCTTGGCATTGAATCTCAGCTGCCATATCTTCGACTAGTCTTCCAGCTTCCTTAAATCTCGTCTCATTCTCTCCACTCCTTCCGGCGTGTCCACTCTGTTGCAAATAGACAAACCTTACCTTCTATCCCATCTGCGATGTTGCTCACAAAGATATTGAACAGGACCGGTCCCAACACCGACCCTTGCGGCACTCTGCTCATCACTGCTCTCTCTTCCGAGTAAGTTCCATTTACCATCACACATTGTCTTCTGTCCTTCAACCAGTTTGCTCTCCAGGCCACCACCTTGGCACTCACTCCCAAACTTCTCGTTTTATTTACAAGCCTCCTGTGCGGGACCGTATCAAAAGCTTTGCTAAAATCCAAGTAGATGACATCGAGTGCTCTTCCTTGATCCAATTCTTTAGTCTTTAGCAAGCAACGAGAGTGCTGGGGTGAGGGAGAGATGAAGGGGAAGTATGCAGGGTCATCTCGGGAGGGGGGGGATAGGTGATGGTGATGGGTGGGGGAAAAAGAAAGTGTGGATTAGTTGGGGGGAGGCAGTGGAAGAGAGAAAGCTGATACATATTATTCCATTGCTTCCCCCTCCCCCCCCCCCTCTTCTAATCAACAGCAATCTCGGGCTGACCACCGCTCAAAGGTTGCCACTGCAGTCTGAGGATACATTTGATGGAGTAGAGTCTCTGAGTCCTGGGAAAGTGGGAAGAGCAATGGGGGGCTCATAGATCTGGGGCAAGGTTCAGGGGGAGAAGGAAGGCATTAAATTTGATACCCTAGGCAAAATAAATCCAGCGCTGCTCCAAATGCTTTACAATTTCTTCTTATGGTTGAATTGAATTCCAAAAGAGTATTTCTTGGCTATTCCACAATCAGTCGATGTTCAGATTCACAGAAAAAGGTTCCATTTGATGTCTGTATTTAATCCATAGAGTGTCACAGTATTAACAAAATAAATCCATATTTGTTCTGTCCCTGCCTGCAAAGATTCCCTATCACCACCCCTTCAGTTGCACGTCAAGAACAAGAAATGGCTGGAGAGGTGGTGAGAAGCCTTTGCTGGCAGGCCTGAAATTCTTATAGGAGCATGGACTGGCATAGCTTCAAAGGGGTGCTTCCATGGCAGCCTGCTTATGGGTGCCAAATTCTTAAATCCAGCCCTGAATCAGAGGGCAGTAAAGGCTGATGGAGACCTGCCATTGCACTGATTGGGGCAGGGAAGCCTGGAGATTGACATAAGAAGTACTACAGAGTCAGGTATACCTAGAGCCCTCAGATGCAAATGTATGGACGAGAGAAAGAATGCAATTCACTGTGAAAGGTGGATTATTTAAATGCAGATATTCTGAACTCAGATGTTAACTACAAGGGTTGTTTTTTTTTTTTCATTCAGATAAGCAAACATTTGGATCTCTCGCAGCAAAATTAGCTCACAAGAAGATTACTCAGCACCACTGTCATCACTAGCCAGTGAAAGGTGATTTTCAGCACAGGATCACACAGGTCAATGCTGGTAAACAGAGGGTCCACAGCTCACAGAGGCTGCTGTGAAGTCTGTATCAGCTCGTGGTGTGCTTGGATAATAAGCAGAGTCATCAGACTGAAGCTGCAATAATAAATCTTTTGCGGTGAACTATTTAATACTAAGGTGATGCAGTGAATGTACTCATCAGTCAGATTATGCTCCTTCCACATCATCACCTGAGATGAGAAGCTGTGCTTTGCCTTTAATCTGCTGTCATTGCCAAGGACTTTGTAGTAATTATGCAAATGAGCTGGTGCGCCTGGTACATGGATTCTACTAGTTTGGCAATATAAATCAATCTAGCTGTTTACCTGCAAAATATTACTTTGTGCTGAAGATGAAAACTCTTCTTTAAAGGGCATGGAACAATGTACAAAGCATATATTTTCTATAGTCTTGTCTTCCTTTTCTTCCTCCTCCCCAGAAGGGATTGCTGATAATCTGCATTGACACCTGACATCAGCCCCCTACCAACCCCCTCCCCAAATTCAAATTAGAGCCTCCAGGACCATCCCTTCCAAAGGCTCCCCAAACATAAGACCCCCCTTCCTGCAGACCCTACAACATAAGACCCCCAACCATTCCTAACCCACCCCACCCCCAAAATGACACTGGAGACCAAGCTGCTAGGCGGTAAGCTGCTGTCCTCCTGTGCCCGACCCAGAGTGGGGGGAGGTAGGAAAGGTTCATGGGAGGGCTGGAGGTCCAGGAGGATGAAAGGGATCTTATAGTGGAGGAGGGCCTAATATTATGGAGGTGGGGGAGAAAAGGATCAGGAGGTCCTAATGTGAGTTGTAGGGGGGTTTCCTCCAGGCTAATCAGTCCTTTTAACTTTGGACCGGTTAGCATGGGGGAACATGAAGAATATGCAGTGCGTACGCATGTGTAGACCCCATTTCTAATACATATCTTAAGCCTGGGGAGGCACACTTGATACCAGGGCTTAGTCCCGACTCAGTTCTGAAAATCCTGGCACGGATCCTCTAAGCAGGGGAAAGAATTTCTTTCAGGGTCCAAAGTGCTTAAATGGTATAGGAGCAAAGAGAGACTGCACACGAGCTTTGCATGTTCCAAAATAAAAATCTTTACTAAATGGTTTGAGTTGGAAAAAAACTGAAATTTTAAAGTCAGTACTGAAAATCCAAAAGCAGGTATGGGGATTTGACAAGGGGGGTTCTAATCCCTGCTGCTACATCTTGCTGTGATTCTCTCACTCCGTTTCCTAGGGTTTAAGGCTCCCTTGGACAGAGGCTGGGTTCCCCGACTCCCAAGGACCTGATTTAGGCACCTGATTCTCCAAATCTCATGCACACTGTTGACCTCCTCTCTTTTGGACTCTAATCAGAGCACTGGATAAACATAAGAACTACCATATTGGGTCAGACCAAAGGTCCATCAAGTCCATTATCCTGTTTCTAACAGTGTCCAATCTAGGTCACAAATACCTGGCAGAATCCCAGGGATAAGCAATGGCTTTCCTCACATCTACCTGGCCAATAACAATTTATGGACTTCTTCCTCAGGAATTTCTCCAAACCTTTTTTAAACCCAGCTGTGTTAATTCCAGAACTTAATTGTGTGCAGCTCTCTCCTTTCTCTTACTACATGTCTGAGAACTGTAAAGCTCATTGGAATGGACACAGCTCATTCCTAACACTGCTGCAGCTTCTCCAGCCAATCTGGCTCTGCAGGAAGAACTCCAGAAGTGCAGTTCAAAAGATGCCATTTCTACCTTCCTTCTCTGGCTCGGTATTGCAGGTAAAAAACAATGCTCAACAATCACAGTTCAAAAGCAGCTGCTTTCCCTGACAGTTTCTGTATGGCCGCAACCCCTCTATCTCTCAGCCCTAGCTGATTAAATTGAGACTGACTATCCCCATTTCACGGAGTCTTCCCCTCAGGCCTCTGCCTTTTATATTTCTCTCTCTTCATCTTTTTTAACTGTCTCACCACTGCTTCTCTAACTGTAGCATTAGTAGCATGGGATTTATTTAATGTTTGGGTACTTGCCAGGTACTTGTGACATGGATTGGCCACTGTTGGAAGCAGGATGCTAGGCTTGATGCACCCTCGGCCTGACCCAGTATGGCAACTTCGTATGTTCTTATGAGGTCAGAGTCTCTGCTCCCCCAGCTCTCAGAGATCCCACTCCCCGGGCTCCTTGTTTCTGCTCACCTTAGAATACTGGAAATTGTGGTTCTCTGTTCCTTTCCGGGCACTGGATGCCTTTTGCCTCTTGTTAGATCATCTCCTACCCTGGGGATAATCACCTCTCCCTCCCTTTGGGCAGATGATGGGATGCCTATACCCTCACAGGTAACTCTGGATAGGCATCCGACGCCTACTTATTGTTCCTCCTTTAGTTCACACAGAGATCAGGGTCCTCTTCCCCCTATAGGAAGAGAAACACAAGGTGAAAGCTTTAGTGCGAGGATGCTCCTTGCCCCACTTCTGGATCCCTCAGGAACAGCTACCTATAGGGCAGTATCTGTCAGAAGCACCACTACAGGGACTTTTCTGTGGGACCCTCTATGCTCACCTGAAAGACTCAGGGGACAGAAAGCAGGCTTTTCTCCCTCCCCAAACTCCTTCAGAGAGATGTGGGTCTGATCTTCTCTCTCTGTCAGCTCCAAACGTCCTCTAACTAGAACAGTCTCAGACTTCATTATCCAACATCCTGAACTGCACTATTGCAGCCACTTCTAGAGGGGTCTGCCATAGCAAATGGTTTAGTGCACTCACTACTCTGACAGCCTGTTGATGTTTTTGATGTTTTGATTGTTGTACTTTGCCTAGCATGCCTGTGTTACTAAAGGCGAAACAGAAATATTTTAAATATAATTAAATAATTAAATAAATAAATAAATAAACAAACCTTGATATGTCCTCAATTGGGGGAGGAGCATAGACATTAGGGAAGGGACCATAGGCCCCTTTTACAAATGCTATAAATGTTGTGCTTCCTTGAGTGCAACTCTTTGAACACATTCATTTTGCAGATCGTGATTTTGCTGCATTGAGTGCCTTAATCTGATGTACAATGCGTATATCACAACTTGTACATGGAAAAGAAACCCTTATGTCATTTGTCCCTTAACAGTTTGTACAATACATGCACCTTAAAAATGACGGCTAGTTGGTGAAATGAAATCAATGCATAATTCAGCACAGTGTTTGCTTGGAAGCCCCCAGCACTTGGGACGGGCATAGCAGGACTGAGTAGACTAGAAAAAGTGCATTTTCAGAACTGAGTAGGTAGATTAAACAGTGTCTGTTGTTGCACTGTGCTTAGCTGTAGTCAGTGTTACTAGTTCTCCATGTTTAGAAAGAAGTTGACTAGGAGCACTGGTCCCAATACAGATCCCTAGGGCACTCCACTATTCACCTTTCTCCAGAGGGAAGATTGACCATTAGTTTCCTATTTTTTAACCAGTTACCAACCCACAGTAAGATAGTGTCTCATATCCTGTGATTTTTTTAATTCTGTTCTTAGGAACAGCTTCTACTATTTTGCTAGGCACCAACCTCAGACTCACTGATCTACAGTTTCCAGATCACCCCTAGATTCAATTAATACATTTGGCATTAGATTGGCCACTCTCAGACTTCAAGCACAGTGGTTGATTTTAATGATAGGTTACAGATTGCAAGTAATAGGTCTGCAATTTAACATTTGAGTTCATTTAGAACTCTGAGGTAAATAAATATTATTTGGCCCTGGTGCTTTGTTAATCTTTAGTTTGTCAAGTTGTTCTATGATATCTTCCAGTTTCACAATTATTTGCTTCAGTTTCTCTAAATCTTCACCTTCCGTTAGCTGAAGTAGGTGGTCAGACAGGGCACCAAAATTTATTTTGGGGGGGGGGGGGGCAAACTCCTGCCAGCACAATCCTACCAGTGCAAAGCCTGAAGCTGCTGGTAGAGCCCATCCTGCCAGCAGCTGAAGAACAGGAAGCGGTCTGGAGGTGGAGTCACTGGTGGAGCTTCCCACCAGCAGCCCATCCCATCAGAAACCGAAGAATGCAGGAATAGTCCTGGAGCTTCCAAAGTAGGAGGGGTGATAGGGAAGGAAATGAATGCCAGATAACTGTGGAGGGATGAAGAAAAAGAGAGAGGGGGTACAGAAGAAAAGAGAAGGTGCTAGGTGGGTGGATGGGGGAAATGTGCTGGGGTGATGGTGTGGTGAGTGAGAGTGCTGAGTGAGTGGGGAGTAGAGAGAGAGTGTGTGTATATATATATATATACATACATCCATACATATTTATTTATATTCTCTCTCTCTCTCTCTTTCTCTCTCTCTCTCTATATATATGTATATATACACACACAATAAATAAAATATACATACATAGGAGTAACAACAAAACAAGACAGAAACAATGAGTAGAAACAGAGAACATAATAGCAGATAAAGACTGCTAGTCTGACATTCCATATCTCCTGCTCAGCTTTAAAGTCCCTTCCTCTCCCTCCGAGATTCTCTGTGCTTGCCCCATGCTTTATTGAATTCTGAATCTGTCCTTGTCTCCAGCTCCTCCGCAGAGAGGCTGTTCCATGTCAACTACCCTTTTGTAAAGAAATATTTCCTTAGATTACTCCATCTCATGACCCCTTGTTCCAGAGCCTCCTTTCCCTTAAAAAAAAGACCTGCCTCTTGTGCATTTATTCCATGGAGGTATTTAAAAGTCTCTCATATCTCCCTTTTCCCTCCTTTTCACATGTCTGTCCCTGTATGCTTTATGATGGAGACTGTTGCTGCCCTCTGGACCAACTCTATTCTGTTCTATCCTTTTGGTGTTACGGTCTCTAGAATTGTACTCAGTTATTGCAAATGAAGTCTCACCAGAGACTTATTGCAAAGGCAATATCACCTCCTTTTTCCTGCTGGCTATTCCTCTCCCTGGCTTTTCCCATCACCTTGTCTATCTGTTTGGCCACCTTAAGATCGTCAGATATGATCACCCTTCCAGATCCCTGGAGCTCTAACTAAAGGCTTATCTGGGATCTATGAAAACACCAGGCAACTGGCTATAGCATATCACAACCCCTATTCCTTTCTGAAAGGGAGTGATTCAACGCTATTTTGTTATGCAACTGCTGCCTTTAAAAACAGATTAGAAAGTTTCCAAAGCCACAGGATGACATTTTTGTTTTCCCAATTGGAGGTTTACGCCTCCAGATTTGACAAGGGCTCAAACAGTTTTGGGTCCCCAGTGGGATAGGGTGGCAGGGCACTAAGCCCCCATGTTATATTGGTCTTTCATCATACTCAAAAGGCCAAGAAGGGTTGATCCCTACCTCATGGCTCAGACCTTATGTTGAATTGTAGTCAAAAAGGTTAAAAAATGATGTTCTCACAAGTTCTCAATCAAAGTTCATGCTCTTGTGTTAAAAGAAAGCACGTGAAAACCACTACGAGGTGACTGGAATCCTCAACCCCTGCAAAGGAAAACAAGCATGATGTGAAACATGCAAAATGCAGGGCAATATTTTAAACAAGCCTCGTGTGGGAAGTCATTTTTCTGCTGTATAGCTCCACATGAATGACAGGAATCTCAAAATAATTCCATGTGTATTTTTATTATTAAAAGAACTGTCTGAATCACTGACTCCATGGCATTGATCCCAGTCACAATGTCTGATGTCAGACAAAATAGCAATGAAGCAGCACATTCTTATTTCCATAATTGTTTCTAGCTTCATAGTCATTTGCATCTTAATGGCACAAATTTGTCAATTTTATATTCTCACAGGGCTTTGTTTTTTTTTTTATTATTTAAATCAGCTGGATTGCACTTAAACTTGCTGTTGTAAAAGTGTTATCCAGCCTCGTCACTAGCCCATGGCATTCAAGGATGAGATCTAGAAAGACTTCCACCATTTCAGCCAAGTTAGCATTTCAAACCAGATTTATTTATCACAGTGTAATATCCACGTTTCTACCTAGGCATTTAACAGTCACATGTACAGAATTCAGCACATGAAACATAAGACAGAATGTTAGCTGAAGATGCCGCATCTTTGAGAATTCAGGTTTATGGTATATATGTGGAATCAGTAACCCTGTGAATGAAGGAGGTTAAAATTAAGGGCCTGAATTATTAAGTTGTTGTTTTCCTCCAAAGACACAAAACAGGGAAAAAAAACTTATGTAAAACAGGCCTTAAATGGCAAAATATTTCCTGAAAGCAATGAAAATTATAGTAAAACATAAATATTGAAAATGTTACTATCAAATATGTTATTTTTAATTTAAAAAAAGTATTGCCAAATAAGGTTTTAAAGCTTGTCTGTGAAGTAACAGCACCAAAGGATCTGTACCTGCCACTGTCTAGGGGGGCACCTACTTTCCCCATACCCTCCCAATCCGCAATGACCACTCTGGACTTCACATCCTCCAAACAGATCATTAATATCCTTCGAAGACTCAAGCCTGCCTCACACCCGAATGACACCATCCCAACTAAAGCCCTAATAGCCATCCCTGACACCATAGCTAGAGCTTTAACAGATGTTATCAACTGCTCCATTGCCCATGGGATGGTTCCGGAGTCTCTCAAACTTGCGGTAGTCAAACCCCTCCTAAAGAAACCCTCATTAGACCCAAAAGATCCTTCCAACTTCCGCCCTATATCCAACCTCCCATTTATCTCCAAATTGATGGAAAAAGTTGTCAACTCTCAACTCATGGACTTCCTCGAAAACCATGCGCTCCTCCATGCCTCCCAATTTGGCTTCCGGAAACACCTTAATACTGAATCACTTCTCCTCTCCCTTTCTGACCATCTCCTCAGAGGCCTGGGCCAAGGCCACAGTTACCTCCTCGCCCTCCTCAATATCTTGGCCGCTTTTGACACCATTAGACACCGCCATCTCCTTGCACGTCTTGAAAGCATTGGCATTTCTGGACTAGCCCTTGCTTGGTTCAATTCTTATCTCTCGAACAGAAAATTCTCTGTTAAAATAGGAAACAACATTTCTGCCACTTACCCCCTACAACAAGGAGTGCCGCAAGGCTCTTCTCTCTCCTCAACTCTGTTCAACATCTACCTAACCCGTCTCTGCCACCTCCTCTCTGAACTCAAGCTCAAGTTTTATCTATACGCTGATGACTATAGGCTGGCGACCGGGTTCTTACCTGCTCGTTCGGGCCACGAGGGAGACGCTGCCAAGCCCCGATTATGGCTCCGCCCCCTCTGTAGGCATGCGCGCGCACGCGAGGGAGGCCCTTTTAAAGGCCTAGCCCCTCGGAGTCCCGGCCAGCCCCCTGGATGACGTCAGATGCCGGTAGGGTATTTAAACCCGGGGTCTGACTTAGGAAATCGCCTTGCAACGAGGTTCTCTCTTCGGAGTCACTAGTTGCTGCGTTCCTGGTCCTGCTGTTCCTTATCCTGATCTTGCTGTTCCTGATCCTGGTCTGGTTCTGGATTCCTCTTGACTTGATTCCCTGGTTCCTGACTCCGGCTTCGCTTCTGATACCCCGTGTCTGCCACCTGCCCCATCTTCTGGTCAGTCTGCTCTTCGAGTTCGCTGCTGTCGCCTAAGTCCCAGCGGTCCAGGTCCTACGGGCTCCTCCTGGGGGGATCTCATCCTCATCTTCTCTACAAGTCTTACAGCTGTCGCCTAAGCCCCAGCAGTTCGGGTCCTCATGGGCTCCTCCCGGGGGGGGGGGATCTCGGGCTTCCAGGGTGAAGACCTCATCTCTACATCCGTCTTGGCACCACCTCCCGGCCTGTTCCATCTCCGCGGAGTTCTCTCTTTCAACTGTCACCCTCCACCAGGCCAGCCCAAGGGTCCACCATTCCGTCCGCAACATTCTGGTGCAAGGCTTAACTTTACCCAGTCAGCGTCTCTATTCAGCTCTATCTGGGTAAAGTTATATGCACAAGTTTAGTCAGAAAACTCACAGTCCTACTGCTTGTTTATTTATTAAAAAATGTATATCACACCTACTAGGTGAGTTACAAAAGAACACACATAATAACGTGATCTATATAAAACAAATAAAAACATTAAGCGATGTGCATGTAAGTCCCGCTGAATATCTGGGACAAATTACGCACATATAGGTGAATTTTCAAAGGAGTTATGTATGTAAATGTAGGATACTATAATAGTAATTTTCAAAAGCCATTTACCAGCATTAAGTGCACTTAATGTGGGTAAAACCTATGGTCAATTGAAAGACATATATTGTAGCAATTTTTCAAAGTAACACAAGGCTAAAGTGTATTTGCACATGAAAAACCCAGTTTTAAGCATGTAAATGCTTTTGAAAATCAGACCCATAACATCTCCAGATAAATTTGCCAATGCCACATTTCATCTTAGCATCTATGATCAAAAATTAGGAATGCCCTTAGTGCAGAGCAAAGTTCTCAGCCCTGTCCTCAGGACACTCCTAGCCAGTCATGCTTTCAGGATATCCACATTCAATATGTATGACAGAGATATGCATACAATGGAGGCAATGCATGCAAATCTTAGCTCATGCATATTCATTATGGATATCCTGAAAACCTGACTGGCTAGGTATGTCCTGAGGACTGGGTTGAAAAACACTGGTGTAGAGAAAGGGTAGCCAAATCCAGTCTTCAAAGAGCTACAAACAGATTTGGCTTTCAGAATATCCACAAAGAATATGCATGAGAGAGATTTGTGTGCAATGTCTCCATTATATGCAAATTTCTCTCAATGCATATTCATTATGGATATTCTGAAAACCAGGTCTATTTGTGGTTCTTGAGGACCAGAGTTGGCCACTCTGGAGCAGTGTGATATCCTAGCTAGGTCACGTTTGAAGCTTGCAGAAGCTTAACCTGCCAGTGTGTGCTGTTGTATCTGACATGTTGCAGATGTAAAATGTTAAACAGATTATATAATTTACTACAAAATTCAGGGATAACACAATACCTAGTTGCACATTTAGTATTGCATTAGCTATACTTGCTGGATGACCTGACCCTGCATGATCAATGAATCAATCCATCAGACAACATTGAAATTAGATTACACCAGGAACTTACTTTAATTCTAAGAAAGGACAGACAACCTGTCAGTTAAAGAAAAACTGTTCTTTCTGTGCTGCAGCACTAAGCATTACACTGCAGCCATAAGCCAGAAAGTCTTTATTTTGTACCAAAGCCCCACTCGGGGCTCTAACTCCCCCAATTGTTATAATGACACATCACTCATGGGAATCAGCAAACATGTAAACTATCTAGCTCTATGTTATAACATTCATTATACAGAGTACAGTATATATTGAATTCATATAGACATCATAGAAATGTTTCACAAATATGTATTCTTATATTATTATATTGCACTTCTTCCCTGTATACAATACATTTATGTTACACAAAACTTTATAAAAAAAAAACACCTGAGTTAAAAGATTCAAAATTATCCCTGAGGGAGGCAGTGCCCCTAGTGTTCCCCTAGTTACCTGTGCAGGATCAGGCTAGATGCTTAGTCCGCCTTAAATGCCTTAAGGAGAGTGTGCTCTATGGGCAGGATCCTGTGGGGCAGGTAGGGCTCAGAGGGCATAACGAGGAACTGGGGAATAACAGCTGGGATCCAGGTGGGGATAACCAGACCAGGCCTGAGGTCTCAGGGAGGAAAGCAGCTTCTATATGCAATGCTGCCCAAACCCGGAGCTGAGACGAAGCAATACACTGTAGGTAAGAGAGTACACTGTCTCAGGAGAAGACAGCATATTGTTGTGATGTGTGAAGTTATAAAGAGTTACTGTTTTAAGAAGGCTGGAGTCAGTCTAGATATCTCCAGGCCTGTGGGAATCGTCGCTTGTTCCCACACCGTATCAATTGAAAAGCAGGTTGTTAATACAAACAAAAAACATACTTTGAAATGTCTATGTGCCAATGCCAATGGGAGAATTAGAATGTATAGCAGTGAATGATAAGATAGACATAATTGGTATCTCAGAAACCTGGTGGAAGGAGGATAACCAATGGTATAGTGCTATACCAGGGTATAAATTATATTGCAATTATAGGAAGGATCAACTTTGTGGGGTGGAGTGGCACTTTATATCCTGGATGGCATAGAATCCAACAGGATAAAGATTCTGCAAGAGAGGATAAAGATTCTGCAAGAGACTAAATGCACAGTAGAAACTTTCAGGCCAATTCAGAAAAGCATGCGGGATAGCTGGCGAACGCTCGCTCTCCCGGCGTGTGTACAGGCCACTCTCCTGGGCGCGCGATTCAGGAGGGTGGCCTATGCAAATTAGGGCCCGCGGTAAAAAGAGGCGCTAGGGACACTAGCGCGTCCCTAGTGCCTCTTTTTTGACGGAAGCAGTGGCTGTCAGCGAGTTTGACAGCCGACGTTCAATTTTGCCGGCGTCGGTTCTCAAGCCCACTGACAGCCACAGGTTCGGAAACCGGACGCCGGCAAAATTGAGTGTCTGGTTTTCCCCGGCACTGGCAAAAATTAAAGGTAGGCGCTAATTTCTGAAAGTAAAATGTGCGGCTTGGCTGCACATTTTACTTTCTGTATCGCGCGGGAATAACTAATAGGACCATCAACATGCATTTGCATGTTGCGGGCGCTATTAGTTTCGGGGGGGGGGGTTGGACGCAAATTTTTGACGCGCTCTTTCCCCTTATTGAATAAGGGGTAGAGCTAGCGCGTCGAAAATGCGCACCCATTTATGGGTAGAAATCCCATGTGTGTTGGGGAAGAGTAAAGCAATAGAAGTATCTACTGTTCACCTGGCCAAAATGATAAAATGAACAATGAAATGCTAAGAAAAATTAGGGAAGCTAATCAATTTGGCAGTGCAGTAATAATGGGAGATTTCAATTACCTCAATATTGACTGGAAAAATATAACATCAGGACATGCTAGACAGGTGAAGTTCCTGGATGGAATAAATGACTACTTCATGGCACATTTGGTTCAGGAACGGATGAGAGCAGGAGCTATTTTAGATCTAATTCTTAGTGGAACACAGGATTTGGTAAGAGAGGTGGTGCCACTTGGCAATAGTGATCATAACATGATTAAATTTGAATTAATGACTGTAAGAGGCACAATAAGTATATCTACAGCTGTAGCCTTACATTTTCAAAAGAGAGACTTTGATAAAATAAGGAAAATAGAAAAAAACTGAAAGGTGCAGCAACAAAGGACGTGGATATTGTTTCAAAATACCATCTTAGAAACGCTGTCCAGATGAATTCCACACAGTAAGAAAGGTGGAAGGAAGGCAAAACGATTACCAGCATGGTTAAAAGGTGAGATGAAAGAGGCTATTTTAGCCAAAACATTTTCCTTCAACAAGTGAAAGAATGATCCATCTGAAGAAAATAGGAAAAAGCATAGCATTGGCAAATTAAATATAAAACATTCATAAGTCAAGCTAAGAGAGAATTTGAAAGGAAGTTGGCCGTAGAGGCAAAAACTCATAATAAAAACTTTTTAAAATATATCTGAAGCCTGCAAGGGAGTTGGTTGGATCGTTAGATGATCGAGGGGTTAAAGGAGCACTTAGGGAAGATAAGGCTATCATGGAAAGACTAAATTAATTCTTTGCTTTGGTGTTTACTAATGAGAATGTTGGGGAGATATCCGATCTTGAAACGTTTTTCAAGGGTAATGATTCAGATGAAACTGAACCAAATCACAGTAAACCTGGATGATGTAGTAGGACAGACTGACAAACTGAAGAGTAGCAATCCTTTGGAGCAGACTGTATACACCCAGGGCCGGCAGAACTACTAGGCGATCTAGGCCCCACATGTCTCGTGCCCCCAATGGGGTGGTGGCGCGACAAGGGAGGGGGAGGGCGCAAGGCAGAAGGTGCCTAGGGCACCTAATCCCCTTGCACCAGCCCTGTATACACTCCAGGGTTCTGAAAGAACCTAAAAGTGAAATTTCAGACATATTACTAGTAATTTGTAGCCTATCATTAAAATCGTCCATTGTCCCTGAAGACTGGAGGTGGCCACTGTAACCCTGACATTTAAAAAGGGCTCCAGGGGTCATCCGGGAAACTATAGAAGCTCAGGATGAAGAAACCCATCACATTAACTGGCTACAAGTTAAGGATTCTACAGCGTCTGAAGCCTCTGCTAACCTTCAAGACTTCCCGTCTGTATTACAAACCTTAATTTTCTCAAACCTAGACTATTACAACTCCCAATTTCTAGGTCTGCCCGAATGCCTCTTAAAACCATTACAAATACTGCAAAATGCTTCTGCAAGACTCTTACTAGGAGCCCAAAAATTCGATCACATTTCTCCAGCACTAATCTCATTACATTGGTTACCAGTTCACTTCAGAATCCAATTTAAAGTACTAACCTTTATATTTAACATCATTCACTCAAATAACACTGATATGAGTGGCATAGCATTACAACCTTACAATCCCCAATGATCATTAATATCTCAAAATAAGAGTTTACTGTCTGTCCCTAACATACGAAGCACACACCTGACACAGATAATAGATCTGTGGCACTCTGTATCTGGAAGGCTACAACTGATCCCAGACAAAAAGAAATGTAAAAAGGAGCTAAAAACATGGCTCTTCAAAAACACATACAACCTAACCTAACTCAGCTAGAAGAAAGGAGTCTGTAAATTGACACTTAATGAACTAAACAATTACATTCTCAAATAATTCCCACTCATATACAGTCAACCTAAAGAGAAGAACGATTATCTATGCAGACTCTTCGTCAGGAACTATGTCTTTTACTCTCCCTGTCATCTGCTATTCCTCTTTCAAGTATTGACCGAGTTATGAATGTATTGAACTGACCCATGAATGTATAGACCCATATTATGAATGTCTCCTCAAAGTATCGAATAGCCATGATCTATGAATGTCTCTTGTGAACTATTGTGATCTTTATTAGGAATAATAGTATATAAAATGCTTAGATAAATAAATATAGCTGTGAGCCTGACTTCAGTGCCAGGAAAAATTGTGGAAACTATTCTAAAGAACAAAATCACAGAAAATATAGAAAGACATGGTTTAATGAGACACAGCCAGCATGGATTTACCCAAGGGAAATCTTGCCTCACAAATCTGCTACAATTTTTTGAAGGAGTTAATAAATGTGGATAAAGGTGAGCTGGTAGATGTATTGTATTCAATTTTCAGGAAGTGTTTGAAAAAGTCCCTCATGAGAGGCTTCTAAGAAAATGGAAAGGTCATTGGATAGATGGCAATGTCCTTTTGTGGCTTGCAAACTGGGTAAAAGTCAGGAAACAGAGTAGGAATAAATAGTTTTCTCAGTAGAAAAAGGTAAACAGTGATCTGTACTTGGACTGGTGCTTTTTAATATATTTATAAATGATCTGGAAAGAGGTACGAGTGAGATGATCTAATTTGCAGATTGCACAAAATTATTCAGGGTTGTTAAATCACAAGTGGATTGTGATAAATTGCAGAAGACCTTGTGAGACTGGAAGATTGGTCATCCAAATGGCAGATGAAATTTAATGTGGACAAGTGCAAGGTGTTGCTGTAGTTGCATGATGTTAGATTTCATATTAGTAGTTACCACCCAGGAAAAAGATCTAGGCATCATAGTGGATAATACATTGAAATCATTGGCACAATGTGCTATGGTGGTCAAAAAAGCAAAGAGAATGTGAGGAATTATTAGGAAGGGAATGATGAATAAAACGAAGAATATCTAAATTCCTCTGTATCATTCCACAATGAGCCCACATCTTGAGTAATGTGTACAATTCTAGTTGCTGCATCTAAAAAAAAAATATGTTTGTGCTGGAGAAGGTACAGAGAAGGGTGACCAAAATAATAAAGGGGATGGAACGGCTCCCCTATCAAGAAAGGCTAAAAAGGTTAGGACTGTTCAGCTTGGAGAAGAGACGGCTGAGGGGAGATATTGTAGAGGTGTTTAAAATCATGAAAAGACTTGAACAGGTAAATGTGAAGTGGTTATTTACTCTTTCAGATAATACAAGGACTATGGGGCACTCCATGAAGTTAGCAAGTGTTGCATTTGGTCACTTGTGGGTCCATCCCGTGAGTGACTGCACTTACATCCAGCCCTGAGCTACAGAGGGGAACCTGCCGACTCTGCAGCAGACCTCCCTCTGAATGAGGATGTCTGAGGCCGCCGCACCAGAGCAGGCCCAACATGCCACGCTAGGGACGTCGCCCAGCTGATAGGGCCATCTCTAGGTGCATGTATGTCCAACTCTTCCGGATTTATGGGACCCGTGGTGGGAAATCCACTGCAGCACCCCCTGATGACATCACAGGGCCTCCACTATATAAAGCCTGCCTGGACCTTCCTCAGATGCCTTATCAGTAGGTCAACATCACGGAGTAGCAGTTTGCCTCTGCGTTCCTAGTTCCTGATCCTGTGCCTGGTCTTCGTGTTCCTGGTTCTGCTGTGTGTTGTCTGAGTTCCTGTGTCTGTTCCTTGTCCTTCCTCAGTCTGGTCTTCACCTGAGTTCTTGTCTTCGTGATCCCTCATCTGTCTTCAGATGGATTCCTGGCTTGACTTCAGTTTGTTCTTCGACGTTGTTTGACTTCCACCTGCCCTTCAACCACTGCCTGCTCACTGTCTTGCTTGAACTCTACCTGCCCAGACCTCTGCTTGGACCTTGACCACAGCCTGTACCAGGCTCTGCTGTCACCTGCCCTGTACTTCTCCACTTCACTCCTGCTAGCCTGCATATCTCCTGTGACGGATCCACCTTCATTCCTGCTAGCCTACATATCTCCTGTGACGGATCCACCTTTCCATAGTGGCCCACACCTAAGCCAGCCGGCCCCTGGCACCCGAGGTCTGCTATTAGTGAAGTTCCTGTTGGGCCTCTGCTCCAGCCAGCTCCGCCTGCTGAAGGTGGGGTCTCACAGGGCTCCTCCCTGAGGGTTGCGCCAGTCTCACCTTGGTCCAAGGGTACACTTCTGTAACAGCAAGTAGCACATTTAAAACAAATCAGAGAAAATTATTTTTCACTCAACGCACAATTAAGCTCTAGAATTCATTGCCAGAGGATGTAGTTAAGGCAGTTAGTGTAGCTGGGTTTTAAAAAAGTTTGGATAAATTCCTGGAGAAGTCCATAAACTGATATTAATCAAGTTGACTTAGGGGTAGATTTTTAAAAACTGCGCGATCGCGTACTTTTGTTTGTGCAGCAGGCGCAAACAAAAGTATGCTGGATTTTATAAGATACGCGGGTAGCCACGTGTATCTTCTAAAATCCTGGATCGGCGCGTGCAAGGCTGCCGATTTTGGGCAGCTGATGCACGCCGAGCCGCGCAGCCTGTCTCCGTTCCCTTCTAGGCCGCTCCAAAATTGGAGCGGCCTCGGAGGGAACTTTCTTTCGCCCTCCCCTCACCTTCCCCTCCCTTCCTCTACTTAACCCACCCCCCCCCGGCCCTATCTAAACCCCCCCCTACCTTTATCCATGGATTTACGCCTCCCGGAGGGAGACGTAAATCCATGCGCGCCAGCGGGCTGCTGGCGCGACGAGACTGGACCCAGGGCCGGTTCCGGAGGGCGCGGCCATGCCCCCGGAACGCCCAGGCCCGAAACCCTCGGGCCCGCCCCCGAAATGCCGCACCTCGCCCCAAAATGTTTGGCCTCGCCCCCGGCACGCCCCCTTCTGAAAACCCCGGGACCTACACGCGTCCCGGGGTTCTGCGCGCACCGGCGGCCTATGGAAAATAGGTGCGCCGGCGCGCAAGGCCCTGCTCGCATAAATCCGGGCAGATTTACGCGAGCAGGGCTTTGAAAATCTGCCCGTTAGGGAATAGCCACTGCTTATTAGCAGCATTATTAGCATGGAGTCTATTTAATGTTTGGGTACTTGCCAGGTACTTGTATCCTGGATTGGCCAGTGTTGGAAACAGGATGCTGGGCTTGATGGATCCTCAGTTTGACCCAGTATGGTAATTTCTCATGTTCTTATGGCTGTAACTAGAATGGGTAGATGTGAATCGGTTATTTACTCTTTCAGATAGTAGAAAGACTAGGGGGCGCTCCATGAAGTTAGCATGGGGCACATTTAAAAGTAATCAGAGAAAGTTCTTTTTTACTCAACGCACAATTAAGCTCTGGAATTTGTTGCCAGAGGATGTAGTTAGTGCAGTTAGTATAGCGGTGTTTAAAAAAGGATTGGATAAGTTCTTGGAGAAGTCCATTACCTGCTATTAAGTTCACTTAGAGAATAGCCACTGCCATTAGCAATGGTAACATGGAATAGACTTAGTTTTGGGGTAATTGCCAGCTTCTTATGGCCTGGATTGGCCACTGTTGGAAACAGGATGCTGGGCTTGATCGACCCTTGGTCTGACCCAGTATGGCATTTTCTTATGTTCTTATCACCCACCCTTAAAAAACAAATCAAGAAATATAAAATCAGTAGCAGTAAAAGCATACTAACAAAAAGAACAGATTATTTCAAAACAGCAGATGAATGGAATATCCAATAATTAAAAACTCATATCAAAAATTTCTAGATACCAATAAAATATTTTAAAATAGCAAACTCAAAGACCCAGGAATGAAAAATAATGATACAAAAAATGTTTTGCTCTGCATACCTGGGAACATTTGATATCCACGTGCCCTGAGATTGTTTTGAATTAGCAGGAGGAGGGGTGGTTTGCTTGCAACTTTCTCCTCCCTCTCTCTCTCTCTCTCACACACTGGCTCTCAATCGCTCATATATACACATGCTTTTTCTCTCTCACTTATATAGGCTCTTAATTACACATTTACACATGCTGTCTATCTTTTCAGGCTTACACACACAGGCTTTCAATCAAACACATACATGCTGTCCTTTTCTCTCACACAGACTCTCATTCACATGCTTACAAACATGCTCTCTCTTTCTCTCATTTACACACAGACTCTCAATCATATACATGCTCCCTCACCTAAACCAGCTCTCAATCACTCACAGACACACATGCTGTCTTTCTCTCTTTCACACATGCTCTCAATCACATACTCACATGCTCCCTCACCTAAACCAGCTCTCAATCACACACAGACACACATGCTGTCTTTCTCTCTTTCACACATGCTCTCAATCACATACTCACATGCTCCCTCACCTAAACCAGCTCTCATTCACAGACATACTCTCTTTCACATATACAGGCTCTCAATCATTCACATACATGCTATCTCACTCACATACACACACAGGATCTCAAACACACATGCTTGCTCATTCACTCACCCCCCTCCCCAGAACTAGCGGCAACAGCAGCCTCCTCCACTTCTAACCCTAAAGGCAGCAGCAATCTACTTCATTTTCAGCCCTCGCGGAGCAAGGAGTCCCATCGACCACAGGGGTTGACGAAATTCTTCGTTTTCCTCTGAGCCGCGCTGTTCATTCTTCAGACCGCGCCTCTCTTCTTTTCTTTGGGCCAATGCCGAGCGCACTAGCAAGGTCTCTTCTTCCCACGCACGCACCCGCTGCTCACCACTTTCTCTTCCAGGTCGCGGGGGGGGGGGGGGGGGGAAGAAGAGAGCATGCCGGTGCCACTGACTCTTGCCTTCTGCCGCGTTCTGCCCGGGCTTTCAGAGTTTCAAGCCCGGGTGTAGGACCTATCTTGCTCAGGTAGGGGGAGCAGCTGGGTCAGCAGGGGACCGGGAAGTGTGGTGACACACCTGTGTGTGCTTGGCGGCACACTGGTGTGTCGTGACACACCGGTTGAGAACCACTGTTCTATAGTATTTATGCTTAAGATTTCTGCTTTGCTTTTGTAGACAGACAGATGCTGCAGAAGAGAAGATGCTAGAAATAAAATGGCCACTAGATGCCACTGTCCCTGTCCTTAGAACACACTTAGTAGGAGCCATCTGTCCCTTCAGGCCCTGTGACCAGGAGGTTCTGATTGGATGACTTAGTGCTATTTAGCTCAGCTATGTTATTGATTCAGGGATTCAGTTTGAGGAAGCAGTCAGAGAGTAGGGATCTGTGTTTTCCACACTTTGTTAGGGGCCCCCAGGCCTTCCCCAAAGGAATTTTCTTTTAGAAGAGATAGCTCACCGTGCACTCCCTGCCCGAGGGTCCTTCTTATAATTTGCAGTGAGATAGATTTTTAAGCCCGATACCCTTTAGGGGCAAAAGGGCTCTTTTCAGGAAATCAAAGACCTGTGAGCCTACTCTACTTACGAGATAGGCAAGCACCAACGATGGATCCTGCTGCGAGAGATTTGGGATGGTAGAGAAGCCGTCCAGATTAAGATTTAAAGTATATTTGGAACTGAAGAATAGTGGGGAGGTTTTTTTGGCTTCCCCTTGTCCTCTGGGATTGGAAGCCGTGGAATTGCCTGGTCCCCAGCTTTTCCACAAGAGAAATCACTTGAAGTAAAAGCTAAGGATAAAGTACAGCATAACCAAAGTTAAAAGGACAAGAGGAGATCCCATCCAGATTTCCACCCCAAGGAATCAGGACAGGCTGGATGTCCGGGGAAAGATGATAGCTAAAGGTAAGATTTTTGCATTTAAATGGGAACTCTCTCACTAGGATTCCACAGACACCTGCTGGAAGAGTTTGCACATTTACAATCACATGGGGCTCTACCCAGAGGTCTGTAATAAGGACACTCACCTACATCAAAAGAAAGCCCTGTAACTACAGTCCAATGTACACTCATTTTGGACAAAATGGGTTTTATTTAATTTTTATGAATCAGTAAACTTTATTTTAACACCCAGACCTTGTCCTAATTCTTATAGTCTCTCACTTCATGGAAGCACTTAAAGTACAGCACATACACTGGCAACCTTCTTTCATCTGCTAAGCCATAAGAGAGAGCTTCCCCCCAACCTCAGATTAAGAGTCAACATGGGAGTGAAATGGTTAGCTGGACCAGCCCCGAAGAGATAAATTAGATGGTGTGCCCTTGGAGCTTAACACACTCCCAGTAAGGGTTACATATAGAAAGTTACTAGGACATGGGGTTACAGAGTTATATTTAGAATACACAAAGGCCAATGTTGACGTTCCAGCCTAACTGCAAACACATAGATAGCATTTGCATACTAAAACAGCGCAAATTTACATAAAGCCACTTGGATTCATTGTTTACATTAAATTACCAGCCATAGAACTATTTTGACAATTGTGTAACCCAGTCATTGAGTTAGGGGTGGAGATGTGAAGAAGTGTAAATCCTTTATAATGCATTACTATGTACTGGTGTCTGCTCTCTCCATAAGGTATACCTTATTATATTAATTTGAAGCATTTCATAAAAAAGGATTTTTCTCCACAGCTGCTGGCTCTAGGTGTTTTCTTGAACCACATCAAAATACATTCATCACCAAGTAAACATACTCTTTGCTAGACTGCTAAAATTGAAGAGGTTTTATTTCAGTAAAGTTTACAGATGGATGTGCAGTCTGTGCGTGGAGACTGTCTAAATTCAAGTATATTGACCCCCAAGGGCATGGAAGGTAATCTTCCTCCTCCTGCAACCCCCCACCCACTTCACAGTGAGGACATGGCAAAAAAACTGGTTTCTTTCCAAGGTGTGATACATTTGACTGAGCCACCAAGAATGATCAAAGATGAGATTTAGAGATGAGAGAAGTCTCTTGTTTAGATGATCCTATAAACTCCTGAGATTTGCATTTTGCTATCCTGACTTGAGTTATGGGAGGCCCCACTTCGAAACCTTTAGAGCAATGGGAGGCAAGATGCTTGCCACAGTTTAAGGTCTAATGAGATGCCTCTGTTGATTCTACAAGCTACTTATAGACTGGTTTCTTTTTGCTCTTTCATTTTGCCTTTCTGTGGCAATGCTGAAGTGTGAGGATCTGCCCTATGGTACAAATGAGGGCTGAAGACAATTTGCTGCTTGAGGAGAGGGATAAGATGGTGCTTCCTGTCCCACCCCCAAGGTGTGGCACTTGTCAAATCAGCGTGAGCACCAAGGGGGAAGGAGGAGAGTCTTCCTTGCAGTTTTGCTGATTGAAAATTCCTCTTTTAGTGATTTGAAATGCTAGGGAAAGGGGATGGAGGGAAGAGGAGGCAGTAGGTGTCAGGGTTCCCAGAGAAGTGGCAGATAGAGTGGACGTGATGATATTTCTAGGAAGCTGGCAACCTTGCCACACTCTTGGGAACTTTATCACCTGTCTCTCACCCTTCCCCAGCATCTTCTCTCTGGGGAATGGGAAATGGGTGAAAGATGGGGATCTGTCTATGACACACTCTCTCCCACTCACACTACCCCCCCCCTACAGTTTTACTCCCTATTTCCTTCTCTTTTCCCCTCACCCCCTTCTTCTAACTCACACTACCTTCCCTTCCCCATCCTCCCCTCCCTTCCTTCTCACTCATATCCCTTTTACACGCTTCTCACTCACAGCAGCCCCTTTCTCCATTTCTTCCCTCCCCTTTCACACTCCCTTCTTCCTTCTCTTTGTGTTCATTCACACTCCCCTTCTTATACTCCTCTTCCCTTTTCTCCCAATCATTCACACTTACACATCCTTTCCTCTTCACTTCCATCCTCAATCACCACTTCTTACTCCCCTGCCATTCCCTTCCCTCCCCTCTCACTCAATCTTCTTTCCTTCCCCTTCTCATCCACCCCCCATTCCCTTCCCTCTCCTCTTACTCAATCCCCTTCTTTCTCACTCACACATAGCCTCCCAAGTCTTCGTCCATCTGCCAGTGGGGAAGGGGACCTCACCGACACTGTGTGCCACTGCACAAGATTGTCCTCCTGTCAGAAGGAAGGGTGGAAATTGCCTCGGCTGCTGCACCAATCTTCTTCCTGCCAGCAGGGTGTAGGAACCCCGTTGGCATGTCATTACACTGCACCACCGCACAGGTCTTTCTCTTCCTTTAGACATGGAGATGAAAAGGTAAGGCAGCTGCCAAAAGAGTATTTTGCTGCCGGAGGTGACCATCTCATCCTACTAAGTTATAGAAATGCTCCCAACTGCAAAATAGAAAAAAAATATAAGAGATGCACAATCATAAAGTTGACATATTTCAATAATTAAAATGAAAATACAATGCTTTATTTCTATTTCTGGAAATTTTATTTCTCTAATGTGTTGGTCCTGATCTCTCTTTTTCTGCTTTCCACATGTCAACCTTCTAGCTCTTCATCCAGGGTCACCTTTCCATTTCTTCATGTCCTCTTCTCTATCTGTCTGACATTGGTATTTCCCTTTCATGTCATTTCTCCATTTTTGTCTTTAGTCATAGCTAGATTTCATCCTTCCTTCCCCCTCTCACTCTTCAGTTCTCCCTGTTCCAATCTTTCAACTTCTCAACTCTAATCTCCACCTACTCTTCATTGGGTTGTTGCCCTCACAAGCTATATGGCTCCACTGTCCTTACTCCCATTAGCCACTTCCTTTCTCATTATCTCAAAACAACATCCTCACATCATTGTCACTCTGACTCTCTCCAACCGTTCCCTCTCACTTCACCCAAGCATTCCCTTTCCCTCTCACCCCCTTCCAAGCTCTCTCATCCCCTCCTGCTAATGCTCTCCTATCACAATCTTCTTACCTTTGCATCCTTACCACCTTTCTACATCTTTTGTCTTGCATCATCCCCATCTTTGGTCTTACTCCTCCATACCTCATCCCGCCTCTCTATCTCTTATCCCCATTGTCCTTTCCAGTCCTCAGTCTCTTTCTTTTCATCTCTTACCTACTTACTAGATTTCCAACTCCCACTTTCACTCCTTCCTCATCTCTCATATTTCCCATCTTTCACTCCTTCACCAGCCCCTTCCCTCCCATCAGTCCTCTCCCAACTTCTCCTTCTTACCTCATCTCATAACCCCAGATCCATCTCTCATTTCTTGCTCATGCCCCTACCCAATCATCAAGTCCCTGCTTTTCCCATCCCATCAATCCCCAAATCCCCACTACCCCATTTAAAAGACACAACTCTTTCTTCCAAACCCTTAGTTCCCAAACTCTCAAGTCCCCACTCAATGTCCCTGCCCTGATCATAGCCCCCACTTATGCCATTCCCAAGGCTCCCATCTCCCAATTCAGTCCTAGTCCTTGTTCTATTCCCACCCAATACCTGAATCTCCACTCCCCAATACCCCATTCTCTACCCCTCCTGTGTCTTTAAAGAGTCTCCTAAGTCCCTGCATTACCCTTAACCCAAACCCTGCTATTCCCTTCCCACAAATCCCTGAGGCCCTAGTCTCCTAAGTCCCCACTGAATCCCCCATTGCCTGTTATCTCCTCACCCAATCCATGTCTCTACTCCTCAACTCCTGTGACCACACTCTCTCAAACCAATCCTTGAATCTCTACTCTACTTGGGCCAATCCCTAAGTCTCCTCATTCTTCCAATTCCTGAGACTTCAATCTCCCCAACCCCTGAATCCCCATTCTCTCCACACCCTTGATCCAATCGTTGAGTCTCCACTTCCTGTTCTGGGTCCAGACCGATCACTCGTTTGTTGCATCAGTATCTGACAAGGCTTAGCTTAATAATACTAAAACACAGTGGTGGCAGGTGAAATTAATAATGGATTTATTAAGTTTATAGAAATAATTTACAAATAACACTAAATGGTTGACTGCAAATAATAATTATTACAGAGAACACTTAACTATACCTAAAGATACAGAGCTTATGTTCCGTTGGTGCTGCCATCTCTGGGGTCTGTGTTGAGGTTATCCATTATAGTTTTGCGCACCTTTATACAGTTTGTGAGAAATCTAACATTGCCTGAGGCAGAAGGGGTTCCCCTCTGTTCTTATCAGTTCTGGTGCCAAAGTTAAGCACATCAGAACTTTGTATTTGGGCACAGTCCTAATCAACAGCATCTGCATATGTAAGAGATACCGCCATCCTGTGGAAGACCTTAGCAAACAGGTCTGTCAAACTTTCAAGGAAATGTTTGGGGGAATGTGAAAACATTAATTATGCAAGCGGTGGGGTATATACAAGCACAATTATGTGGGGAATTAGATGTTAGGAACAGTTCTGTCTGCCTGCACATGTGTAAATTAAATTAACCAGTTCTGAGTTGGCCAGGCACAGAACCAATTTTCTACATGCCTATGTACATTCTACCTGTGCAGCTCTGAGCTCATCAGTAATCAGATTCAAGCAAAATAATCCCATAATATTCCTCTGACCCAAATGCTGAATCTCTGCCCCCATCCAACTCCTGAGTCCCCACTCTCTCCTTTTCACCCAAATCCCTGCATCTCCAACCCAATATCCCTGAGTCTCAATACCTCTGCCCCCCCTGTCTAACTTCAAAGCTGCTCTTCCTGCCCGTCTCCCGAGGCCTCTCTCTCCCTCACTCCCCCCCCCCCCCCCACCAATGGCCCAGCAATGTTGCTTCAAAGTCTGCCACTCCTTCTACCGTGACATCTCTTCTTTCCAACTAATTCACATCAGCTGTTTGACTCATGCAGATGGGAAAGAAGAGGAGGAGCAGGTTAGAAGTGATGGACCCACTCTTCCATTGACTGGGCCATTGAGGGAGAAGGGCAGTGCTCTTTTTCTTGGCCCAAGTGCTGGAGGTGGGGGTGATGGCTCTTCTCTTTTTAAAGTGCATAAAACTGTTCAGCCCGGTATGGGAGTAAATGCTGGTGCAGGGTCCACAATTCTTGGTTGCCAGTAACGAGGGATGGGCAAGAAGGGCAGTCACCTATGGCACAAAGCCTTTTGAAGGCAGAAAACTGAGTGAAGTGGAAGTTCGAGTTAACAGTTGTGAAGAGTGTCCACAATCTCCTATTTAATTTATTTTAAAATATTTATAATACATAGGTCCAAAATCCTTGCTCCCTGTGGGGTACAACATAAAATTCATAATAAATAAATAGAAATAAGACAAGACAACATCAATCCCAATAAGTTACAGAAGTAAAAACTTACAAGACATAACTCCTTCCTATTCAAAGTTCCCAAAAGCACTTAACAAAAAAAAAACCCCTTTCAATTGTTTCCTAAAATGTCAGCAAATCTGTTTCTAACCTCAGATCTTCCGGCAGGGCATGCCACAAGGAAGGTCAAGCAACCAAAAATGTTTGCGCCCTTGTAGCACTCATCTCGGTTACAGGGAAGAGGGAAAAGAAAGCAAAATAGGACTGGAGAACAGAGGGGGAAAATGGGAGAGTGGAACAGGGCTCAGGATCGGGGCAGACAGGGCAGTTGCTAGACAAAATGGCACCCTGGACATCACCTTTTCCTTTCAGATCACAAGGAATGAGAATCTCACATCACTTTGAATGGCTTTGCATTCCTTGTGATAAAGCCGTGGTTTTGCTGTGTTAGCGCAAAGTGAGGTGAGATTCACATTCCTTGCGATCTGTGAATCCAAGTCTCTCAGATCACAAGGGTTATGATTAAAAAAACAAAATCAAAACACGCCCATCTCTGGGCCGGATGCCGCCTATGGCTTGGTAGCCTCCTCCCTTCAGTATGACTGTTCTCCTCTCCCCCTGACTCTGTGATCAGTTCTTGCAGTGCATAGCTAATGAACGCCGAGTCTTTTAAGAAGTCTCAAGAGTCTTTCTAAGTATGATTTTCCTATCTAAAGTCAGATAAGGTGATGCCTTTTTATTGCTCTAACTTGAAATATTTCTTGACCAGCTTTCAGGAGTTCACACACCCTTCCTGACACCTGAAAACAGAATGATCAAAGTGATGAGATTGCCAGAAAATATAAATGGATCATAAAACACAATACAATGATAGTATGAGGGGGAAAGGGAGAGGGAAGAAGGGTTTGATGGGTTAGAGTGGTAAGGTGACAGAGGCAATAGAATTTTCTTGAAATGAGTGAAAATGCAAGTCTCCCTTAAGGCCTAAATAAATTTACACAAAAATGAGAAAGGAAATACCTTGGTGGGGGAACATTTTTCTTCCACCTTTCATGACTGGTCAGGCACATCAAAGTGGTGCAATAGGTAGTTTCCCTGACTCCAGAGAGTTTACAATTTAAAAAGCCTATTGACTAAAGGTTTTCTCTGACTGTGGGTCTATAGGAAAAATGTTTAGTACACCTTGATGGCTGAGTGGTCTAAGGTGCCTAACTTAAGTCTTCTTTCTTCTCTGTGCTTTGTGTTCTGGTCTCCTGATGGAGTGGTGGGTTTGAATCCCACTTCTGATGTGCTTGTCCTTGAATTTGATATCTTAATTCCTCAATTGGCTTTAACCTTCTAATCGAAAAATTTACATTTTTTCAACAAATAGCAAATTAGATGTAATGCGGACAAGTGCAAAGTGATGCACTTAGGGAAGAGTAACCCAAATAAAAGCTATATAATGCAAGGTTCCACATTAGGAGTCACCACTCCTAATGTGGAACCTTGCTAATCCAGGCCATAAGAACCTGGCAGGTACCTGGCAGGTTCTTATGGCCTGGATTAGTCACTGTTGAAACAGGATGCTGGGCTTGATTGACCTTGGCCTGACCCAGTATGGCATGTTCTTATGTTCTTATAAGGACCTAATAGGGTCATTCCGGCTTGGTGAATCCCATGGTATTTTCCCACAGGGAGAAATACCATGGTAGTGAAACCCCTCCCATACACTGCGCAATAGTGACCCCAGGTCTTGGTCCCGTGAATGCTTCTCCCTCATGAGTTGGAAAATCCCCAGGTGGTCTGTTTAGACCACCCTGTTTCACTCTCCTCCCCCCCCCCCTCCGCTGCTCTTATAGGCAGCCCATAGTTCAGGATAGGTAAAAAAAAAAAAAAATACAAAGCCATGGTGATCCAGTGGACTACCTAACTCCTGCCCATAAGAACATAAGACTTGCTATACTGGGTCAGATCAAGGGTCCATCAAGCCCAGTATCCTGTTTCCAACAGTGACCAAGCCAGGTCACAAGGGGTCGATAGATTCCAAGCTGCTTATCACAAGAATAAGCAGTGGATTTCTGCAACTCTACTAATGATTTATGGACTTTTCCTCCAGGAACTTGCCTAAAACCTAAACGTAGCTAAACTAATAGCTTTCACCACATCTTCTGGGAACGAATTCCAGAGCACTGAGCAAAACAATATTTTCTCTTATTAGCTTTAAGTGTATTACCTGGTAATTTTATTGTGCATCCTCTGGTCTTTGTACTTTTCAAAAAAGTAAACAACTGATTCACATTTACTCGTTCCATTCTACTCATTATTTTATAGACATCTGTCATATTTCCCCTCAGCCATCTCTTCTCCAAGCTGAAGAGTCCTAACCTCTTTAGCCTTTCTTCATAGGGGAATTGTTAAATCCCCTTTATCATTTTGATCGCCCTTTTCTGTACCTTTTCTAATTCTGCTATATCTTTCTTGAGATGTGGTGACCAGAACTTAACATAATACTCAAGATGAAGTTGCATCATGGAGCAATACAGAGGCATTATGATATTCTCTGTTTTATTCTCCATTCCTTTCCTAATAGTCCCTAGCATTCGATTTGCTTTCTTGGCTGGTGTTGCACACTAAGCAGAAGATTTCAATGTATTTTCAACAATGACACCTAGATCCTTTTCCTGAGTGGTGACTCCTAATGTGGAACCTTGCATTATATAGCTTTTATTTGGGTTACTCTTCCCTAAGTGCATCACTTTGCACTTGTCCACATTACATTTAATTTGCTATTTGCATGCCCAGTCTCCCAGTGTTTCAATGTCCTCTTGCAATTTCTCACAATCCTCTTGTGATTTAACAACTTTGAATAATTATGTGCCATCAGCAAATTTGATCATCTCACTTGTTCCCATTTCCAGGTCATTTATAAAAGCCTCCCTGCTGGTCTAGTGGCCCCAGACCCTGGAACCTCTCCCTTATTTACTGCCCTTGGCAGACACTTGGGAGAAACTTGTTTGGAGCGGCAGTTGCTGCCATGGGAAGCTTGCTGGGTAGACTGGATGGACCATTTGGTCCTTTTCTGCCGACAAATCTATGTTACTATATATTTGAAAAAAGGACATCAGTGGTGCAGTGGGGGCCCCGGGCACGCCCTACTCTCCAGGCCCTGGAGACAGAGTACAGGACCCCCACACCACAATCTCTGGGTTCAACCCCATAAACTAACTACCAGGAGTTAAATTTCTGGCATTCAGCAAATATGAGTTAAGACTATGCACCTCTCTGCATTGGGGAGTAATAGTTAATGCCTTGATTAGCATGGGATTTGCATGGAGAAGTGCTAATTTGCTTGCACTTATTTACTCAGGTTTGTGTGTACATATTGTGTGCACTAAACTCCTTGTTGCATCAGGAATAAAGCTGTACACACAAAAATGTGCACATAACAGCAACACGCAGAGTAGAGAAGTAGCCTAGTGCTTAGAGCAACGGGCTATGAATCATGGAAGCCAAAGATTCAAATCCCACTGCTGTTCCTTGTGACCTTGGACAAATCACTTCGGCCTCCATGGTCTCACTTACAATCTTAGATTATGAGCTGTCTGGGGACAGATATATATATATATGTACACACACACACAGAGTACCAAAATGTAATCCACTTTAAAGTGCCCGAAAAGCATAACATAAATCAAATAAATAAATTACATGGGGAGGCCTCTGTTTGGCACCTGAAGAAGGGAGCATTAACACCCAAAACATAGTCAAGAAATATATTAAATTAATCCAAATAAAAGGTATAATAGTAGTTAGGTTTCTTCCTAAACCAGTTAAAAGTGTTTCCAATTCAATGAAGGAATAGAAGACAGTGGGCAGGCTGCAGTAGTTTCTCTCCCTCCCTACAGGAAAGACAGGAGCAGGGATTCTGCTGTCAGCACACAGTCCTGTGCACAAGCTGGCAGGAGGAGGGGAGATGCTTTGAACTGAAAGTCTGAATCATTGTCATCACATTATTATTTTATTTTTTTTTTGGTGACTGCATTCCAGAAAATGATCTACAAGTAAGAAAAGAATTGCAATTTCCATGAGTGCTTTTTCCCCTAAAATAATTTTTTTTTTTCTTTTTGCACAAGATCCTTAAGTTTAATAGGAAAAGGTATTTTTTTTCCCAATTTTGAGCTAGACCCATCAGTTTTATAGGAAAATATAACATTATTTTGACTTCTATTTTTCATCTAGACACACCTATCCTGAAAATTGGTTGTTGTAGGCTGAATCATTCGGAAGATAATGTCTGCACAGACAAAGCAAATATATAAATGACTTTTTTTTTTTTTAAACAAAACCAAATTACATTTAAAACTCAGTGTAGATTCCTACTTCTTGCTGTATCCTGCAGAACACTTTTGCAAACCTTTGAAAGGAAATATATAAACTCCAGCTGCATTGAAAAGAATCCCGCATGGGTTACTCGGTCTCCATCTGCCCCTCTGATCTCAGAAAAGCAATTTCGGTATTATCTTTTATTTTATCTCCAAAATCACAGAGCACAACGTTGCAGCACTAGCTCTATGCAATCCCAGCAGGACAGGCAGTAGAAATATTTTGTGACTGTATTAAAAAGATGTGTTCATTAAGGAATACAAAAAATATAATAGTAGTAGTCAAGGGCTCGTCTTGGCTCCTTACTGGACTGCATCCCATGCATAGCCTTGATGCGCGGAGCTTCATTTACATAATGCAAGTTGCAACTGTTTTTGTTTCAAATAAAATAATGCTAAAGTAATATGTTAATGGTAAAATGAGTTACATTATCAGTGTCCAACTTTAAAAAAAACAAAAAAAACTCCCTGTTAGGCAAATAATGATCCCCAAAACCCAAGGGATCTGAAGAGTTAAATCCCAAAACCAAACAGCCACATGTATTTGTACAGCGCCTTTCACTCAAACAGGATGCCAGCATGCCTAGTCCAGACTCTGGAAATACATAAAACATGCAGCATGCAGTCATTTCTGGGGTAGATTATCCTAGCAGCAGCTCATTTCTATCTCAAGACTCCTCCATGGTAGCTGAGCACAGGGTCCACAGAAGGGAAAGGGAGCTTTGAGTGAGTGGAAGAGGAAAGATTTCTGCAAGCTGGGGCTCTAGGTCCCTCACACGGAGCACAGCAGACGCACACCTTCCCATCTCTGGAGAGCACTGCAAGCAAGAGCACTAGCCTAGTGCTGCACGACATCTGCTGCAGGTACATAAGCTTCTATGTCATCCTAAAAATGATTAATAAGAAATTCAATGAAAACAACAGACATCCTCCTCTCCTCAAAACAAGAAGGGAATGGAGCCAGATATCTCAGGAAAAAAACCCCAAACCTTCTCCAAGCAGAGACTTCGGAGTGATTACGTTCATTTCAGCCTAGCCACACGTGCTCAATTTATATAATTATTACATAAAAATCTTTGAAATTAAAAAGATCATGTTCATTAGTTTGCGATTTCTGTACATCAAACGAGCTCCACATGAAGTTTCCCCTGTAAAATATCTCATTTAAGTAAGCAAGAGCCTAAATAGGGAGTTTTCTTTTGCCCTAGGGAAACTGCACAGAGTTTGACCTCAGTCTCACCGGAGGACCCTGGCTTGCCCTTATGGTTCAGCCTTTATTTTGGGGGGGGAGGGGGGTGGATCTACGCGCTCATATTTGACTTTGGCTCAAAACAGGAGAAACCCAATAGAAAATTTAAAAAACACCCCACGAGGCTGAATAACTGTAGCCCAATGGCCATCAGAGGACATCGAGTACCGTAGCCCCCTTTAAATCGATTACGGCTCACTCTTCATCGCTCACACAGAGCTCAGTAAGCTGACAGCCTCAGCTCACATATATCGTTGCATAAGGCACTGCAGCAACATTACTGACCTTAATAACGAAGCTTGCAATCCACATCTTGCTACAGTAACTTTCCCTACAACCGTTCCCCTTTTATATTGAGGTTGCAACAAACTGGAGCCTGGCTCCCTTCAGAAATTCCTAGCAAATAATTTCTACAGTAACACACCCTCTTTGGACAACCCGCAGCTGGCTACCAGGGAGGCACTGCATCCAAGGAAAGTCCTACTAGAAGGGCTGGCACAGTCAAAGAGAACAGAGCCACACATCATACAAAGGAGATCACATAGTCCTACTACCCACAGATCCATACAAACGCTACACGGAACAGTAGAAAGAACAGAGAAGGAGCAGGTTTGCTGAGTTCAGAAAGAGTAACGTAGGGTCCCCGGAGAAAGTGGTAGTTGAGTCCCTGGAGACGGTGCTGGCTGAGCCCCAGTGGCCGCATCGGCTCTTCCCCAGTGGCTGATCTCAGTGTAGGGTTGCTCCTGGCAGCACCTCCCGTGCTGCAGCTCCCCGAGGCGCCATCCTGCCAGCCAACAGGCAGGCGAGCACAATGCCCAGCACCTGGCCAGTGGCAAGCACCAGGGCAGCAGTGGCGATGTAGAACATGTTGTCACTGACGAAGGCAGAGACCTTGCTGAAGCAGCCGTCCACATGGATGCCTGTGGCGGGGGCTGGAGCAGCAGGCAACGGGTTGTGGCGGCAGCTCCGGCGGGCTCGGCAGCAGCTGGCTGGCACCGAGTGGTTGTAGCCTTGCTCGGCGGACCAGGGCGACAGCAGCCAGTCCCGGTAGCTGTCCACGCCGCAGCAGCGCAGTGAACGCTGCAGGGCATCCAGGGCGTCGGCCATCTCCTCCCACTCCCCATAGCCTTGCACGGCCTCCCGCAACCCGGCACGGAAGCCCTCGGCGATGTCCCGGCGGTAGAACAAACCGCAGAGACCCGCAGCCAGTCCCATGACCAGCACAGCAAGCTGGAAGAGGCCATAGGCGCGTAGCAGACAGCAGTGCTCGGTGGCAGCACCAAAGCAACCCAAGAAGCCCCAGAGCAGCACAGCGGCACCAGTGGCCAGCAAGATGGCCGGCGTATTCGGATAATCATTGGTGGAAAGAACCAGGTACTTGGCCAGTGAGATCTTTGCCCACATGCCCAGTGTCAGCATGGCCAGTCCTGCCAGCCAGAAGACAAAGCTGAATGCCATGAGGGAGATTTTGAGCAGAGCCATACCGGTGTTGGTGCAGGTGGTTGTGCCAGAGTGCCCAGCAAGCTCTGGGGAAGGTGCAGACAGCCAAAGGGGTGGAGGTCCTGGAGGGAAGAGGCAGTGGAGACACCTTTGCTTCTGCTGGAGATCCCGAGGATTGGCTTGGCTCGGTTTCCCTCTGCTCTTCTTTGCCCTCCAGAGAAGCAGGTAGTCTGGGCACACTCAGGGCAACAGGAGACTTGTTGCCATGGACAAGGTCCTGCTATCCCAGGCAAGCTGGGCTGAGTCCTGGCACGTTGGGTCTCCCAGGGAAAATCCTGCTGTCTCTCCGCAGCTCTCCAACCTTCTGCCAGCTCGGCACAGTCAGCCCCGCTGCAGCCCCTCCACTAACTCACTACTCCGGCTGCCTGCGTCTGCATCTAGGGGAGGGGCTGGGCAATGGTTTCACCCACTTCCCTCCTTTCACCGCAGGAGAGAGTTATTGCACTGAATGCACAGCACAAGAATACTAACCAGTGCTGACCGTCGTGTTTCAGAGCTCGGACTCCCCCTGCATGGCTGAGAGTCACAGCCCAGGGTTGGCGTCACATCCAGGGCTACTGGGAACTGTTGGCTTTTACCTTTCCAATTATAACATTCATTTGGGAGGTTTTTGTTTCTTTCAAAAACCACTAAGCAACTCATTGAAAAGTTTTAGATCTGCAGGTTCCCCTTCTGCCAACAAAATTTGCAAGGGAAATGACAGTAGCTTTTCTCCTATGGATAGCATCTCTCGTGCTATCACGAAGGTATCCCTGGATCCTGGCGGTACTGGAAGGAATACTCTGCAGTAATAGAGACTCCTACAGGGCTGTGGTGTAAACTAATCCATTTCACTAGCAGGCAACCCAGCCCAGACAGCGCACTACCTCCAGAAAGTCACTGGAAAAAAAGAACGCACCAGAGAACTGAGAGGCCCATGCAATAAAATAGGAGTCCAATTGTGAGCTAAATTCCAGCATGCATTGTCTTTACTCAGCTTCTGAAAAATGAGAGTTAACTCCCAATGCAGTGAGCTAAGGGCATGCAGATCCTTTGGGAGATATAAACAAACACAAACCTGGAAATGTGCAAATGAAAAAAATGCACAGCCCGCATAAATCATGGTTTTTGCAGAGAAAACATGATTTATGCGCAGAAAACATTATGTACATAAATTACGGGGGGGGGGGGGGGGGGGTGTGCATGACATGATTTATGTGCAGAAAAACATGATCTGTGCACATAAAAGTTCAGAAAGTGTTTCTTTATGAGGTAAACACTTAGGAAAATTGTCACCACTGTGCGCAGTTCTATGTGCAACTGACTAGCATTAAGTAAGCTCTTTGGGGAAGGTACTTATAGCACAATTGTCACCATCATGCAGCGCTTGCTATATGTACATCTGTCTGTCATTGTTGCCTCATGCTTCTTTGATTCACCAGCTGTTCTTTCCGGTTTTCACACAAATCTAGAAAAGCACGAGGTGACAGATAGACAGTTGTATATGCAGTGAGCAATAAAAAGAACAGACTATTTCAAAACCGCAGACACAAAGACCCAATAATTAAAAATAAGGATTAAAAAATGCTCTGCTCTCCATACCTGGAAACATTTGATTTCCAGGTGCCCTGAGATTGTTGTGAATTAGGAGAAGGAGGGGGGAGCTGCTTGCAACTTTCTCCTCTCAGTCACACACAAGTTCGCTCTTTCTCTCACATAGGCTCTCAATCATACAATTACACACATTCTCTTATACACACAGGCCTTAATCATATATACACATGCTCTCTCTCACACACACAGGCTCTCAATCACACACTTACATTCATGCTCTCTCTCACACACACAAAGCTCTCAATCACACACATACCTGCTGTCTCACATACACACATACACACAGGCTCTCAATCACACACTTACATTCATGCTCTCTCTCACACACACAAAGCTCTCAATCACCCACATACCTGCTGTCTCTCACTCACACACACACACACACAGGCTCTCAATCACACACTTACATACCTGCTGTCTTACACACTATCTCAAACACACATGTTCACTCACCCGCGCTCTCTCCCCCCACAGATAAACAACTAGCGGCAGCAACAGCCTCCTCCTCTTCCAGCCCTCGCGGCCTCGAGAAAGGAGTCCCATCGGGCATGGGGGCTGACGATGCTCCTCTTTTTGGGAAGAAGAGACCATGCTGGTGACACTGACTCCAGCATTTTAAGCCCGGGCGGAGGAAGAGTTTCCATTTTGCTGGGGCAGGGGCAGCAGCTGGGCCAGCAGGGGACCGGGCAGTATGGCACGCGCTTGGTGACACACTGGTTGAGAACCGTTGATCTATGCTGCCAGTGCCAGTGGGATCTCAGACCCGGAGTTCCCAGGTGCGCTGGTCTATCCTGGACTCTAACAAAACCCTGGAAAAACACACTCAGAACCTACGTAGCAAACCTGCCATACTAATTCAGCACTAACACCTGGAATTCAAACAACAACAACAACAACATGTATAAAAAGGCAGCAATGCAAACTTTGCAACGTACCCTAGAACACCAATACAACTCATATTGGAAGGTGCAAATCGGACAACAGAAGAAGCTGGATTGCTACAGATCCCTACACAGAAAATACACACTAGCAGAATACCTCACTTCAGTCATAAATGCAAAAAAATACATGATAAGTGATCAGGGACTAGAACTAGTAAGATGAGACAAAAACTAAATTCTGTATGCAGTGTAACACCAGATATATAGAAACAATGCATTTCCTCTCACGCAGGGTAAAATACAAAGATATCAAAGACACACATTTTCCCAACGCTGACAGGGAAAATAAAATACTTCCCACAAAAGAACAAGGAAGAAAAACTCTTTATAATCCTGGGGAAAAGAGGAGAAACAGCAACTATAATAGCAAAATATGTAATATGCTGCCACCAGGCCAGAAATAATTCCTGACCAGGGACAATACAAACCAGCACCAAAACCTGAGGCTTCCTGATGCTGTACTTTCTGTAGTCTGTACCTCTACTTGGGTTATCATTCTTGTACTGTTTTTCCTTTCTTTTAATTATTCTGTAGCCACACGTAAAATTGTTATGCCAATAAAGTTGTCTGAATAAATCACATGGACAGCTGACCGCAGTGTGTGCAGTTACGAAGTCTCATTATGGGGAAAGTCACAGGGAGAACTGATTGCAGTGTGTGTGGGGCCTGAAAGTCTCACTGTGCGGATAAATCACAGGGAAAGGCGACTACGGCATGTAAGATAGGAAGTCTGCTGTATTGATGAGGGCCCTTAGAAATTCCGGGGACTGAGTCGAGTACATAATGATTTTTGTGTAGTTTATCACCCAGCCTAGCTGATCCATTAAATGAGGACTGTATTTAAAGCTGCCTTTCCTGGAAAGACTTGGCTCTGATAAGCCAATCATCCAGATAGGGGTTGGATTAAAATCCCCATTTGAAGACTGCGGCCACCACCACCACTACCATCAAACTGGCTGAAAGTCTGTGGGTCAGTCACAAGAACGAAAAGATGGGCTTTGAACTGGAAATGTTCGCCTAAGACATAGAATCGCAGAAGATTTTGGTGGGTGTTTCATATCACAATATGAAAATAGGCTTCCACCAGATCAAGGGCTGCTAGGAACTCTCCCTTTCTTAATGACATGATGACAGAGTGGAGAATCTTCTTTTGAAAATGGGGTACCTGGAGATACTTGTTGACGCCCTTCAGATCTAGAAGTGGGCAGAAGAAACCATCCTTCATAAGAAAAGGAAAATAGATTGAATATTTATATTGTCCCAGTTCCCCTGAAGAAACCGGGACTATTGTCTATAAATTTGTTTAGCATAGTTAATGCGGTACTTATTGCCTCCCTATTGGCCAGAGAGCAACGGGGGGGGGGGGGGGGGGGGGGGCGTGTGTATGTGGCATAAATGCCTTAGGAACAACGGTTCTAGGGCATATCCCTTCTGGATGACATTTAAGATCCAATGGTCTGAAGTAATATCAATTCCATGTAGGATTGCCAGAGGCATCCCCCTATTGGTACTATAATGTGACAGAACCACTGAATGTCTCAGAGGTGGATGCCCGGCACCTGCAGCCACAGTAGAGTCTACCTTGGCCCTTCTGGCTCCTTGAAAGGAATGGGGATTTCCCTTGGTGGGCTGCTGGGGAATGTATATTCCTGGTTTAAACTATCGGTAATACTGGAAGCACTGGTGCTTTGGACCTTTTGCCCCTGACCGGGGTTCATCTTCCAGGATACTCTGGGGTTTGGAACTTACAAAGGCAAGTTATGGATATGGCATTTGCCACCCAGTGACATAGCCAGAGCAGCCTCTTGGCTGTCATCCCCGATGCTAGTGCTCAGGAGGCGAAAAGGCCACTCCAGATTCAATCATAGCTGTATCTTCACGCTCTGGTAGTTGTTGGACCCAATGCATTACTGCCCGTGCCTTGTAGTTCCTGCAAATGGAGGTGAAGCGGAAAAGGCTTGCTTCATGTTCTCGATCTTCCTATCCTGGGGGTCCTTTAAGGCTGTCCTGCCCTTGACGGGTATAGTTATTTTGTAGGTAATGGCTGATGCCAGGGCATCTACCCTGGGAATTCTAAGTAGACTATTTCTGTCTTCTAAAAGCAAGGGGTAGATCTTGCTCATAAGTCTGCTCCTTTAACCCTCCTTGTAGGGCATCCCATTGTGATAAGACAATACTTTTTAAAGCTGGGTGCATAAGAAAAGCCTTAGGGGTCTTTTGGATTCCTTGAAGGATCAGGTCCCCTTCCACCTGGTCCTCCCCCTTGGTGAGATTTTGAGGGCAGTCATTATATTGATGAGGGCCGAAGTTCCTCCCTCCAGAAGAGTCTTACTAATGCCAAATCTTCTTCTTCCTCAGAGAAATATTCTCCCTCCTCTGGAGAGTCTGAAGAGAGAAACTGATCAGAATCTTCCCTCGATAGGGAACCTTCTACTGACTCCTGTGCCATAATCTGACCTGAAGAGCCTGAGGTCTTTATAGGATATCTGGGGCATTTTTGAGGTGGTAACCTTCAGTCAAAGGCAAAAGAAGGACCAGGAAACATGAGACTAGTCCCAGAGAGTCAGGATTTTATATATCACAAAAGACGTGATCATGAGACCTGCAATTGATATAAAAGACTTTTGACCTCCTTCCTAGATATAATATTGAATGAGTCTCAGGCCCCAGCTCCCGGAGAGGCTGACCTAGAGCATGGCGCAGGGATATTCTCCTGATGCATCAGGAGAATATCCCTGGTGAAATTCCTGAGGGGCAGGCCGGGATTTTGTTCCTAACTTCCCTGCCAATGAGGCATCTGATGGGGGGGTGTTGAGGAGATAAAGCCCTGCAGGATCTGGAAGGTCTCTGCCTCTGACACTGCTAACCTCTGGGATATCCCCAAATTTAGTGCCAGCACTTCCACTAGGGGAAGAGAATGTAGCCGGATGGTCTTATGCAGGTTGCTCGGAGTCCCAAACACAGACAGGGCAGAGACAGCTTGCCATTGTCGGAAGCCATCTGGTTCCACAGGCCATACATCTATGGCCTCTATTCACGGCATTTTTCTTTTTTTTTAGTCCAGGCATTTTGCCAGTTGCCTGGTTGTGGGAGGAAGGTTCTGCCACTGGTCAGGTACTACAGCAACTTCACTTATCACTAGAAGTGCCAGCAATAAAAAGACCTCCCCACATGGTCCCGACAGCCTAGCCCATATAGGATATCTCTTCAGCTATTCACCACTTCTGGGTGGGTTGGTGGGGAGCTAGGGCCTGGCTGTTGCAATGCTGTTCAGCTTCCTGCTTTAGCTTTCTTTCTCCTTCTCTTTTTGTTTTTAAACTTTATGCTCCAAGAACAGAGGAACAAAGGGAGCTAGCTAAGGAGGAACAGAGAAAGAGAGAGAGAGAGAGCGGGCTCCAGCTCCTACTCCCTACCCTAGTTCCTCTACCAGGGATGGGGAGAGATATCACTACCAGGGATGATCTATCAGACCTCTAAGAGTAGGGGAACAGAGCGCAAGAGAAAACTCAACCCGAAAATATTTTTTTTTCACATTTTAAATTCTAGAAGCAGCTTCTGCTGTGGAAACTGTCAGGGAAAAAGGTGCATTTCCCAGCCTAGAACCAGGGTCTTCCTGGTTTGGGACCAGTGTGCTGTATCCTGATCCAGATTGGTCCTCAGGGAATTCAAAAGTAGTGCTAGGATACCTCGCAGGTGTTCCCAGCATTTAGATCAGGGCTTCCCAAACCTGTCCTGGGGACCCCACAGCCAGTCGGGTTTTCAGGATATCCACAATGAATATGCATGAGATTAATTTGCATATACTGAGTCTCCAAGGTATGCAAATGATAAGGTGGCCAAACTGTAGTGTGGGATCCTGGTGGAGACCCATGAGTTCTTGTTTATGTACAGTGTTAAATATATATATATATATATATATATATATAATGACTCAGACCTCTACTTCACCCCCGTGATTTCAGATCAGTTCTGCAAGCAATCATATTTTCAAAGATTGACTACTGTAATGCCCTTTTAATTGGTCTCCCAGCGATTTCCCTTAGACCTCTACAAATGCTACAGAATGCCACAGCTAGGATTCTTACAAAATAAAAAAAAAGGGACCACATCACTCCAATTTTAAAGAATCTTCACTGGCTCCCTATAAAATATAGAATTTTCTACAAAACTTGTTCAATCATCCACAAATCCATCTACAAAACCTCCCATCTTGACCTCAGGATCCCTTTACAATTATATTCATCTTCCCGTCCATTGAGAGCTGCCCAAAAAGGCTCTCTAAAAACACCTCCAATTAAATCATTTTCAAATAAAAGAGCCTTCTCCACAGTTGGCCTGAATCATTGGAACTCTCTCCCTTCAGACCTTAGACTTGAACAATGCCCAATTACTTTCAAAAAAAGACTCAAAACATGGCTCTTCACCCTAGCCTACGCCTAATTGGACTTAATCCTTCCCACCCACCCTGATTCAAATTATTATGTTTTTCACTGCCAAACAACCTTAGATTTTATCACATATTACTCTAGTCACTTTTAATCGACTGTTACATGTTTGACTTCCAATCTTATACTGATTCTGTTATTTAAGGTTTCTATGTCATAATGAGTTTAAATGAGTAACATCCCAGTTCTTCATTTCCTTGTTCTCTGTAAGACTCACTTTCAGTCATTTCAATAGTTGTCTGTAAACCGAAGTGCTTAGTGATTTTATCTCTAGAACCTCGGTATAAATAAATAAAATAAATATATATATAAGTTGTATTGTGAAGTCTTGTCTCAACCTGTGCTTCATAACACTAACACGCCCCTCGTATTTCTTGCTCTTGTGAATGCTATACAGGGATGAGCCTTAAAAACTGGGTGAAGCACCAAAATATGCCAATGCTCATGTACAATATGTTGTATGTCATGGGCTCTATCAGAAAAACGTAAAGCACATTTTAATTAGTCTTCGTTTTTCCCCAATGAAGGTTGTAACAACAACTCTCCATTAGAATACTTTGCCCATAAAAACACTTGCTTGGTGACAGGCACTGGATAGATCTTAGATTGATTTTTAAATTCTGTCATGTCAGTGCATATCTTTCTTATTCATAAATTGGCCAAAGGTCCGCGGATGACAGCTCTGATATTGTAAAAGATTATTTTTAAACAGTTGGTTTTACATAAACTGTGGTTTTTAATCTGCTTTCACTTTTATATATGATCAGATCTAAGAAAAGATATATGCTTGGCATGCATTGACATAGTGATCTTTAGACTGGAATGTGGTACATTTAACCAAGAAAAACATTCTTGCAATTGTTTCGTGCCCTGCCAGAATAATACAATGTCATCTACAATAAATCACCTCCATAAGGCAACATAATTCCACCAATAATACGGATAAAATACATTCTCTTAAAGCGGTCTACATATATATCTTAAGAGATCAGATTTGTAAAAGTTGATTATCCCAGAATTCCAGTTACTTATACAGTTCCCAAAATTAAGTTTCCTGACAGGCTACCGGGTCATGCAGTAGTTTCAGGTAAGGATCCTATTATGGAACATTTATCAGTTTGTGGATTCTTTTCTTTCTCCTTTTGTTACAATGAGTAAATCTTATATAAAAGGATACGACACACATGTTGAACATTTCACAACAGCTCTAGGGAGATATTGCAGCAATATTGTTGGTTACTTTAGATATTGGAGCATTATATACAAATATTGCTCAGGAGCAAGCATTGCAAGTTATCTTTGAGTCATTAACTTTACTTCCACAACCTCAGTGAATTCCAGCTTACTTTTTAATTCAATTGGCACAAATAACTTTTACAACACAACTATTTTTTCTTTGAAGGAGTCTTTTAGTTGCAAATTAAAAGCATAGCTATGGGTGCGTGTTTAGTGCCCAGTGTTGCTAATCTATATGTAGACCAGTTTGAGAGAATGTATTTATATCCGTCTCTGTGGTGGAATTATATTGCCTGATGGAGACAATTTATAGACTATGTTGTATTATTCTGATGGGGGACGGAACTGTGAAGTTTCGTGGCCCGCAGGTAAGGTCCTGCAAGCTGCGGCACTCACCTGACACCGCCAAGCTGTCAGACATTCTTTTGCAGTGGGACACCACTGAACACTCGCTCTGTGGCTCAGGATGCTGCCATCGTCGCACCCTCCTAGTACTCCTCTAGGTGCGCGCGTGTGCACTGTACTGTGCAAGCCTTGTAGTAGTGCCTCTTGATGACGTCACTCGCTCAGCCCTATAGAACCTTCCAGGACTTCCTCCCTTTGCCTCAGTAATGGGTCGCCTGTATCGTGTAGTGTCGAGTTGCTGCTCTTCCTGCGTTCCTGATCCTTCCTCTTTTCTCCACCCTTGTCTCATGCAGCCTCTGTCTTCCTTCCTGCCCATCCATGTCAGTCCTTTTCCCTGCCTCTTGCATTTGCCCACTGGATTTGACCCTAGCCTGGACCTTGACCATTTTTGCCTGCAGCCTGCCTCTGACCCTTGCCCAGACATTGACCATTCTTGCCTGCCACAGACTCTTGCCTGGACATTGACTTTGCTTGTTTGCCACCTGCCTCTGACCCTAGCCTGATACTAGACCTATGCTCTCACCTCCTTCCTAGAGACTCTCGCCTAAGACCTGCCTGCCCCCAGAACCCAAGGGCTTAACCCAAGGGGAAAGGGGTTGGTATAGGTGAAGCTCCTGATCCGTCTCTTCCTAGACTAGGTCCGCCAGCTGTCATTGAGCACCGATGGGGCCTTCCCCGTAGATTGAGCCAGTCTTACCAGAGAAACAAGGGTCCACAAGTCTTTCACGATCAACAATTGAAAGAATTTTTTCGTAGTTAAATGTACATAAAATTAAAAGATTTGGCATACTGGGTTACACCAAAGGTCTATTAAGCTCAGTATCCTGTTTCCAACTGTGGTCAATCCAGGTCCCAACTACCTGGCAGGATCCCAAGGGGTAGACAGAGTCCAAGTTGCTTATCACAGGGATAAGCAGTAGATTTCCCCAAATCCATCTTAATAATGGCTTATGGACTTTTCTTCCAGGAACGTGTCCATTTTTTTAAAGCCAGTTACACTAACAGCTTTTACATCCTCCAGCAATGAATTCCAGAGTTTAGTTATTCATTGAGTAAAAATGTATTTTCTTTTATTTGTCTTAAATGTATTACCTAGTAATTTCATTGCTTGTCCCCTATTCTTCATACTTTTTGAAAGAGTAAACAACCAATTTGAGTTTACCCATTCCACTCCACTCATTATCTTACAGAACTTTATTACATCTCCCCTCAGCCGTCTCTTCTCCAAGCTAACCTCTTTAGTCTTTCCTTAGAGAAGAATCATTCCATTCCCCTTTATCATTTTGGTTGCCCTTCTCTGTGACTTTTCTAATTGTGCTACATCTTTTTTGAGATGTGATGACCAGAATTGCTCATATTACTTAAGGTACAGTCACACCATGGAATGATACAGAGGTACTATGATTTTCTCTGTTTATTTTCCATTCTGTTCCTCTTAATTCCTAGCATTCTGTTTGCTTTCTTGGCCACTGTTGCACACTGAGCAGAGGATTTCAACATATTATCCACTATGACACCTACATCTTTTGTAAGATTCATGGACCCTTGTTGCTGTGGTAAGGTTGGCTCATCCTAGGGGGAAGGCCCTGTAGGTTGTGCCAACAGCTACCAGACTTAGGCTAGGAAGAGACGGATCAGGAGTTTCACCAATACCAACCCCTTTCCCCTTGGGCTGAGCCCTTGGGTTCTGGGGGCTGGCTGGTCTTAGGCGAGAGTCTCTAGGAAGGAGGTGAGAGTGTAGGTCCAGTATCTGGCTAGGGTCAGAAGCAGGTGGCATCAAGAGAGGTCAATGTCCAGGCAAGTGTCTGCGGCAGGCAGCAGGCAAGAATAGTCAATATCCAGGCAAGGGTAAAATCCAGTAGCAGGTCTGAGGGCAAGCGTGAGAGGCAAGGAAAAGGAAGGACATGGAAGGGCAAGAAGGAAAGGCAGGGCCTGGATGAGACAAGGGTGGAGAGACAAGGTAGACTGGGCTGGAGAGATGAGGCAGGCTGGGCTAGAGAGTTGAAGCAGGCTCAGAATCAGGAACGTAGGAAAAGCAGCAATTGACACTACATACATTATGCAAGCAACCCGTTGCTGAGGCAAAGGAAGGAAGTCCTGGAAGGCCCTCTATAGGGCTGAGCGGGTGACATCATTGAGAGGTGCCACATACCCTGTAAGGCCTGCATGGTCTGGCGCGAGCCTAGAGGAACACTGGGAGGGGCAGGATGATGGCAATGTCCAAAGCTGCGGAGCGAGTGTTTGGCGGTGTCCCGCCACACGAGAAGGGCCAACAGCTTGGCGTTATCGTGTAACATCCTTTTCCTGGATGGTGACGCTCAATGCAGAACCTTGCATTGTGTAGCTATAATTTGGGTTGCTCTTCCCTATGTGCCTCCCTTTGCACTTGTCCACATTAAATGTCATCTGCCACTTGGATGCCCAGTCTCCCAGTCTCGCAAGGTCCTCCTGCAATTTATCACAATCTTCTTGTGATTTAACAATGTTGAATTATTTTATATCATCAGCAAATCTAATCACCTCACTCACTGCTCCAATCTCAAGGTCATTTATAAATATGTTAAAAAGCTGTGGTCACCTTTTTCCATTGAGAAAATTGACCATTTAGCCCTACTCTATTTTCTATCTTTTAACCAGTTCTCAATCCACAATAGAACATAGCCTCCTATCCTGTGACTTTTTAATTTCCTCAAGAGTCTCTCATGAGGCACTTTGTCAAATCCTTTCTGAAAACCAGATACACTATATCAACTGGGTCACCTTTATCCACATATCTTCTCATGCCTTCAAAAAATGTGGCAAATTGGTGAGACAAGATTTCCTGTGGCTAAATCTATGGTGGCTTTGCCTATATGTTCAGTAATTTTGTTCTTTGTATAGTTTCAACCATTTTTCCCAGCACTAACATAAGCATCCTGGTCTGTACTTTTCTGGATCACCCCTGGAACTCTTTTTAAAAATTGGTGTTACATTGGCTATCCTCTAATCTTCAGGTATTGTAATTGATTTTAATGATAGTTTACAGATTATTAATAGTAGGACTGCAATTTCATTACTTCAGCTTTTCAGCACTCTGGAATGTATACAGTCTGGTCCAGATGATTGCTACTCTTTAGTATGTCAATTTGCAATTTGAAGTCACTATATCATGGCATGACAAGCATATATCTTTCTTTGATATGATCATATATAAAAGGAGATTAAAATGCTCAGTTTATGTAAAACACTGATAAAAATAATTTTTGGCAATATCATAGTTGTCATTTACAGACTTTATGTAAAGGCTTTCCCGTCGGTCAATTTTTGAAAATAAGGATATGCACTAATATGACAGAATTTAAGAAGCAATCTAAGATCTATCCAGCGCATGTCATCAAAAAAGTGTTTTTCTGGGCAAAGTATTCTAATAGAGAATTTTATTTATTTATTTAAAATCTTTTCTATACTGTCGTGGAGCAAGCTGCCGTCACAACGGTTCACAATAAGGCACAAAATTACATGTTTGCTTAAATGTGTTATAACATATTAACTTAAACAGGTGCCAACAAGTACTGTAACATAGTTTCATCTTGTTACAACCTCCATTGAGGGATAATGAAGAACAATTAACATGTATTTTATTTTTTCCCCAATAAAACACATGAAATACAATGCATTATACATAAGCATTGGCACGTTTAGGTGCTTCACCCAGTTTCTAAGGATCATCCCATAGTGTTCACACATGCAAGAACTGTGAGGGAAGTGTTAGTGAAATCAGCATTGCCTATTCAACAGAATGAAAAACACATAAAAAAGTGAACCGTTATGCCTGTGGCAACTGTGCCTTTTGTATTCAAACTTTACAGGAGGCTCAGTGGATAAATCCAGTTTCAGGTGAACAGTTTATTTTTAGACAAACTTCGTGTGTATCAAAGAGCGTAGTATGCATGACAGTTTGCCTTTGGCCATTGTTTTATGTAGGATGGACAAAAGATGTTTAAAAATGAGATTAATGGAACATCAACATCTCAAATATTTGTGGTAAGAAGCCCCATTGATCTTATATGGTGTACAACATAAACATACATTTGAACATTTGCAGGGGTTTGTCACTGAACAAATAAGGGAACACTGGTATGGATGTTATGACCCGCTGCCCGTGGACCCCCTCGCGAGCAGAACTACTCACCCATGCTGCCCTTCTTCACCCGACGCGGTAGGACACCGCCGTCGGGCCTCTTGTGCGGCTGGAGCCGCGGTCTGTCGGTTGCCCCACGCGGCCCGGAGGCCGTCCTGGATCTTCTTCTCCCCCCTTGGTCGGAACCGCAGCCTTCCTGCCCCTCACCGCGGGCCAAGACTGCCCCTGATGTCACCGGCATCTTCGCGGCGCTGAGGCCGCATCCCCGGGCTGGTCCGACAGCTGGAGCCGCCCCCGGGGCTCCTCGCAGTGGCTGGAGCCGCTGCCGACGTCAGGGCCTGCGTTCAGGCCAGCCTTGCCTTCTCAGCGTCTCTACGTCGGTGCAGGCCGCTGTCCGCGGTCCTGCACAGCTTCCTGCTTGCTTCTTAGGCGCCGGCCCGCGCCTCTCTGCCAGATTTAAAGGGCCATGCACAGAAAGTGTGCTGGCCCCACCTTTAGGTGGACTTCCTGCTTTAGCCCTATAAAGGGCTGCTCCTTCAGTTTGTTCATGGCCTTGCATCGGAGTGTCTTCTTTCTGGAGGCTCCTGCCTGCCAGAGCTCCATCAGGCCTTCTTGTCTTCTCCATGGAGTTCCTGTTGTTTCGCCATGTCAAGTCTTGTCTTCGTGCCTGAGGTCCCTGTCCAGATGTCCCGTCCAGGCATCCTGATGTTCCTGTCCTGATCTTCATCCTGATGTCCTGCCATGATCTTGTACGTCCTGATGTTCCTGCCTTCCCGGATGTTCTTCCCTGCGTCTTCGTATGTGCTCCTGGCCTTCTGACCTGCTGGGCCTTGGAGTGGCCAACAGGTGGGATCCATCCCTGCGCTCTGGAGCTTCTGTTCCTGCCAGCTGTTGGAGCTTCGGATGTCATTGGTCCTGACATCGGAGTTCCTCCTTGCCTGGATCTTCCCTGCGCATGTCCCGCTCTCCTCATGGTCCGTGACCAGCCTTCGGGCTGTGTAGGGCGCACAGTGGGACAGGGTGGTCCGCGACTCAGTCCCACGGGAGGGCTGAGTAGGGCGTCCTCAGAGACAGTGCAATGTGTCTTCTGTGATGTCTTCGTACTAGCCCTGGTCTGTGATGCCGTTGCATCCCCACCGGTTCCAGTACCCGAGTCTTGCTACAGCTCCTGCCTGGTGCCAGTACCCGAGGCTTGCTACAGTTCCTGCCTGGTTCCAGTACCTGAGTCTTGCTACAGTTTCTGCCTATTTCCAGTACCCAAGTCTTGCTACAGTTCCAGTCTGGTTCCAGTTCTCAGTCCAGCTTCTGCCCTCAACCTCAGGCCAGGCCTGCTGCTCCATGCTGTTCCTCACAGCAGGTCCGAAAGGGCTCGGAATGGTCGGAGGACCATTCACATTCCAACATCTTCTTGTTGTTGGCCGTGGGAGCTTGCAGGCCTGGTGGAGGGTAGCCCGCCAGTCACGCTGGAATACGCCATCAACCCTCGGGTCGGCCCTGGGTGCGCCTGGGGTGGGGCTGAGGCCCAAGGGCACATTAAAACACCAGAGTGTAACAGAATGCAAGGCCTTGAGGCTGCAACAATGGAGCTTTTGAATTTCCAAGAACAGTGGATCTTTAAATTAAACACTGTGGAACCTTATGGGATTAAGCGTGAATTGTTGTGGAACACGTTACTCTGATCATATGGACTGAGAATATAGTTTGATAGGTTGATCAGAGAAGAGGAGCTCTTCTTAACCTTGCATTTTTTTACTTTGTTGTAGAGATGCATGGAAAGAAGGGACTTGATAAGCAGACCCTCTGAATTAAACTCCCATGAATAGTGGGAATTCAGTGAACACTTCTTAGTAAATAGTGGAGTGAGAATATGAGGTGACAGAGCTGCACTCCTGAAACAGATTTTCAAAATACGGATATGTCGAGTGCTGTCTGGGGTTTGTTTATAAGCGTGGCATTTAAACAAGGGAAGTGATTATTTTAAAGTGATTACTGAAGTGCACATCTAGAATTTATAATTTTGGACAAATGTTTGACGAGCACATAAGGGTGTTGTAATCAGTAATTTTAAAAAGGGGGTGGGGGTGGACTATGATTACAAAATTTGGTGATTTTCTCTGAAGGCAGTATCCTCAGAGTTTTTCCAGGTATGATTGTCCCTCTTCCATAAAATTAATATAAAAATGTTTTGGTGCTAGTTTGTTTTGGTTTTGAATTTTTTACTAGCCAATTGTATTTTTTTTTTGTTATATGTATATCAATATCACATTATGCTGGATGCGTGGGCCATTTGCTGCTTCTGAATCATCTGTGCGATGGTGTTCTCACATGGATAACTTTGTGTATTGGCAGCTATATAGCCAACTAAAAACCTATCTTTGTTGCAGTGTTCTCACTTGGGTTTCTGGTACCATAGACATAGACCGTTTGTAGAGAAGAGAGAAATTATTTAATGGCGTATCAGAAGAAGCCTTTATCTTGGACAGAGAGTTTTTCCTGAATCTTGCGAAAGCCACCCTCTGCACATGTTAGGGGGTGAGTGCTTTAACAGCAACTCTATGAATATTTTAACAGCAGGGAGCTTCCATGACTCGTGTTGCACCTTCAAGACAGATAAATAACTTATTTTTAAGGTCTCAGTGAATTTATGGGTGAATGGAATTAGAAAATAGCACCAGATACCAGCAGAGGAGTAAAGTTAGGTATGACAGATTCCCAAGCTGTGGATCTGGACTAAGGAGACAACATGCTTCAGGTCATTAGGAAAAAGTGAACCAGTACTGTGTTTTTCAACTTCTGTTTCTAAGCTTTTCCTTACTGAGAAACTCTCAGAAAGTTTTCATATAAACTGAAAAAAAATCCCCACTGATCTGTTGCTTCTATTCTGGGACTAGGTGCTCATCCTAGTCTGGACATGATAGTATGATTCTAGATCCCACCACCACCACCATCTCTCTCTCTGCTTTCTTTGCCAACCATGTAGCTCAGTTCCCCAGTTGCCTGTTGCCCAACTCCTGGCATGGATGTCATCTTGTTTTCATTATTTATGGGAGTGACAACTCCAACATAAATTTTAGAGAGCTGAATCATAGAAATTGCAACAGTGTGTACTCCTTACTAAAAACAGGACATGCAGGTTAGACAAAAGTTAATTTGGCCCATATTCTCCATTAATAGAGTCCTAATGACCTGTGATGTCTTAAGCACTGATTTTAAGGTTTTATTTTACTATCTGCATTATGAAAGTTCAGAATTTAAAGTTACTTGTTGACTATTTTATGTATCCTGTACAAAAGTATGTATGTATCCTTTCCATTTCAAAATCCATTTGCTTTCAATCGGGCCGATACAGTAAAAACCGCGGGAGAGCAGGCAAGCGCCTGCTCTCCCGGCATGCACACAGGCCACTCTCCTGTGCGCGCAATACAGTAATTTAATTTATTTAAATTAGGGCCGGCGGTAAAAAGAGGCGCTAGGGACACTAGCGCGTCCCTAGCGCCTCTTTTCGGACAGCAGCAGCAGCTGTCAGTGGGTTTGACAGCCGACGCTCAATTTTGCCAGCGTCGGTTCTCGAGCCCGCTGACAGCCATGGGTTCGGAAACCGGACGCCGGCAAAATTGGGTGTCCAGTTTTCAACCCGCGAGCTGCGGGCCTATTTCAATTTTTTTTTCTTTTACTTTTTACTTTTTTTAACTTTCGGGCCCTCCGACTTAATATCGCCATGATATTAAGTCGGAGGGTACACAGAAAAGCAGTTTTTACTGCTTTTCTGTGCACTTTCCCAGTGCCGGCAGAAATTAGCGCCTACCTTTGGGTAGGCGCTACTTTCTTAAAGTAAAATATGCGGCTTGGCTGCACATTTTACATACTGAATCGCGCAGGAATACCTAATAGGGCCATCAACATGCATTTGCATGTTGCAGACGCTGTTAGGTTCGGGGGGGGGGGGGGGGGGGGGGGGGGGAGTTGGATGCGCGTCCAATCGCGGGTTAACAGTGCGCTTCACTGTACTGTATTGGCCTGAATGTTTGCAATTCAACAAAGAATCTTGTTTTCATGTAATACGCTAATCTTTTCCTGACACAAGAATAGAGCCTAGAAACACTTTGGATTCTCCTTGAGAAGTAAGAAAGAGAGATACTCACTCTTATGGTTCAGCCCATATTTTCTATTTTTAGATTTGCTTATTGCACAGTCCCCATTCTTGGAAGTCAAGATCCCTTCACAGTCTCTAGGCAGATCTTTGGGCAGCCTTTGGTTTGATTTTACCAGAAGCCCATGATGATGTGTGGTTAGTGCAATATGAAAGCTCTACATCCATATAATATTCCACATTCTGGAAAAAGTTAAAGTGATTTAGCAAGAAGAAGTGTGAGACATATTTTAACTAGACATTTTTTAAATGATAGATTTTACAAAAAAAATAATTAACTTTTACATGCACAATTCCATGCAGATATACTATAGAATCTACCCCTCTGGTGCAAGAGAAAATTGAAAGCCCATGTTGGAGGATTATAAGATAACTGCTTGCTGTATGACCTGTGTTAGTTCCACTGCTTGTTGTTGCAGAGTACACTGTTGTAAAATTTGCTATTGCTGGTGGTTCGTGGCCTACTGCCCAGTCATTCATTGAATATAAACTCATGTATGCAGATTATTTTACTTTGGGCTACATACTCGTTTAAAATCTGGCAACACCTACTATGGTCTGCTACCCAGTAATCCACTGAAATCACAGCAGCAGCTCCTCAAACACTCTGCAGGAACTGCTGCTGGCTCTGCTATTACTTGGTCAAGGTTTGCTGCTGCTAGCCAAGACTTGCTACTGTGATATAGTCTTAGCAGTGGGCGAGGAATAACGGGGCAAATTGGATAAATCAGTTAATCTTTCTCTTGTAAACTTCTATTTTATTATGTTACAGAAGTGCCGTCTCCAGATGACTCAGAAAGGGTCTCTAAAAGTCCCTGGAAACTCGTTTACTGTAATATCTGTGTACAAAGTATGTGTGTTGTTCCAATAAAAGACATTACATTATAGCCATTAAAGTATCATACTAAGAAGCGGTTAATTTAAAATACAAATCCTTCAGGAGCTACAAAAGTAAGGTCTGCCCAAAACAAATATGACTGTTAAAATCCTCACGAGCCGGCGCCTGACGATGACGTCAAAATCTAACGTCGTTCTCTGAGTGGGTGAGGTTACACGTACTCAGCTCTGACGTGTCCTGTTTTCAAAGTAACAGGTAGCAATACTTCAGCGGCAACGTGAAGGAAAAGGTGACGACATTATAGGGGTCATGGCGCATGCGCTTCGTTTGATACGGCACACTGGGAGTTGGTGTTCTTCGGGTAGCATGCTTGTCTGGGTTATATATTTAAAAAAAAAGAAAAAAAAGCCACAAACCTTTCCTGTATGCTCTCAGAGCCAGCGGCTGCCCAGAACTCCCGGAAGAAATACAACTCCCGGCGTACAGCGCGCGCTCTCTCTTCTTCCAGTCATGACTAACAGCTGCAGGTCCCGGGCTAGTGCGGGCTAGTCGCCGCGGGTCTCCCCGGAGAGGGTAAGTGCTGGCTCCACGGTGTATGCTGCTCGCCCGGCCGGGAGGTGTCTGCGATGAAGCAGCAGCTTTGGGCAACCAGCTCTCTGGCCGCGCCTGGCTGGACACCTCGCTGCCCTCGGGGTAGCACGACTTCCCTGTGGCGGGGTAGCGCCGCACGTCCTTCCTTGCCAGGAGACTCCGAACCTGGGCCTAGGTTCTGTGTTTGGGGTTTTGTTTTTTTTGTTTTTTTTTTTGCTTGACTTGTTTTGATTTTTCGCTTGTGGTTTAACTTTTGGTTAGAATTGTATTTTATATCTGCTCTGCTTGGGGAAGGTTTCTCCACTTTCTTGTAAACGTGCCGCTTTGGCTTCAGACTGATTTTTGTGAGGAGGACTGTTCTATTTGAACGCCTTAATTATTTGTTTCTTCTCAAAGGTATATTCTAGCAACCCGAATAAGGAGCGTTTGGGAAGAAAACACAGGGCTCTAACAAGAAATCTGGGTTTTAAGAGGCGAAATCGGCCTTGGCGTTAGCATGCTCTTTTGGGATAAGTGCCGAGAAACATCTGGCTGTACAGAAGCCAGTGGCAGAGGAATGTATCCGTTTCGGTACCAGTTACTAACATACATGGTCTTCAGCTCAATTTACTTTGTTTCATTATTTTGCTTTGTTTAGCAGGTTCGGATATTATTGGATCAACTTGAAAGTTATCTAGAGGTAATGTGTCTGAGCTTGTGGGACCATATGGGTTCCTTCTTCGATGGCTCATGTGCTCTTGAAAGCTCACAGAGAACAGCATTATTTTTTTGAAAATTCTTATTTAGATCCGATAAGAATTAATCATAATTTGTGATGAACTTGTTTTTTCTAGAGTCAATAGAATTACTAGAATCTGCTCTTACCAGAGCTAAAAGATAAATTAATTCTTGCTGGATGAGCTTTAGTGTAATAAGATTAAGTATTTAAAAAAATAACTCTCACCACTACCTTCAAAATAGTACTCCATGTGCATGAAAAATACTGTGCAGCATTTGTTGGATATTTTCTCCAAAGTAGCTGCATCATGCTTCAGCAGTGAGCTGGTTTCTTTCCTTCCTACTTCCTGGTCTGTGGCAGTAGACTCATCAGTATAGTTCTTGTACTTGGAGGCTGGGTGGAACACTAACCTCTTAAAAACTTTCTTTTAATTGTTGGGTGCAAGGTATTTTGTTTAGTATTTATTTGGCATGGAGGAGCAGCAAGCTATAAACCAGGGAAGACTGGGTTCAAATCCCATTGATTCACCTTGTGACGTGGACAATTCACTTCACTCTCCATTGCCTCAGACTCAGATTATAAGCCCTCTAGGGACAGGAAAATACCTACAGTACTTTGAATGTAATTTGCTTTGAAGTGGCTGAAAGACCAAATTAAAAAATTTATATTAAAAAATTATATACTGCATAATCAGTAAAAGTACAATAAAAGTGCGTTACAGAGTCATGAGCCAAAACAATACAACACAATCCCTACTGCCTGCCAACCTCCAAATACCACGTGACTATGCATCCCATCCTCTGCTACACCTGTTTTTTCGCAATCTATCTGTTTCTCTTTGAATTTTTAAAAGGAAATAAAATGGATTTTAATCATCATTAAAATTTTAAATAGTTTACCTGCATTTGTAAGAAATTAAATTATTTCATACCTGAAGAGCTACAGATGTAAATGCTAGATCGAAAACTGTAACCGTGTTTCCTGAGAGGATCTAAGTCGGGGATGGCCAAATCCGGTCCTGGAGAGCCACAAATGGGCCAGGTTTTCAGGAAATCCACAGTGAATATAGATGAGAGAGATTTGCATACAATGGAGGCAGTGCATGCAAATCTCTCACATGCATAGTCATTGTGGATATCATAAAATCCCGGCCTGTTTGTGGTCCTCCAGGACCACAGTTGGCCACCCCCGATCTAAGTGATCAGCCAAGCCTATACCAAGCCACCTTCGTATACATATCATGGACCCTTAAAATGCAAATGAAAGGTCAATGATGACAATTTAAATTTTTCCCTTTCAGCTATTGGCATCCAGCAAAGGTGATGCTTTCTCCCATTTTGTCTTCCCACACACTAACCTAGCAAAGTTATTTTGAATTGGCTGCTTTTTTATTTTTTTTTAACCAAACATCCTGGCAACCCCAACAACAAACTAATACAGTAGTCTAGAACCCTCATTACTAATGCTAATACCACAGTCTTTACTGCAGCATTATCAATGGATGGCTTCAATGGACATTCTTGTTAGCTGCATGTGTGCCTTTTTACGTCTGACCCTCAAAAGTCTCCACTGTAAATTAGAATCAAGATTTACCCCAAAGCTCTTAACTTTAGATGAAATACCCATTTCAAACCGCATTACGTCTTGTAAAGAGCCAGCACTTCATCTCCTTGTTAGGGGAGGAGCCCAGTGTCTCATATGCCACATGATTGTGAAGAGTCCTTGAAAACCAGAAAACAGAAGCTGGAATGTGGGCATCTTGATGCCAGTATTGGCTGTTTCAGGATCCTGAACAGCTAGTGCCATTTGCTGTTCTAGATCTGTGTCAACTTTCAGTAAACAAGGAAGCCAAAGCCTGACCCTCAAATAGTACATTAGTGCATAAAGGAAAGGGTTCTAAATAAAGTAGTAATCTAGTATCATACTCTATGCAAATCCAGCCAATTCATATGGCTTAAGCACTCACAGTGTAATTGTATACCAGTGTTTTGTGTGGGTTTTTTTATTGTGCAAATAAAATTCTTTTCTAGGAGCACTCTGTGCTTAAGAGGTTTTTAGAGACATAGTCCAAAATAAGTCCACCAACTGAAAATCCCAAGGTGAACTCAAAACAATGCTAATCCAGCACACTTTGTTTATAGAAAATGCCGAAAAGTATTACTTTAGCTTAAAAGAAGGTGACATGCTTCTGCAACTTGTTCAACCATTCTGCAGCTGGAAAAGCAGTCGCCCAAAAAGCCCAACACTGGCAGTGTTCTGACAGCAATCCGTCTGCATTGGGGGTAAGGTATAAAACAAATATATTATAGAACCTTGACAGAGAAGAATAACACTAAAATACTCACAGAGTATGGTTCTCTCATTCAGATATGGCCACTAACTTTGAAGACATCTGATGTCAGTAACTCAATGAGTTTAAAGGGACCTGCGGCCAGTCACATATACTTATTCCGATGACATCACATTTGCTACTGAACTGACCCAATGGTAAATAGGAAAGATGAAACCTTTCATGTGTAGAGCACAGTCCACTTCATTTCCCTATTCAAATCTTTAGGAATAATAGTGTTCCAGTTTTATAAATAAAACATTTTAACTGCACCAAACATTTGTATGGTCACCTTCCCTCTTGTTTGGAACAGGTTGTGATAGAACTGCAAATATGAACTAATCTCATACTTTGGAGGACCTTATCTAATGAGGCACTAAATGGTGCTTCTAATCTATTGTGATGGATGCAACTAAGATATTGTATACAGACACGAGTTGTCTGTACAGTTTAGCCTATATACATGAGAGCAGGGACACCAAGTTACATATATGACCACTTTTGGCTTTAAATCAATCCAAAAATGATATAAACAAATTTACAAAAAAAGTAACAAAATAATTAAAAATGCACTACACAATTACATATTAATACAGTTAAAAATACAATAACCACCCTTAAGAGATACACCTGTAATCACATGATCTAAACTTTCACATAGATGTAATCTCCTTGAATTGATACTCTCTCAGTGACTCTTCAAACCCAACGAACATTCATTGCTGTAAGATGCCATAATTTTTCATGTGATATTTTTGAAAAATGGTGACATCTTACAGCAATGAATGTTTGTTTGGGTTTGAACTTGTGGTGGTGTATGATGAGTTGCTGAAACACTTAACTTCCCAGAGTTGATACTCTGTGTGAAGATTTAGATTATTTGCGTATTCAAACGGAGAAAATATTTTTGATATTTGGGATTATTATAACACATATTCCATTTGCTTTTAACCACATTGTGCCACTTTAAATGTCTTGATGAAGATTGGTGACAGTTCTAATATAAGAATCATGCTTCTGCTGACCTCTTCAAGCTTTATAGAAAGTGATACAAATGAATGGAATGTGAACGTCATCTTTGGCATCTTCATTTGATGTTTAGAGAGTGTATTGGAATATTCACTCAAGAATTACAAATGAAATTCCTTTGAAGGTAGATTAAGCGAAACATGTTGGGATAAAAGCATTATTTATGCAGATATGTATGATTGTTGGCGGAGTGTTTGTATGGTGTGCGATGAATGTTTTTGGATGAATTATTATGGGTGTATCGTGTAAGGAAATGTTTTTTTTTACTGGATTTGATATGTAGTTGTATAATTTTTTATTTTGTTGGAAGCTTTTTGTAGGAGATTTTTCAATCATTTTTATTTATTATTTATTTATTTATTTTGTTATACCGACTTTCATGACAAGAATCACATCAACCCGGTTTACAATTAACAATGTGAATAAGGCAGAGAGTAACATAGTAATCAGTATTCAAAATTCAAACACAGTAAACAATAGCATGGATGTGAGAAAGTTACAATAAAACAGGGAGAATTAACTTGGATCTGGAAAGGGGGAGATAACTGAACAGTAGAATCTTTACAGTGCAGCCAATTGCATCAATAATATAGTTGTCAGATTGATATGTAGGTGATATACTAATTTGTAAAGCCGACTGTATTATTTAAGCGCCCTCTTGGCTTTACACACAGAATATTGACACAGTGTATAGGGTTTCTGCTGAGGGAAAAAATCACCACTAAAAAGACAGATGGCAGATGTTGCACTTCTGGCAAGGATAATGCCCCTTTCATTTATACAGTAGATCTCTATGCGCCTTGACTCCATTTGGTGGCCTGAATGGCTGTTCCCTTTGTCCAGATACTGTGCTGGAACTCAGAATGGCCAGAACAATTGCCCAGACATTCACCATCTTCTGCATATCTAACACTGAGAGACTTCTGCTTTAGATAGAGGGGCCATATGCCATTTCATGAACATGTTGACTGGGGCTGAGAGTAGTGTACTGGTGCCATCAAAACCGTTCTGTTCCTGGTCTGCAGATGTTGCTAGAACCAGACCTTGGCTCTCCTTTTATTCAGAACTAGCCAGGAGTGAGAAATCATCTGTCAGATCTGCATCTCCTCTTTGTAGAGTACCAACTTCTGAGTCATTGACTTGATGCAGAGGATTTTATTTTATTTAAAGGTTCTCAAACATGGACAAATCTCAGAGCCTCATTGAGCATAACCATGATATCTGCTCATCCCTTTTCTCAACTTCTCAAAATACAAAGTAGCAGGGAAGAACCAACTTTATGACATAGGGCTTCATTTACTAAGCATTTTTTCTATAGGTGCAGAATGGGAGAAAAGCATTAGTAACTCAGGGCCATGGTCAGAAAAAGTCTCTTGCAATTTCATGAAACTTAGAAACCAATTAGAACATAAGAACATAAGAAAATGCCATACTGGGTCAGACCAAGGGTCCATCAAGCCCAGCATCCTGTTTCCAACAGTGGCCAATCCAGGCCATAAGAACCTGGCAAGTACCCAAAAACTAAGTCCATTCCATGTAACCATTGCTAATGGCAGTGGCTATTCTCTAAGTGAACTTAATAGCAGGTAATGGACTTCTCCTCCAAGAACCCATCCAATCCTTTTTTAAACACAGCTATACTAACTGCACTAACCACATTCGCTGGCAACAAATTCCAGAGTTTAATTGTGCGTTGAGTAAAAAAGAACTTTCTCCGATTAGTTTTAAATGTGCCCCATGCTAACTTCATGGAGTGTCCCCTAGTCTTTCTACTATCCGAAAGAGTAAATAACAGATTCACATCTACCCGTTCTAGACCTCTCATGATTTTAAACACCTCTATCATATTCCCCCTCAGTCGTCTCTTCTCCAAGCTGAAAAGTCCTAACCTTTTTAGTCTTTCTTCATAGGGGAGTTGTTCCATTCCCCTTATCATTTGGTAGCCCTTCTCTGTACTTCTCCATCGCAATTATATCTTTTTTGAGATGCGGCGACCAGAATGATACACGGTATTCAAGGTGCGGTCTCACCATGGAAGCGATACAGAGGCATTATGACATTTTCCGTTTTATTCACCATTCCTTTTCTAATAATTCCCAACATTCTGTTTGCTTTTTTGACTGCCGCAGCACACTGCACCGACGATTTCAGTGTGTTATCCCACTATGACACCTAGATCTCTTTCTTGATAACTATATAGCAGCTGATTGATTCTGTCTGTATAAATAGTAATAGTACATAGATCATGTTTTTTTTTTTTGCTATTGTTTGCTTGTTACATTTATTTTTTTTATGTTTGCTGTTTTGAAAAAATATTCAATAAAGTATTTGAAACTGAATTAAATAGCAAGAGATGGCTTTCAGGCCTGCATGTTTTCTGTACAGTGGTTATAGTGGTGTACTGTAGGTTTACGGCTTGTTAGTCACCAGTTTGAAAATATATATCTTAATATTATGGTTGTGAAATATGTTTATTAATGCTGTAAGCTATGACTCCAGCAGGTTGATTTTGGATAAGAATACTTTGAAATGAAACCTGTACAGACTGAGGCCATGCACTAAACGGAGCTGGTAGCAAAAGGTTGTTTTGTTTTTTTTTTCAACAATACCATCTCATCTAAATATTATAGGAATGAGATTTTCAGTGACTTATTTTTGCAATAAAAGTTTGTGCAAAATTAACAATTTGTGCAATTTTTCACATGAAATTTAAATTTCCTGCAAATCAGTTCATTAGTGATTTTTGCATGTGTTGCAAAATTATGCACAGAAATCCAGCAAATAGTGCATGCAGAAATTTGCAAATGTGATTACATGCATTATTTGCAGGTTGTCTGTGCGTTAGCCCCTTTTACAAAGGCAAATGCACATTTAATACATCGGTTCCTTTGAATGGGAAAATTCTGTGTAACGACCTGAAGAGTTTTATACAATGGAGTGGGATTACAGGGATGAATTAGTTTTCTTACACCCAAACTGTTGAGATGTCAAGTCAAAAGGGTTTTACTGTAATTCTGGAAATCTACACAGCTCCTTCCCTCACCTTGGTAAAATAGTTGAATAATTTTAAACATTTAATTTTTTCTTTTAATATTTATTCACAACAGCATTTCATTGATTACAAAAAGCAATCTAATTAACCAGTTTATGATGCCCTTGCTGATAATCCAGACAGCTATTGCTGTCCTAGAGAGAAATTTATTCTTAAAATAGTTTGTGGTTTTTCATAATTTTCTTTTGACTATTTTGAGTTTAAGATAAGTTCTTGGAGGAGAAGTCCATATAACGGTTATTAATCAAGTTTACTTAGGGAATAGCCACTGCTATTAATTGCATCAGTAGCATGGGATCTTCTTGGTGTTTGGGGTAATTGCCAGGTTCTTGTGGCCTGGTTTGGCCTCTGTTGAAACAGGATGCTGGGCTTGATGGACCCTTGGTCTGACCCAGCATGGCAATTTCTTATGTTCTTATCAGAAGTACAATGCAGTAAAACTGAAATTGAGGTCCCATTACCCTAACTACAAATTGTTAGTTTCTTTTTCTTCTGTTGGGAAGTAAATTTTTACAGATATCTGATTAGAAAAATAGTATGGTACAAAAATCAAACTTTGCTTTTTTTTTTTTTAGTTTCTTTCTTAAACTAAAACTTCTGGTATTCTACTTTTCTATATCATGTTGGAACTAAACAATCCCAATGTATCTTTACAGTCAATCATGTTTGTGTATCACGTGTGGGTTGGATCATCTGAGAGTATGCTGCTGATGAAGAGTAACACCTTGCTATTAAGTAACTGCAGTTCTCCATCGACAAACAGGGCTGAATTAGCCATGGCACGTGGATGATGTCATGTGATAGCACTGAACAGACACATCTCTCTAGCCTCAGTAAAGTCCTTTACTACTGAGCATCTGGGGAGTTTCTGCATGCGTGCTGCCTCATAAACCCCTCAGTGTTTTTTGTTTTTTTTTTCTGTCTGTGCTTCTCTATGAATATGTACCCTCTCTCTTAAAGTTCTTTATCTGTTCTGCATTTGCAGTTTGATTCCGTTTTTTCTTTTTTCTTTTGCTTTGCTCCCTTGGCAGCCCCTCCATAGCACATCTTAGAACCATGAATCATTTGACATGCCTTTCAGAGTATTCTGTTGTTTTTCATGGAAAGAGAATTTGATCTAAACTGACAAGCAATGGCAAGGGGGAGCAGGATCCTGGATACTCTTGACAGGAGTCTTAGATTTGGGAATGGACTCTGTCACATGACTTTTCTTCACACAACTTTATCCTCCTGGAGTTTCCAACACGTTGGTGGATCACCTTGACAGTTGTTGAAAGCAATAGGAAAGGTGACTATTTTTGCTCCATTCTTCAGAGCAAATTTAGATTCTCTCCAGATGCTTTTCGGCTCGAGTGGGATGTAGATCTGCATTCCCACCACTTCAGTTGGTGGCAAGGACAGTGCAGAAGCTGCTTGAGAAGTGGGCATGCCTTATCCTTATTGTCCCAGCTTGGCCTAGTTAAGTGTGGTTTTCCTACCTTAACTTGTCAGTTCATCTACCAATATTTCTGGGAACCAACCTGACCCTACTAATATAGGAGAGGGATCATCTGTTATCCAAAATTTACCTCCCTCAACTTGATTACTTGGATGTTGAGTGCTCTGTAGTTTTCTCATGGTGTCTAACCAAGGAAGTTTTAGGACATTGTGATTTCGGCTAAGAAGCCCTCCACCAGATGGGCATAGGATTTAAGTGGAAGCACTTCTCAACTTGGCTTACCAATCTCCATTCATCGTCTAGTAACTAAACTCATAAAGGGCTTGTGGCATATGAAGCCTCCAGTTGCTAAACCACCTGAGCCATAGGATCTCAGCGTTGTCTTGGCAGAACTAATGAAGAACCCCTCTTTCCCCCGCGCCCCCCCCCCCCCTCGCCTCTAGTCTGCCTCCTAGAATTTTCTTACATGGAAGGTAGTGTTCTTGGTCACTATCATGTCGGTGAACTGCAAGCATTAGTGTCATACATTCCATATCTACAGTTCTTTTCACAGTAGGGCAGTGTACACTTATCCTAAGTTTCTGCCTAAAGAGGTTTCTGCTTTTCATTTGAATCAAGCTATTGTTTTGCCTATGTTCTTTCCAAGACCTCATGTGTACGAAGGAGCCAAGGCCCACCATTCACTGGACTGTAAACAGGCCTTGGCCTATTACCTGAGGAGGACTCAACCACATCATCAAAATTCTTAACTGTTTTGTTTCCTGTGATCTTGAGCATAGCAGGCATAACTTGCACAACAAAAGGTAGGGGGGGGATTTAGGTAGGGCTGGGGGGGGGGGAAGGTGGGGAGACGCGGAGGGAACAGAGGCAGGCTGCGCGGCTTGGCGTGCGCAGGCTGCCGATTTTTGTGCAGCCTTGTGCGCGCCGACCCCGGATTTTATAAGATATGCGCGGCTACGCGCGTATCTTATAAAATCCGGTGTACTTTCTACCTCTCTGTGTGGGCTAGCCTTCAGATCACAAAGCTCATAAAGTGAGAGCCATGGTTGCCTCAGTGGCTGACCTAAGAGCCATGTCCACTGAAGACATTTGCAAGGCTGCAACTTGGCTGTCAGTTCACACTTCTTTGTCCCACTACTGTCTGGACAATCTCTCTCAAGAATTGACAGTTACTTTTAGGCAAGCAGTTTTGGACAGCCTGTTCACCCAGTAGTCCACGCAGCCACAGAGAATATGGGTTGCTTATTCAGTAAGTGCTCTGCTTGGGACTCCCCACATGTCATAGCTAATTCAGTCCTGCTTGTCGACCAGAGAGAGCAAGGTTTGCTTACCATAAACTGTAACAAGATAAATTAACCATGCTTAATACTTACCCAGCTCCATGGAGAATCGACTGCCTAGATGCATCTAAATTCTATGATTGAGTAATGGGTTCACAAGGCAGTGCATGTGCAAAACCTCTCGCCCATGCTCAGTAGTAAAACTTTACTGAGCTAGAGAAATGTCAGTTTGGTCCTGTCAGGCGATGTGCCCCACCTGTCATGGCTAATTCATCCTGCTGTCTTTAGAGAACCCCATTTATGATAAGCAAACTTGCTTTTCATTCACCATTCTGTGCAGTTGGGGTTTCTGGTACTGGCAGTTCCTGTTTTGCTTTTTATTTTTTTTTCTGTATGTGTGCTTCACCTTCTGAAATTAGTTCCTTTATTGGTTTTTCTTTTTTTCCCCCCTTACAGACGAGGTAAACTAAAACTGCAGTCCCTGCAGTAATGCAGGAGGAGCAGCAGCAGAAGGTAGGTTGGATAAAACAGCGGTGCAGTCTACTGTGAGCTTGGAAGAAGGGATTGGTGTAGTATCTTTTATCTCATGTTGGGCCAATGAAAGGTATCAAACCCTACTAAGATAAATAACTACCGTACTTGAAGTGTTATGAAATTTAAAATTTAAAAAATTATGAAATTATTGTAAGATTCTGGTCCAATATGAATAAGGCATCCTGTGATCTCCTACCCTGTGGCAAAATGAGAGCCAGATCTTGCCTGCCTGTTTCTCAGAATCAGTAGAAAAATACTTTTTTCAAAATACTTTTTTGTAGATAAATTTGACTGCTGGTGCACTTTCCAGAATAAGTAGGACTACCTTGGACCAGAACCGGAATGAGAAGGGAAAGAAGGCTTCACAATATAATAAGAGAAGCAGAGAAAAAACTTTTTTTCCTTATCTTCCTGCTCGACCAGTCAATGTATATGGGATTTCCCCTCCTTCAAGCTGATGGAGACAGCGGGAGCACCTCTTTCATGATCTCACTCTGGGTTTATAAGGGAGGACTGGTCCTGGTCCATGATGGTAGATGGATGCTAGCTCCCAGAGTGGTGGTACATCCTTGGCCTAGTTGAGCCTTTAGTTTTCAAGGGAAACGGTTCTTTGAGGCTGCTGCCCCCCACCTCCTCAGTAGAGGTTTGCTCACTCGACAGCAAAAAAACCAAAACCAAACCCCATCCGGTTGAGCTTCCTTGGGTCCCCTCACAGTGCTCTTTGGGGCTGTTGAGCACCCTTGCAGGGAGGTTTCTTCTTCTCCTCCATCTCAGAGGATTTGGGAACTGGGTGGGAGAGGGGGGTTCATTGGGTTTTGGATTGCTTCTCCCCCCCCCCTTTTTCCTTTGCTGCCTCTGTCTATCCCTCCTCTTTGCAGGGTTGCCACATGGTCATCCCTGCATTCCTTCACAAAGTATTACAGGTTGGATGTGAAAGCCAGGGCAGATTTGGCCTTTGGCGCGGAAGTATAGTGGACAGCCTTGTCTTCCTCTTTTCTTAATGAGGGAAGCTTAGGTAACTCCCATATGTATTGACTGGTTAACAGGAAGATGATGAATGTTAAATTATGCTGACTGGATAATTTTTCTTTCCTTGAGTCCTGCTAGACCAGGGGTGGGCAATTCCGGTCCTCGAGGGCTGCAAACCAGTCGTGTTTTCAGGATATCCTTAATGAATATGCCATGAGAGAGACCTGCATACACACTGCCTCAGTTGTATGCAAATCTATTCATGCATATTCATTAGGGATATCCTGAAAGCCCAACTGGTTTGCAGCCCTCGAGGACCGGACTTGCCCACCCCTGTGCTAGACCAATCCAGATCCTGCCAGGAAGACATAGGGTGTTTGGGATCAAGAAGCCTAGGAGCATCTTGTGAGAGGTAGCTTGTTAGAGCCCTCCCTTATTCTCTCTATCTATACCTCTCCCTTCCTAACCTCTTCAGTGCCACATAGTAGATTTCCAAATTGGGCAGTGAGGGACTCTTTCTGGGCGAAGGTACTTGGTAGAAGCTGCTGGATTGGACTAGGACCATATTTCCTTTTAAGTCCAGAGTGAGGTCATAAAGTGTGTCAGTCGTTGAAGGAGGGGAACTTCCATAAGTATTGACTGATCTAGCAGGACTCGGGAAAAAAAAAATTCAGGTAAGCATAATGTAACCTTTTTTAGAAGAGGAGAGAGACATTTTACAAATCATTTAGGAGGCCCTTCTACTTTAGCAGCAGATCTCTCTAGGAGCCTCTTTCTCTCCCGATCAAGCTTTCGCCTGGTTTCTTGTTGGTGCTAAGTGTTGCAGAAGTGCCAGGCTTGTTGGTTTTTTTTTTTGTATTTAGACTTCAGCATTCTTTCAGATTCTGAATGCCTCACAGATGGCATAGTTTATGTCTTTTAACTTTGGAAGGCCAGGAGGATGTGAAAGAAAGTGGAGAGAATTTTTAAAATATCAAGTTGTGTCTGCAGTGCAGGAAGGCTGGAACTATTTGTTGGGCTCCCAGAGTTTCATGAAATGTCTAGACATTGCAAAGCTTTGCCCCAGTTCTTATGTTGTGTTTTTTTCCTAGAGGTTCGATGTCATCCTCAAATCCCCTCTTTTTTTTTTTTTCTTCATTTTCTCTGGATTTGTTTTACTATGGTGGCAAGTTATTCTCCGCACATCTGCAAATGAGTGCTCCATGAAAAGAGTAGTGAACGCAAACATTTTAAATAAATGTGATCAGATGCTTCCAAATGTGTGGGGGAAAAAAAGTTTCATTGTACAAAATTAAATTGCATATGAACTTATGTGATTAAACAGATGAGCAGTCAGAAAATAAATGTAAAACGCCAAGAGAAGGGTGAAACCTGATAGTCATGGACCAGGACTGACCTGGAAGAAACCAAGAGCAAAGAAAGATATAGGCAGAATCTGACACTGCATGTAGAACTCTTTACTTAGTTTTATGTCTCGGCTTTGGTTGTGTGGGGTATTTTGTTTATTTTATCTTGCTTTATTAAAGTTGTGTGTTGGCTTTCTTGGTTTTTTTTTTTTTGGTATCCTCTTGCCAGGGATTGAAAATATTAAACTGTTTTAGAAGTCAGTAAAACAAAAACAAATTTTTATTTTTTGCTTTTACTTTATTTGTTTTGTAATAGAATTTTGCTCATTTACTCATTATTTCCTATTTTTTTAAATTTTTCTTATAGACTTTTTAATAACAATTACAGGAAAAACTTGTATACAGTTCTCACATTAAAGGCAACAACAAACCAATACATTTACTGTATTACAAGGACCCAGTAATGTCGTGGGGGATAATAAGATAAAAAATTCAAAAGAAATAATAAAAAAAAATCTTGGCGAGAGGAAGTTTTTTTTTCTATAGATCCTAAATTAAGTTGCTAAAGATAGACTCACATTTACATCAGATTTATCTTTCAAAAATGTCTCAAGATGTAACTCGTCAGAAAATATAAATTTCTTGCCTTGAAAAGTTTTATGAAACATCTGCAAGGGAATTAAAAAAAACAAAACAAACAAACAAAAAAAAAACCCCAAACAAACCCTAAAACACTACTTTTCAAGGTCAGGAAATGTCTCCTGCAGGCCTGAGTAGGTCTGGAGACATCAGGAAAAATATTAATTTTCTGTCCACAAAACATATCTTTATTTTTGAAAAATGTTTCAAAAACAATTCTTTTCCTTTCCAAAGAGAAGGAAACAAATAGTGTAGCCCTCTTGTTGATAATATCAAACAACTCTTCCAAAAAAAAAAGAAAAAAAAAAGATATTCCTGTGCTATTTTCATTATCTTCTCCTTGTACTCCAATCATTTTGTTAGATTGATTAGAAAAATAGAAAATTTTTGAAATACAAGGAGTATTATCCTCTTCATATAACTATTTCCTTGAGAAATTCATCAGCATATGAGATGTTTAAAAAATCTCGGAAATGGTTTGATCTCATCAAATTTTCAATATTTTCAGTTTCAGCATGTAAAGCTAACCTATCTCTAATATGCAAGTTCTCAGCATTTTGTTCCCTGCACTTTAGAAGACAAAACATTAACAAATGTTTCTAATTCATAAATCTTTTTACTTTGCTCTTCAGTTGATAACCTATTTGTATTAACCAGAGAAGAGAGATGTAGATTAACCTGAGTAACATTTAGAGTCTAATTTTGCTAACATCCTCCACAAGTCACCCAGTGTGACATTGGGAGGTTCTTCAGTGTTTAATTGAAGGCGTCCAATGACTGGAGGGGAACTCCCTGTGATAACCCTACCTGGCTGGGTAGTTAAAGAAGAAACTGCCTGAGGAATCACCAGGGGGTTGTGGAGGAATTGGACCATTGCCAGGGCTCAGAGACACTAACGGGCTAATTTTAAATCGCCCGTGCATGTAAAATACGAGGGTTATGTGTGCAGTTTAAAAGGGGGCCCTGCCACGCATGTAACCCCTGTTTACACGTACAAGAGCCAGGCCGAAGAAAGGGACGGAGCTGGAGGCCGCCGGTACAATGCCCATTTGCCGCAGTGCCAGGGGATCGCGTGCCGGCAGACTGCCGGTGCACGCAACTTACGCCAGCTCAGGAGTTGGTGTAAGTTCTAAAACAAAGGAAATTAAAAAAGAGGGCCTTTTAAGGGGTTGGGGAGGGAGTATGGGCAGGGGGGGTAGGGAATTGGGGAAGGCTGTGATGCATTGCGCCACAAAAATTGCATTATTCAGCTTCCCCCCCCCCCCCCCCCCTTGAGTGCGCTGCCCTGGATTTTATAACATGCACGTGCCAGGTAGCACACGCATGTTTAAAAATCTACTCCTAAGATTGCCCCCAGCGCAGTCCTCCTGTGGCATTGCAGTCAATCTGCTAACATGAGCATCTGTAGGGCCGGTGTTACCTTGAGGAGCAGGGGAAGATGTAAAAATCTTAGCTTTTCTTTTCTTACCCATCAAGCTGCTGATCCAAAGGTTAATAGAAAAAATCACTCCCCAGCCAAACGGACGAAGCCAGACAAATCCACGGGGCCCTTTGGCGCGCGTGGCTTAGGCGCCCCGGCTGTGCACTGATCCGCTGCGTGATTTTAAAGGGCTTGCGGTCGCCCTGATGACGTAGGCAGCCGTCCTTCCCAGATGCAGAGGGGAAGGCAATTAAACATAATTCAGCTGCCCGATCTATCCCGGCAGCAAAGGAGCTCTCTAGCAGGGTGGAACAGCAGGAGACTCACAACAACTCCTCTCTCCTCCAGGGAACCCCCCTATTTATTATTTTTATCACACTTTCATTTTCCCTCCAGCCTATTTTTACCTTGCACCACCCCCCCTCTCTCCAACCTCATCACCTCTCTCATTGGCCCTGGCAGCAGCAGTGTCATCTCTGCCTGGGCCAGTGGCACCAGCAGCAGCAGTGGTGCCTCTCCCCAGTCTAGCAGCAGCAGTGTCCCTTTTTAAGTTTTGCTAATGCCTGGCTAACAGCAGTGGCCTCTCTTCTGTTGGGCTTGGGATCACATCAGGCACAAAGCCACAAATTTTAGGCATCCAGGTAACTTGGTATCTAAGATGTTATCAACTTAGCAACGCTCAATATGCAGGGCGGATGCAAGTAATATTTCTGTGAGTTTGTTCCCCCACCTTGTTGACTCTTCCAAGTCTTTTGTGGTTGAGGTAGATAGTATCTGCCATCTTTGGGTTTAACAGTAATCTTCCGAGTCTCTTTTGGGTTATGTACAGATTATATCTATATAAACTTGATTGCCTGCTTCATGTCCATACTAACATCAAAGCATGATATGCATACATATAAAACCATAGAGTGCCAGAAATTTTATTTTTATTCTTTTCTTAATTGTAATGTCTCTGTTCTTGAGATGGAAGAGTAAAGTCTGCTTCTTTCCATTATGGTGTATTAATGTCATTTGATTTAGCAGTGGTATTAGGGGTTGTTTCTTCATTGACCCTCACTTTACTTCCTTTTATATTCCCTAATGATTTCTCTTCTTTCACCTCTGTACAAAACCTGACTGCACAGATTAGCCATACTGGCGGCTGCTTGTTACAAAAACAAAGCATTACCGCTGATTACTTACTCTGAAGGTTGCACAAAAGACACTGCAGGTAGCAGAGGCTAGAGGCTTTAAAAAAAAAATCTTTTATAATTACATGACATAAACCATGTTTCAGAATTGCTCTCAATATACAGCAAGTAATTAAAAAAAAAAAAGTTTGAACAAATCACATAAAATTTGGCATATATGAATAAAGTCCATCAATGAGGAATCAAGAGAACAGAAGCAAATAGAATGAAGAAAAAAAATATAATACTGATTGATAACTAGTCAAATGTGATTAGACTTTAGAACACCTAGATCTTATTTATTCATTGATGGGAGTTGAGGTAGCGCTCTCAGATTCTTATAAGAAAACAGAAGATGATCAGGATCAACACAAATATATACTACTTCCCCAAATACCCCCCAGTACACTAGCAGGGGAACAGGAGGAAAAAGGTAACCCCAATTCCAATACTTGTTGATGAAAAGCAAGAAATTGTTTCCCACTAGATGATGTAACCCTTAGATAAATCGGGGAAACATCTTAACTAATTGCTCCAAAAAGGGGGTCATTCCTATTTTTAAAGAATCAGCAGAAGATAAAAGTCCCTATCCAACTCCATGGACAAAATCATGTCACCCTATTTCTAACTTCATCATTTGATATCTTAAGGCAATCAGTCAAATTTGTATTAGAGGCAACAGGAGGGGGCGGAAGTACATTTTGTCTCTATCAAGTAAGTCCTGCAGTTGGCTTGAATTTTAAGCATGGCCTTTAGCATAGTATGTATGTATTTATAAGCCACCAGTCTGAATTACTTGCTCCCTGCAGGGTACAGCACAGCATCCAAAATTAATATTAGCAATTTTTAAAAATTCTCGATTAAGCATTATCAAACATAGAATCAAGTAAACATTAAGATCAATTAAGTTTTCTAAAATATATTGAAACTTATTACAATGATAAAAAGCCTTTACTAAAGACTTATAAAAGTCATACATTTTTTTTTTTTTCCTGAAAAGCTGGAAAAGCTTTCAACAGGTAATCTACTTCAGAAATCATTCTTCTGATCTAGCAAGCCAGGCACAAAAGAAAATATTCAAGCTGAAAATTTGATGGGTTTAATGGGAAATGATTCAGGTGAAATCTGTAGAAAAGGAGGCTTTTCCAGCAGAGACTAAAGTTTGGATGGTATGTTTTTGTTTTCTGCAGCACAGATTTATTGTTGTTCATCCTTATTTTCACATTGTGCTGTCAAAGCAAACTCGGTGGCAGTATCTGCAGTTGAGTTATGACTCTCCCTTCTTCTCAAGGTTAAAGACCTGTACTAGTATCTTATAGGGGGATGGTTGCCCCAGAAATAGCAGCCGATGGATCTGCACCACTCTCTCTCTCTCTCTCTCTCTCTCTCTCTCTCTCTCTCTTGGTGAAAGTTCTAACTAAATAACAATTACTGATCCACATCTGTTGCTGAAATAGTGAGATCCAGCCACTCAGGCCCAGCTTGAAATAAAGCAGGTGCTGCACCATTAGAGTGCATTGCTTATACAGCTGAAATGTCTTATAGAATGTGTGGATTTAGTAACCTACTGAAAAAAGTCTGCCTTGTACCATCCTCGGTCAGCTAAACAAACATTTAAACATTTTAAAATCTGAGCCACATCCCCCAACCAGTGTAACAGTAAATACAGCCATGCATTTTATTTTAATTCCTTTCCTAGGGATCTGAGGCATGCAAACACGTAAAAACATATCCCCTTGAGCTGAGCTGGGCCTTTGTTACCCCAGGTTGCATGAAACTGCCTAAAGCTGACTTTTGAATCTATGCTGACTGCTGGAAGTCAGGAATCCACTTCTGAGGCATACTGGGATAGCAAGACAGGAGAGAGATTAAGGTGCCTTTTTTTTCTCCTAGATAAAATTTTCTGACAGGCCGATACAGTAAAAAAAAATGCGGGAGAGCACCTGCTCTCCAGACGCACGCCCAAGCACCTCTCCTGGGCGTATGATTCTGTATTTAAATGAGGCCAGGCACTAGGGACAATAGCATGTCCCTAGCACCTCCCTATTAGCGGTAGTTGTCAGTGGGTCCGACAAGCGATACTCTATTTTATTGATGTCTGTTCTCGAACCCGCTGACAGCCACGGGTTAGGAAAACGGACGCCGGTAAAAGTGAGCATCCGTCTTTCTAACCTGCTGTCCGGCGGGCAGATTAAAAAAAAATGTGGGGTTTTTTTTTTGTTGGGTTTTTTTTTTAAAGCTTTGGTTCCTTCGACTTAATATCACTTGACTGCACATTTTACTTTTCAGTATCCTGTGGATTAACTAATAGCCTCATCAACATGAATTTGCTTGTGATGAGCGCTGTTAGTTTTTGGAGGGGGGGTGGGGTTGGCCGGGGGTTTTCGACATGCGTCTATTACCCCTTCTACAGTAAGGGGTATAGCACATCGAAAACGCACGGCCAATTGCAGGGTAAATGGTGCCCTCGGCGGAGCGCACCTTACTGTATTGGCCTGTTGATTGATTGGAGAGGGAAAGGCCCCCAGTTAACATGGATTTCATTTTAACTGGTGGAGGCAGCAGCAGCGGGTGAGGGCTAGGAAAAGGGGCAGAAGAAGCATTCCCTGCAGTATATACCAGGGCTCCTGAAGAATCTGACCCTCGGTGTTGCAGTGGCTTTATTGGTACAAGTCAGCTCTTTGACAGCCAATCACGTTACAGGAATTCTTCCTGTCTTTTATAGTTTTACATCACATGTTCATTAGTCCAAGCCAGCTGGCACTTGCCAGTCACTTCCAGTTTGCATTGCTGATCCTTCTCACTTGAATCCTGTTGTCTGAACTCCCTCTTTAGCTTGGTGGCAAAGAAAAATGACCAAGTGAGGTGTGGGTTGTTCGTGTGGTTTTTGTTTGTTTTTTTATGGTTGCCAGTGCCCGCCTGCCGTTCTGCCACACTGACTAACCCATATCATTCCGACCAGAGTGTCTGCAGAAACTTCACACCCTTTCCTTTCTCTTTCACCCTTTGGACATTTGCATAACATAAGGGTGACCAAAGACAGAAAACTGGAGGAGTGCACCAACACCCATATTTTAAGGCAGGCGGAGTTTTTGCCTTTCATTTTGAGATCCAGATAATTGAGAATTTGGTTGCACTGCTTAGCTGGAAGGCTAGAAGATTATAATGGGCATCACTTCAGGCAAGCACATGGGACCACTTTTAAAGCATACAACACGACAGCTCTAGAAATTACAAAGTAAAGCCAAGTCCAGTAAGAACACGAATATTTTGCAGCTTAATTGGAAATCCCAGATCCATGACTTTTAGTGTCACCTAAGGCCACTTTGTGGGTGTGTCCGTCCCCCCCCCCCCCCCCAAGCCCTAGCAGGTCATGTATTTGTGGCAGTTAACTCTAGGCTATAAAGGGGTGGAGGCAGGATGACTGGAATGGACAGCCTTCACAATAATGGAGATGCTCCTTATATTTTTCTTTCCTGTGTAGGCTGCTGCAGAACTGATGCCATCATCAGGTGCCTCAGAAGATGGGCCAAACGATGCTTCGGACATACAACGCAACCTTTGTACGTTATTTCTTCTCTTTGAATGTTACATAGAAAATATTTATTTCCCCTTGTTTGTTCAACACCCACAAAAAAAAGTCCTCTTGCCCTACTTAAATATTCACATTTCATTTCTGTATATTTGGTGTTCCTGCCTACACATGTGACACTTGACCATTGACTGAAATAGTAGGTTACCAAAAATACTTTTCTCCCAGGGATTATCTTTGAAAAGAATTGCTGCAGTAGTACAAATAACTTTTTTTGGCCCAGAAATTCCTCTTTTTTTCTTCCAGATCAGTCAGACCAGTGCTGGGGTTCTGACACTGAGGCTGCAATTGAAACTACCTGAGGATTTTTTTTTCTCTATTTTAGACTCTCCCTCTTACTGTTTCTAGTCTGACCTGAGGCTGGTAGCCATATATCAGGGCTCCAGCCTGAATCATAGGCTCTAAATCTGGCCACCAGGTGTGGCCCTTAACAATGACCATTACTACTTCCTTAGCTAGCCCAGAGTGTGGAAGATCCAACACCGGGATCAAAGCAGGGACTTTGTCAACCCAAGATGAATAACTTTTAATGCATGAAGATAAGAATTGACAAGATGTGGCCTGTAACAGTGATAGTGTCCTCTAGTGTTGGCATTTCCTGTCTTTCTGTGGGGTGGTTATTTCTATAACTCCCATTAGTTGTCTTCAATATTCCTGTAACTTTTCTTCATCATAAAGGAATTCAATATTGAGAGATGATGTTACCTGATCACATTATAGGTAGTACTATTGAAAATGTGAAACCCAGTAGGTTGTGATTCCTTTTTGCTGGCACAGTATAAAGTTTATATAAAGATAGGGTAATACATGAGCTTTTGAGATCACATAGATCTCTTCTGCACACAAGCTCTTGTTGGACCAGTGAAAGCTATAATCTGCCAGCAAAGGACTCCGTTATTGCTGCGATTGTTTGTCTCTTCTGATAATGCATTCTTAGTTTGCACGTTTGTGTCTTCCTTTTCTAGCTGATGCAGATGCATTTCAGATTCTCTGGGAGGTGAAGATGAAGAAGAGGCAGAAGCAGCCCACACTTCCGGACACTGTGACAAAGCTGGTTACTGACGACGGAGGCAAGGTGTATGTAGTTGGCACTGCCCACTTCAGCGACGACAGTAAAAAAGACGTGGCCACGGTAAAGGGGCTCTTAAGTTGCTTAGCCTTTTCATGTAGAGCTGTTTGCAGAAATTAGGAACAAAAAGAGAAAAGAACCCAAGAAGTAAACTGATTTTTTTTTTTTTTTGTAATATCTCATATTGCTTTAGTTGATCTGAACTCCACAGTTTTGCCATTCTTGTCTGACATCTGCTATGTTGGTTACTGACACTACCAAATCTTGTCAATTTACGATAAAAATCAAACAGGCATATATGACATTTCATAATATCTTCAATTTTTTTTTTGTATTTAAGTATTTAGTGTGTCCTTTCGAAGCTACCCAGGGAGGGTTATAATAAAAGCATAAACACTGCAATACACGTAACCACGAAGCACCTAGCAAAAAATAAAAATGATTACAATGACCATGTAAAAGGCATCACATTCCCTAAGCTATGCAACACATGTGGCAGTTCATTTCATCAAACTGGAATTGTGCAGGAGAGTACTCGTAACAAACCTTAGCTGACCTAATCATCTTTAGGTCAGCTAAGATGGAATTACTAAGAGATTTTCTCCTTGGGAGCTCAAAGAGCTGGCAGGCTGCTCCTTCAAATAAGCAGGGCCCAAGTCAGAATTTAGAGGCTATAGCTAAGATCTTCAACTTGACCTGATGAACAATGGAGGGCACTCAGAATTGGTGTAGTATGGTCTCCAGACCCTGCCTATACCAGCAGTCTAGCTGCCATATTCTGTATATGCCCAAATGCCTTGTACTCCTTAACATTAGGCCTAGATACAAGCCATTGCAGTAAGCTATATGCACCATAATCACTGTGTACAGGAATTTTGCAAAGTCCAACTGGGTATTATTTGATCTTCCATAGGCACTGATTTAGCCTCTCTAGTAGTGAGTTTTATTGAGCTCTCCTCCATGGGGGCCATATAACTGAATGTCAGCAAAAATTTCAAAAGCAATTCCATTCTCAGGTATGTTTGCTACTGGCTCCATATAGATATTAAATAGAAGGGGAGAAAGCTGTGCCTTTTGGGGAGCCCCAATTGTTAAAGAATATTTCTTAGGCACAGTTGTCCAAACTTACAAATTAGGATCTGTTTGAAAGAAATGCCCGAAAACAAGCCAGCATGGTTCCTTCACTCCCTTTCCAGCCAGGTGTTCACTAGAATTTCATGATTTCATAACTCACTCAGAAATCGCATTTCTTATAAAAAAAAAAAAAAAAAAAAAAAAAAATCAAGTGTAATGTAATTAGGAAGAGTACCCGGATAGCCTGATGGTACTCAGGGTACCCAGCTTCACTTTGTGAGTCAGTGGTTGGCGTCGCTGAGAGGGCGGTGTTCCCAGTTCCAAAGGAGAAGGAAGGTGTTCCATTTATTAATATGCAACGAGTGAGCCAAACAGACTGGCACTTGGGGCATGGTGGGAGTTGTGGTCCAGAGGATTGTTGCCCAGACTGGATGGGAGGGGAAATAAAATGTGGAGGTGATATAAGCCTTCATTCACAGCTACCCAAGCTTTCTGATACCAGTGCCCCAGCAGAAGCTCAGAGAGACCAAGAGGAAGCCACTAAGCCAAAACAAAAAAAAATAGAGCGCAACATGAAGATTGCTTCTGCAATTTGTAGGCCTTGCTGTTGAGATTAACGTGTGAATAAATAGATGCAGAAATGTTTATGTAACTGGAGATGAACAAAATGTGTTATGGTTATTTTCCTAGTAAAATTTTTAAATTTATATTAAATAAGACATTCTGTTTTATTCCCAGCAACTAGTGTTTGTTTCTTTAGTGCAAGTAGAAGCAGAAAGGATGGGTAGAAGCTTCTGAAAATAAAAGGGAATGAATTGTTGAATACAAGGAAGACAAGTGTGAGCTTTCTGAGAGATACGAGGATAAAACTGTTAGCTTGCAAGACTGGGAGCCCTTAACAGGCTTCAGTGTCAGTGTCTCGTCCGTATTCTAAAACGTAGAAAATGTCAGACTTAAGTTCTCTTCCAGACCCTTGTAGAATTTGGACCTTTCAGAGCTTTCCAGCCATTGGGGTAAACCTTGTAGCACTGGGCTGGCTCACTGCTGTGTGTGACACCCTGGTTCAGTTCCTGCACCCATTTTCTCCCCAAACCAGACCTCCGGGTGGACAGAGTACTGAAAGCAGCTGTGGCCACTGGCTAGAACAGCCACTTTACTGGCTGGGAGTGGTGTTCATAAAGACCCCTGGAAGCTGTAAAAGCAGGCTCATGGCGCTGTAACTCAATAGGAGTTGGTTCCAATTTGTGCTGGAAAGCCCAAAAAATCAGAAGGGAACTGTTGGGGCTCATAAAGGAAACCTCAACATTGGACTTTTAGATAAGAACATGCTTGGATCCTTCTGTGATATAGCACAGGTAGTTATAAGAAGGTTGCTTGGTGCCAGAGACCACAGACATTGCTTTATGTGCAAAGTATTAACATTTTCAGTCACTTTAGGTCTTCCGCAGGTATTAGAAGCTTGATTTTGTTAACACTAATCCTTTGTGCCCTGCTCAGGAATGACACGTGATTGGTTTTTATTTAGTTTTTGCCTTGAAGTTTGCTGCTGCTCCTTTGGATTTCCAGCTCAGTCTGAACAGTCCCTGTTTGGCTACAGTGCCATCAGCCTTCTTTCACAGCTCCTCAATTGTGTTCATCTTAGCAGCAAATCTTCAGCCAGGGCCAGAAACCATGGCTTCCTTCAGAGCCTGCCTAACATGGGCCCAAAGCCTGGCCACTAGGTGTCGCCACTGAGCCGTGCCTCAGACCCTTCCCTCCTGCCAGGCTCTGCAAATACTTCTAGGGCAGGATCCCTGGCCCTAACGGATCCATGGAATGGAAAACTTGGATGAGAATCAAACCGAGGTCTGCCACATGGCAGCGCACAGCATTTGCTACTGGCCCATTTAACTTCTGATTTTAACCCCTTTCAGGACAAGAAAACACAATACAATAGGCTCATTGATGAATATATTCGGGGTGGACCGGAAAGGGGTTAAAGATGATGTGCTTGATACTTGCCATAGAGCTGAAATTTGGACTGTGCTTGTAAGTGGAAAGTATAGAGAAGAAAAGAAGTTACTTGGAACATGTTTTTTATTTCAGATGTGCTTAAAAATTGAAAAATCTTAATTTTCTTTTCTTTTTAAATCAAAATGTAAACATGTTTTTATGAAATGCCTGCCTATATCTCAACTTTATTCTGTGCTGCCCTGCAAATCATCCTTATGTCCTTAGCTGCCAGGTGGTATTTTCTGGCCAGAAATATGACACAGGTTAGGAGGAGAATGGCTATAGATTTGTACTTCTCCAGCAAGTCTCACTTTCTGCTTTAATAACTGTGTGCTCTTGAGCATTGAAAATTATGGATTCAAGTAACCCTGGGTAGTCCCTGGAGCCCATTGAGTGCAACAGAGGAGCGGTGTTAAAGGAAATGTCATTCTAAAAGTATGACTTTGTATTATATGATCAGGATTATTAAGAATGACAATTTGCAAAGTTCTTCTAAAAGTGTCAGTCGACTGACTTAAATATTTTGTGAATGCTTTTCAGCAAATGCTCTTTATTGCAGACAATCCAGGAGGTGCAACCAGATGTAGTTGTGGTTGAGCTCTGTCAGTACAGGGTTTCCATGCTGAAGATGGATGAAACGACGTTACTAAAGGAAGCCAAAGAAATCAACCTGGAGAAACTCCAACAAGCTGTCAAGCAGGTATGATTCTCTCTATACAAGTTAAAGGTCTGCCGTTGCAGGTACTAAACTAATTAGCATAGATGAATGAGGTGACATTTGACCTGCAATGGAGCTGTATTTTGAAAAATGTGCTTGGTGGTGCACGTAGTTGTGTTGAGCTGTGGTCACAGCTTGGAAGCTGTGATTTAATATATCACAGATCCTGTGCACTGATGCTCCATGGACTAAAAAGGATTTTAATTCATTTATGCTGCTTCTTGTAGACTGGACTCCAAGGAGGGCTCTTTTGCCCACCATGCCTTAGCCATGGTTTCCTGCTTACTATTGCCCATTGACTATTGCGGGCTGAAACAAAAGGTGAAACTTGTGGTGAAATATGGCGCCAGCCTGTGGCACTTAATTATGTAATAACCGGCAGTATTCTTGAGAGAGCTGGAAGACTCCTGTTCTATCGATCTGTCTCTCTTGCTGAAATTATTTTGAAGTATTGTTATGAGCAGTTGTAATCAAGCTGAAATCATGAGGGATAGCTAAAGTTGCTTGTTTCCAGAAGAATGTGTGTGTATGTTTTTGTTTAAGTATAGTTCGTGGTCAGTTGGTATGTATGTATGTAGCATTTCACTTGAATGCAAAAAGGGGCAATTTTGCTGCACAGGTGGCTTTCTTTTGAGACTCAGCTTGTGTAAAATACTTGCTGTAAAAGCGCCAGTGAATTTTGTATGGGTGGTGGGGACATGGTTGGTGGAAATCATGTATCTACTTTGAAAAATGACAAGTGTGCCAGCTGTTTTATTCCCCCCAATGTAAATGTCCAAAGGTAAGTTCCTTTTGCAATGTGGCTAAAAGTACGCATGTTGTGAACCCCGCACAGGTTTTTTTTTTTTGGTTTTTTTTTGTGTTTATTTTTTAGCTGTTCTAAAGAAGGAAGTTTTCAGACAGGCTTTTTACCCTGGCTAAATTACTTTTTGAAAATGGCCCTCTCTTATGGGGGGAAAAGCCCTTTAATACATCAGGCTCTGTAAGTTTGATCATGGCCACAAATTATGACTTGGTCCAGTGATTAGAGTTTCATTGTGGGATCAGACCAAGAGAAGTTAGGCTGTGAAAGATGGCTTTTATTTATAGGTCTGTGGTTGAAGGCCAGATAACAGGCAGCAGTCTAGGAAATCAGAAGGTGGATACAGTAAGACAAGTTCATCATCTTTTCTGGCATTTTGGAAGACAAAGTTGGTGCACTGTGAAATAGGCTTTCCAACTAGCTTTTTTTCTCAGGACAATCTGTTGTGGTCCTGGTTTAATTTTAGTACATTGGGAGCTTATATGGAAATCTGACCTACAAGTCCATGCATGCAGTGAAGCAAAACCAGGACTGGATGATTCTATTCAGAAAAAATGGAGCCAGTTAGGAACCATGAGTCGGGGCCTCAAAAAACCCCAGATACTTGGTGCAGAATGATTCTTCCCCGGGGTACTGAGCAGGCTGCATATTTTCCTTGCTCCCTCTGCTTCTCAACATGGTAATTAATTTTACTGTGACTATTTGCTGATTAATGCTTTCACCTAGATTTTCTGATACCATTCTTAGATTGTGGCATAATATGTTAGTGTACCCAGTAGCAGTCACTCCCTATGTGGTTTCATGTAATTTTGCAACAGATTCAATATTTTAATCATGTATGTACACTGTTTTGCTGAAACTTAAAAATAGAAATAATTTTTATTCAGACACTCTGGATTCAATTCTCTCTTAATCCATCTTGAACCATTCAAAACTGGGAAACGGTCTGACAATTTCTCTCTTAGAATTCAGTCTCTATGGTTCATGTGAGCTGGATTGTACATAAATACTATGGATGCTGAAAGGGCACAATATCTTGTGTAGCCTTCCTTACTACAGAGGAGCCTCATTGGGGTTAACTAAGACCAAGTGCTGGGTCCATCCTGTACAGGGGTGGGAAAAAATATCTTCAGGATACTTAAAGAAATGGGACTATAGTTGTCCAAAGACCATGCTTCACTCATGTGCTGGTGCTCAAACAAATACATAAACAGGTGCAGATCCAAAACTTGCTCAGTGGGGATACCATGACAAAGTGCTTTTGTTTGGATAATGCATTCGTACTTTCAGAAAGCTAAAAGTCTTCAAGGGATCCTATGAGAATGAATTGATCTTTACCAGCAGGAAATCTTTGGGGCATGGCCTGAAGGACACCCCAGCTACCTGACTGTCCAAAGCAGTGGTTCTCATCCTTTTTTTCTGCTGGGGAAACATCCGACAGATGGTTCTCACATGACACACTGAACACATGACTGTCACGGGGCTGAATTTAAACATCCATTCTGCATCCACAGGAACTCCTTCAACTCCCAACAATGGGTGCAGAGCCAGAACTAGGGCATTAACCCGTACAACTCACCATATAAAAAAAGATGTTCTGGTGACATCTCAGTAAAAGCAAAACAACCCCCCTCTGCTACCAGGCGCAATAGCCCTTCTTATGAAAAGATGATGATTTACTACCAATACATGTCCTATTGAGAAAACACAACAAATAAGATGGGTACAAATGCCTACATGCTAGTAAAATACTTCACCCTGGTCACACACACACACAACCTACCTTCACCAAGTACAGCAAGACCACACATTATAAATATGGAGACAAACTGGAATGGAAACCCCAAAAAAAGCCACTGCATGCAGTGCAAACCTGGAGAAATGGAAAGAGAAATATAGCACCTAACATAGTCCCAGGATCTGCAATAATGCACAGAAACTAATCTGTACAAAGTTACACCTGCATTATGAAACACATAACAACCCTATCTATGAAAAGGCAACACTACAAATATTAAACCAGGCCCTAAGCACTAATACACCTCCTATTAGGAAAACAGAACAAGCCAAGCTGCTATAATACAGAAATAACTGTAAAACTATATTAATAAATGTTTCAAAACAGCTGATGAACAGAATAACGTCAAACAATTAAAACTCATAAAAATTATTCAAAAATTGTCCAAATACCAATAGAATATTTCAAAATGGCAGACACATCACATAATACTCAATTAAAATGGCAGTCAATCAAAACAAACTTTAAAAAAAACAAAAACTTTCCTTCCCTCTCCAGCAACTCTGCTACTCCTTTCCCTTGCAGGTCAAAACACACACCAGACACAATAGTCCTCTTCTTAGGGCCCACAGACAGACACAGACAGACACGCCTGTCTGTCTTGTACTGTCAATCACACTTGCACAAACAAGCTGTCAATCACACATGCTCACTCTCGACCCCCCCCCCCCCCCCAACTCAAACGGCAGCTGCAGTAGCCTCCTCCAGCCCCTGTAGCCCGAGAATGAAGAATCCCATCAGCTAGCTCTGTTCTTTCTCCCATCGCTGATCACTGGATGCTCTTCGTTTTAGTCTGGGTCCACGCTGCTGCCAGTACTTTCTGCAGCATGGTCTTCTCTTCTCCCTTGCGCCCCACTGTCCATCACTTTCTGTTCCGGGCTGTGGGGGCGGGAAGAAGAAAGGACCATGCCACTGATGCTGTTCCTGTCCGAACGGAACGGCAGCAGTGTTAGAAGAATTTGTGCATCTTACTGAGATGGAGAGGGAGGAAAGCACACCCGGGGCAGTGGGTCACCGGGAAGCCTTGACACATCTGCCAGTACTTGGCGACCTGCTGGTTGAGAATCGCTGGTCCAAAGTACAGATTTGTTTGAATCTCCTTCTCTTCGCCTCACTGTCCATTTCTGAGAGTACCTGATTGGCTCTTGCCTCTTACTCCTCTTCAGATTCCACGCCAGTCGGAGTAGATGACATAAAACACCTTCTCCAGTCAGATTTAGCAGACTGCTGGAGATTCCTAGACTTACTTCAAGGGAATCCAGTTCAACATTACAATAGTATACAGAGTTTTCTTCTCCTGGAAAAAAAACCCCCAAAGAAAGGGTGAAGTATCATCCCTTGAGCCAGGGGGAATACTCTACTCCTCCAAAAAGAGTAACAGGCAAAAAAAAACCCTACAGTGCCTTTTCCACTCTGACAAGCGTCTTTCTCAGGCAGCCACGGCAATACTTCTGCACTCCTGCAACTTACTGCAGGAAGAGAGAAGAGAACCCCACCTCTCTCGTCAACGCCGCTCTCTTCTGCTCTGCCTCTAGAATTCTCTGTATTAAACCTTAGGCCATGAAGCATGGGGGAATGCTTAAATAGTTCAATCCACTCTTACCTACTTTCACTAATCACCTCTTCTCTTCAAGGGACACATTTCCCTGATAAGGATCCTATGGATCTTTATATCTGGAGTTTATACTCTGACCTTTACTTAAAACCTTTTACCTTCCCAATGCTGTTCTATTTTTAGATTTTGTTTTTAAAACTCATTTTTCAGTAACAACACAAGAAAAACAACAAAACGTGGTATAGTAAGCATTTTAACATCGAAAAGTGTGATTAGTGACTTGTACTGTGAGTAATTTTGTTTCTATATTCCTTGAAATGTCTTTGAAAGGCTTTATCTGAAGTCTGTGATGATGGAAAATGTGAAACTAGCAGTTTTGGGGAGGTGTTGCTCTGTGGTTTAGCTCATGGATCTGTGCCAGTCCTGGCCACACCTTTTAGCTGCAGCGTCTACCTGCAGTTCTAGATGTAGAATGATCCTCCTTGGAGGGAAAGGGTAGGGATTATATCCTAGAGCAAGCACTGGATGGAAACTGCTCTGATCCTGTTTGACCTGCTTCATATCCGAGTCGCTGGATGAGGTAATAACTTCTTTCTTTTTTTTTTTTTTTTTTTATAAGACCATTCCCTCTGCCTGGATGGTGATCAAAGATCCAGCCTTCCTGCTTCCCACAAGCGGTCACATGTTAGCACTGTGGCTACAGTTGAAATTAGAGAGTGTGGTGCTTCCAACCCGCCAAAATAAGGATCAGGAGAAACACTTATTTATGCAGTAGTCTGAAATCTTTCTATGGTTTGTGATTATATATGGAAATAGTAGTACTTATGAATATTAGTGTGAACGATAGATGCCACCATTCTGTCACATCACGTCATAAATACACTTCTGGTCCCACTGGTTTTACAGTGGGTAGGGTTTAACATGAACAAGTCTAGAATAATGTATTTGGGGCATGGGCATGCAGCACCTTAGCTGTTCCAGGAAACTTGTGATTACATGCCCTTCAATACCAGATGCAAGCCCAGCAGCCTGGTTTCTCCTGCTGAGGAGCTGCCTCTTTGCATAGATTATCCTCCTGGCACATGTGGGCTTCTACCACATCGTTACAGCTAAGGTCTGATCAGGCAGCATTGTATACAAATATTGACGAGAGAGTTTTAAAAGCAAGAGATTTTTCTTAGAAATGGATTCATCTAATTCATTTAGCTCCTTAGTTTTATCTATAATGCAAACTAAAATTTGTGTTAAAAAAAATTGTAGTACAATACTGTCTTTTTTTGCTTTAATCTGCACCATAAAAATATGCTTTTATGCATACAATATTGCAAGCTGATCCACATTAGAGTAAACCAAAATCTTTTTTTTTTTTATGCCTAATAAGTTTAACAAAATTAAATTTTCTTTGTCTAAACCTTTTGGAGACTTGTTTATCCTGCCCCCACCCTCCATGAGTTAAGGAGAAGGTACCTAAACCTTGCACATCTTTCCAACTGAAACAAGGATCAGCTGAATAACTTTTTTTTCCCCTTTCCCCATACTAAACAAGGTGATGACAACATTTTCCAAACATTATCAACTCCAGCTAAAAAAGTGTTTATTAACAACTTAAGCTCTGTAAGGCCAGTGGAGCTCTACCTATTCATTTCTTTCCAAAATGTATCCTTTTTTGGTATGACTGACTTCTTTGCTACCCCATCCTCCTCGCTGGATGGCATGCCAGGGCAGCTCAGGGAATCTGGTTGACTCTGAGGGCTGGAGGGAAGACACCTTCAAGACGAAGACTGTGTTGCGACCCTAGCTGCAGCCACCTTCCTTCCTTCCCTCCTCATGCCCGAGTACACTCCCTCCATAGCCCTAATGGATGTGGGGATCTAAATTTGCATCCCCCATGTACCGTACACAATGCTATGGCCTGAGCCGTGGAGCCAACCCATTCATGACTTCTTTATAACTAAGTTGGTTGGTCTATATTTGTATCTACCATATTAAATTGAAATGGTATCTGAATTGCTGATCCTAGTGTCTTTATATCCCTCCCTGAGTATTCAATACCAAGTACATGGAATGTTTTGATTAAGATGAGGCTACATTGAGAGAAGTATAATGATCTCTGTAGATTTCAGAGACGAGGAAAACAATGGCCACCACTGTGATAGCTCTTGCACTCATCTTGAATCAAAATGTGACTCACGTCTGGTGTTAAACACTGAAGGTTGAAGTTTTGAAGGCTTTGCTTTATGGCTGTGCTGCTTGGTTATAGCTGGTCTTCTGTTCTACTAAATATATGTTGCTTTTAAAAGAGTTGATGACTTTGCTAATGAAGTGCATGAGGTGAATATAGATCATAGAAAATCCCAAGAATGTGAAAGCCCTTAAAATCTAATTTAATGTTGCTATCACATGGGCTGCTAATTACACTTTTTGAGTGCATTACTGTTCCAACTAGACTGATTTTCATTTCTTTTGCTTGTCATGCAGGATTTTATTTAATGATAGTGTCTCCCAGAGCTCCTTAGCTATCTCTACAGGTTACATTTTCCTTTGTAATGGTCATCTCGCTTTCTTCCTAGAATGGAGTCATGTCTGGGACTGATGCAGATTCTTCTGTTGAAGGTTTCGGCTCACATCACGGAGCAGCTGGGTATGGGCCCCAGGAGGGGAATTCAGGGAGGCATTTAAGGAAGGTATGAATGGAAAGAATTTATTTTGTTGTCAGTCTAAGGCCAAAGGATTTGCATCTTTGTTTCCAAGTAAAAACTCAAACAGCTGATTGTATTTGTTTGATATGGGGTGCCTCTGGTCAGGCTGAAGCATGAAACATTGGGTACAGTGGCTAATCCATGAAAGTGAGATGTTTTGTCACATGCTAGGAGATAATCAGGCCTATACAGTACAGTGCGCTCCGGTGGAGCGCACTGTACTGTATAGGCCTGGGCTAACAGTGCACTCCAGGTGGAGTGCACTGTTAGCCCAGGTTTCGACGCACGTTTTCGACGTGCTAGCTTTACCCCTTTTACAGTAAGGGGTAAAGGCGAGTTGAAAAGGCACAATCCAACCCCCCCCCCCCCCCTCCCCCCCCCCCCCCTCTCCCCCCCCCCCCCCCCGAAACTAATAGCACCGCAAACATGCAAATGCATGTTGATGGCCCCTATTAGTTATTCCCGCACGATACAGAAAGTAACGCCTGCCCGTGCCGGGAAAGTGTACGGCAAAGTAGAAAAAACTGCTTTCTGTACACCCTCCAACTTAATATCATAGCGATATTAAGTCTGAGTCCCCAAAAGTTTAAAAAAAAAATAAATTTAAAATCGGCCTATGGCTCGCGGTCGGAAGACGGACACTCAATTATGCCGGCGTCCGTTTTCCGAACCCGTGGCTGTCAGTGGGTTTGAGAACAGACGCCGGCAAAATTGAGTGTCGGTTGTCAAACCCTCTGACAGCCACTGCTCCTGTCAAAAAGGAGGCGCTAGGGACGCGCTAGTGTCCCTAGCGCCTCCTTTTACCGCGGGCCCTAATTTGCATAGGCCACCCTCCTGAATTGCACGCCCAGGAGAGTGGTCTGTGTGCGCATCGGGAGAGCGGGGCGCTTGCTGGTTTTTTCTGTATCGGCCTGAGTGTATACCACCTGTTATAAGACTCATGAGGCAATCTCCTCATTCTGCAGCTTCTGTTCCCACATCTGGCATCCTTGCTGCCTCTGATCAGGTGACATGGATCAGATTTAAATTTGCAAATAATCACAAAGACCTTTAGACCAATGTTGCCCAAAGCACATCTACTTTAATAAAAATGTGTGGCACGCCACCCTGTACAGAGCAGGCAGTGTGGACATGGAGAAGACTCATGGCCAAAAGAAGAGCGAAGGAAGCTCCATCAGTATCTCTTTCAAACTTTAAAACAAAGGAAGAGTGGAGAAGATGCACAAGAACCCATCAAAATGGACCAGTTCCCTTTTATATACAGGCACAGGAGAACGGAGAAGTTGGTGTGAGGCAGGCAGCTGACTCTGTTACCTTGACTGCTACATGCGGCTGCTGGATTGTCTTTTGCTGTGCTGCTCCCAGCACTCAGTGAGTCTCATTGCAGTGCTTGATGTATATTCTCCCGTCTCACTCAGCCTGGGGATAAAGCAGAGGCAGGAAGGATTGAAAAAATGAGGCGTGGAGGAGATGATCTGTGTAATGTTGTAGTGCACAAAGCAGAACCCAGGTACTCATGCCCCAAATGCTGACCATTAATAGCAGACTCCAATGCTCATGCTATAAACTAGAAAGAAAAGACATGTATGATTTACACATGTTCTGAGAAAGGAGTTGCTACACATTTAAGAGCCATGCTGTGAGGTTGCTGAGAGTAGAACCCATGTGCTGGGCTGGGTTTGAGCATCAGGCAGTGGTGGACTTTTCTGCAGCACGCCTGATCAGGTCTGAAGGCACACCAATGTGCCGTAGCACACTGATTGGGAACACTATGTTAGAATATGAAGGAAACTGTCTCAACTGAAACCCTTCTTTTAACAAAAAAGAATAAAAACAAAATGGAGGGATATGATTCTCTTTTATATAGTATAGTGATTCCTAAACTTTTTTTTTTTAAACCAAGGATCCCTTTGGCATTTGACTACATTTCAAGAATTCTTTCTTCCTCATAGTTCTGTAGGTCAGTCCAGACAAGTGGGGATTTATCCCCCTATCAGTACATGAAAGCAGAGGGCAAATATTTTTGACTTGACATCTTCACTGTATAACCTGGTGCAGCAGGGAAGGCATAAGTATTTCTCTGCCTCCAGCAGCTATGCAAAATCCAGGACAGCAAGAAAAAGCAGAGGAGGAAGGCGACTGGGGGCAACGGTCTATTAGGCCATAATCCATCAAGACCATGGAACATAGATATCAAGTCAGATGGAACACAAACATGATGGCAGACTACTGCTGGTGTTTACAACATGACAACCCTGATCATAACTATTCCAGAGCATCCAAAAGAGAAAATTTCTCCCTAACAATGAAAATTTACATAACTATTGCTCTCTTGGTTAGACGACACTCATTTTTTGCATGAAACAAATATATTACGTGCTATCGCTTCTTCAGAACTTATTACCCTTGATATTTGACTTTATAATCTTTAATCAAACATTTCTCATTTGTGAAAACATTTGCATATTTTTTTACTTCATATTTGGAATTAGCACCTTTCATTTGGGTAAAATCAGCAAAAATAATTAGGTCATCAGAAAACTTTTTTTCAAAGGAAGACCAGTGTTATCTTTTAATCTGAGGAGTTATTCCATTATGCTGACAAGGCAGACATAGGGAATCTAGTGAGATCAGACCATTGCTTAGTAACATGCATATTTGGGAATCAAAATAGAGCTAATGCTCCAGTGAACTGGCAGATACCACATTGGTTGGGTAAGGATTCCAACTTTAGGTTGTTCTTGAAATCAAGATGGAATGTATTTGAAGAGGAAATGCTCAACATTAAAAATGATTCGATCCTCTTCTGGGAGACTGCGAAAGCGGTAATGTGTGGAGAGATAAGCTATGCTGTGTCCCAGTGGAGGAAATGGAATAAAGATATTTTTAGATTTAAAGAAATGTTTGCAGTATTTTAAAAATCAGATTAATCATGTGCAGTCTTAAGAATGGAAAGTTAGGTTTAGGGAAACAAGTTGTGGAATGATTTCCTACACCAAAGGGTGTGTAAGGGGTCGGTTTTTTTATTTAAGCAGAAATTATTTCATTATGGCTATCGTTCAGGTCATATGTTTACAAATATGAGGAGAAGTCAAAGGCAGTTGACTTGTTTGTTGTCTTAACAATATGAAGGGGGCTTGGATTACTTCTAGTGAAGGGATTGGTCAAGTATTTTAAGTAATTTTACCAAAAATTGTATACTAAAGAATTTACAGATGATGAACGCAACAGGAGATTTTTGGAGGATGTCCATCTTCCTAAGGTGAATGAGGATAAGCTAGAGAGCCTTAATAGATTAATTTCTGAGCACAAAGTTGCTTTAATAAGAAAGCTGTTCAAATATCTTGCTCCAGATGGGCTTTCAGCCCTGTTTTATAAGTTACTGCAGAATTCTAGAACAATCTTGCTAACAGTTATTCAGATTTATGATTACTAATGAATCAATGCTGGAAACCATGAAGTTAGCATCCATAGTGGTTCTGCCTAAACCTGGTAAAGATCCTGCAAATCCAGGATCTTGTAGGCCTATCTCATTGAATCAAGATGTAAAAAATATGCAAAAATTATTGCTAATAGGCTTAAAATGATTATGCCAAAATTGATTTCCCCAGAACAAACTGGCTTTCTTCATGGAAGAAAAACTTCAATAAACATAAGATTATTGTTGGCAATAATGTACCTACTGTCATTTGAAAGATCCAGTGAAGTTTCAATGCAGAGAAAGCATTCAACAGGGACAATTTGTATTGGTGGAATTTGGCTTTTTGGGGATATTTATAAAGCGATAAGGTTATTGTATAGCAACCCAAAAGCTCAGATATGTATTAATGGTATTACATCTGGAAGTTTTGAGTTGGGTAGAGGTACTTTAGAGAACCCCTTACTTTGAAGATGAAGCAAAATCAGCCCATAAAAGGAATAGGCAGTGGGAGATCAAAATGATCCTATTCACTGCCGATATGCTGATGACAGTGACTCATGCCTGGACCACTCTTCCATTGATTTCGGAAATTATAACAGTGTTTGGGAGTTTCTCGGTTTTAAAATTAAATTTGACGAAATCAGAAACAATGGACATAATGGGGAATCTAAAAGATAATTGGCCAGAATTCCCATTACTATGGGCAGGGGAAACTATACGATATTTGGGGGTCAAAGTTCATAAAAATCCAAAAGGATGGTATAATTTTTAACATTCAGCCTATTCAGGAATGTAGGAAGAAATTGGAGTTGGATGCATTTTTCATTGTCTTTAATGGATAGGGTGGCACTGATTAAAATGATTCTGATCCCAAAGTTTCTGTATATAATGCAGTTGGTCCCACTTATGCTTCTGAAAAAGGATATTCAGTTGATGCAAAGGCTGTGCTCTGCTTTTATATGAAGGATGAACAGAGCAAGGTTAAACATGAAGTGTCTAATGATGCCAAGGATATGGGGGGGATTGGGGGCATTGGGTTTTCAAACTTGCATTTCTATAATGTAGCCTGCAGCGTACAAATATTTAAAGACTGGCTTATGGATGGTTCTCAAAGTGAAATCTCAGGCCTGGAGGGAACATGTTGAGCCATATAGTAAGCATTAGGTTATTCATGCTAAGAATAAATCCATTGCCGATACATATCACAATTAATTGTGAGTACTATGTAAAAAGAGTGGAGATTCACCAGGAATCTTAGGGTTGGATTGGGAAAGGTCGCTTCTTTTACCTTTGAGAAATCCAGATTTTCCCTTGGGAAATATGAATCTGTTTCCAGAAGCTAAAAGCCTTGGGGATTGTAACAATTCAATCATTTATTAATATACTCGTTGGGGATATAAATCTTTTGACCTTATAGTTGCAAGCATTTACATCTCACTGATAAAGAATATTTTGCATCCATGCAACTCAGAAGTTATATTGACAATATCAAGAAGCTTGGTACTTGAGGTTTATTCAATGGACCCTTCTACCGCCTGATGCAGCTTTTAAAAAAAAAAAATATATATATTTATATATCAGTTGAAGTTCTATTTGTATACATTTTTGCATGATAATTCTGACTATTCTAGATTACCAACCTTGGCAGATATATGGGCTGCTGATGTGAAATGATGATATGCATGCTTGTGGTACTCTCATTAGTAAAGCAGTTAATGCTGTAATATATAGGGAGATCCATTTAACATCTTGCATCAAATAATATTTTGGCCATTCCAGGCTTACAAGGTGAAGATGACACCCTCAGATAAGTGTCTTAAGTGTTTTCAGCCTGCAGCGACATTAATACACTGCCTATGGGATTGTGAGATGATACATATATTCTGGCAGAAGTTTAGTTTTTCACTTCTCTTCCTTGCTATCTTTCTTTGGACAACAGTGTTTTGTATTTTGAGACATATGGGACGTCCACAACAACAACTTAAAAATCTCTCAAAAATGGCTTTTGATTAAGTGGTGTACTGTGGCTCTTAAATTCATTCTATTTAAATGGTTGGATTGCACAGGCCCAATGTCACAGGATGGAGAGTTGCAATACTAGATTTATTTTTGTTAACAAGGAAATCGGTGGAGTTGGGGGGTCTTCAGGAAATGCATGCTATTTTGGCAAATTTGGGACTCTTTTTTTGTGAAAGCTTTACCAGAGCATTTGAAAGGGAAAGTTTGAGCAGAAAAGTGTCTGAAATGCCAACAGTGGATGATTAGAGGTCAGTGATTACAGTGTGGACAGGATGAGGTCTGCTTCGATGTGAATTGCTTCAACTGCGAATGTCTATTTGCATTTTGCATTCTACCATTATGAACTGGACATGCTCAGCAATCTCTGCTTGTTGGGGGGAGGGTGGGAACTGATAGATACAGATGATTGTTGCTGTTTGTCACTATTTTTTATACTATGGTTTGTTATTGAAAATGATTGTTAAAATAATTTTTTGAGTTATGATAAAATGTTTGAAACAAATTCTTCACATAAAAACAAAATTATAAAAAAGACCAGAGAAAAATCTCACTCCTTCCCCCACCTTCTTGCCAATAACACCCCCTATTAGGAAAACAGAACAGGCAAGGCTACTATAGATCCCTACACAGAAATTACATGCTAGGTAGCAGAATTATTTCATTTCAGTCACACATGCAGAACCTCACCAAATACAGAATGAAGAGAATATTGAAAAGTATATACGGAAGCATGCAGATAAAAACTGAATTAGAAACTGCAACAAGCCTCAGAAAACACAAAATAACAAAATTAAGAAATATAAAACATCAATTATAATAGTAAAACTATGCCAACATTGCTGATGAACATCCAATAATTACTCATACACATTTTTTTTTTTTTTTATTTTCCAAACACTAATAAAATATTTCAAAATAGCAGACACTTCAAATAACACCCAATAATTAAAACGTATAATGATAAAAAGAAAAACCTGCTTTGCCATACATGGGAACTTTTTGATTTCCAGTCACTGAGAATATAAAAAATTAAAAGGGGTGGGATAGGATACCCACACACCTTTTCTCTTCCACATGCAATCACACATATGCGCGCTCTCTCTCTCTCCCCACACATGCAGTCAAGCTCGCGTGCCCAATGGCAGGCGCTGGATGGTTCTGGTGAGGAGCACATTGATCACATGTGGGATGAAGTGGGCTTGAGATTAATAGAGATGCCAAGGGGCCCCCTATTTCAATACCCAGTTCATTCACTCCCTCCCTGGTCCATTCATTCTTTCCTCCCCCCCCCCCCCCCCCCCCATGGCCATCCCTGATTCATGCACTCACCTGTCACCATCCTAAAACAGGAGGAGGAGAACATGGCCTTGCAGCTGCTCAGGCGCTTCCTCCATCCTCCCCTGCCAGGGTCTGATTGGCACTCTTAGAAACCACATTCAAAGTGCGACACAGGGACCCCATAGGGGAGGAAGCAGCTGCAAGGCCACGTTCTCCTCCTGTTTTAGTGTAGTGGTGGGTGAGTTAAAGAAAAAAAAAATCCAGAGTGGGGGTAGCTGTCCTGCTGCCACCAATGCTTTTGCATGAATGAAAAGGGATTACGGTCACCAATATTTTTATTTTGAGGGTCTCTGACCTCTTCTGTGCTGCAATAGTTTCTTTCTTCAGCCCGAAGGGTTGAGAATCCCTCAGGCACATCAGCAGTGTGCCGCTGTGGTTATGTGTGAGAGAGGGAAGGAGTCTCAGCGTGATAGCCTGCAACTCAGCTGCCGTGTGCCAGTAAAACTGCAGTGGCATGTGTGCCATAAGTTGCCAACCCCTGCCATAGAGAATAAGAATCAAATGAAGGACTCTCTTCCTTTCCTTTTTGCCTTTTACCAAAAGGCCACAAGCAAGATGTGATCCAAGCAAGGTGAACAGAGATTATGCTCATTACTATTCATTCCCCAATTAGGGATCTAATATGACTCTTATTTGCAATATTTTTTGTCAGGTTCCAGGAGAAGCTGCTGTTCTTTAGCTTGGGCAAAGAGACTACTGACAGGTCCCTCTCTCTATAGCCTGGTGGAGCAGGGAAGATCAAATCAAAATATTTTGATCTCTGCCTCCATCTGCTGGTAGGGGGGGATAAATCCCACTTGTCTGGACTGGTTGTTAGGACTCAAGGAAAGGCAATTAGCAAGTAAGATCTAATCAAACCTCTGTGTCCCATCAGACACACATCAATGGTGGCAGTGGTATGCTTCCTCTCTCAGGCTAGTCAGTAAATCTGGGACTATCACAACATACGGAGGACCATACTCTAGGAGCCACTATCATAGGGCTTTATCAAGCATTGTTGGAGGAGGGGTTCCACTGAGATTAAAAATTAAAATGTAATTCAAGAAAGAGATTTCTTTCTGCTGAAATGAGATGCTGCAGAACAGTTCTAGCCACACTGGGACACATTTAAAAGTGAGTCTGATAAGCTCCTAGATGCTCAGTGAGGTCAGTATTCAAAACTGGACGATTAAGTAACTTAGCCGGTTAGAACCTGTCCTGCTAAGTTCCGATGTATATTCAGCGGCACGGCTGAGCACTTAGTCGTATGTCTAACCGGCTAAGTTTAGCCCTCTATATCTTGCTTAGCCGTACAACTTGTGCGGCTATGTCCAAATATTGGCGGTTAGCCGCGTAAGTTGTACGGCTAACTTGCTCTGCCTACTGCCTGTCCACAACTTATGCAGCTAACCTTTTAGCTGTTTAAGGAACTTTTTATGGCTAGCAGCAGCCTCTGAACATGGGCGCACATTCAGCAGCCACTACTTAGCCGCATAAGTCCCTCTTATACAGCTAGATAATGCTGAATGGGCTTTGAATATTGTCCTCAATATTTCCCGGTATGCTGACTGTGGAATGCATTGCTCCAGGAGTTTTCTATAATGTTTTGGGGGTAGAAGTCTGCTCTGCAGAAGGAACTTCTTTACCTGTCACATAAAACAATTTGAATTCTGCATATAATTTTACCTTCTTGTGGTCTATTGTACATAAACAGTCATCCAAACAAGAGTATTGTGCAGGAGGTTGACTGCTTTGGGTGACCTCTTTTGGAGCCAGGAATGTAGCTAGAAATGTGATAGATAAATGTGTGCTGGTATCTGCTTTACAATCACTGTCTGTAAATTGTACTGTTGCCGCTCCTGATATGGCAATAACAAATCCCTCTTCTGTTGCAGGCTTGTAAAGTGCCTTTCTGTAAGTTTCACCTTGGAGACAGACCCATCCCTGTCACGTTTAAGAGAGCAATTGCTGCACTTTCTTTTTGGCAAAAAGTCAAATTGGCTTGGGGCCTCTGCTTTTTATCTGACCCTATCAGGTATGAAAATTTGATGGTTTGTTTGCCCAGGCTTTTTCTTGCTTCTGGATGGGCAGTGAATAGAGAGACTGATGGTGCTGGGATCCCTCTGATGCTTTAGGTGTGGTACTTTAAATAAAAGGGACCCGGGCCAGGATTGGGAAATAATGGCCATTAATTTACAGACCTGGTTCTATGGCAAAGATACAAAGTGATGCAAGAGATACTCTGCATCTACTATGGCATCAATTTAATTTTCCTCTGTGGTGCAGCAGCAAAACCATGCAAAGTAAATAGGAGACTGAAGAAGTATGAAATAGAAGTTTGTTTGTTTTTAAATTGGGACATGCACAGAAATATACTTATGTTTTCTTACACACATAATGATAGTTCATTTATAATTTCCTTGCGTGTAGCCAGATGGATTCAGGAGTAATGGGTTATGCTCCCCTGGATGGAGGCAGAGTCAGGTTTCAAAGGTGATTTCACCCTAGATACTGCTCTGCAGTGACCTCAGCCCTTCAATATTTCTTCGTCTCCAGCAGATGGTGGATGCACTTCTCCCTATGGAGATTGCTGTATTTTGTTTGGAGGAAGAAAGTCTACTTTTTAAATTGGAGAAAAAAATTGAGCCCCGCTCTCCTGCGTTGATACCTAAAGGTCCTTCCCCAGGAGGTGATTTCCGAGAACCCTCAGAGATGTGCCTTGGTCCAGTAGCTGGTTCCCAGCGTGGACTTTGCTGCTTAAGCAGCTGAAAGGCTGCGGGTGCAGGAAGCCGAGCACGGTGGTGACTCCAAAGCCCTCTCCCTCTGCAGCTAGAGACAGTCTTTCTGTATTCAGCCAGTAAGCGCTGAGCCCAGGTAAGTTTAAAAAAAAAAAAAGGATTTACCTTCCGCTTTGGAGGGGTTTCAGTAAAACTTCCTCAGCTCTTCTTGCTCGGCGCGCCATACCGACGATGGTCCCAATCCCGTTGGGCTAAGGGGAAGTGGGCTTCCGAGTGGGTTGAGCGGCTTCCCGATGGGCTAGGGCCCTGCTTTAGGCTTGGTAGGCTGCGGCAGCACCATCTTGCGTGCCTTTGTGCATGCTGTATTGCCCTTCATAGAGTGTGGAATGTGCAGTTTGTGTTGGCTTTGTGTACTCGCTGTGCACATTACGTCAAGCACATACATACATGCACAACTTACTAAGTGCAGAATACAAGTAAAGCTGGGCAGCCCATGTAGGTGCCCAAATTCTGTATGCATAAAATTTTAAGTATAAGCCGACTGAAAACGCAGTTATTGTCACAGATGGCACAGCAGCAAAAAAACATAAGTGCCTTTCTGTCTGTGCTGCTTGTCATATTAGGGCTGCATAGTCTGACTTGGATTCTTGCTTATGTCAGCACTGTGAGGAAGCCCAGGGAGAGTTGGCCTCCCTGGACTTTGCTAAACCCGGCTCCTCCCATTCAGAGGATGGGTCAGCTAGAGCTTTAACTGGAAGTACTCCGGGTCTGGATCATCCATGGGAGAGGGAAATTCGGTGGCAGCTACCCCAGTACCTTCTGGGCTAGGCATGGACCCGGCTGCCTTTTCTTGGGTAGAATTTTTTCAAAGCCTTTGTACAGATGCAGTCTGCTACCTCACTTGCCCCTGTCCGGATGGAACCTCAGTTGGTAAGCCCTCCCTCTCCCAGTCCTATCGGCAGACCTCAAGGCATGCCTCGCCTCACCAAGAGTATCCCTGCCAGGGTCCTGGACAGCACGGATGAAGAGGAGGATACAGATTCCTTGGAAGATGGGGAAATTCCCCCTGGTTTAGAACCATATTGGACCACGTTACGCTTTTCCATAGAGATGAATTTCCGGCCCTGGTTTCCCAGACCCTGAAAATGATGGGAGTTCCTGGGGCAGACTCTATGATGGAACCAAAGAAGGAATACCATTCTGATTTCCCTATGGAAAACTTCTTGCTAATTTCCAGTACTGGAAGCCATCCAGGAATTGACTGATCTGGAATGTGATGCCCCAGAAGCAAGTTTTAAAGGTGGACGAGGGTTAGAAGCTCTATACCCACTGGATCCAGCAGCGAGAGAATATTTGTATTTCCCTGAAGTGGATGCACTGGTCTGTGCCCTCTCTAAGCAAACTACTATCCCAGTGGAGGGAGAAGCAGCCTTATAGGATGTGCACAATAGACGGGTGGAGTCCATTCTTAAACAGGCCTTTGACGCAATAGCAATGACTTTACAGATTGCTTCTTGTTGTGCCCTGGTAGCTCATTCATGCCTGCTCCTCTCTCAGGAGGTGGATGACTTGGGGACTTATTCCAGAGTGGTTATGGAACCCTCTGCCACCTTTTTAGCTGACACTGGCTCAGACCTAGACTGTACCTTGGCCAGAGGCGTGGCCTCAGTGGTGGCTGCCAGAAGACAGTGATGGCTGCGGAATTGATCAGCAGGCACAACCTCCAAGGCAAATCTCACAGAGATGCCCTTTAAAGGATCACTCCTCTTCAGAAGCAAATTGGAAAAGCTGGCCAGTGAATCTCTGGGTCCCCGGTTACCAGAAGATGAGAGAGCAGTTACAGCTTCCCTTGCCTATGAGGGGTCTAGCCACAGGCTCCCACACTTTCGCCCCTACAGAAACTCAACATTTCAGAGGTCTCTGTCCTTTTTGGAGCTGACAGCCCAAGAGAGGGGCAGGCTCGGATTCAGGTTCATCCCGAACCCCCCCCCCCCCCCCCCCCATATGAAATTTTGTCAACCCACCCTTGGAACGAGGAGATAAGGGGTTGAGATCACTTCAGACAAATGGGTATTGGAGGTCATATGAGAAGGATATGCACTGGAATTTCGCAGGACTCCTTGGCACATATTCATGATATGCCCTTGCCACTCCCAGCACAAGAAGCAGGCAGTGGAGACTACCCTGTTAAGGCTCCTCAAGATGAGGGCTATAATCCCAATATCTGTGCCCCAGGAAAATACATGGAGTTATTTCATCTATTTCACTGAACCCAAGAAGGAAGGTTCCTTTTGCCCCATCCTAGACCTCAAGAATCTCAATCGACATCTACGAGTGATTCATTTCTGCATGGAAACCCTACACTCTGTGATAATGGCTGTACAATCAGGAGAGTTCTTAACCTCCCTGGACCTATCCGAGGCCTACCTACAGATTCCAATCCATGAAGAACATAGTTTCCTATGCTTTGCGGTACTGGGTCGCCATTATCAGTTTTGGGCACTGCCCTTTGGCCTGGCCACCGCCCCCAGGACATTTTCCAAGATCATGGTGGTCATAGCAGCATTGAGAAAAGAGGGAATCCCGGTGCACCCGTACTTGGCCGACTGGTTGATACAGGCAAAGTCCATGGAAGAGAATCTCTGGGTGGCCAACAGGGTGACATCTTTGCTTCAGGAACTCTGTTGGGTCATAAACCTGGACAAAATCAGTCTCAAACCCTCCCAGTCCTTGGAATATCTGGGAGTCCAATTCGACACTAAGTAGGGCAAGGTCTTCCTTCTGACCACGTGGATAAGGAAGCGAATGTCCCAAGTGCTTCGGTTGATGAGCATGATACACCCGACGGTGTGGAGCTATCTTAAAGTTCTCTGTTTGATAGCGGCAACTCTGGAAGTAGTGCCTTGGGCAAGGGCCCGCATGCGACCACTTCAACACTCTCTGCTGTCACATTGGAACGTGTAGTCTCAAGTCTATTCAACATGCCTCCACTTACCAGTGGAAGTATGCTCATCTGGGCAGGGGTGTACTCCTATCCTCTCTGAGCTGGCTGGTTCTCATGACAGACATGAGCCTCTAGGCTGGGAAGCTCACTGTCAGGAACTGACGGCCTAGGGATGTTGGACCAAGGAAGAGGCCCTCTGGAACATAAACCACCTAGAAGCCCGAGTAGTCAGATTGGTGTGCCTACAGTCCAGCCACATACTCCAAAGTCAAGCGGTCCATGTAGCCTACATAAACCGCCAGGGTGGAACCAAAAGCCAGCAAGTGTCACAGGAGATGGATCTCCTTATGGAATGGGCAGAAATACATCTACAGATTATCTCAGCCTCCCACAAGAAAAGACAACGCCAGAGCAGAATTTTTAAGCAGGGAGAGTCTGGATCCAGGAGAGTGGGCGTTGTCGTCCAAAGCCTTTTAGCTGATGATAGACTGTAGGGGTCTCCTGTCCATCAACCTGCTGGCCCATCTCACAGTGCAAAGGTTCCCCAATTCTTCAGTTCCAGAAGAGATCAATGGTTCCTGGGGATCGACGCTCTCATTCAGACCTGGCTGGAAGAGGAGTTGCTATACGCCTTTCCTCCATGGCCCCTGGTGGGAGGATCATTCGCAGAATCGAACGCCACAGAGGATTAGTCCTCCTAGTAACTCTAGATTGGCCCAGGTGTCCATGTTATGCGGACATGCAGAGACTCCTGGTGGAGATCCCTTTGTACCTCCCCCCCACACACACACACACACAGAGGGACCTATTACAGCAGGGCTCAGTCCTTTTTGAGGATACAACTTGATTCTGTCTTACAGTTTGGCCCTTGAGAGGGAAGGGATTGCCCCTTACTCCGCGTGTATGGAAGTTCTCTACGTCCCTAGCGTATGTGCAGGTCTGGAGAGTATTTGAGGCCTGGTGCGAGGAATACTGTTTCCCCTCGGATGGTCAAAATCCCACTAATTCTGTAATTTTTGCAGGACGGCTTGAATAAAGGCTTGACTCTTAACTCTTGAAGGTCTAGATAGCGGCGCTCTCTCCTGTTTTTAGGGGCGAGGTGAAATGAACCTGCCTGCAGCTCATCCGGACGTGGCCCGTTTTCTGAAAGGGGTGAAGCACCTCTGGCCACCCCTATGGTGGCCAGTTCCCTTGCGGAATTTTAATCTAGTATTCACTGCACAGTCTTTCCTTGCATTTATTAACCTTGAAAGCGGTGTTCCTGGTAGCTACATGCATGGCACATCGCATCTCCGAGCTACAGGTATTGTCGTGTCAGGATCTGTTCCTCTGGATAACTTCTGGAGCATTACAGCTTTGTATTGTTCCATCTTTCTTGCCCAAGGTAGTCTTGTACTGGCTGGTATTTTTTTCTTAGAGCCCTTGCCCCCCTCCTACAACTTCATTTGGTTACAGTGTTAATGGAGCTCAGCCGGATCAGACAATCCTGTAGCTTCAATTTGCATACATTTGCTGCTGCATCACAAGAGAGGCTAAAAGGTTTGCAGAAGGATCTCATCATAGTTTTGAAGTAGAAATGAATTTTCTGTGTTTACAGTGAAAATATTTCATACCTCTGGGATTCTTCTTTACTCAGATTCCAAGTTTCAAATCTAATTGTGATACAGTATTTGTGTGCATAAGCGAACACGCAGAGACTGCTTTGGATTTCTACTCTGATAGTTATGTGCGAATACTTCCAGTGCAAGAAAACGCAAGCTTCACAGATTTTATAACCATATACATGTATATTTTACCTGCAAAATAATCATGACACTGCATGAATAAATGCCCAGAACTGAACGCAGAAGCAGATATTTATAAAGTATTCACATATACTGTTTTTTGAAAATACTTATGAGTAGACGTGGAATTGCCAGTTTGCAGTTACCTTGGCCAGTTCAGCTAGACCCTCTAGCACCTTACCCTGAAACCCCACCAGTTCACCCACAACTCCCACCCAAAAACTGCAAACAGGTTTGAAAGTGTTCAAATAATTTCAGTAATGTATATATGTATATATCTTACAAAATAGCAACTACTGTACATACGTCTTCACTCACCCTTGGAATGCCCCTACACCGCCTATCTTTTCCCTAGTAAAATGTATGAACAAAACTGAAAATACATGCCTACGCTCAAGATTTATAAAATAGCGTATATGTGCATTCGTGCTACTATAATAGGCAGAGCACCTTTGAAAATTCACCTTCCAGTAACTTGAAGCATCATAGGGTGCCTGCCACCCCTGATGAATTTGATGTTCAGGCTAGATAATTTGCATTCCAAGCACAGCTTTTCTTGCTAATGAACTTATTTTCTCATTAGTACAGTCTGGAATGTAAGCAGATTACTTCCGGTACTGCATGGAAGATTTAACTGATGATCAAGGGGTTCTTTTATATTTATGTTGAACTCTGTGCAGGCACTGAATGTGTTGCTCTCTTTCAGTAAGGATGATGTAGAGAAATGTAAACAGAAGGACCTCCTGGAACAGATGATGGCAGAAATGATTGGAGAATTTCCTGATCTTCATCGAACGATAGTCTCTGAGAGAGATGTTTACTTAACGTACATGCTGAAGCAAGCCGCCAAGCAGACAGAACTACCTCGTGCTTCAGAAAGTAAATACTAACATTTAAATCAGAAAATCAGTTCTAAAGAGTCCAGATGTATCTTGCAGTTTCAGGAAATCTTGGTCATTTGCTAAAGTCTAAGCCTATTAACAGGCATTATTGTAGGTTTTCTTTGTAGGCTGATGAACTTATGGTTAGGAATGGAAAACTTGTCTGGATATTTTTGTGCAACATTATAATCTATTGCATTTTTAAGTTTTATTTATTTAATGTATTTATTAAGCTCTTATATACCGTCGTTCAGACTGGCCATCACAACTGTTTCCATGTATAAAACATAACAATAGATAAAGAGCAATTAATCCTAAAATATGGTAAATAAAAAACAAAATATACAATAGGCAAATAAAACAAAATAAAATACAATCATAAAAACAAATTAAAATAATTAAAATGCTATAGATTTCTCCCACTCAGTTGTTAAAAATTAAGTGCCTCATGTTATGTAAAAATACTTAAAATAGTATAAAATAGCTCTTAGTCATTTCTTCCAAATGCGGTTCCGAAAAGCAAGGTTTTCAAATTCTTTTTGAATGATTTTCTTTCTGCTTGGGTCCTTAACTCAACAGGCATCTCGTTCCATAGTTTTGGGCCAGCGAGGGAGATACATCTCTCTCTTACTTGACTAAGATGGGCTGATTTAACTGAAGGTATTGTTAGCATTCCTGTATTGGCTGATCTCAAGTTTCTCTGGGGTTTGTGTAATCTAATTGCCATGTTTAACCAATCCGTTTGTTCTCCATAGATTATTTTGTGTAAAATTCAGAGTAGTTTATACTGTATGCGATATCTTGCGGGTAACCAGTGAAGTTTTTGCAATATGGGTGTGATGTGATCACTCTTTTTTGACCCCGTTAAAATCCTAGCTGCAGCGTTTTGTAAAATTTGTGACGGGCATATTGTTGAGTCTGGCAGGCCTAATAACAGGGAATTACAATAATCAGTATTTAAAAAAAATTAAAAGCTGCAGTATTGTTCTAAAATCCTCCTCCATTAATAGTGGCTTTAGCCGCCTCAGTATCATTAGTTTGCCATAACCTTCTTTAATTTTAGCTGTAATATGCTTTTTTAGATTGAGTTCTGTATCTATTATTATACCGAGATCTCTAGCCTGATCTGTTGGTTTAATCATTATCATATGAAATGTCCAGAGGGGGGGGGCCTGTCTCATTTTTCTTTCTAGTAGAATTATCTCAGTCTTATTAATGTTTAGGCTCAGTCTCCTATGCGTAAGCAGTTGCTTAATAATATTTAAGTACATGGTTGACAATTTGTATGCCTTTTCCAGAGTTTCCTTTATTGGGATTAAAATCTGAATGTCATCTGTGTAGATAAAATATATTAAGCCTAATCCAGTCAGTAGGCGGCACAAGGGTAACATGTACCCGTTAAACAGAGTAGCTGACAACGCTGAGCCCTGTGGGACACCTGTATCAAGGGGAATTTTATCAGATTTTACATTATTAACTTGGACTATGTAAGAACGATTCTCCAGAAATGATTTAAACCATTGCAGGTTTGTTCCAGATATTTCAATTTCTTGTAATCTATTGAGAAGTATTGTATGGTTAACTGTATCAAAGGCTGCCGAGAGATCTAATAATATTAGAAGGTTGGTTTGTCCACTGTCAAAACCCCTTAGTACCGTATCTGATAATGCAAGCAATAACGTTTCTGTACTAAAGTTTTTCCTGAAGCCAAATTGGCCTGGGAAAAGAATATTTATTCTTTTCCAGGTGCTCTGTTAGCTAAAATTTTAGAGAAAGTAGTTCAAAAACAGCTAAGAATGGAAGATTAGATATTGGTCTAAAATTGTTTAAGATGGTGGGATCTAGATTCTGTCTTTTTTTAAATTGGCTTGATGGTAGCACTTTTTATTACCTCAGAGACTATTGCTTCTTTTAATGAGAGATTTACTATGGCAGTCTCAATTGGAGTGATAGTGTTCGCAATCGCTTTTAACGACAGTATTGTATCTGTATCTAAAGGATGGATTGCAGGATTTAACGTCATTATCAGTTTTTTTATTTCTTCTATTGAGCTTTCTTTAAAACTTGACCATGTATCTACTTCTCAGGTTTGCATATTTATTTCTTGATTTACAATGGGATCCATGCTTTCAATTAGACTAGTTGTCTTATTCTTAAAGAAGTGAGCTATATCATTGCTTCTACTTTCTGGGAGCATATTATTTTGTGCATCTGTTTTTGGTGGGTTCTTAACCATGTTAAATAAGTTTCTTGGATTATGGGTGAATTTTATGAATAAAATATTCCTTTTTTTGCCTGGTTTATCACTTTCTTGAATTTGGATTGAATGGATGATTCCATTTTTTATGCATGATGAAAGAGGCCTTAGGAGTTGGCTTTCATATAACAAATCAGATGATGTAGGTTGCTGAGGTCTACCTCACATCTAGCCCATGGCTTAGCTGTAGCACATACTGAGGTATAGGAGCAAGCCTGTGTGCATATTGCAGAAGGGATGTGACTAGACTTTAAGGAAGCAAGGTTGATCGCTGCTGCAGAATGGTTCAGCCCAGCGGGTTCTTACAGCCCTCGCCTAGCAAGAGGGACCTGAAGTCACATGGGCAACTGAAACATGGGTTAATGGAAGGGAACAGGGGTATGTGGTGCTAGCGCGCATTTCATGGCCCACAAAGCTTTTGACTGAGGAAGGAACGAGGAGTAAAGTTACATAGAGAAATTGGCACATAAAAGCCTAGATTTATCATTTTGCTATAATGATCACCTGTGGGGGGGGTGGAAAAAAGGGGCAGGGGCAATAGTGAGCAGGCAGCCGCATCGCGGTGAGGCGTTTTCGCCCACCTCGGCTGTGGGCGCACTGCACACTGTCACCCCTGCAGCGCCAATGAAATAGGGGTAGATATTTCCAGTAATAATGTGCTGAATATTGTCACCCACAATGCTACTGGCCCCCTTGTTTAACTAAACCCCGCCTAAACTCCTCCCCTGTCCTTCATTTACATTTTACATTCGCGAAGCGGTAGTTATCGCGATAACGCCCTAACGCATGCAATAACGTCCGATCACGATTTGCAAAATGACCCCCCAAGTTAGGCATTGCAAAGAAAAAACAAATTTGGTTTGTCCAGTGGACAGTGTTTACAAGAATGTTCTCCTTGATGTATGTATTCTTTTCATGACTAATAGTGTCTGATGTATCTACATTTATGTATGTGTGTGTTTTTGCTTATGTAGCGGAGCCTAGGAAATATATTCCAGCAGTTGTGGTAGGTGTTGTTGGAATGGGCCATGTTCCTGGAATTGAAAAGAACTGGAGCCATGAATTAAACATCCAGGAAATCATGAGGTATCCTTTTTCTCTACTTTCAATCACAGACTCTAGGAAAAACTAGAACTTTGAATTTAGCTCATTATTTCTACATTGCATGTATAAGGCAGCAAAATAGAGCCCTGTGTTTTTAGATTAGTTGTAATGTAATGTGGAAGCATAGTTAAAATACAATGCAAGGCTTCCAGAGTAGTGTACAGAAAATGATTTGATCTTGGCAAAAATATACTCTTCAGTTTTTGATAGCATTACTAAAATTGAAGTAGGTCTGTGATTTAGAAGTGAGGTCTAATGGAATATTAAATCACATGATTTTAGATTCACCAAACTAACATTTAATCACCAGCTTGGGAAAGGATTTTCAGTGCTATTATTTAACCTACTAAACTTGATCGATTGTCCCAACTGTACTCGTGTGTGTTTAGTCGTCATAACCAATTGATTTCTATTACCAGTTTGCCAAGAAGACTACCTGTTATGGTTAATACAGATTATGAGGAAGGTATTTGACCATATCCTCAGAGTTGACAAGTAAAACCCTCCTTGTTTCCAGCATCTGATCATGTTTATCCCCTATTCAGTATCATCTGTGGACATTTGCTAACTTATCTCAATGTGTGGTGTCACTCGCACTTTTTGATTGTAATATCAGAATTGCTCCACTTTTTCTCATATGTAAAGAATGCATCTGAGACCTCTTAACAGGATGGGGGGTTTTGTAGATTGCCACTAAAACATATTGTCACAGGTTGCTGCTTATGTCTTGCACAACTTGCTCATATTAATCTCCGCCCAGATGAGACCAAAAAATCTACTCTCTTATACCCTAAAATAATCTCACCCTATTGTGTATTGTGAAACAACAGTTTATTAAAGAATAATTTTTCAATGGAATGGGATGGGGTAAGTTTCATATATTTTGATGCATGCCTCCGCGGCCTTGCTTCAATTGTTATATTATAATCATCAACTTACCACCCTCCCACCCGCTTTTTTATTCAACTTTTTTTAAATGTTTAAAAAGGTGATTGTGTGAATCAATCAATCCTCTTAACCATGTCCCAAAATCCGCCTAAAAAATGTCTCCATCAAAATTAGAAAAATTTTATTTCAATTTCCACTGCTGGTCCTTGCTATTTTTATATTTGTTTTATTGTGAAAATCGAACTATGATGTTTTCCACTCTTTTGATGTTTTCACTCCTGTCGGGTGATGTTTCTTCTTTATCCGTAAGCACGTTGTTCAACCCGAATACTTCTTTATTATTAAACTTTGTTTTCTTCATCAATTCATTGGAAATAATTGAATATTCGCTTAATCTGAAGACCTAAATCTTATATCATTCTCAAATAAACTTTTACTACCACCTAAGGCTGTTTGGTATATGTGCGGATCTAATATCACATGAACTTGACAGAGTAAAGTTTCTCCTTTCAAATAACAAACGCCAATCGAATATTGCAAGTCGCACAAACTTATCTCTAGTATGCACCGAACACGGTCATGTTTCGAAAAGTCCTCCTTTTCTTCGTCAGGAGAGTACGCATTTATTCTTCATTCCTCGCTCTCAGGTTACCAAACTCTGAATGATGGCGTTCTTCTACCGGCTCACTTCCAAGTCTTTCTTTTTAAATTGGTCAGCAGATTGTCTTTCAGCCAATAGGAAATTGTACGTCTGACGTCTTTCTTCCAGTCTCTACTGGCTTAGAATTTGCCTCAGTTCACAGAAGGCTTAAAGTAGAGTCGCCCACTCTATCTCCTCATTCAACCCGCCCGGGACTACCGTATTAAGCTTAAAAATCCAATGCTGTTCGCTATAATTTAAACTTCTTTTCTGGTCTCTGCCTCGTGGATTAGTCTCCACCATGTCTAATTGTCCATCTCAATTGTTCAAACCGATGTTCATATTTGACACAATGATCAACTATTGGTGCTTCCAAAGTTTTGGTCTTCAATTTGGATCTATGTTCGATCAACCTAGTCCTAATAGTTCTTGAAGTTCTACCGACATAGTTTTTTGGACAGGGACATTGGATTAGATAAAATAACATTTTTAGAAGTACAATCAGAATCCCTCCTTCTCTTGATTACAGTATCCTGTTATCGGATCCTGCCAGTCCGTGCCCTCAATCGTTGTAGCACACATGTCACAATGTTGACAAGCTCTGTGTTGTCCCCATTGGGGTTCGTATTCAATGTTCCTTAATATGTCTGCATGGACTACCCTGTCTCTAACATTTGAGCCTCTTGTAGTGTCTATAAGGGGTAGTTCTTCAAATACATTGTGTATTGACAATATGGGCCAATGCCTACGTATTGAGGCTATAATGGACGCCGTCGTCTTGCTCTGCGGTATTATGCAGGTCAATCTTCCTTGTTCTTTCTTGCCCTGATAGTGTAAAAGCTGATCTCGGTCAGAAAATTTGGCTCTCTTATAGGCTTTGTTGATAATTTTCTTCGGACACCCCCTCTCTTTGAATTTATTTTTCAAAAGCTCTCCTGTTTCTCGAATTCTTCCTTGGTGGAACATTCTTTTATATCTAAAGAATTGGCTTGCTGGTAATCCCTGCTTCAACGATAGAGCATGGTGGCTGTGATATTTTAACAAAGTGTTCCTTTCAGTGCTTTTATGATGTACAGTAGTTTCCAGCTTATGCCCCGTTTTTTGTATTTCTACATCAAGGTAGGCTATTTGCTTTTGGTCACTGACTGCAGTAAACTGAAGATTAATATCAACAGTATTAATCCACTGTAGAAATCCTTCCAATTCGTTTTTTGTTGATATCCATATTAGGAAGACGTCGTCTATATACCGACGCCAATATTTAATTTTGGGCCACCACTGGGAAGTGTAGATGTGCTATTCTTCAAAATGTGCAACGTAAATGTTAGCCACCGAAGGGGCTAATGAAGACCCCATGGCTATACCATGCGATTGGTGATAAAACTTATCTCCAAATCGAAAATAGTTGTTAGTAAGCACTAATTCAAGGAGCTGCTGTAAAAAATGTATCTGTATCCGATGTTTGCCTTTTTCTTTTACCAGCCGAGTCATGACCGCTTGAATAGCTTGATGCTGCGGGATCTGCATATACAAGGATTGAATATCCATGGTTACTAGCCAATATTCATCGTGTTCGAGCCGGATATCTTTAATTTCTTTCAAAAATTGTATCGTGTCTTTTAGGTAGGACATGGTTAAGAGGATTGATTGATTCACACATAATCACCTTTTTAAACATTTAAAAAAAGTTGAATAAAAAAGCGGGTGGGAGGGTGGTAAGTTGATGATTATAATACAAAAATTGAAGCAAGGCCGCGGAGGCATGCATCAAAATATATGAAACTTACCCCATTCCGCAATAAATTATTTTTTAACAAATTATTCTTTAATAAATTGCACAACTTGCTGACAGACTTCTGGAACACACTATTCAGAGGCAGCTGTTTGTTTATTCCAGACATTATGTTCAATTCACACTTTAAAAGGTTTTCTGTTCCTTCTCTGAAACTCCAGTAAGGGACATGACAGTTAGCTATAAGCTAGCCCATTTCCCTAGGATCATACATAACCTACCGTAATTCCTAAGTGTACCTTTTACAGATTCAAATCCCTAACCAAAAGGCTGCAGGCATCTCAGCTTCCAGTGGACTCCTCCCCTGCTCTCCTCCATCTTGCTGTAGGGAGAGCTCTCTTCCCAACAGAAGAAAAAAAAACTAACAATTTGTAGTTAGGGTAATGGGACCTCAATTTCAGTTTTACTGCATTGTACTTCTGATAAGAACATAAGAAATTGCCATGCTGGGTCAGACCAAGGGTCCATCAAGCCCAGCATCCTGTTTCCAACAGAGGCCAAACCAGGCCACAAGAACCTGGCAATTACCCAAACACTAAGAAGATCCCATGCCACTGATGCAACCAATAGCAGTGGCTAATCCCTAAGTAAACTTGACTATGACATTCTCCATTCCATTCACCATTTCTTTTCTAATAATTCTTAACATTGTATTTGCTTTTGACTGCTGCAGCACACTGAGCCAATTATTTTAATGTATTGTCCACTATGACACCCAGATCTTTTCCTGGGTGGTAACTCCTAATACGGAACCTAACATTATGAAACTACAATGTATGCTACTTTTCCCTGTATGCATCACTTTGCATTTGTCCACGTTAAATTTCATCTGCCATTTGGATGCCCAGTCTTCCAGTCTCAAAAGGTCCTCCTGTAGTTTATCACAATCCACTTGTTATTTAACAACTCTGAAAAATTGTCATCTGCAAATTTGATCACCTCACGCAATGTTCCCCTTTCCAGATCATCACCAAAGTACAGATCCCTGAGGCACTCCATTGTTTAACTTTCTCCACTGACCATTTAATCCTTTCTCTGTTTTCTGATCTTTTAGCCAGTTTGCAATCCCAAAAACGGACATTGCCTCTTATCCCATAACTTTTTAAAATGTTCTTATGAATTGGCATTTTGACTAATAACGTGCTTCCTTTTTCTTTCAGTGTGCCTCCTCCATCTACTTCCAGTAGGATTGTCAAACTCGCTGTCAAAGCATCATTTCTTGGACTACTTGGATATGGATGTTACCGTGTAGGAAAAAGGACAGTTCAGCTGATTCTTTCCATGCCATCGACACATTACTGTCTTCAGAGACTGAGAGAATTCAGATTTTGAAAGTGCACCTAGAAGGGAATCTGCATCCAGCAGCCAAAGGTGCTAGGGGATTGCTTTTTAGTGGGTGGGAAGGTAGAAGAAGACTGAAATGTCGGAGTGTTGTTTGCCATTGAGCAATGAAACGAAATGTCGGACTTTCATTCCTTTCAAATTTCACTAGCTGTGATATTTTGGGTGAGTCGACTTCCTGCTGAGAGTGTGACACAGAAGTACACAGATGGTTGAAGAGGAATGAGATACAGAATGAAGTAAACCAGACAACATTAAACAGCTTGACTGTGTATGCTCTTTAAGTATTTTTTTCTAAAGGTACCTAATTGTGTGTTTTCTGCTCCAAAATGCAGGTACACACATGGAAGTGTTTTAGGTATAATACCACATTAATAATCCTGGTGCCAAGCACCAAAGCAGCAATTTCAGAGGACATCTTGTTACCAAAATAGTTTTATATGTAAAGAACAGTAATTTTTTTGAAGAAAATATCATACAAATTTTAGGCTGTTAAATGGAAACAGTTATTTTCTCAAAGGCCTTATGAAAGAATGGAAATAGTCTTTCAAGTACATATGCTATCATAGGCGCAGTGGTGTCATTTGCATCTATCTACAGTATAAAAGATACAGCCAAATGTATAATATTGTACCATTGTTAATTTCTGATATTTTATAAAGTGCTTCATTTTGGTTTATTGAACTAAGGTCATCTGTATTGGCCCAATTTTAGCTATTTTGATTTGTCCTCTGCGAGTGCAATGCTCACTTTGTTCCTCACCCTTCAATGTATACTACAGACCTGCTTACTGCTGGCTGTATTTAGAGGTTTGGGATAGTACTGGAATTGGTTTAAAAAAAATAAACCACTTTGCTTTCCAGCAGACTAATATTTTTAAACAGGTTGATAGTGTATTGCTAGATTTGTTGTAATTTATTCTATATTATGCCAACAGGAAAGCCCTAAAGTGCCCAAAATCAAAAAATAGTCCTCCTCTTACTATGGATTTGTAGTTGTCATCAATAGAGCTGCTTACTCTGAATCATTAGATGCCACAGCCCCTCACTATGCAATCACAAAATAAATGTGAATGGCTGACAGCTTACATTTCTGGTTCCGCCTAGTACAGTCGTGAGGTAAACAGATGGCAAAATGCTAGTGAAACACATTTTTAGCATGCAGCTTGTTCAAATGTGTGTTTCTTTTTTTCTTTTTTTTGCATGCTTATCCCAGGGGAGGGTGTGCTTTGTGTGTATGCAGAAATTCCACCCTCAATGAACCAAGCACATTTGGTGCTGTAACTAAATTGAAAATGAAGCTTGACATTCTCATTTGTTATCATATGAGCAACAATTTAATATCTTCCATAAGAAGTGAATTTTACAATACACCAATACAGCAGTGTTCCTCAACCCTCTTTTGGAGGCACACTAAACCAGTTGGGTTTTCAGGATATCCATAATGATTATGATTGGGGGAGATTTTATATGCAAATCTATCTCATACATATGTATTATGGTAATCCGGAAAAATCCGACTGGCTAGGTATTGCCTCCAAGAGAGAGTTGAGAAATATTGCAGTACAGTGTTAGCAGTTTTCTGGCTTAACTAATACAGATGCTGGGTCATGATTTTGCAATAATTAAATTATATAGTTTACCATTAGAAAATTCTAACTTTATATCATTGTTTAAGTCCACTCTTATATTTGCCTTTGTGGCATACCAAAAGACTGTTTCTTTCATATATGTTTCTAGTCTGTATAGTTTAATATATAACTAATACTATGTATACCTGTAAAAGATCACAAAACTTTTTCTGTGCTCCTCAGGTAATTTTTAAATACAATATCCCTAAATTAAGGTAAACAAATAGAAGATGAGCCTTTACACTTAGGGTGAGACTTGCACGAAATGTTTGTTTTAAAACTCAGTGTTAGATGTTTAACGTTCTTTCACGTAACGTTTACAAATGGAATATAAAAAGGACTCGTGTAATATATTGGTCACAAAGAATTAAAAATGAGATAGTTACTTTATCTTTCCTAATAACTAATGCTTGAAACCAGTGTCTGAAACTTAGCTTTCAGTCCTCTGCCTTTAAAGAGATGGTATTTCAAACTGTCTCATCCTTATAACAGCCTAAAAAATAAATATGTAATGACAGTTATGAGTGTTTATTCTGGGGAGAAATGAAGACCTTAAAATTCATGTTTTAGGGTCTGAGGTATGCTGCATGTTCTTGTAATTTGCTCGGTATTTTAAAAACACATGTGCTCTCTTTATTTTAGAACTGGCCATTTCATATTATCCTAAAAGTTTAAAAATAAATAAAGGAAATAAATGGAAATGTCCCAGCCCTAATGGACATCTCTGAAGCCATATTGTATTTTGGGTTTGTGTGCATTTGCTATCTGCATGTGTACATTTTACATAATCTTGAAGTATTTTTAATAGGTCTGTGCCTTTAATCTTAGACAGTTTAAGATAAACAGCACTATATGCAGTGTTACCGGAATGAAGTATTTTAATAGACTATCTCTTTACAAGTCAATTATTTTCATTTGCCATAACGGAAATGGTTACATACATAAAATCATGACTGATTTTCTGGCTTATATGAAATTTCACTAGTATTGTAATCCCCCCCAAATTGTATATACCCCTTTTTCCAGGTAACAGAAATTGCTTCTTGCTGATGACCTGTGGATTTTTTTTTTTTTTTAAATTATTTAGAATGTCACTATAAGTGAACCCTGTAATCATTATCTGAGGAAGTTGAAAGCTTGGAAACAGCATAGTTTTAAGAGGGGTTTTTGGTTTTTTTTTGTAGTTCTGCCACAATCTGAAATGGGGCTGCTGCTGATGTCCCTGCAGGAATTTCATGCCTGCAATAGCGTTAAAATCCAGGTTCCCAGCATTTCCATACACAATAAAATGTCAGAAGGTTTTTTTTTTATGCAGTTTCCAAAATCACTGTAATATGGTTAGCGATAGTGTTCATTTGCAGTAATTCCCACTTAATATAGCATGTTTAATTTATAAATCATTCTAGATGTATTCATGAGTACTAATTTGTGCATAAGCCATGAAAGAAAACAATCAAAGGAAAATTACACACTTTTGATACAGGATCCACTGTAACTAAAAAGAAAAAAGGTGCATGTAACAAACACATTATTTTCAGACTTTTGTTTGTTTATTAAGTAAGATGCATACTGTTTTCTGTTCTCATAGACAAAATTTCACTATCCCCATGGTGCCTTGGTTTAATACTTTTTTTTTATTGCAGAAAATGCAGAAATAGTGCAAAGAATCTCTGCCCTGTGATTGAAGAAGGTATCTCCTTCTCCTTAGATATCCCAATATAAAATAATACAGATTTGAGCCAAACACTGTAAATGACCTTCTAAATATATTTTTTATTTGTGATAAGACACTTAAGGGTATATGTTGTAGTGGCAGTTGAAACAATAACAAAATATCTTGTTCCTTAGAGTACACTGAAAGTATGCTGGGGTACACCTGTCATGTCTTATTACTTAAACTCTTTGGGCTGGCTTGATTCAGTAGTAGTGCTGAGTGTGCCTGCTTTAGAAGATATTCATTTCTGGACCCGGCTCCTGATTCTTGGGCTAATCAGGGCTGAGGATGTGGTGGAAGCAGCATCCACATTGCCCACCGCAGAGGGTGCCTTGACTATATTGCTATGCAGTAACACCTCCTAGTCAGTACAGTGTGCACATAGCCAGGCTCCAAAGGGGCTGAGGAGTGTTACTGGGATAGCCAGTCCTGACAGAGGACATGGAAGGGGTAGAATAGGGAGAAACCCTGTTGGCCTGCAAGTTAAAGTTTATGGTGTCTGACCCGCTCTTCAGATTTGGATGCCTGACACTGAGCAGCAAGAGCAGATGGGGATTAAAAAAAAAAAAAATTAAATCCAGCAGCTAGAGGAAATGCAAAGAAAAAGCTGCTTAGATTTTCAATCGTGACTTAAATTTGGTGGTGGCAGTAATTTGTGACATCTGTCTACGCTAAGATCAAATGTTAGCACTTTTTGTGTCACCTCTTGCTACACTAATAATATATAATATGTTAGATTATTGGAATTTTTCAAATTATGATAGTCAGTGCTGATTCACAGTTCTATAATGATTTTTTCATAATTGTAATTTCATACAAGTGATCAAGTGACTCTCATACCATCCCGCGAACTTTTTGGCATATCTGCTCTCAAGCCGCATTAGGGATCATCTTTAATCATTGGTCGCTACTTCACCCATATGCTTTTTGATTTTTTACTTTTTGTTTGTTTAATTTTCTTTTAAATAAAATGTTTAAGGCAGAAATACTTCCCTTTCGGGGATCACTGTTCATGGAGGGTGCAACCCTTCCAGGAGAATTCAGAGTACAGTTCAGAGTGCAGTTCAAGGTGCATGTTTCGCGTCCTGTGCTGCTTCAGGAACTCCTCTGACTGTATTTGTGTGCCAGAGTGTCTTCGGTTACACTTTGGTTTAGCCTCGCGAACGTGAGTGTTACTTTGTCGCGGTCCGGGAGAAATCTCCTGCAGGTATGAGAGTCACTTGATCACTTATATGAAATTACAATTATGAAAAAATCATTATAGAACTGTGAATCGGTACTGACTATCATAATTTGAAAAATTCCAATCTAACGTATTATATATTATTATTGTTGTGTTCGTTGGTTCTAAAAACAAGGTTTGAGTCTAGTAAATATTACCTCTTGCTACACTAACATTATGACATGCACCATTTTAAAGAATATTTCTAGAATAGGGCAGTATATGAGACACTGAGGGTGCATATATGTAGTGGAAAATAATAGATTTGTTTTAATTTATCATTCTGTAACAATAGTCTACATTCTTTTGGAAGCCTGATAATTCAGGGGATCAAATTTAAAGACATTTTTGTTAAATCAGACTTGATAACCATTCACAAATATCAGGAGAAGAGAGTGTTCCAACAGTTGTTCAAAAGCAACACCTACTGACTAGACTCATGATGCTCAATTGCTATACTAGTGATTGAAGCCCTGTATAAAATCATTGCTTGAGTTGTCATGCCCCAGTTCACATAAGTCTATGGTTGCCGGCTAAAACCCAGGTGATTGCTTTTCTTATTTATTTCATCTTTCTGAAACCTAGTTAGAGCAGAAAATATCACACAGCCTTGGAAATTCCATCTAGTTCACTGTTGGAAAAATTAAATAAACCCTACAGTTTTTATGCAAGACCAAAAGCAGCATTGTAACTAATTATATAAGACCTTGCAGATCGATTTGCGCATTCAGTTGGCAAATCCCCTATCAAAATAGCAATTCCATGGCAAATGATTTAAAAATGTATAAGATGGTTAATCCAGTGAAACACAATGTCTCCTTTTAAATATTAATTCTTTACACCTATTTGTATGGGATTGGGGATTGTTTGTTTTTGTAACTTATTGTTGGTTTACAAATATGTCTGTGAATTATTGTATTTTCAATGTAATTCAAATAACTTTAGCGAGATATTATTTATGATGAAATGTCTTTATATAATGATTTGTTAGTACATTAAAGTAGGTCACAGACTGACAAGATAAGGCTAAAGTGTCCAAAGTTTTGGTATGTTCTTTGGAGCTATGCATGCAGAAAAACCTAAGACGCCAACTTTGAAAAAAAAGATAAGTGATTCCCACTAAGTGCCAGGCTGCAGTGGAAATCAGTTTTCCAAACGGAGTGTTTGTGAAACTGAAAGCTATGCTGTACTGATTTGCTATTTTCCCTCAGAACCTGAAATAAACTGTCATATTTTGGAGTTTTGTTTCAAATGGTTTCTTTACAACTGCCAGGTTGCCAACTTATGACAGCTGTTTGTTTAACTGACAGTTCAAGTTTTGCTAACATTTTACTATCACCATTTTGTGAACAGCTGGACTAGTAGGCCAAGATTCACCCCTTGATGCACAGAGGTGTAGTTCTTAATGCCCCTGAGTGCTGTGGCCTCACGTAGCCTGAGCACATAGCACTGGAGATGGGGCCCTGTCTCTCATGTTTTTGGGTTGGTTGTTTTTTTTTTTTTTTACTGACACGAAATGTACTTTTGCAAACATGCAATTTTTATTAATCACTGACAGTAGGGCAACTCTGATGCTCACACACAGAGAGCAGTAGGGGAAGGAGAAGACCTTTTTCCCATTAAAAACACAAATTCTTTCATGCTGTGTGCCAGGGCTGGAATTAGCCCATTGATGGGCTCCATGTATATATACTTTGTTCTTAGCACATCTGAAAAGTGCTTATGTGGTGGTCCTATTCAGCTAGAGGCAGCAACATTTTTGTTAAAATAAACCAATCATGTTCAAACTTTGTGCGAAACACTGTCCTCTAATAATTTACCCCATTTGAAATTCACCAGAATCCTTATCAGTGGCCATTGCAAAGTATACACACAACTTTGCTGAAAGCATTTTATTGACTCTCTTGGGAAAAGCTGATTTTGACTACCTTGTTCCCTTAAGCTTCCTGCCTCTCATCTGGAACACTGATGCTGTCCCATGCCCAGCTGTGAAGGTTAAGCCATAAGTAGAACTCAATTATTGGGCAGAATGCAGTTTCTTGCAGGTTAGCTGAAAGGCCTGGCAGTTAGTACTGTGCATATGGTGCAGTGCTCTGTACTCTGCAGCACTCCCAAGAAAGTAGCAGGCACCGGTTTGTCCAGTGCTGTGCTGCAAGATCAATTAGGGGACAGCATTAGAGAGAGCAGATTACAGCAGGTGCAGAGCTTGAATTAAAACAATTTAACAGAGCTAATTCCCTGCACTTTGTCCATGGCAATTATGGTCCATACGCTGAGTTCTTCTTAGAACTGAACATGTGACCTTAACTTCTTCACAGAAATGAAAACGGTAAAGTAGTATCTCTTAAGAAAGCCCAAGGAGTAGGAGAACACTGATAAGCGCAAAACAAATTATGCAGAAGATTAAGAACTTGCCATACTAGGTCAGCCAAGGATCCATCAAGCCCAGTATCCTGTTTCCAACCGTGGCCAATCCAGGATCCCAAACAGTAAATAGATCCCAAGCTGCTATCATACAAAAGTCTACTTGGTTAATAAACAGTTTATTGACTTCTCCAGACCTTTTTTAATCCCAGCCATACTAACTGCTTTAACCACATCCTCTGGTAAATTTTGGAGCTTCATTGTGCTTTTGAATGAAAAAAAAATTTTTCAGTTATTTTTAATGTGCTACTTACTAATTTCATGGAGAGCCTCTTAGTCTTTGTATTTTTTGAAAGAGTGAATAGCAGATTTTCATTCTTATTCTATTCCACTCATGATTTTATAGACCTCAGCCATCTCGTCTTCAAGCTGAACAGCCCTAGCCTCTTCAGCCTTTCTTTGTAGGGGAGCCGTTCCATTCCCTTCATTTTGGTCATCTTCTGCACTATTTCCAATGCACCATTTCCAATGTAAAAATAAATAAATATATAGATATGGCAACCAGAACTGCACATAGTACTGTAAGTGTGGTCTCACCATGGAGCAATACAGGGGGCAATGTGTTACTTTTTCCCATGTGCATTGCTTTGCACTTGTACAATTTAAATTTCATCTGCCATTTGGTTGCCCAGTCTTAGTCTCACAAGGTCCTCCGGCAATATTTCACAATCCACTTGTGATTTAACTTGGAATAATTTTGTATCATCTGCAAATCTGATCACTTAACTCTTCCAGATCATTTATAAATATATTAAAAAGCACCTTCCCCATTATAAATCCCTGAGGCATACCACTGTTTGCCTTTTTTCAACTGAGAAAACTGACCATTTAGTCCTACTCTCTTCTTCCTATCTCTTACCCAATTTGCAATCCATAATAGGACATTGCCTCCTATCCCATGACTTTTTATTTATTTTTTTAGGAGTCTCATGGGGGAGTTTATTAAACACCTTCTGAAAATCCAAATACATTACATTCACCGGCTCACCTTTTATACACGTTTATTAACCCCTTCAAAAAAAAGTAGCAGATTGGTAAGGCAAGATTTCCCTTGTGTAAATCCATGCTGGCTATGTCCCATTAAGCCATGACTTTCTATATGTTCTATGATTTTTTTCTTTAGAATAGTTTCCATGATTTTTTCCAATACTGACATCAGATTTTACTGGTCTATAATTTCCTGGATCACCCCTGGATCCCTTTTTAAAGATAGGGGTTACATTGGTCATCCTTCAGGCCCAGCAGACAATTGAAACGATGGGTTACAAATGGCCAGTAACAAATCTGCAATTTCATTTTTTTAGTTTTTTCAGAACTCTGTGGTTTATACCATCTGATCTGGGAGATTTGCTGCTTTTTAATTTTGTCAATCTGTCATCTTACATCTTCCAGCTTCACAGTAATTTGTATCAGTTCTTCTGAATCATCACCTTTTAACAGTTTCTGGCATAGGTATATAGGAGTTGTCATCTAAGCCGCAAATGATTAACAGTCCGGGCGGTTCTAATAGTTTCTATAGAACACGCAGACAGGCTTGCTGATGCGGCACCTTACAAAATTGATTATTTTTATTTTTGTTTACACCATTGAAATGGGCGAGTTTTTGTGAAATTTTGGTTTGTTACCGGTTCCCCTGTTACACTGATTTGAAAACGGAACTGAAGTGTGGTGCTCTTTTTGGTGTATGTCATAGCCTATCAGCCATGTCAGAAACAGAACCTCTGAAGACCTTGAACTTCTCAGAAGCAGATTTACAAGCCTTATTGCCTAAACACTCCATTTTCACTGAGACAACTACACCTTCTGACAGTGACCAGTGGTCCACTTTAAATAAATTACTTAGACATTTTGCACATACCATGTTACACGCGAACACATTATTGGAATATTGCAGACAGCAGAGAATTCCACGTGGTCTACGAGTCTTAAAAGAGCCTCATTTATACACAGAAGACCCTGCATTCATACAGGATTGGAATGCTATATTGAACAAATGCAGTCTGGATTTGATGATCCTCATAATAACTACCCAGATGAAAGATAGTGAAATGCAGACAGAAATTAATTCCATCAAAGATCAATTGTCTGCCACTATTTATTTATATTTTTATATTATTTTTTTTATGCTTATACCACACAATTACAAACACTTAATGAATCTATTGATAAATTAAAATCGGACATTAAAAAATTGAAATTTGACAAATTCCAAAGGAATGAACGTGACTACACGCAAGGCTGTGTACCCTTGGATGAGTGATAAAGCCAAATCAAAGTCCAACAAGACAACTTTTGACTCTGGGAGCGATGATTCATCTGGTGATGAGATTTTAAGCAGAACCACCTCAAAATCCTCAGCACAAGAGGCTGGATCTGACACCCGTTTTTTTTAGGCCGCGGCCGGGCCAATCGTCGGCCGACACGCTCCAGGGGAGTCCATTGGCAAGACGAGGCACAGCATTACAGGCAGACTCGATCACAGACACATCCAAATTCCTGATATTAAATTTATCTTCAGTGGTGCTGACTCCGGATCAAATTAACATTTTGGAAAAGGGACTCACCTTCATTCCCTCTCCGAAAGCAGATTATTTTCTCTGGAAGTGGCTCTCTATAAGTTTGTGCGTAAACTGTATATCAGACATTTTTTCACTACCCAACTCGGTGGTCCTGATTTATCCATCATGAAAAATAAATCTACATGGATTCCTCCCGGCCCAGTTAATGCGGTCATTTCTACATTACATCAGAAACTCTTACAAGATTTACGTCACTCTTTTTTTCTGACCAGTGTTTATTTACCAATATAACTCGATCAGAGATGCAAGCATTACAGTCTCTTCGTCACAATCAAGATTTGATTATCAAGCCGGCGGACAAAGGGGGTAAAATTGTGTTGATGAATTGAAGTCAATACATAGCGGAAGTACAACGCCTCCTCCAAGATCGCAAATTCTACCAGCCTCTGCCTACAGACCTCACACCATCCTTGGCTAAAGAAATTGAGCTGATTGTTAAACAAGGGGTTGACTCTGGTTTCTTAACATCTCAAGAAGCGTCTTTTCTGACAAAATCTTTTCCAACTGTTCCTGTTTTTTATGTTCTTCCCAAAATCCACAAGCATTTGACACAGCCACCTGAGAGACCTATATTATCCAGCAGGGGTTCCCTGCTGGAACCATTGTCAAAATTCATAGATCACTTTTTTGGCTCCCTACATATCAATTCAAGCATCATATATTAGAGATTCGCAGGCTATGTTACAGTTTTTGGAATCCTTGTCCATTTACACCTCTTCACTAATTATGGTCACGCTTAACGTAGAATCCTTATATACAAATATACCGCAGGACGAGGCTGTGGACACTGCATATGAATTTTTTGAGACACGTCCATGTCCTCAGAGAATTCAGTCTTCATTTTTACATTCTTTGCTTCATTTAGCGTTGACAAAAATTGTTTTCGCTTTTGGAGGCAGATTTTACCAACAAATTTGTGGCACTGCTATGGGTATAACCATGGCTCCGGATCTAGCAAACTTATACATGGCCAATTTTGAGGATCAATGGATACACAATAATAATCCCTTCCTTTCTCACATAGTAGAGTGGAAACACTACATAGATGACTTTTTTTTTTTTTTTTTGTGGTCATATACATCAAACACATTATCATTATTTTTACTTTGGTTGAATACACACAATGTTCATTTACGTTTTTCTGCAGAGATTCAATATGATCAAATACATTTTTTGGACATTACTATCATAAAGACCACACACAGCTTTCAAACCATTATGTACAGGAAACCAGTATCTAGTAACGCTTTTCTCCATTTTTCAAGTGATCATCCGCGTAGTCTAAAAGAGAACCTCCAAGTCAGTCAATTTCTCAGAATTTGACGCTTGTGCACATCTATTACTGACTACCAACACCAAGCAAAAGACTTGGCCATACAGTTTCAAGCTCGAGGCTACCCACCTCGATACATTAAACGAGCCTACACTCGAGCCAAATTTGCCCCCCGAGATTGGTTAATGCTTCCATGTCCTGTTGATTCCACTGACAAATTGACTTGTATATTACCCTTTTCATCCATGAGTCAGACCACTAAGAATATCATTTGTAATAACTGGCACATTCTTCAATTGTACCCAGAATTTCAGGAAACCCCTCGATTTACTTTTACTCGAGCCACCAATTTGCAGGATCAATTGGTACACTCGGACTCAACTCCACAGACAAGTGTTGCAGATAAAATTGTTGGGTCCCATCAAGCATGTGGGGCATGTTCAGTCTAACATTATGATCAATACGTCTGCTATTCTTTTTACAAGATTGAATTTCACGTGGATTCTAAGAAACCACACTAATTGCTCAACATTTATTTATTTATTTTTAGCTTTTCTATACCGATGTTACTGTAAAAAATACATACCACATCTGTTTACAGTACAACTTCAACGTTCGCTCAGGGCGATACAAAGAACAGTAGTTGCAAATAAGAGTAAAACGGGTCATATCATATCAATTAACAGTAAATTATAATGGCATCATTTACCTTATTCAATGCCAGTGTAACCTCTGGTATGTTGGCAAGACATCATGTTCTTTCAGAACATGTCTTGTGGAACATCGCTCCTGTCTGAACAAGAATCGGCTGTCCGCACCCTTGGTAGCGCATTGCATCGAGAAATCTCACACTTTTGATTCACTGCATGCTTGTATTCTCGAGCAATTACAAACCTCATGGCGAGGCGGTGACTTCAATATGAGATTGCTACAAGCAGAACAGCGATGGATCCACAGATTAAATTCTGTTTACCCTTCAGGACTCAACACGTCGTTGGATTTATGTTTTCTTATGAAGTGACTTTTGGAGTTTACTGCTTGTTCCCATGACAGCCCCAGCGTCATGATGTCATTACGCCGTTGAAACGCGGGCTATTTAATTACCTCGGGTTGGAAGCGATTTCTGTCCCGGTTCCTGCGCAAATTTTGAGACTAGGCATCTTCAATTTGAAGGTTCCTGCTCTCCGTCAATGTTTAAGTTAAGTATACTTCGCTGATTAGTGAAATATATTTTTTGACACACTGTTTTTCTAACATTTTTTAGTGCTTACATGTAACTCACCCCCTGAAGAAGCTACATGTTGTTGTAGCGAAACACCGGTCGCTGTTGGGCGGGTTGAAAGTGCAGCAAGTGTGACGGGACACTGTTTATCAAACATTACAACTATATACAGCTTTAATGAATGTTGCATACCACTAACTAATATCATACAATAAGGATTGTCGTCTAAGCCGCAAATGATTTACAGTCCGGGCGGTTCTAATAGTTTCTATAGAACACGCCGACAGGCTTGCTGATGCGGCACCTTACAAAAATGATTATTTTTATTTTTGTTTACACCATTGAAATGGGAGAACTTTGTGAAATTTTGGTTTGTTACCGGTTCCCCTGTTTCACATAGGTATATCCCCAACATCCTCTTCTGTAAATACCAAAGAATTAATTCAGTCTTTTCATGATGGCCTTATCTTCCCTAAGTGCCCCTTTAACTCCTTGATCATCTAATGGTCCAACTGACTCTCTCAGACATCCTGCTTTGGATATATTTTAAAATCTTTATTATGCATTTTTGCCTCTACAGCTAACATCTTTTCAAATTATCTTTTAGCCTACTTTATCAGTGTATTACATTTAACTGGCCAATGCTTATGCTTTATCTTGCTGTCCTCAGATGGATCCTCTTTCCATTTTTTAAAAAAATTATTTTGGCTAAAATCTTTCACCTCACCTTTTAACCTTGTTGGCAGTCGTTTGGCCTTCCTTACACCTTTTTTAATGCATGGAATACATCTGAATTAGGCTTCTAAGATAATATTTTAAACAATGACCACGCTTGATGTAAACTCTTAACCTTTGTAGCTACACCTTTTAGGGGTTTTTCTACTTATTTTATCAAAGTCTCTCTTATGAAAGTTTAATGCTAGAAGTTGTAGATTTACTTAATGTCCTCCCAGTCATTAAGTCAAATTTGATTGCCCTGTGATTACTGTTGAGTGGCCCTACGACCATTATTTCTTGCAGCAAATCCTCCGTCCCACTAAGAACTAGGTCTAAAACTGATCCCCTGATCCCGTCTCGTCTGTTCCTGAACCAATTGCTCCATGCAGCAGTCATTTATTTTGTCTAGAAACTTTACCTCCCTAGCATGTCCTGATGCTACGTTATCCAGTCAATATTGGGGTAATACTAATAATGGGATACTTCAATGTTGCCAAATGTATTAGCTTCCCTAATCTCTGATGGCCAAACTGAACAGACGGATGATGAAATGCTAAGTGCATGGTACACCCCTACACTCTTCCCCCATCACACACGTTTTGTGTCTGATTCTCAAAGATTTGTCATATCTTTGTCTCATTGTGACTCTCCTTATTCTTCTGAGAAACATAAAACATTGAGACAAGATGAGAACTAAAACAATTTGGCGTAAGATTAATTTGAGTCCTTGTATGGTTTGAAGTTTAACATGTTAGTATAGTGAACAGATTGGAAGAGAGCCCTTTCAAGGATCCCAGGTGATCTACAGATGGTCACTTTGATTTCACCCTAAGTATTCCCCTGATGAATCCTATGTATTAGGTGAAACAAAGATCTTTGGGATGGGAATTGACTAATAAAATATTAGAGGTTTATCATAATTTTGAACAAAGGATTCAACCTTAACAAATGATTGAAATATTACTAGACTGTATCAAAGGAACAAAATTGTGGTATGAAATATTTGTGGGAAAGGATATACTAGTGTTAATGATTGAAGTCCAATGTTATTAGTGAAAAGTTAATTACTAGCTCTTGGATTTGAGAAACTCCTTAGTTAAGTGTATTGCAGCATTTAAATATTTATAAAATTCACATGTTTGACTGTAATGATATTGAATTTAAGAATGTGATGAGATTATATCAAGAGTTACATGTAGAAGGATAATATACATTTTACAGCATGAATGATTGAATAACATAGTGAGCTCATAGTTTGCATGGGGTGTGTATAAGAAAGCAGAGTTGCTTACCTGTAACAGGTAGTCTCCCAGGACAGAAGCATGTAGTCCTCACATGTGGGTGATGTCACTTGATGGAGCCCTATCATGGAAAACTTTTCTGTCAGTTTCTAGAACTTTTGACTGGCACACTGAGCATGCCCAGCATGCCATAATCCCTGTAGCCACAGGGGGTCTCCCTTCAGTCTCATTTGTAGCAAAAGGTGTGAACAAAAAAATAAAATAAAACGTTTCATACCCAACTCCGTGGGGTGGTGGGTGGGTTTCATGAGGACTACATTCTGCTGTCGTGGGAGAATACCTGTTACAGGTAAACAACTCTGCTTTCTCCCAGGACAAGCAGGATGGTAGTCCTCACATGTGGGTTGATTAGCAAGCTACAGGCTGACTCATATTTGTTTGGACCAAAAGCGTACAACTTGTGCAACAGGCACAACAACTGGTGTACTGTTGATAAAAATGAGGCAGCCTGAAAATCACAGCAGATTGGATGTGGAAGGATTTGGGATTATACTGGAAATGTTCTTCAAGACGGATTGGCCAAAGGCAGAGTCTTGGCGTCCTTCCTTGTCCAGGCAGTAGTGTGCTGCAAATGTGTGAAGAGAGCTCCTCGTTGCAGCTTTACATATCTCAGCAATCAGTACTGAACGATAGTGTGCTACTGAGGTTGCCATGGCTCTTACTGAGTGTACCTTCACTCGTCCTTGGAGAGGAAGGCCTGCTTTGTCATAGCAGAATTCAATACAGTCTGCTAGCCAATTGGAGAGAGTTTGTTTGCCCACTGCAACTCCTGGTTTGTTTTTATTGAAAGAAACAGAGTTGGGTGGATTTCCTATGGACTGCAGTGTGGTCTAGGTAAAATGCAAGTGCACGTTTACAGTCCAAAGTGTGTAAAACCCTTTCACCCTGGTGAGAGTGGGGCCTTGGGAAAAATGTGGGCAAGACTATAGACTGATTCAAGTGGAAGTCAGTAACTACCTTGGGAAGGAATTTAGGAAGACCACTCAGTCATGTAGGAACCTTGCATAGGGTGAGTATGTGACAAGTGCTTGTAACTCACTAACCCTTCAAGCAGATGTAATGGCTACTAGGAAGAGAACTTTCCATGTAAGAAATTTAACATCACAGGAGTGCAAAGGCTCAAATGGGGGGAGCACATGAGCCTTGAAGTACTACATTCAGGTCCCATTCAGTGACTGGTGGCCGTAGAGGGGGCTTGAGTTGTAGGCCCTTCATAAACCTATTCACAAGGGGTTGCGCTGTTACCGGGGCATCCCCAACTCCTTTGTGGTACGCTGAGATGGCACTCAGGTGTACCCTCACCGAAGAAGTCTGGAGACCAGAGTCTGAAAGGTGCCAGAGATAGTCTAATAGAGATGGAGTGGGGCAGGAAAAAGGGTCGATACCTTTTTGCGAGCACCATATGGTAAATCTATTCCACTTAGAACGATAGGATTTTTGTATGGAAGGCTTTCGTGAGGCTAGAAGCACTTGAGAGACATTAGTTGAAAGGTTGAGTGGTTGCAGGATCAAGCTTTCAACATCCAGGCTGTTAGGGATAGGGTCTGAAGGTTCAGATGGCGTAACATGCCTTGGTTTTGAGTTATGAGAGTGGGCGCTGTGCCCAGGCGAATGGGTTCTCTGAGCGAGAGGTCGAGAAGCATTGGAAACCACACTTGTTGAGGCCAGTACAGGGATATTGTATAATTGACCCTTTGTCCTGTTGTAGCTTCAGGAGAGTTTTGGCTGTCAGCAGTATCGGGGGATATGCATATAGGAGGCCTGTGTTCCAGGGGGCGAGTTAAGGCGTCCATGGCTAACTTGTTTTGTTGTCTGTGCAGGGAGCAGAAACTGTTCACTTTGTGATTCAGTTCAGATGCAAAGAGGTCTATCGTTGGTTGACCCCAGTGTTGGAAGATTCTGGTCGTTACCACAGGATCCAGAGACCACTCTTGGGGATGGAACTTTCGGCTGAGGCGATCTGTTACTATGTTCTCTATGCCTGCTAGATAAGTGGCCTGGAGATATATGGAGTGTGCAAGGGCCCAGGCCCAGATCTGCGTGGCTTCTTGGCAGAGGAGATAAGAGCCTGTGCCACCCTGCTTGTTCAAGTACCACATTGCAACTGTGTTATCTGTTTGAGAACAGTCTTGTGCGAAAGGCAGTCCTTGAACGCATATAGAGAATAACGTATAGCTCGAAGCTCTAGAAAGTTGATCTGAAATGTTGCTTCAAGCTGCATCCAAGTACCTTGAGTTTGAAGGTTGTTCACATGAGCTCCCCAACCCAGGTTGGATGTGTCTGTGGTTAATGTCACTTGTGGAATTGGTTGCTGGAAGGGTAGACCTGTCAGCAAGTTGGCTTTGTTTGTCCACCAGAGAAGCGATAAATGCAGCTGGTGGGTTACATGAATCTGGGTTGACAAAGGTTGAGTGGTTTGGATCCACTGAGATTTCAAAGTCCATTGAGTTATTCTCATAGCCAATCTGGCCATAGGAGTGACATGGACCGTGCAAGCCATGTGGCCCAGTAACGTTAGGAATTGATGGGCTGAAGCTGAGTGTTTTGTGCACAGAGACGTAGTTAGCTTGGAAAGTGTGTCTGCACGTTTGTTGGGCAGGAAGGCCTTTGCCACTGTGGTGTCCGAATCTGCTCCGATGAGTCAGGAGGGTGAGATGGAGTCAGGTGGGATTTTTGGTAGTTGATGAGAAATCCCAACGAGTGTAGCAGCTTGAGAATGTCGAGAGCTCCTTGCTTGGATTGACTCTTGATGAGCCAGTTGTCCAGGTAAGGAAAGATGTGTATGCTTTTCTTGCGTAGATGGGCTGCAGCGACTGCTAAGGCACTTTGTAAATACACAGGGTGCTGAGGCAAGACCGAAAGGCAGAACCCGGTACTGAAAGTATTGATAGCCCACTAGGAAACGCAGGTATTTGCGGTGATGTGGGAATACTGTAATGTGAGCGTAAGCATCTTGAAGATCCAGAGAACGGAGCCAATCTCCATTTTGCAGAAGGGGAAGCATGGTGCCCAAGGACACCATCCTGAATTTTTCTTTTCGTAGAAATTTGTTGAGATTGCGGAGGTCTAAGATGGGGCAGAGGCCACCTGATTTCTTTGGAATGAGAAAATAGTGGGAGTAGAACCCTCTGCCCTGCTGTGCCCGGGGAATGGGTTCCACAGCCCTGGTGCACAGAAGGGTGGACAGTTCTGACTCTAGAAGGGTTGTATGATCTTTTTGCATCCAGAGGATTGGGTGGTGAATCCGGGGGTACCACGAGGAAATTTAGATGGTATCCCTGGGTTATGATGGATAGAACCCATTGGTCTGTGGTAATGTTGAGCCAGTTTGTTATGAAGTGTGAATTCGACCTCTTACTGGCAGATCTGGATTTGTGGAGCAGCTGCTGTTCTCTGGATAGGTTTCAAAATCCAGAGGCTTGGCCTGTCTGAGGTGGTGGCTGAGGCCTGGATGTCTTGGGCCGTCGAGGATGTGCTCTCTGAGACGGCCTGGTTGGCCTCACGCGAGATGTAGGTGGGTAGTATCTGTGTGGACGATAAAATGGTTTTCTAGGGTCCCTTCTCGTGGATCTTCTTGTGGAGGAAGGGGCCTCTGTAGTAACTGTGGATAATTGCTGCAGGGTCTCATTATGGTCTTTTAGTTGAGCCACTGCATCTTGTATCTTGTCTCCGAATAGGTTTTCACCGGTACATGGCAAATCAGCTAGTTTGTCTTGGACTTCAGGTCTCAAGTCAGATGCTTTCAGCCAGGCCCACCTCCTGGCACTGATGCCCATCGCCGACAAGCGAAAAGCTGTTTCAAAGGAGTTGTAAGCAACACGAACCTCATGCTTCCCAGCCTCAAGGCCTTTCTGTAGTATGGCATTGAGACTATCTTGCTGTTTGGGAAGAGAGTCGGCTATTCCCTGAACCTGCTTCCAGAGATTTTTGATACTGTCATGTAAAGTTGGTATGCAGCTATGCGTGACACTAGCATAGAGCCCTGAATCATCTTGCAACCCAAAATGTCAAGGAATTTTTGGTCTTTGCCAGGAGGTGTTGGAGAGAGGGTGCAGTCTTCTGGCCTTCTTCTGTGTGGACTCAACTACCACTGCCTGATGGGGTAGTTGTGGCTTTTGGAATCTAGGAATGTTGTACCAGATAAGTTGCATCTGATCTCTTATTCACTGGCTGGACAGTACAAGGATGCTCCCAGAGACAATGCTGGAGATCCACTAGCACTTCGTGGACAGGGATAGCCATAACTTCTTTCGGAGCATCAACAAATTGGAGAACTTCCAATGTTTTAGGGCGTGTCCTCCTCTGTAATCGGGTCAAAGGGGATTGTCTCTGACAACTCCCTTAGAAAATTAGCAAAGGAGAGATCTTCTGGGAGAGATTTTCTCCTTTCTTCCACAGGAGATGATTCTGATAAGATATCCTCTGTGGATGTGTCAGTATCTTCCCATGTGTTAGAAAGGGTCTCTAGTCGAGATCCTAAGGGAGAGAAGAAGGTTGGTACTATAGGATGTGTTGACATGATGGATCCTTCGATGGAACATGTGGTGGCACAGATTTGGATTTCGGTGGCACCTAAGGCATCGAGGGAAAATGTGGGCCTCTCGGTCCCAAGAGCCCTGATGATCCAGGCATCGGTTCCGGCAACTGTGGAATCTGTGTTGAAAGTGGACTGGAGTCCGTGTCTTCGTCTTTTGAGGATCTCGGAATGGGAATCAGGGCTTTCAAAGACTTTGCGGGTTGCTTTGGCATCGGTGGCCCAGGTTGTGTCGGAAGGGCACCGATTGAGTGTATGCAATCGGGTTAGCAACGGTGCAAATATCGATGGCTCCGGTGTTGGTGTCAGTATGGGGGCCGGCATCGATGGCTGTAAGTCTCGGAGAACATCGAGCACTGCCTGGCGGATAAAACCATTCAGTTCCTCCCTAAAAGCTGGTGTAGATATCACAGCTAAAGGGGGAGGTAGGCTAGGCGCTACTGGCACCTCCACAAGAACTTGTGGGGGCTCAGTACCCGGCACTGATATCGGTGGGGATCGCCTTGGTTTCACAGGTGGAGAAGGGGGTTAAAGGCTCCTCTACCCGTGTCCTCTTCGCAATTGGCTCAATAGCCATTGAGGCTGATGCGGTATCGGTGTCGGCACCAGGCGTAGCCTCGGTGTCGGTGCGTCCCTCTGTGCTTGGTCCAGTCTTTCTCCAGCACAGAGGAAGACGATATGGATGCCCTAGATGGAGTCGGTGACTGGCGGTCACCGCTGCCCTGGTGCTCCCTGCGAGGTTTGATGACCAGTTTCTTCAATGCTCCTGTAGGTGACGATTGGGTGGATGTCGATGGAGTCAGCTTGATTTTAAACAGGATCTCCATCTTGTTGAGGCGAGCCCGCCTACCCTTCGGAGTCATCTGGGCACAACTTGGGCAGTGAGAAATGTTGTGTGATGAGCTGAGGCACAGCACACAGACATCATGTTGGTCGGTAATAGACATGGTATGGGGGCACTCCGGACATTTTCTGAAACCTGGTGCCATGATGGCAGCAGTTGAGGCCCAAAATGATGGATGGCCTGCAGACACCGAAAAAAGGTGGGGCAGGAACTGACTGAAGATATTGTTTTCCTCACTCGGTAAGTAAAATTCACTATCGCGATGGGAGACCCCTATGATGGAAATTTTTAATGAAGTAATCTTCAAGTTTTTTCCGTGAGGAAATTTTGTGAGTTCTCACAGAGCTCCTAACTGCGAGGCAAATTGCAGCGTGGAAAAAGACTGAAGGGAGATCCCTGTGGCTACAGGGATTATGGCATGCTGGGCATGCTCAGTGTGCCAGTCAAAAGTTCTAGAAACTTTGCCAGAAAAGTTTTCCGTGATAGGGCTCAGTCCAGTGACGTCACCCACATATGAGGACTACCATCCTGCTTGTCCTGGGAGAAATTGGTAATATAATAACCAATTTGATGTGGTTCTTAATGTTTTTTGTGTTTGATATTACAATTATCAGTCAATTAAATATTTGTTGTATATTTGATCTGGAACAGCTGGTGGTGGTTGGGTCTTAATATTGTGATTATCACTCAAGAGGGGATGGAGTCTATAGGGCTGAATCTTAATTGGGGGGGGGGGGGGGGGGGCTGCAAAGCTGAAGTTTCTGCAGTGAATTGCATGAGATAAATTTGCATGCAATGGAGGCAGTACATGCAAATCTATCTCATGTATTAACTGTATAGATCCTGAAATCATGATTGGCTGGGATCCTTCAGGACATGTTTAAGAACTACTGATCTAAGATTCCTAATACCCTTGTACTGGCCTTGCTCAAAGCACTAAACCCCACACTCCTTTCAGCTTGCACAGGCAGGAAAGAGGAAGACTTCTCGCACTACACTTACCTGGGCTTGTACAGGCCAGAAGAAGATAAAGGCCTGCTTGCCTCAGCCCTCATAAGCCAGAATGCGGTATAGCTGTGGTAGAGCTATAGGCCAGAATGCGGTAGAGCTGTGGTAGAGCTGGCCTGCTTCTTGTGACCTTGGACAAGTCACTTAACCCTCCATTGCCTCAGCTATACTCTTAGCTTATAAACCTTCTGGGGCAGGGAAATACCTACTGTAGCTTGTGTTGAGCTGAGATTTGAAAAGGTAAGTAATCTAAAATTCAGATGTGGAATAAAGAAAAGGGGGGCTCATCCACCCAAATTTGCCCAGGGCCCTTCAAGTGGATAAAGCATTCCCGGCATTTAATAAGGGTCACTGTTTCAAGATTGGTGGCTGTGCCTGCAGGGATTTGTTATGTTGTCTTAGAGTGCCATAGAGTTCGGAAGTGGTGGTAAAACTAACAGGCTCATCCTGTCCTGAAAATCTGGTCTCAATTAGCAACTGATCGGGACACTGTTACATACGTTTCTTGAAAGCTCTTATTTGTCTTGACTAAAGTTCTAAAGAGTAGGGCCTCTCATTTACACCTGTATCCCTTTTTTGGGGGAGTTCTACTTCCCAAGGGCGCACACAGGGGTGGATTGGTCTATCGGGGCTTTGGGCATACCCCGGTGGGCCGGTCAGGGGAGTCACATGATACTGGTGTTGCTTGCAGGGGAGCTGCTTCAATTAACACCAGGGCCCCCCCCCCACAGCAGGCTGTTCTGTCAGAGGCTCTCTACTCCTTTTGGTTTTGTTTTGCTTTTTTTTGCAGTGCCAGGGTCCTCTGCTTTTTTTTTTTTTTTTCTCCCCACAGCTGCAGCTCTATGTGCCTACATTTTGTTTTTGGTCCTTTCCCGGCAGAGTCATCGATCTCTGTAGGACTGCTCTTCCCTCTCCTCTCATTACCGTGGTGATGGAAACACTCCCGTGGTCTTCCTTCAACCCCGTCATTCTTTGCCATGGCAGGCAGTCAGCAAACATCCCACTGCTGCTTCATGATGGCTGTGAATGCTTCACCCATTTCTGCTGATGGCACCCTTCTATTGAGGCTGTGGCAAAAAATAACCTCACCCCCATGCATTGGCCCTGCGTACCTCTTCCCACCTCAGGGCTAACAGCTTGTAGCTCTGCCTGGATCCCTCCTGTCCACCAATGTAAGTATAACTTTTTTTTTTTTTTACATATTCAGAGGCAGCAAGAGAAGAGTGGGAGTGTGCAAGGGAGCATGCAGTGGTGTGTAGGTGTCATAGCAAGGGAGTGTCTGGGTGCAAGAGTGTGTGTAGGTGTCACTGATGCAAGGGGTGAATTGGTTTGTGTGTGTGTGGGAGCAAGCAGATGGAAGGGAGCAAGTGTGAGGGAAGAGAAAGTTTGTGCACTCCCTTACCCCTATTAATCCAGAACAATCTCAGAGTGACTAGAAAGCAGGGGATTTTTTTAATTTGTTTTTAATTATTGGGTGTATGTCTGTCTGCTCTTAAAATATTTTATGAATTTAGTTATCAGATGTTCAGCTGTTTTGTAATATTTCTTTTTTGTACAGCTTTACTATTGCTGATTTATATTTCTTGATTAAATTATTTCATATTTTGAGGAATGATAATGTTTCTCTATTTCCATTGTTGCACTGTATACAGGATCTAGCTTGTTGTGGTTTCCAATTCAATTTGTCTGCACATTTCTATTTATACTTTATGCTCTCTTTATTCTGTATTTGGTGAGGTTGATCTGTGTTCCGCATGTGTGACAGAGGTGAGGTATTCTGCTAGCACGTAGTTTCTATGTAGGGATCTATAGCAGCTTAGTTTGTTCTGGTTTCCAAATTGGTATTTTAGGGCCTAGTGCAATATTTTTAGTGTTGCCTTTTCATAGGTAAAGTTGTTACTGTTTGCTGGCTATTATTGCTGTTTTGGTATTGGAGTTTTAACTATATTTTAATTGTAATTCAGGTTACCCAAGCCTTTCTGAGAGCTGAACTCACACCCAACGTGCTACAATAGGCTTAATGTAATAGGGGAGCCAGGTGTGTCTCTATTTATTTTTTTTATTTTGCAGGGCTTTCTGGTTGGCACTACAGCACTGCATGTAAATATAGTGTACATGCTGTTAGTCATATTTTTACCTCATAAGACTGTACTTTGCATGGATTTTTTAATGTAAAAACTATTATAAATGCATAATTTCTAATTGTGTATGAGGAGGGAAGGGCTGGGGGTAAGTTTTACCTGTGATGCCTAATACCCTTCTACCAGACCTCACTGCATTGAATCCATATGCAAAAACAGGATTTTTGGAGCTGTGCTATTTTGGGTCATGTGGTTCTCTCCAGTCTTGATTAAGGCATCATGTTTCTTTTTAAGCCCTGGCAGAATAGTATAGATAAGTCTGGTCTCCTCTCTCTTAGAGTAAGAAGTAGGCAGTGTAGAGCCTGGGAACAGTAAAAGAAGCAAACTCTGTAGCACTAAGCTGCTGCTAATACACTGGAATGGGAGAAGGGTTATGGAGAAGGGGAGGAGAGCTATAATCAGAAAAAGGGATGGAGTGAGCTAAGAGGTGCCTGTGCAGGGTTGGTGAAGTTTCTGTAAGCTGGACATTTCTCCTGAAAGGGTCAGCTGGCTGTGGAACCAGTGAGCCTGACGTGGAGGTGGGAATGGGAAAGGGAGAACTGCTGCAGGCTCGGGAAGGGCTGCCACTAAGCAGAAGCTAGATAATGATGTAGTAGTACTGGAGCAGGGGTAACTTATTCTGTGAGCGTATGAGTAGCAGCACAATGATGGGAGTGTCTCTCTTTTTCTGCGCTATGGAAAGTTACCCCTATACATATTCTCTGTGTGTATGGGTGTGAGTGTCTTTGTTAGAGATAGTCACTCACACCCATACCCTCTCTGATACACAGTGCGAATTTGAAAGAGAGTGTGTGTGTTTGGTGTTTGTGTCTGAGAGCCTATAAGTAAGGCTGAGATGGGCTGGCAGTGTGACTGTTACATTACTTGGCAACTGGGTCAACAGCTGATTTGTTGATGAGGCTTTAATACCAGACCAGTAATCCAAAATATAATTATGAGATGTAGTCTCCTCTAAAAATAGGGTACAGTGTGGCTCTTAGTATGAGATTTTTTGTCATGGACCGTCACTAGTGCTTCCCTCACCCAATGAGGCTCATAGGTATTCAGTCTCACCAAGGGCTCTAACCAAACAAATCTCACTACCAAAAAAATAACAAATATGAGGGAGCTCCTCTACCAATGCGTGCACCGTAAGTAATCGCTTAGCTAAGGCTCACATTCATTAAAGCTTTTTTTTTTCCATTTTGTTATTATGAGAAAATGCTTAAGTAAAACGGGGCCTAAAATGCCTGGGGAGGTAGGGATACCTCCCCCGTTCTATGAAAAACAAGCTTCCTCCTCCCTTTACTAAAGAGGCTAAGGCAACTAGTCCCATCTTTGTAAAGTGGACGGGACGGAAAAGGATGGAACAGAGATGTTTACTTTCTAAGCAACTGGGGCCAGTTCAGAGGTGGTCCACGGAGGGTGCTACACAGCTAGCTAAATCGCCCTAAACAAACCATTAACAATTGTAGTGATAACAGAAAGTGTTCCCTGAAAACTTTCCTGAACTTCCTCTATACGAACTCGGCCCCCTACTGTGTTACAATGCTTAGGAAAGTGCGCGTTACTAGTGACCAGACCCCCAACCACAGCGTAACAAGTGTTACGACATAACGCACACCCGTGCGTCGGCCGAAAGCCGAGCAGGCGCACCACGTTCCCCTAGAGCAGTTCCGCGTGCAGACGTCTGTTTTGTTTGTTTATTTCTGGCCGTCGCAAGAGAGTCGCGCGCGCCCGTTAGTGCATGGCCGCGCTCTCGCGCTGTTGGGTCACGCGGAGCTTTCTCGCGTGCCGGTGGCAGCGGAGTCGGCACCCGACTGGCAGCTCGAGTAACCAGGCTCAGGTGGCGGTAGACGGCGCTTCAGGCGGGAGCGGCAGCATGGCGCAGGCCCGCGGCGGAGGTGCTTTCGCGGCCCTCCGCTTCGATAACCTAGCGCTCCGCTTGTTGCCCTTGGACCCGTCAGACGAGATCCGGCCGAGGCAGGTGCCGGGCTCCTGCTTCTCCCGCGTGCGGCCCGTCCCGCTCGAGAGGCCGCGGCTGGTTGCGCTATCCGCGGCGGCCCTGGCGCGGCTGGGCCTGGATGCTGAAGTGCTGCAGCGGGAGGAGGAGGAGGAGGAAGCGGCCGAGTACCTGAGCGGGAATCGTCTCCCTCCCGGCTCTGAACCCGCCGCGCACTGCTACTGTGGCCACCAGTTTGGCAGCTTTGCTGGGCAGCTGGGGGATGGGGCAGCCATGTACCTGGGCGAGGTGCTGGGCCCCGGCGGGGACAGGTGGGAGATACAGCTGAAGGGAGCTGGCCCCACTCCTTATTCCAGGTAAATGTCAGGATTGCTACTATTCTCTCCGAGGCTTGCAAGGTGAGATCTTGGCTCACTGGCAAGAATGAGGGCTGGGGGGAGTCTGGGCAAACTTGCCACAGGGAGAAAAGGAAACGGGTAAAGTAACAGTTTCTAGGGTTGGGGAGGGTCTCCTAGACATTTTTTGGTGAGAGCTGCTGTGTCATAAGAAACGCTAGAAAATGTTAATGCGTTTTTAAATCAAAATCGATCATGTCAGCATTACATAACAACTTTGTTCATCATATTTTGAGAGGAACTTTTTATTTCCACCTAACATCCTGCCAGACTTCTGAAAGTTGTATTTTCTACTCGTTTCTCAGTGGTGTTTAATTACAGAAGCCTGAATAGGTGGTTCAGCAAGTTCTGTCATTTACTTTGAAAAATGGGATACAGAGTAGCAGTAATAACATAACACGATAAATGACAGTAGATAAAACCCAATTGGCCTAGACAGACTGCCTAGTTATTCCTTTAAGCCAGGGTATAGTCAGCTGTCAGTTGTAGAAGCTTAAAAGTTTGTAGGATATTTGTTTAAAAATTGTTTTTTACCTGTACATATCCATGGTTCAAAGTGGGGTACAAGTTAAAACATATAAAAATTAACATAAACATGTCTTTTACTGAACTCATTTTTTTGTTGTCTTCCTTTTGGTTTTCTATCAGCCTGGTTAATTTGTATACATATTTCCATACTTAATCTTAGACCCTTGCCTCCTACCCCCATGACTTACCTTAAACCTTATAATATAAACTGCTGCTAAAAATAAGGCCCACTGTAATAACATGCATGGTAAAACGGTGCTGTGCTCACTCCTGCAGCCGTGGCTGCAGATTCTCCCAGCTCACAAATTTGTATTTATTTAAAACTATATTAACCCGCTTCCTCCAAAGTTTGGTGTTGGGTACAGTAGAACATACATAATAAAACATTAATACAATCATTAAACGAATAACAGCAAACAGGAGACAAGTCCTGATAAAGGAAAATGACATTTACTCTTCATAAAAGGTCATACTAGTGTGTGGGGTGAAAATATAACATCTTTAAGATGCCTGTGCCTGTATTAAATTTTTAAATGTGATGTTAAAGAGGAAAGACTTCAGGGCCTTTATGAACTCTTTAGAGCCCTCAATAAAGCATAGCTGCACAGGTAGCGAGTTCCATAGTGGGGGGCCAGAAATGGAAAAGGCTCTTTCTCTTGTTGAATCCAGTCTGGCAAAGTTGTGGGAGGGAATCTCCAGGAGTTGCTGGCTGCGTGTATACATTTTAAGTGTTGGGTCTATCCAAGGAGACATATGGTGATGTAACAAATTATGAATGATCAAAGTTAATTTATATTGAATGCGCCATTGAACAGAAAGTCAGTGCAAATTGAATAGTACCGGAGTGATGTGTTCATAGATCTTTATACCAGTTAGTAGATGCGCAGCTGAATTTTGGGTAATTTATAGAGCTATGATAGAGCATCGTGGAAAACCAGTATATAGAGAATTGCAGTAGTCGACTGATGAAAAAATGAAAGACTGGCGCACAGTTCTGGAATCAGAAGTTTCAAGTGTCTAAGGAATTTTAACTTTGCAAAATAATTTTGTGTGACTGGAAATGAGAGATTTCAAAGAGAGGCGTTGATCTAAAGTGAGGCATAGATTTTAATTGATTCGTTTTGCATGCATAAAAGATGATTTGTGAGTCTGGAGAAAGGGTAACTGCAGGAGGAGTGCACATGGAGGGTATTTTTATACTGCTTCCTGGTTTCACTGAAACTAAGGGGAAAAGTCTCCAGTCATTGCAGCTGACATATTCTCAGGCCCTCAGCAAGGGCAAAGTCAGCTCCCGGCTGAGGGCCAAGACCCTTGCTCAGGGAGAGAGCAAGATCTGGTGCTGTAGGAAAAGAAACACAAGACAGAGCAATAAATCCTCCCCCCACCCCTCATATGATTTATGCACACAGAAAATGCTTTCAATGTTGAAAAACAATTTTTGTGTGCATAGATCATACTTTATTTGCTGAAAACATGATTTGTATGCATAAAGCATGTTTTTGGCACATAAATCCTGACTACAGGTCCCAGCACCTGACCCAGCATTTTCACATAGACTTACATTAGTCTGGAAACTTTACTTCACCTCTAACTAGATGTTAAGCTGGCGCACCTCTCTGCAGTGGGTAATAGCTAATACCATCATTCACATGGGGTTTGCATGAGAAGGTGCTAACCTGTGCACATTTTTGTGTATAGCCGTTTTGGCTGCATCAGCAGTAATGTACAAAAAATATGTACACAATTGCGGGTTAAACTACATCTTATAACATCCTCATAGTGAAGCCTTTGTCTGAATATCAGGTCTCCTGGGTCCTGTGGCCTTATTGGACAAATATCTGGTCACTGAGAAATAAAAATTGCAGACTTATTATTGGAAGTTTGTAAATTATCAGTAGTATCATCTATGGTACCTGAAAGCTGGAGAGTTGCCAATGTAATACCAAATTTTTAAAAAGGGATCAAGGAAACTACAAACCAGTGAGTCTGATGTCTGTGCCAGGCAAAATGGTAGAAACTATCTTAAAGAACAAAATTGCTGAATATATAGATAAGCAGGGACAAAACCAACATGGATTTAGCCAAAGAATGTTTTGCCTCACAAATCTGGTACACTTTTTTTGAGGGCGTAAATAAACATGTGGATAAAGTTGAGCTGGTTGAGAGAGAGTATCTGGATTTCCAGAAAGCATTGAACAAAGTCCCTCAGGAGAGACTTCTTAGGAAATTAAAATGTCATGGGATAGGGGGCAGTGCCCTATTGTGGATTGCTAACTGGTTAAAAGAAAACAGACAATAGGGCTAAACAGTACATTTTCCCGATGGAAAAAGGTGAATTTTGGAGTGCCCCAGGGATCTGTTTTGGGACCACTGCTTTTAATATGTTTATAAATGACCTGGAAATGGGAACAAGTGAGGTGATCAAATTTGCTGATGACACAAAATTAGTCAAATTTGTTAAATCACAAGAGGATTGTGAGAAATTGCAAGAAGACATTGAAACACTGGGAAGACTGGGCATGCAAATAGCAAATTAAATTTAATGTGGACAAGTGCAAAATGATGCACTTAGGGAAGAGTAACCCAAATAAAAGCTATATAATGCAAGGTTTCACAATAGGAGTCACCACTCAGGAAAAGGATCTAGGTGTCATTGTTGAAAATACATTGAAATCTGCTCAGTGTGCAGCAGCAGCCAAGAAAACAAATAGAATGCTAGGGATTATTAGGAAAGGAATGGAGAATAAAACAGAATATCATAATACCTCTTGTATTGCTCCATGGTGCAACCTCATCTTGAGTATTGTTTGCAGTTCTGATCAACACGTCTCAAAAAAGATCAGAATTAGAAAAGGTACAGAGAAGGGTGACCAAAATGATAAAGGAGGTGGCTCAATTCCCCTATGAATAAAAGCTAAAGAGATTAGGAATCCAACTTGGAGAAGAGATGACTGAGGGGAGGCATGATAGAGGTTTATAAAATGAGTGGAGTGGAACGAGTAAACGTTAATCAGTTGTTTCCTCTTTCGAAAAATACAAAGACCAGGGGACACAATGAAGTTACTGGGTAATAGATTTAAAACTAATAGGAGAAAATTTATTTTTTTTCTCAATGCATAATTAAGCTTTGGAATTTGTTGCCAAAGGATGTGGTGAAAGCTATTGGTGAAGCTGTGTTTTTAAAAAAGGTTTGGAAAAGTTCTTGAAGGAAAAGTTCATTAATCATTTTTAAGGTAAAGCTGCCGAAATCCACTGCTTATTCTTGAGGTGTAAGCAGCTTGGAATCTTTCTACCCCTTTGGGATCCTGCCAGGTTCTTGTGACCTGGCTTGGCCACTTTTGGAAACAAGATACTGGGCTTGATGGATCTTTGGTCTGACCCAGTATGGCAAGTCTTACGTGCTTATCACCAACCTGCCAGCTTAAATGCAAAAAGCGTTTGTACATTTGGAGAAATATTTAACTCTTTTTGAAGCCTTTTAATTGGTGCCAGATAGAGACTTTGGGTATAGTTTATTGGACCCTTATCGACACAACTGGAAAACGTCCATGCTCTTAAAATTTGGGAGCATGGTACCCAATGGAAGTGATACTGGTGGGGCCATGACAGGGATTTGCAGCAGTTGCAATTGGTGGGGTTAGGGCCAGGGCAATTAGGTTGTGAGAGTGAGAGAATTAAGGAAGATACTGCTTGTAGGAAAAGAATAAAGACTGGAAGGAAGAGAAGAAGCTTGGAGGGGGGTACATGGAGAAAAAGGGAGGACGAGAAGCAAAATATTAAAAAAAACAAGAATAGAAACTAGATCTTAAAAAAAAAGAGCAAAATAGCTGAGTGGGTAAACAAAGATTTTTTTTTTCCCAGGTTCCTAAATATTTTTGGCTGACCTCTAGGAAATGGGGCAGGGGGTCTTGTAAGTTGGTTGATTTGTGGAGGGGATGGGTAGTTGGATGGGAATGTTAGTGGATATGTGGAGGTGGATTTGTGGGGCAGTGACCCTCTGTCTCCAGGGGTTCTGGATTCAGGTACCCAGTACCTAGCTTATGTATGTTTAATTTTTTTTATGCGTGGATTATGGATCAGAGGTGGAGTAAAGTTAAATTATATTTCTGATGACTAATGTTGGTCTGTGATGTTGTGCCAGCATGGTCCCACACTTGAAGTTCCTTGGTGCGATGGTTCACCAAGGAGCCAGGAGACTGTCAGGTCCAAGATTATACTGGCACAGCACTAATCAGAAATGTAAATTAACTTTACTCCATCTCTGACTCAGGAGTTATATTTCCAGAGTCAAGCCTTCAGGGCTTTAATGTACTTTGCACTGGGCAGTAATAGCTAATGCCTTCATTAAAATGGATTTACATGGAGGTGCATAAATTTGTGTACAAATATTAACTCACGTTTGTGCACTAAAATCCTTATTAAATCATGAATAAAATTACATGCACAAAAATGTGTGTTCAGCCTAGTGTACCTTATTGCATCAGCCCCCCCCCCCCCCCCCCGAATTAATGACTTAAGTGGTGTGTGTGAATTTGATAATGGTTTAAAAGACACAGCTAAGGGGGGCGCTAGCAAAGATTATAGCTTCCTTACCTCTGTTAACTGAGCATTTCCTAATGTGTAGCAGATGGACTCAGGACCAATGGGTATAGTGTACTCCTGATAGCAGTTGAAGACGGATCAGATTTCAATCTGATGTCAGCCCTAGTACATATACCCCTGCAGGAAGTGCAGCTCTTCAGTATTTTCCATCTGCATAGCAGTTAGGGACTCTATGCACGCTAGCACAGCGTTAGAGTAAATTTACCAAAGAAAACCAAATTAAGAAGAAATCTTACCTCTACAGACGAGCCCCGCTCTCCTGCGGTGACACCCGTTGGGTCCCTCCCCCAGTTGAGATTCCCGAGGTGATTTCTGCGATCCCTCGGAGGTAAGCCTCGGTCCGGTGGCCAACCTTCGGCAGGGACCTAGCCCCCGACATCGGGTGAGGCTGAGAGGCAGCAGGTGCAACCTCGAGCGTGGCAGTGAAGGTATTTTCCCTCTCCCCCGCAGCCGAAGACTGCCCGGAACGAAACCAGGAAGCGCCGAGACAAGGTAAGGTAGAAATCTATTTAAAAGTCTCCAGTCTCCGAAGCTCAAGGAGACACACAGGTTGCCAGCCGGGACCAGTGCCACCAGGTTGATCTGCCCTAGCAGGGCTAGACCCAGGTCAGATCCGAGGGTCTTCCCACGTGGAGACCCTCCGAGGTGGTCGCCATATTGTCCGCATGGTCGCAGTCACCATTTTGGCCCTGTTCACCGCCCTGTCCGCCGTCTCGAGCCGTGCGCAAAAATACCTTGTGCGCACAAGTACCAGGCACACAAGCGAAGCGCATAGCCATGCGCTTACTGTGCTGGGCGCATAAGTTCGACCCGTGTGCACAACAGCGCACATCTCTCTGCCTGTGCACACCAAATCTACGTGCGCAACTTCAATGCACACCGGAGCGTGCAACTGTATTGTACGCACACAAGCCATGGCACCACCTGAAAATAAGCTCAAAGCTCAGGGCCTTTGCCCAGCATGCCACATTAGGACTGCACAGCATGAGGAGGCCACAGCCCTGTGTATACAGTGCGAAGAGGCCCTAGGGGACCCAATTCATGGCCCTCCCCAGTCTGTACTGGACCCCAACCTCTCGAGCAGTATGCCAGATCTAGCATCACACAGTGGGACCCCCCCCTCAAACGGGGCTCCCCAGGGACATGGCGCCCCCTAGTCTAGACCCAGCTTCTATCTCCTGGGTGGAATTCTTCAAAGGTCTGCATACCTTTGTCCACATGCAACCGGGGCCTCCTATAATGCTGCCATAGGCTCCACCAGAGGAACCTCAACATGCAGGGACCCTCTATGCTCAGGGAAGTGATCCCACCGCCCAGAAGCCCCACCTTCGGGGACACGGACATCTCAAATGAGGAGTCTTACAGTCTGGCCATTGAGAGGACTCGCCTAAGGAGGAGAGGGTACTCGGGGGCAGTAATTGACACCCTACTCCAAGCACGCAAGTTCTCCACATCCCTAACATACATAAGGATTTGGAGGGTATTCGAATCCTGGTGTGAGGACCATGACATCATACCACGCTCAGTCAAAATTCCTGCGATTTTGGAATTCCTGCAGAACGGTCCACAGAAGGGATTGTCCCTCAACTCCAAGGTACAGGTGGCTGCCTTGTCATGCTACCGGAACCAAGAGCGAGAGTGGCAGCATAGCCTCTCACCCGGCTGTCTCCCGCTTCCTGAACGGAGTCAAGCACATCCGACCACCCCTAAAGTGGCCGGTGCCTCTTTGGAACCTCAACCTAGTCCTAGATTTCCTAGTAGGAACCTCCTTCAGACCTCTCCGCAGCCTGTCTCTCCGACTATTAACATTGAAGACAGCCTTCCTGCTGGCAGTCTGTTCAGCCCGTCGTATATCCGAGCTACAAGCACTGTCCTGCCGAGAGCCGTTCCTCAGACTCACCCCGGGAACCATCCAGTTACACACAGTTCCGTTGTTCCTCCCCAAAGTGGTGTCTCACTTCCATCTCAACCAAACCATCTCGCTACCATCGCCTGATGAGCATAAGAATTCGGAAGAGGCTCGAAGTCTACGCCATCTCAACGTCGGCAGACTCCTAGTCTGATACCTGGAAAGGTCGGAATCCGTACGAAAGACGGACCATCTATTCATCCTTCACAGCGGGAAGAAGCAGGAGGAAGCGGCCTTGCGAGCAACCATAGCCCGCTGGATCAAAGAAGTCATCAAGGCGGCCTACGTGGAAGCAGGCAAGCCACCGCCTTTACAAGTCAAGGCCCATTCTACTAGAGTCCAGGCAGTGTCCTGGGCGGAAACCAAGATGCTGTCACCTGCCGAGATCTGCAGGGCGGCGACATGGTCCTCCATCCACACCTTCTCCAGGTTTTACCGCCTGGATGTTCAGGCTCGGGAGGACACAGCATTTACAAGGGAAGTACTAAGTGGGTCACGGGCAGCCTCCCACCTGGTTCGGGAGTAGCTTTTATACATCCCATTGGTTCTGAGTCCATCTGCTACACGCTAGGAAATGGAGAAATTACTTACCTGATAATTTCGTTTTTCTTAGTGTAGACAGATGGACTCAGCATCCCACCCATGGCTGCCGTTACTCATGGAATTCTCAGGGGACATCCCCGGGAGCGAGTGAGTCAAGGGTAAGCCATGCTTTCCTCCATCTAGGACACCCATCCTACCGGGTGTTGACGTTTCTCGGTTGAGGACACTGGCGGTCTCCAGCTGTAGCCAATTCAACCAGTTCAAATTAATCAAGTTAACCAAGTTATAAAGTTAATCAATTTATCCAAGTTATAAAGTTAATCAAGTTATTCAAATTATTCAGTCATACATATATCCACAATGCTTTTCGAGGAGTATACTGAAGAGCTGCACTTCCTGCAGGGGTATATGTACTAGGGCTGAAGTCAGATAGAAATCTGATCCGTCTCCAACTGCTATCAGGCGTACACTATACCCATTGGTCCTGAGTCCATCTGTCTACACTAAGGAAAACGAAATTATCAGGTAAGTAATTTCACCATTTCCTTGTCTATAAAAAAAAAAATCTTAAAAATCTTCAACAAGCATTTATGAAGTACCTTAGAAGAGGGAGATGTTTTGTCTAGATTAGAAAATACCTGAGAACTGCATTGATGTTGTTATGCTCTCCGTCTTTTATTCCCCCCCCCTGCCTGGGCAGCTTTGGGGTCTTCTTTAACCTAAGGACAGGAGGTGTACCTCCTGAAATGCACTCTCAGTACTGCTCATTGACCATATAGGCCTTTCACATTAGTTGATGGCATTCCCCCCCCCCCCCCCCCCCACCCCAGCCTTGAGTGCATCACCTCCCTGATGCGCTCAGGCTCAACTGACCCTAACCAACTAATTTGACCATGGATTCCTTGCACCACTGTGGTTTGAGCCATGGAGCTGGCCCCAAAAATGATTTTCAGAAGTGTCTTTGCTGATAATTCTGAGAAGCCTAGGTGTGAATTTATTGCTTGCCTTCTTGGCCTTTGTCAGTGTATGCCTTCATCAAAGATTATTTCGCAGTGGACACTTTGCTCGAATATACAGAACACAATATAACTGCTAATCTTATGAGGATCCTTTTCAGGCGTGGTGGGGGTACGAGGAGGAGGGGGGGATGTGTTGGTTTCAAAAATTTTGAACCATATATGTATGTTGATTGCTAATTTATTGAGCATATATATATATAATCGATTGTGTTGGTTCACTTTAAATCACACAAAAAAATTGTCCAAATTGCCCCTTTTTGAAATTGTCGTCATTCTGTGAAATCTTGTATCTCTATGTAGCAACTTGATAGTCTATTTATATGCAGCTATCTGTCTAGTAGTTTGTATGAGAACATCCTTTGACATCCCTTTCCTTGTTCAATAGCTAAGTCTGGTTTATGCTGGCACACGGGCCGATACAGAACAGTGCACTCCGGTGGAGCAGCCAAGCTGCACATTTTACTTTCAGAAATTAACGCCTGCCGGCACCGGGAAAGTGTACTTAAAAGCAGAAAAAACTGCTTTTCTGTACACCCTCCGACTTAATATCATAGCGATATTAAGTCGGAGGCCCCAAAATTAAAAAAAAATGAAATTGGCCGGTGGCCTGCGGGTCGAAAGATGGACGCTCAATTTTGCCGGCGTCTGTTTTCTGAACCCGTGGCTGTCAGTGGGCTCGAGAACCGACGCCAGAAAAATTGAGCGTCGGCTGTCAAACCCGCTGACAGCCGCCGCTCCTGTCAAAAAGGAGGTGCTATGGACGCGCTAGTATCCCTAGCGCCTCTTTTTACCACGGGCCCTAATTTGCATCTTCTTCCCCCCTGAATCGCACGCACAGGAGAGCGGGCGCTTGCCCGCTCTCCCGTGACTTTTACTGAATCGGCCCAACAGTTGGTGGGAAACCTACTGGTTTATGAGTTGACTTCATCAATTTATCACTGTATCAAAGTAATTATTTACATAATTTCCTGAGTATTACTACTTTTGATTACAGGCAAGCAGATGGTCGTAAGGTTCTGCGGTCGAGTATACGAGAATTTCTTTGCAGTGAGGCCATGTTTCATTTGGGAATACCCACCACAAGGGCTGGATCATGTGTGACATCTGATACAAAAGTCGTCAGGGACATATTCTATGATGGAAATCCAAAGAATGAAAAATGCACAGTTGTTCTACGTATAGCTCCAACATTCATCAGGTAGGATTTCTAAATCTTTTTAGGCATTTTTATATGAAAAGGAAAAAAACAGAATGCCTTATGTCAAGTCCTGTTTGCTTGACTCTGTTCTGATGTATATGTTTGAGGCCTCTTCAGTGGACGCAGCATACGTTTCATACACTGATCAGGCCTAGTAGGTGGTGTACTGTTGCAGTGACAGCAACAGTATTCTAGTAGAAACATAGAAACAAAGAAATGACAGCAGAAAAGGACCAAACGGTCAATCCAGTCTGCCCAGCAAACTCGTGGTAACATCAAAAGTATCAGGCTTATTGGTCAAGGGCATCAACAGCCGCATCAGCAAGTTACCCCCACTCCTACTTGTTTTTCCCAGACCCCAAAATCCAGTGTCCTCGTTGGCTGCTGTCTGTCCGATTTCCCCCCCCCCCCTTTTTTTTTCCCCCTACTGTTAAAGTAAAGAGTAATATTGGAGCAGAGAGCAATATTGGAGCTGGAGCAACAGCATGAAGGCCCACCAGCCAAGGTTAGCAACTGCTATATAGCAAGTTATCCCTATGCACTTCCCTCTTCATTTCCATCCTTCAGTTCCTAGGGAATCCACAGTGTTTATCCTATGCCCTTTGAAATCTTTCACTGTTTTTGTCTTCACCACCTCTTTTGGAAGGGCATTCCAGGCATCCCACCACCCTTTCCATGAAGAAATATTTCCAGATGTTGGTTCTGAGTCTTCCTAGAGTTTCATTTCGTGACCTCTAGATCTACTAATTTCTTTCCAGCAGAGAAGGTTTATTGATTGTGCATCATTAAGACCTTTCAGGTATCTGAAGGTCTGTATCATATCTCCCCTGCACTTCCTGTCCTCCAGGGTATACATACTTAAGTCCTTCAACCTCTCCTCATAAGTCATTTGATGGAGACCCCCCACCATTTTTGTCACCCTTCTCTGGACAGCCTCCATCCTGTCTCTTGTCAATTTTGAGATTCGGTCTCCAGAACTGAACACAGTACTCCAGGTGAGGCCTCACCAAGGACTTGTATTAGGGCATTATCACCTCCTTTTTCTTACTGGTTATTCCTTTCTCTATGCAGCCCAGCATTCTTCTGGCTTTACCTATCACCTTTTCACATTGCTTCACCATCTTCAGATCACTAGACACTATCACCCCAAGGTCCCTCTCCTGCTCTGTGCACAACAGTCCTTCACCCCTATCACATACCTCTTTTGAATTACCACACCCCAGATGCATGACTGCACTACTTGGCATTGAATCCCAGTTGCCATGTCTTCGACCACTGTTCAAGCTTCCTTAAATCATGTCTCATTCTCTCTACTCCTTCTGGCTTGTCCACTCTGTTGCAGATCTTTTTTTTTTTTTTTTTAATTCATCTTTATTGGGTCATTGAGTTAAAATGGATATACTAGCAAATGTATAACAGCAGAAAAATGCAAGAGAGAATAGGGCCACAATGCTAATTAAGAGCAGAATACAGTGACCCAAATTTTTCAAGGTAACCCCCCTCCAGACAGGGGCTTAAACCTGTCTTATAATGAACGATCACTCCCCACATTCTCACACATTCACATGCGCTCCCCCCCCCCCTCCCCCAAGGACACCGCACTCATTCAAACAAGTTTAGTCAGGTAAAATGAGAAAATAAACAATTATGTGTGATCCTGATGCACTTTGTGCCAAGAGAGAAAATAGCCTGTTAAGGCTCTAAGCGCCTTATGAGATGCCAGATCCCTTCTCTGAAAGGATTCCAAGTGCACATGTTGCAGATCTTAGTATCATCCACAAATAGACAAACTTTACCTTCTATCCCTTCTGAACTGTTGCTCACAAAGATATTGAATAGAACTGGTCCCAACACCGATCCCTGTGGCACTTCACTTAACACCATTCTCTCTTCAGAGTGGATTCCGTTTACCATCACACGTCTCCTTCTATCCATCAAACAGTTTTTGTAATCCACTCCAACACCTTCGTGTTTACTCCCAAGCTTCTCATTTTTTTCATATACCTCCAGTGTAGGACCGTATCAAAAGCTTTGCTGAAATCCAAGTAGATCACATCAAGCACTCTTTCTCGATTCAATTCTTTAGTCACCCAATCAAAAAAATCAGACATGAATCACATCCTTCCAAGAAAGAATGCTTACGCCTCTCTGTACAGTCCCTCTTTTCAACTTGTTTAACCTTTGCACTCGTATATACAGTAATGTTTCCAGCTGCATCAGTAATAGTGGTATAAAAATGGCATCCTTTCCTTCCTACAGAAATATTTTTAATTACACAAGTAGACCTGCACTACTGAGAAACCTGTTTGTGGTTTTATGAAGTGCTTTTTAGGTACAGCTATTGAAATATGACTCACCATATAATCTGTATCAGTGATTGTCAGCTCAGTCCTGGGGACACACCTAGCCAGTCAGGTTCTCAGGATATCCACAAAGAATATGCAAGAGAGAGATTTGCATGCACTGCCTCCATTTTATGCAGATCTAATCCAAATGCATTGTGAATATACTGAAAACCTGACTGGCTAGGTGTGTCCAGAAGACTGGCTTGAGAACCCCTGATCTGTATAGTTTTAGGTAGATACTTCATATGTTTTGCAAGAATTTGTGATGAAGCAACGTAGGCCTGACGTACAATTGTGTACAAAAGTTTTTAGGCACCTTGGCCAAATTGTATGTTGCAGTGAATCTTTAAGTGAACAGTAGCTGACACAACCTCTATGATAAAAAGTTACATAGCATCTTTCTGCAGTGTTTAAAGTAGAATTGTTTCTTTGCTAATTTTTAATATATTGAAAAAAAAAATAAACGTGACGTGCAAAAGTTTGGGCATCCTTTCATTCAGTTCTTTGTAACACCTCCTTTGGTAAGAATAACAGCTTCACAATGTTTCCTATAGCCAGCAAAAATCTTTCTGTTACTTTTAGAATTTTTTCATACTGTACCTTGCAGTACTCTTCTTTTTCGCTCAGTGTACAATTAAGCTCTGGAACTTGCTGCCAGAGGATGTGGTTAGTGGAGTTAGTGAAGCTGGGTTTAAAACAGGTTTAGATAAGTTCTTGGAGGAGCAGTCCATTAACTGCTATTAATCAAGTTGACTTAGGGAATAGCTACTGCTATTACTGGCAACAGCAGCATGGGATCTACTTAATATTTGGGTACTTGCCAGGTACTTGTAGCCTGGATTGGCCACTGTTGAAAACAGGATGCTGGGCTTGATGGACCCTTGGTCTGACCCAGTACGGCAATTTCTTATGTTCTTACATTCTTATGTTCTTATTCCTAGATCTCCCTGCATGCCTTGCATGTTTGAGATCCCCTCACTAATTTCCAATAATATTCAAGTCTGAAGGCTAAGGCTATTATAAAACATTCATCTGTCTTTCCTTTAAGTACTTAATGGTTGATTTTGAGGTATATTTTGGATCCATTTCTTACTGAGATATCCAGCCTCTTTCAGATTCAGTTTCTTCAGTTTGTAGGACATTTACTTCTAGGCTAACCTAAAGCATAATAGATTCATCGTGCTTTATGATAAAGGCAACCAAAATGATAAAGGGGATGGAACAGCTCCCCTATGAGGAAAGGCTGAAGAGGTTAGGGCTTTTCAGCTTGGAGAAGAGACGGCTGAGGGGGGATATAATGGAGGTCTTTAAGATCATGAGAGGTCTTGAACGAGTAGATGTGACTTGGTTTTTTACACTTTCGAATAATAGAAGGACTAGGGGGCATTCCATGAAGTTAGCAAGTAGCACATTTAAGACTAATCGGAGAAAATTCTTTTTTACTCAATGCACAATAAATCTCTGGAATTTGTTGCCAGAGGATGTGGTTAGAGCAGTTAGTGTAGCTGGGTTCAAAAAAGGTTTGGATAAGTTCTTGGAAGAGAAGTCCATTAACTGCTATTAATCAAGTTTACTTAGGGAATAGCCACTGCTATTAATTGCATCAGTGCATCAGTAGCATGGGATCTTCTAGGTGTTTGGGTAATTGCCAGGTTCTTGTGGCCTGGTTTGGCCTCTGTTGGAAACAGGATGCTGGGCTTGATGGACCCTTGGTCTGACCCAGCATGGCAATTTCTTATGTTCTTATGATTGGCAAGGTTTTCTTTACAAATATATTTTGTATGTTTTTGGCCGAACAGTTCAATTTTTGTTTTATCAGTCCAAAGTACTTTGTTCCAAAATGTTTGTCTAATCAAAGTATTGTTTTGCGTACTTTAGACAATGACTTTGTGATGAGGTCACCAAAAAGGTTTCCTTCCGACAACTCTCTCATGTAGATCATTGTTGTGTAAACAATGCTGTACTGTAGATCTGTAGACAGCTACTCCCAGTGTTAGCTAATATTTTCAGCTTCCTGTTCGAACCCCAGATCATTATACATCTCTACCAGCAGATGGAGGCAGAGAACAAAACTTTGAGGCACGGCTACATAACCAAGTGCCACCTGCAGTCCCTCACTTTTTTTCTGTCTCCAGCATATGGTAGAGGTGCAAACCTGCAGTCTGGAGTTTCAAAAAAAAAAAAAAAAAAGAGAATATTTTTAGGAGATTTCGGCTTCCCGAAGTGCTAGGTTCCTTTGTGGGCCATCCCTCGGGTTGCGCAGGGCTAGCGGTGGGTTGGAGATCCCTGTTCTCAAGACAAGGGCTGAGTCAGGAGGGGTGAAAGCCAGGGGTCCTGGTTCCCTCACCCCCTCTGAGTCCCCGACACCTTCGGCACTTGGCCTCCTTCAGAATCTGGGAAGTATTTGAATTTTCTTCTCTTCCCTGGCCCTGTTTGTGAGTGGCTGTTTTTAAGTTGTTTGAAAAAAAAAAAAAGCTGTTTCCAGGCAGAAGAGGAACAGGGCTCAGGCAATTGATTGGCTGGATTTCTCTGCCAGGAGTTGGAAAGGTTGCCGGGGGAGGGGCGAATTCATTCTTCAGTCGGGCCCAGGTGCTTTTTTTCAGCATTAGACAGCACCGCTTTCTCCTTGCGTCAGCAGGGGCTATTTTTAGCTTGATCGCACCAGCATGCCACCTCCCGTGCAGCGCAGCAAAATTTGTCGCTTCTGCTGTTTGAAACAGGCTCTCATGGATTCGGCCACATTTTGCAGGGAATGTGTCTCTGGAGGGGCTGGGACCTCCAGGGGGCGGCAGCAACACGAGGTCAGCTGGGTTGGTTATGGAGGCCCGGGGGGGGGAGGTTCAGAGGAGCCAGGAGCCTTTTTTTTTTTTTTTTTAGCACATGCTGGGAGCTAGGCTGCTGTGGCAGAGCCTAGGAACTCCCCTCTCATGCTATTTCCCATGGATCAGGTCCCTGCTGGTAGCAGAGGAAGGGAAGAAGTGCAGGGGAATGCAGACCCAAACCCTTTTTCTTTGGATCCGGAAGCTTTTTCCACGGATTTTGTCCTTCTGCTCCATAAGGCCTATTTGGCCAAGAAAGGGAGCAGGGACCCAAGAGGCTTTTGTCCAGGAAGTCCCGGATGGTTAAGAAGCCTAGGGATTGGGGGGGGGGGCATGCAGAATCTGGAGGGATCCTGCGAGCCTTGGGTCTTAGTTGGGCCACGATAGAAGACACTTCAGAGGAGACAGATAATCTGGATCAGATGCAGGGAGGGCCGGTGGATCCAGACGCGGACTCTGTTAGTACATTAGTGCGTTGGGGGATCCAGGGCAGGATCGGGGCAAGGTTCTGATCGCGGACGGTGACAATCCTTGGGTGATTTGGCTGTTCCATAGGGATTAGCTGGGCTCACTCATTTCCCAGGTATTGGAGGAGCTGGGGATTAAGAACACTCAGGAGGATTTGGACAATGAAGGGGTATACCCAGTCCTAGAGTGATTATGGAGATCCCCTAAGGCTTTTCCGTTGCCGAAGAAGGTGAAGAAGCTGGTGGATCAGGAGTGGGAATCTCCTGAAGTGGGCTTGAAGGTGGCCAGGGCCATCGCTAAGTTATATCCCTTGCTGAAACAGAAGTTGGAGTCATGGAATATTCCCAAGGTGGATGCAGTGGTGTCCACTGTTACCAAGAAGACAATCATCCTGTGGCAGGTTTAACCGCACTGAAGGATGACCAGGATCAGAAACTGGAAATTTTACTTAAGACTGTTTGAGGTATCAGCCTTGAGTCTGCATGCGGTGGTGTGCAGAAGCTTGATGCAGAGAGCCTGCTTGTGCTGGGTGCAAAAGGCACACAATAAGTGGTCAGGATTGGCAGCTCAAGCTACCCGCTTTGAAGCGGGTGTGGCCTGTGTAGCGGATGCCCTGTATGACATGAGTCGAGCATGGACTCTGCAGTGGCGGCATGGAGACTCTTATGGCTGCGAAATTGATTGGCGGATGTATGGTCAAAAGCCCAGCTGTCTGACCTCTCATTAAGGGGCAAGCTGCTGTTTGGAGAGGATCTGGAGCAGCTCATGAAGCAGTTGGGGGAGTCAAAGGGTAATAAATTGCCTGAGGCAGGAAGACCCCTCCCCCTAAGAATTCTTTTCCTCGGTGAGCTCACTTCCAAGAGGCAAGGAGGTTTCACGCTGGCAGGAGCCCTGGGATGGTGGCACAAAAATAGAATTCGGCAGGCAGCAGTCCTTTTGAGCCCAATGCAGACCTCAGGGACGGAGGGTCCCAGGAAGGGAGCTGAAATAAGATTAGCCAATGAAGGCGGGCTGGTCCGCTCCTCACCGGTGGCTATCGGGGGGAGGCTGTCCCTCTTTTATGAGGAGTGGACCAGGATCACCTCGGACCAGTGGGTCCTGTAAGTGGTAAGAGATGGCTATGCCTTAGAATTTTCTCGTATGTTCAGGGACGCCTTTGTAATCTCCTGCTCGTCTCCTGGTTCAAGCAAGAGGCGGTGCAGGATACTTTGCAATGGTTACACTCATGCATGCCATTATTCCAGTGCCCCCTTAGGAGGGGGACAGGTCTGTACTCCATGTACTTCATGGTGCCCAAAAAGAAGGCGAATTTTCGGCCCATTCTCGATCTGTAGAAGGTCAGTGCTGCTCTCTAGGTGCCGCGGTTTCAGATGGAGATGTTGTGCACGGTGATAGCGGCAGTGTGCAAAGGGGAGTTTGTCGTCATTGGACTTGTTGGAAGCTTATCTCTGTATCTCTATATCCCCATTCAGGCCAGACGCCAGGGGTTCCAGAGGTTCATGGTCCTGGGGGAGCATTTACAATTTCGAGCCCTTCCCTTTGGGTTGGTGACAGCGCCACACATGTTCACAAAGGTGATGGTGGTAGTGGTGGTGGCGTTCAGGCAGGAAGGTATCCTGGTGCACCTGTACCTGGATGATTGGTTAGTATAGGCGAAGTCGGAAATGGAGTGTTGTCGCTCAGTCCAGTAGCTCCTGGATTCATTGGGCTGGATGACAAATCTGGTAAAGAGTCATTTAAAGCCAACCCAATCATTGAAATATCTGGAGGCATGCTTAGATATCTGGATGGGGAAGGTGTTTCTGACTACGGAGAGGGTAGTCAAGTTGCAGAGTTAGGTCCTTTGGCTGCTGTCTGTTGGTTCCCAGGGTTTGGGACTATTTGCAGGTCCTGGGTTCCATGGCTTCTATGCTGGAGTTATTTCCATGGGCCTTCGCTCATATGTGTCTGCTGCAAAGGGTGCTGTTATCCCGTTGGAATCCGCTTTTGGAGGAATTTCAGCTTTCTTTGCCATTGCCGGAGGTTGCCAGGTCCAGTCTCTTGGTGGCTGTTTCGGCACAATCTCAATAAAGGGATGGATCTGGAAATGTCCGACTGGGTGTTGGTGACCATACATGCCAGCCTCTCTGGTTGGGGGGGGGGGGGGGGGGGGGGGCGGGCGATGTGTCAAGGAAAATTGGCCTGGGGCAGTGGTCATCAGAGGAGGCGACCTGGTCCATCAATCAGCTGGAAACCAGGGAGGTGCACAAAGCCTTACTGGCATTTCTCCCATTCATTCAAGACAAGGCGGTGTGAGTGTTCTCAGACAATGTGACGACAATGGCATATATCAACCAGCAGGGTGGAATGAAGTCATCTATTTACGAACTTTACCTTCAGCAGCAACTACCATCTCTAATCAACACTGCCCATCGCTGGGTCCAATTGCTCCGCCCCCCCCCCTCCTGATGTCATCTGGGGCGGAAGCTTAAATGGCCCGCAGTGATGCCGGAGGCGCCACGTGTCAAAGGAGTGCATCCCTTCGCGCAACCTTCATGTGACAATATCTAAGAAATATAGAAAAGAATCCTAGCCGAAGTAACTGCTGTCTATTTTTCATTTTCTTTAAATTGCCAATTTCTCTGTTTCCTATTCTCAGCAAATTTTTAAACTCAATCTGCATATCTGTCTCTTTTCACCAGTCTCTACTGCCAGTTTTACTGCATTTTACTTGGTACATAACTCTATAACCTCATATTTTGTATAATAATCACTATGGAGATACCCATAATAATTGGACGCGGCACATACAGTGATTTACTACCGAAGTATTACAAACGCAAATCAAATAAAGAAAAGATAAAAACAAACCATCAAATGTCTTTAATTAGCATACCAATTAGCATACCAAGCTAGAGGATGGGAATGAAGAGTAGAGCCATGGGGGTGGCTTGCTGGAATGTTTACTACCTGGTGATTACTTCCCTTACTCAAAAAAAATCCCTTGCACGGTTAATGCAACCCCAACATTGCTCTCTGCTTCAACGGCAAAGGGAAATGTGGAAAAGAGGATTTGCATTCAGGTAACAACCAAAAAGGACTGAACTTCACAATCTGGGTAAATAAGCGTGGGGGGTAGCTTGCTTATTACGGTGGTTACTACCCGAAACCAATTAAGCCTGATACATCACTTTGAATACATATACAGTGCTGCTTTCTGCTTCTACGGCAGGGGGAAAAAAGTAGAAAACAGGATTTACATTCAGGCAACGACCACAAGGACTGAACTTCACAATCTGGGTAAACAATCGTGGGGTAGCTGCTTATTACGGCGGTTATACCCTAAACCAATTAAGCCTGATACATCACTTTGAAAGCATATACAGCGTTGCTATCTGCTTCAATGGTAGGGGGAAGTGAGGAAAACAGGATTTACATTCAGATATCATCCAACAAGGCATCGATCTGTGCAGTCTGGGTGAACAAACATCAGGGTAGCTTGCTTGATGCGGCGGTTACAACCCTTAACCATAAGCCTTATGCTCACCTTTGATGCAACTCCAGCATAACTCTCTGCATCAATGACAGGAGATGGCAGGAAATTTGAATCAAACAATTACCAACAAGAGCCCTGAAGTTGGTGGATGGTGAAACAGATAAATATGGGAAAATAAGTCTAAGCTTGCTGGGCAGACTAGATGGGCCGATTGGTCTTTTTCTGCTGTCATTTCTATGTTTCTATATTTCTATCAATGACTCCCCTGTCTTCCTGTCCTCACTCACGCTACTACTTTGCAATGCTCAAGCTATTAGGAAAAAAACTACTATTATTCACGACATTCTGACTGACAAAAAAATGGACTGTTTTCTCATTACAGAATCCTGGCTAACCGATACTGACAATGTTACCATCAATTCCTTATGCCCTCCCAAATACCTCCCATTCTCTGAACCCAGACCCAACCTTCAAGGAGGTGGCCTTCTAGCTATCTGCAAAAGTACACTTCTGCCACGTAAGGTGTCCCTTCCCCAGATACTTCCATTTGAGATCCTTCTGATCACAACCAGCTTACTGAACATCCTACTGGCTATTCTCCTCCTGGAATAATTTACAATGATTCATCACTTCTCCTTGAAACAATATCCACTTTCCCTCTAGACCTTACAAGAACCATAATAGCGGGAGACTTCAATATCCATTTTGACAAGCTAAATCACCATGTGACAGCCTCTGCATTTGTCGATGCACTATTAGGCCTAGGATGGCACTATAATATTACTGTTCCAACTCGCAGATTAGGCCACACCTTAGACCAACTATTTCACAATGAAGAGTTTGTAAAATCAGCTGACACTAAATTATCCGTATCATCCATTCCTTGGTCTGACCATTGTCTTACTGAGTTCTGAATTCACCTTAATACCAACTTCCCCAATACATCAAAAGGTCTGACTCAGTCTCACAAATGCAAAATAATTATACCTAACCAATTTACCTCACTTCTCGATGACAATCTCCCTAGTTCCATTTCACATGACGTTAATACTACAGTAGAAACTTGGAACAAAACTATTATAACAGTTTTAGATACCATGGCCCCCATCTCTAACTTCACTATAAATTAAAACACACGGCCCCAGCACAAAAAAACAAATTACGACATGCTTGAACGTATGTGGAGGAAACCTAAAACCTCTATTCTTAAAAATCATTTCCACAGTTGCCTCAGAAAATACAGAAAAGCTGTCACTCTAGCAAAAAGAAATTTCTATTGTATAAAAATCCAAGCCGCCAATGGTAACAGCGCCACTCTATTTGCTATTGTGAAAAAACGAACATCATCACCTTCTCCCAGCCACCCAACACTCAGTAATGACCTCTGTAACCAAATTGCAGTGCATTTCAAACAGAAAATAATTAACATCTCTACAGATTTCGTAAATCTGCCTTACCCAAATGATTCACTGCACATAAAAAGAGAGAGCACCTGGTCCTCAGTTTCATCCTTAGACACAGAAACTTTAATTCAAGTCCTTAGTAAAACAAAAATTTCATTTTCTACTTTCAATCCATGTCATAGAAAATTACTCTAAACACTTACTGCATCCACATATGTATTCTTAACTAATTTATTAAACCAATCACTGAGCTCAGGTATTTATCCGGATCACTTTAAATTGACCTCCATCTTACCGATACAGAAAAAGAAAAATGAAGAATTTTCTAACTTTAACAACTTACGTCCGATTGCTTCACTTACAACTCTGGCCAAAGTCACTGAATCCATTGTCCTGCTTCAACTAAATGATAATGGCTTCAGGAAAACTCACAGTACTGAGACTCTGCTTCTGTCCTCCTTTGATACCATACTAAGAGGCGTTGATTCCAATCAAGACTACATTCTAGTATTACTAGATATCTCTGTGGCTTTTGACATTCTAGTCACACCATACTACTATCTAGACTACGATCAATTGGTATTTCAGATTTAGTTCACAACTGGTTCAACTCCTTTCTTACAAACCGACAATGCCAAATTCACTTAGGAGCTTTCACTTCCTCACTTTATTCCATCCCCTCCGGTGTCCCACAAGGCGCTTAACTCTTCCCAATCCTTTTCAACATCTACCTTTTACCACTATGCTATTTATTGGACAACCTAAACATTCAATTTGAAATATACGCGGATGATATACAGTTTTATATCCCTTATTCAATTTCATGGTTCTATACTCTATCATTAGTTTCTCTATACATAAATACGATAAAAGTATGGCTTTCACATAACTGCTTAAAACTCAATACCTCCAAAACTGAAATAATTCACTTGTCATCCATACCAAATTCCGATTGTGGTCCACCCCCTACTTTCGATCTGAATGGATCTTCTGTACCAATCATTAAAAGAGCCTGAAATCTTGGTGTCATAATTGACTCCAGCCTTTCCATGAACAATCACATATCTACATTGGTAAAAAAAATTCCTTTTTTAAATTACAAATGTTGAAAAGACTTTGCCCACTTTTACATCTCAGTGACTTTAGAACAATACTCCAATCCTTAATATTCAGTGGTCTGGACTACTGTAATGTGCTACTTATTGGTCTTCAACAAAACACCCTCCACCCGCTACAGTTGATCCAGAACGCTGCAGCCTGCATTCTCACAGGAACTTCTCGCAGAGACCATATTTCCCCGATTCTTTATAACCTACATTGGCTACCAGTAGATTTTAGAATAAAATATAAAATATTTCTATCATCTACAATCTATTGAACGATGATAACTCTTCATGGCTCAATTCACAGCTTCGGATTTATAACCATCTAGAAGCCTCCGCTCTGCCCATAAAAACTTATTAGAAGTCCCGACCATTAAGACCGCATAATTAGACATAACCAGAAAACGAGCTTTTTCTTTAGCAGGACCCCAACTCTGGAATTCGATCCCAGACACCCTAAGAAACTCCTCTAGCAAGAAAGAATTAAAAAGAACTTAAAAACCTATCTTTTTGAAACAGCATTTACCAGAAATAATTAATCAGCTCTGACTACACTTCCTGACCAGCTACCTCCAAACCTTTGACCGACCCTACTGCTCCTGCCCTGTCTAAATATAGTTCCACGATCTGTCACTCCCGCAGAAAACTATCTTTTAATTTTGTAATTTTTAATTTTATTAATTGGTTCTTACTTTTTACTTTTACTTTTAATTTATTTTTCTAATATCCTTTTAAAATGCATATGAGTTGTGAGTCATTTTTACTTTTTATTATGTACGTATGCACTGTAAACCATTTTGACCACTTTCCAGTAAAAAAAAAAAAGTATATAAAAATTGTTTAACAATTACAAGGTGTTTGTTAAACAGGTTCGGCTCATTTGAGATTTTTAAACCAGAAGATGAATACACTGGACGCAGTGGTCCCAGCATTAATCGAAATGACATTCGAATAAAAATGCTGGATTACGTAATTGGAACATTCTATCCAGAGATTCAGCAAGCTCATGCTAACAGCAGTGTTCAGAGGAATGCTGCCTTCTTCACAGAGGTAGGAGCCTTTTTAGTCCCTGATTGTATACTGTTTCTGTCCACCCAGTTCATAGCTTAATCCCTAAACAAAGGGTCGGTAACCTTTTGGGCCAAGTGATATTGCTATGAGGGGGTTACCTCCTATAAGAACCAACTTTGCTGCACTCTAAAATCTCTCCTGCTCTTAACCATGCTCCTTGCTGGCACAATGAGCAGCCAAGAGGGTTACACAGTCCACCATGTGGCAAGACTGTCTGAGTTTGTCGATCTCTGCCCTAAACTGTTTTGGGTAAGCAGAATGCAATAGAATAACTGCATTGCTTCTTTAAATTTAGCATAACCCTATGTATAGAAAAAAAATGAAAATAGTTATTGTGAGGTTTAAGCAGTGGTTTTTAGTGCATTCTGTTTTACTGCAGCTATAGAGAGGCAGAAGGCAGAGATTATACCAATTATGATTTAATTATTTAAAAATATTTCTATCCCGTCTATCTAAAATCCTAAGCAGGTTGCGCCCAAAATATACTTTATTTATTAGCGTTCAGGCAGGTGAAACCAAACCAGTGGGTTATGCACCTCTACCAGCAGATGGCGACGGAGCAAAGCTGACACAATGGAATATATACACCTCTGCAGTGACATCAACCTGTCAGTATTCTCCATCTCCAGCAGATGGTGAACATGCATCTCCCTACTGGGGATTGCTTTACGTTTTAGAAGGAGAAAAGAAGGCAATTTAATTTCCTAGCATGTAGACAGATGGTCTCAGGACCAGTGGGTTTATGCTCCCCTGCCAGCAGATGGAGACTGAGCCACAGCAAGCTGTTGTCACAGTATATATAACCCTGCAGTGACCCCAGCCTGTCCGTATTCTCCGTTTCTAGCAGATGGTGGATGTGCATCTCCCTATGGGGATTACTTAGAGCTTTTTGAAGGAGAAATTTGAAATTCTAAATTCAGGAAAAGAAAACCCTGCTCTCCTTTGGTGATACCTAAAGGTCTCTCCTTCAGTTAAGAATTCCTGAGGCGATTTCCCTGGTCCCTCAGAGGTGTGCCTTGGACCGGTAGCTGGGTTTCCCGGCAAGGACTTAGTTGCTAGTTCAGCTGAAAGGCAGGAGGCTGAGTGTGGCAGTGATGGCAGATGCCGTCTCCCCCTGCAGCCGGAGACTGTCTCTGTACTCAGCCGGTAAGTGCTAATCTCAGGTTTGAAGGAAAAAAAAGGAGAAAGTTTTTTACCTGAAACATACAGAGGTGTTTCAGGATTTCCTTTGGTCTAATTCTCGGCGTGCCGTGCCGACATTTGTTCCCACTCCCGTTGGGGTTGGAGAACTGGGCAACCTGGCGGGTTGAGCGGCCCCGGATGGACTAGGCTCTGCACTTAGGATTTTTTCTTGCATGCCACGTGGTAGGCCGCAGCGGCCATTTTCGCGCGTTCTTGTGCGTGTTCTGCTGCCCTCTATAGGCTGTCGGTGTGCGCAGTGTCAGCCCTGTGCGCTCTTTATTTTGGATGCACTTTTTCACCCACAAACTTTATGTGCTTAACTTGACTTTAGGTTGTGCTTGCGTCTTGCCGCGCTTTATTCTAGTCACTTATTATTTGGGCACATTTCATTTTTGAGCATGAGCCATTCCCGAGCATGTTTACTGCAGCAATGGCGCTGGTAAGCAAGAAGCATAAGTGTCTTCCTATTTGTGTTGCCTGTCATATTAGGGCTTCTCAGCCTGACCTGGCTTCTAACCTCTGTCCGTGCTGCTCAGGGAGAGTTGTCTTCCTCGGATTTTGCTAAGCCTGGCTCTTCCCATTCTGATGATGGATTGGTCACAACCTCGACTGGGGGGACGCCAGATCTTTGTTCTCCTTTGACTGGATCCTTCACTGGCGAGGGTAATTCTGTGGTACCAGCTCCAGTTTCTTCTGGCCTTGGTCTGGTCCCGGCTGCTTTTTCTTGCGTGGAATTTTTTCAAGGCTTACAAGCCTTTCTTCAGGTGCAGTCCTCAGCGTTCCCCCATTTCTGTCCACTTGGACCCTCAGCCAGTGGCTCCTCCCTCTTCCACTCCTATGCTTAAGTACCACTGGGCAATCACACTGTGCTAGGCTGATTTCTTTTTTAAACTTTGCTTCAAAGGAAAATTCTAATAGCATGCTGAATATGTTTTAAGTGAATTACCACCACCTTAGAGAGCAGTAGATCACTGATCCAGACCATAATCCTATTGTAATCTAAGATTTCATAATGTATAAATATTGTTTGAGCTGCAGGGGGATAGTGAATATTATTTGTCAACACTGAGGGATGAATTAGCCATTTTGCGTTGGTGACATCATCCAATAACACCATCACAGATCCAACTCTGATGTCTGTAGAGACTATTGTGCATGCGCAGAAGTTCTGAGACAGACCCAGCTTTTGGAGATCTTTGTTGGTTTGGCCTCTGTTGGAAACAGGATGCTGGTCTTTATGGACCCTTGGTCTGACCCAGCATGGCAATTTCTTATGTTCTTATGAGCAGTTGCAGGAGTTCAGCATGCACACCCTGCCTCATGAAGCCCTCAGTCTTTTTTCATGTGTGCTACTGCATGGATGTGTCCCAGCCTCAGAATTTTTCTATTTTTTGGGTCCTAGTGCTCCTTTTTGCCTCAGTGCTTTAACATTTTTCTGCCGCTGCCACAACAACCCCTCAGACTTTTCAGTTCTTTAAAAAAAAAAGAAAAAAGTCGAGGTATTCCGGTGATGACATGATCACGAGAGGTGGTCGGGTATTCGAACTCCATGGGGATCAGCTGCCTAGGGCAATATTCTGCAAAGTTAAAGCAATTACTGGAGCCCTTATATTTGGCACAGGATTGATGAACAATTTTTTGTTTAAAAAAAACAAGTGAAATGTCAACCAGACCTAAAAGAACAGGGACTGAAAAAGTTGCAGCCCTGGAGGATAAAAAGGTGCCTGAATCAGTGACGGCGCTCAACGGGTTGACTGAGGCAACGATTTGGGAGATTACCAATGTGGTTTATAAGGGGTAGGTTATCATCTTGAAATTTGGTCAAGGCATTAACAGCTAAGGAATCCAGGTGAGGTATGGCACTCAGCCTAGATGCTGAAAAAGCGTCAAGCTTTTCCTGGTATGCCCAGGGATTCTTTTCCCAGTATTTCTTAATTACTAAGAAGTTAGCAGAATTAAGGCCTATACTGGACTTGTGAAAACTGAACAAATTGTTGGTTTGGGAGAAGTTCCAGATGAACTCCCTCCAGATGATTCTTCCTTTCATTCAACTGAATGATTGGATGTGTGCTCTGGATCTGAAAGATGCTTATGCACACATTCCGATTCATCTTGATAATCAGAAGTTCCTCAGGTTCAGATGTGCACTGCCAAATCAAAATACTCTCCTTTGGCTCTCAGCAGCCCCAAGGGTGTTCACGAAATGCTTTGCACAGCTTCGTCAGCAGGGAATCCGTATATTCTCATACCAGAACAGTTGGCAACTGATCCATCTCCATAAAGAGTTCTAGAGTCCCTCGGGAAGTATATTTGGCTTCCCCAGTCCTTGAGTTTCCTGGTCAGCTTTGCCAAGTCAAACCTGGTTCTGGCTTAAAGAATAGGAGCCTGTATAGTCTTACTTCAGGAAAAGGTGTTTCTACCTGTTGAAAAGAAATGCTTTGCACAGCTTCGTCAGCAGGGAATCCGTATATTCTCATACCAGAACAGTTGGCAACTGATCCATCTCCATAAAGAGTTCTAGAGTCCCTCGGGAAGTATATTTGGCTTCCCCAGTCCTTGAGTTTCCTGGTCAGCTTTGCCAAGTCAAACCTGGTTCTGGCTTAAAGAATAGGAGCCTGTATAGTCTTACTTCAGGAAAAGGTGTTTCTACCTGTTGAAAAGAAATGCTTTGCACAGCTTCGTCAGCAGGGAATCCGTATATTCTCATACCAGAACAGTTGGCAACTGATCCATCTCCATAAAGAGTTCTAGAGTCCCTCGGGAAGTATATTTGGCTTCTCCAGTCCTTGAGTTTCCTGGTCAGCTTTGCCAAGTCAAACCTGGTTCTGGCTTAAAGAATAGGAGCCTGTGTAGTCTTACTTCAGGAAAAGGTGTTTCTACCTGTTGAAAAGACCACGTTGCTGATGGTCCTAGTAAGGCCGTTACATCAGCAGGTCAGAGTGTCAGCAAAATCAGTTTTGGTCCTACTTGGTAGTTGCAGTATATGTGGTGTCCTTGACTCATCTGTATATGCGGGGACATTCAGTGGGGTCTGTTGGTTAGAATATATCTACAAGTGATTAGCAGATTTAACATCCTTATGATATGAATTAGTTAGTTTTAAGGGAGTAGTTGCTTATACTTTTTGTAGGTAGTCAATCAGTTTTATTATAGCAGCATAAGTATACAAGATTTAATATACATATTTTCATTTTAAGTTTCTCAGTTTTACAGAGCAAGGCACTGTTATGAAAAATGAGCATAAACTCATGCATTATCTCCAAGTCAACCTGCACTTGACAAATACACAATGCCAAACTAATCCAGTTTGTCTCGCTGCTAGCTGATGGCGGGTCACACTCCTGCAGAGAAGCATGGCACAGAGATCCAATAACCCTGGCAGGCTAATGACAGGTAAATAAAACCCAGAGATCTCAGATGTTTATGTGAGGTAGGCCGGCAGGAACAAGGTAAAGAAGAACTTGGCTTGCCAAAGTTCTTTCAGGGAATAAAGTTGGCAATTATGACAAGGCAGCTACTCCAAGGTTAATTGAGCAGGCTGTGGTGAACATGGAACTCAGTTTAAAGCTTGCTAGTTCACGGGTATAGTGAACTGCAACAGTTAAAGTTCTGGGAAAGAAAAACTGCAATCTTTATGGTTGAGAGTCCTTTTCTATGTTTGGAGCTTCATTACATATTCAGTTCCATAGGATCCAAAATCAATCTTGATTAGCTATCACCACCATCTATTAACACAGAATTGGTAGGATGCTGATGATGTCATCTTGAGTCCAGATGCATGTGAATATTCTCAGTGCTGGTAATGAGGTTTATCGGCAGACATTTGCTGAACAATACCCACATGATAGCTGGTTTCATGCATGGAAACAAAGTTTTCACCAAGCACATAGTCACAGTTCATGTGTCTAGCCCATTGTGAAGTGCAGACAGATGTCTGATAGGGAAGAACAATTGCAGTATTTTATCCTCTGTGTAATTCAGTCTCAAATGAAGTTGCCAAAATCATCATGTGACAGAAGACTTAACCTTTGTGTTGCTTAGGCCTGGTGTTTGGTTCAGTCTGTATGCATGGCTGCAGGCTGAGGTTCAATTATGCACATTCTTATTTAGGGTCACTGGTTTTATCCTACATGTCTCCTAAGCCAATTGGCTCAGATCTATCAACCATCATCCCACCAAAAATCTGTGAACCTTGGGATGAGAGCATCTCTTGAATGGTGGAAGAAGCTGGAAATTCTACAGGTGGGGGTCTTGTTACATGTCCTATGGCATCAAGTAAGACTTTCAACAGACCCCTCCACCAAGGGGTGGAGGATGCACATGGTGTGACATAGACCCAAAGATTGTGGTCCCCAGTAGAATCATCTGCAAATCAGCCTCGTGTTGATGCAAGCCATTTGCTATACTCGTGGACTTTTCTCTCTACTCTTCTTGGTAAAGAGAATTTTAATCTAGATGAACAGTCAAGTGGCCATGTTCTCTATAAACAGGAAGGTATGTGCTCTTATGCCATTGGCCAGGAGGCCATCCAATCTGTCATGGGCAGGGAATCACAACATCCATCTCCAGGCAACCTATCTTCCAAGAATCCAGAATATATTGACAAACTGCCTCAGCAGTGTTGCTACTGCATGAGTAATGGTTCATTTAAAAATAAGGCAATTTGTTCAGGCGCTGGGGAAAGCCAGAGACTGACTTGTTCACCTCAGAAATAACAGAAAAGTTAAGATGTTCTGCTTCATGCAGCCAAGCAACAGATCTGCTTAATGGTTTTCTAGTAAGTTGGAATGCCTGTCTACTTTATGCTTATCCACAAATTGTTTTAATCACCAAGACTGACCTTTACAAGTTTGGTATTCATATCTCGTCCATCTGTCAATTTGGTCTCTGGTTCCATTGGGATATATCTCTGGTGCTCACCCCTTCGGAGTGCAGGTGACTCTGCTATCCGAATTTGTCTTCTCTGGCCCTCATGGTGTGGATATTGAGCATGCAGTAGTCTCCTTCTTATGCTTCCCAAAGGAGGTGAAGGATGTATCTATTTCAGGTGGAAAGCCTTCGTCCAGAAGATCTGCATTTTCAAGTGGAAGTTTCTCAACTCAGTGTGATGTCAGTCATAAGAACATAAGAAATTGCCATGCTGGGTCAGACCAAGGGTCCATCAAGCCCAGCATCCTGTTTCCAACAGAGGCCAAAACCAGGCCACAAGAACCTGGCAATTACCCAAACACTAAGAAGATCCCATGCTACTGATGCAATTAATAGCAGTGGCTATTCCCTAAGTAAAGTTGATTAATAGCCATTAATGGACTTCTCCTCCAAGAACTTATCCATCTACTGTGACCTGAGGGACTTGCTTCAGTATCTCTTCTTCCTTTCATCCTCGGATCTTAGCATTTCTTCAAAGTTCTTTACGATATATTAGCAGGTGGAAGGAGATCCGATCCTTCCCTAATCTTTGGTATCTTTATGTTTTTATTCTGCCATTTGGCACTTCAAAGTGGATTACATTCAGGTACTCTAGGTATTTCCCTATCCCTAGAGGGCTTGCAACCTAATAGGGTCATTTATCAAATAGCGTTATGGTATTTTTGCATGCGTTAAGCACCTTTAATGCATGCGAAAACCCCTTTAACGTATGGTGCGATGCAAATCAGAAAAAGAGGAGGAGTTAGGGGCAGGAGTGGGCTGGGTTCACCGTTTTGCGAAGCCCTATCGCATGGTTTTAATGCAGATTTTAGCTACACCTTTTTCAGTAGCGTTAAGCTGTGCGATAGGTTGCGTTAAGGCAACCTAGCTTGATGGACTCTTTACCTGGGTAACATCAAGCTAGGTTGAGAGAACATTGCACAAATCTCACGTTTGAGTGAGTTTCCTCACTCCGAAGGTCATCAAATCTTCACAATAGAGCACTGTTCTGTTCGTACGTCTCACTTTGAATGTCAGAGTGGCCCCTAACCCCCTACACTAATACCTAAACCTCACCTCGAGTTTACTAGGTGGGCCTGCCATAGAGATATAAATACCTATCTAGTGTGAGGGTATTATGGCTAGTCTCGCTCTCTCTCTCTCTTTCATATAAAACATGCCCCTTTTTCTATCGCATGCGATATTTAGTGCATTTTGATAAATCCAGGCCTAAGTTTGTACCTGAGGCAAGGGTACAGAGAGTGACAGAGGGATTTGATCCCTGGTTCACAGCCTGATGCTGTAACCATTAGGCTACTCCTCTGTTGGAAATAGGATACCGGGCTTGATGGACACTTGGTCTAATCCAGTATGGTAATTTCTTATGTTCTTAACTTCAGTGTAATCCTAGCTCAAATCAATAAACCTCCTTTTAAATCTTTTAAGTCAGACTTGAAAATTCTCACCTAGAAAGTGGTGTTTATTGTGGTTATCATTTTGGCATAAAAAGAAAGTGAACTACAGGCTCTGGTTTCATTTTCACAAAGATAGTTTTTTCACAATAGGATCGCTTTTCAGTTCCACCCAGTTTCCTTCCGAAAATGTATCTGCATTCCATACTAATCAAGCTGTTATGCTTCTTACAGTCTTTCGAAGATCTCATGTGCACAAAAGCGAACGGGCGTTTCACACTTTGGCCTGTAAGAAAGCCCTGGCGTATTACCTAAAGAGGCCTCAATCTCACTGTAAAGCTTTTCAATTGTTCTTGTCCTGAACAGTCAACTACCTCGCTAAAACTTAAGATCTGTAAGAGATCAAGGGGCTCCCGAGGCTGCATGTACATGTGGCATCTCCCACACATGCTCAGGAAAGTCTTTGCTGAGTTCTGAGAGATGGGATCCTGTCAATGCCATCATGATGCCACCCACATGTAATGGCTAAATCATCCTGCTGTCTATAGGTAAGCAAACTTGCTTGCTCTAAGGAGTCAAAAGGCAAGCTAAAGTAGATTGTAGTCGATGAAAAATGAAGGCCTCCTTTTTTTCTTTGACGGATATATCGCTCTATGGCAATTTTTTTTTTAAACCTGACAAAATGTAGCCTGTTTTGTTAAATCCTAAATGGTCTAGATAAAAAATGGAATGCTGCAGAAGATTCTTCATGTAGACATTTCAACTATGTTGTACTTAAAATTCTTCTCTTCTCCTCAGATAACACGGAGAACAGCGAGGTTGGCTGCAGAATGGCAGTGTGTTGGATTTTGCCATGGGGTACTAAACACTGATAACATGAGCATTGTAGGACTTACTATTGACTATGGACCTTTTGGCTTTATGGACAGGTCAGTATAGCTAACTTGTAATTTATTCTGAAGATGTTATATGGCTGATTTTCAGTGAGTAACAAACCAGTTTTAATGCTTAATGAAGATGTTTCCTTTCTTTTTTTTTTTTCCAATTTTAAAGTATACATTTTGTTGTCATATTTCCTCAAAACTAAAGGAACATGTCTATCTAATACATTGAATTTATTGTATCAGGTGCTCACAAATCAATAAACTCTCATACAGTTGTAAGTTTCAGTAGCACCAATTCTAATCATAACCAAAGTTGTCATTGGCAATATTTTTTATTTTTCATTTGCAAATTAAAGTAGTTCCAATGAATCATCTGTCATTAAATGGCCCAGATGATAATGAGGAAGAGTGGAATATTTAGCTGATGGTCACACTACCCAAAGCATATTCCTTGCATTGTTGTGGAAGCCAAGGCTGATATATACCTGACACTGATAGTGTTTCAGTGATATACCCATATCTCAGGGGCTATGAACAAATTTGCTGTAAATAACAAAAAGAAAATCTGTTAATATCAAAGTTTTAACTAAAAATTATTTGGAGTCTATGTAATTACTCACTAATTACTGTTAAACTGGAGCGCAGTCTTAACATTCCTATAATGGCTCCACAGGACTATCCATTTTACAGTAGGGGCAGAACAGAAACCAGCCAATGAGTTTTCACTATATATCAAAAGATGATTGGTTGAAAAATCCACCTATTATGGGCAAGTAAAATGTGCAGTGGTTACTAAAAAATTATATCACAGTCTAGTAAAAACCCAAGAACAATTTCTTTTTTCATACCTGCAAGAATAAAGCAGATTACTCAAAAATTGTCACAGATCATTCAGTTTCTTTATTAAGACTCACAGGTGAAACTGTATTTATGTATATCCATTTCTGTTCATGTTGTGGTTTCTCAAGAACTGCAAATGTCAAATTAGTAAGAGTTGAAGTGAACGCTAATGCTTGACCCGGGGTCCTCAACTTTCCCTTTGCATATGCACTAAGATGTTTTTGAATGTATACTTGTAAGGTCCATGTGGTCATCTCAGTATAATCCAGAAAAGTGTGTTGTGTATCCCTACCAGTAGGTGGAGTCAGAGAACAATTAGAACTTTGGACACTGCTACATAAGGAGAGTGCCACCTGCAGTCACTCAGTATTTCTCTGACTCCAGTGGGTGGTACAGATGCACACCTGCAGTCTTTAGTTATATTTTTTATTTAATTAGTTTGAATTTAATTTTTTGGTTTACGGTCGCTTCCTGAGGTGTTAGGCACCTTCGTGGGCCATCCCTCAGTAGAAGCCAGGTGTCCGGGGAATTGGATATTCCTGTCAGGGTTTCACCTGCCACAGTTCGGTGTCTGACGACCAGGGGCTCCTGGCTACTCACCACCGTGTCTGCTACAGCTGCTCCCTTGCCTCCTGCAACAGCTTTTCTCTGTGTCTTGGTAAAGTTTAATTAAAAAAAAAAAAAAAAAAAAAGAGCTGTTTTCACTGCAGCTGACTGACAGGGCTGAGGTAAGGAGAGGTGCAGGAGGGACCGGGTCTTTTAAGGCCGGCCGGGGAAGCCTTCAGCAGTGTTCCCCTCAGCTCCTGGGGCTCCGGGTTGTTTTCTGAGGGCAAGGATGAGTTTTTCTCCGTGTATCTCGTTTACTCGCCGCTTCCCTGCTGGGGGCCTTGCGATTTCACTATAGATAGACTCCTTTCCCGCGGCACGGCTGCGCATGGTTTTTTCTCCTCAGCTGGTAGTCTTTTAGCCCGCAGCACGAAAAGTTTGTTTTTCTGGTCCTGCCTGACTGAAATTTTCTCCGCGTCGTGGCTCCGAGCATTTCTTTTTTTATTTGCGCCTTTTTCTATTTCATTTCAGGCTATCGGCACGCTGCTGTGAATGGGACTGAAAACAGAATCGCAGGTCTGCCACGCGTATGGGTCACGCGGCCAGGCGTTAGATGCGGCCTCCTTATGTGCAGCGTGTTCCCCGGGGGTTAGAGGGCTCAGGGCTTCTTGCCTCCTCCCTTGGGAAGGGAACATCTGTCTCGCCTTCGGCTTCGCGGGAAGAGGATTCTCCACCTGTTCTATCCCCGGTGAGGTCTTCCCTCACCAGGGGAACTGATGATATCACCCCAGCTGACTCTCCAGTGGGGGAGGGGGACCCGGAGGGGTTTTCCCCAGAATTTGTCCTCCTTATGCACCAGGCTTTCCTGGTGAGGAAACGCTCAGCAGTAAAGCGGCCTGGTCTCCTGGGGGCAGGTTTGGACCCTTCTGAGAAAAGAGGTCGGGGTACGGACCCTCAGCGCCTCTCTGATCAGGCTCACCCCACAGGGGATTCTCCCCAGGGTATATGCGATCCGATCCCAGGGTCTGGGGCAACGCCGGTTTCTGGGGTATTGGGAGCGGCAGACCCAGATCTGTGGCCGGATCCGGCTGATGTGGATACTGATGATCCGGATGAGCCCGATGACCCTCCTGCGGAGGGGGATGACCCCAGCGTGGTGCGTTTGTTAAAGCGGGATGAGTTAAGACCTCTTATTCCCCAGGTCCTTGAAGTTCTGGGACTTAAGGTTTCTCAAGAAGAGTCTGACAATGAGGGTGTCAATCCAGTCCTTGACTGCATTAGGGGTCCCACAACATCTTTTCCTCTGCCTAAGAAGGTTCGCAAACTAGTGACCCGGGAGTGGGAGACTTCGGATTCTGGCTTGAAGGTGGACAGAGCTATGGCGAAACTGTACCCGTTATCGTCTGATGTTTTGGATTTACTGAAGATTCCAAAGGTGGACGCCACGGTCTCAGCAGTCACGAAAAAGACCACTATCCCGGTTGCTGGGGCGGCTGCCCTGAAGGATATGCAGGACCGCAAGCTGGAGATCCAGTTGAAGCGAGCATTCAAGGTTGCCGCGCTAAGCCTTCGGGCAGCAGTTTGCGCTAGCCTCATGCAGAGGGCCTGTCTGTGTTGGGGCCAGGAGTCGGCTGCCGGGGCCGGTACAGGCGACAGTGGGGCTCTGCAGTCCACCAGCCTAGAAGCAGGCATCGCTTATGTTGCAGGTGCTTTGTATGATCTGGTGAGGACCTTGGCGAGAGGTATGGTGTCCTTGGTGTCAGCGCGGCATCTCTTCTGGCTGCGAAATTGGGCGACGGATTTGTCCTCCAAGTCCCAGCTTTGTAATCTACCCTTTAAGGGCAAGCTCCTGTTTGGGGAGGATCTGGATCAGCTAGTAAAGCTGCTTGCCGAATCCAAGGGCAATCGGTTGCTGGAAGATAAAAGATCTTCTAAGAAAGTCTTCCCTCCTCGAGCTAGGTTTCGGGACTCTCGCCGTTTCAGAGCGGGTAGATACTCCGCACCTCCTGCTTCTAAACCTGTTTCGGGGCACCAGCAGTCCTTTTGAGGGGGTCACCTGCCCGGAAGAGATTCGGGACATCTTGGTGCAGGAAGTAATAAAAACCCCCAATGAAGCCACGAGCACCCATTCCATCGTCAAAGCTGTCGGAGGCAGATATCCAACTTTTACACGTAATGGGCAAGAATTACATCAGACCGCTGGGTCTTAGAAGTGATCAAAGATGGGTATGCACTGGAGTTCTTGTGCCCGGTCCGGGAGGTTTTTGTGGAGTCCCAAGTGGCCTTAAGCGAGAGGCGGTATGGGTGACTCTACAACAACTTCTCGAGCTCAAAGCTATTGTCCCAGTTCCGGAAGCTCAACAGGGACGAGGTCTGTACTCTGTGAACTTTATGGTCCCCAAGAAGGAGGGCACGTTTTGGCCCATCCTCGATCTGCAGAAGGTGAACCGTTGCCTTTGGGTTCCTCGCTTTCGTATGGAAACCCTGAGGACAATGATGGCCGCGGTTCAAAAAGGGGAGTTTCTCACTTCTCTGGACCTCACGGAGGCGTATTTACACATTCCGATCCGGCTGAAACACCAGAGGTTTCTGCGGTTCAAGGTCTTGGGATGACGCTTCCAATTTCGAGCCCTCCCATTTGGTCTCACAACAGCTCATCGTACGTTCATCAAGGTGATGGTGGTGGTGGGGCCTTCCTTAGTCAGGAGGGAATCTTGGTCCGCCTGTACCTGGATGACTGGTTGATTCACGCAAAGTCTCGGGTGGACTGCGACAGATCAGTGCACATGGTGATGTTCACATTGCTATCCCTAGGTTGGGTAATCAATGTGCAGAAGAGTCACTTGGAACCCACTCAGAAGTTGATTTATCTCGGAGCACAATTCGATACCTTGCTGGGCAAAGTGTTTCTAGCGGCGGACCAAATAGGAAGTTACAAATACATTCCCTTCTTCGAAGGAACAATCCCACAGTGTGGTATCACCTTCAGGTCCTGGGCTCCATGGCTTCAACGTTGGACTTGGTTCCTTGGGCGTTCGCTTACTCTTAAGACCTTTACAGTGTGCACTTTTGTCTCGCTGGAGCCCGGTGTCGGAGCAATTCCATCTACCAATGCCTCTACTTCCGGAATCCAGAACCAGTCTGTCATGGTGGCTGTCACTGGACAATCTGGAACGGGGGGGGTGGATTTGGACACTCCGAACTGGCTGATAATCTCCACCGATGCCAGCCTCTCAGGTTGGGGGGCGGTGTGTGCAAACAGGTCCGCCCAAGGGCTCTGGTTGGCGATGGAAAGATCCTGGTCCATAAACTGGCTCGAGACAAGAGCTGTACGTCTGGCCCTGCAGGCGTTTCTTCCCTGGATCCAAGGCAGAATGGTGCGAGTCTTCTCGGACAATGCGACAACGGTGGCGTACATCAACCGGCAAGGCGGGACTCAAAGTCCCGCCATAGCACTGGAGGCACGTCTTCTGTTCACCTGGGCGGAGTGCCATCTCGAGGGCATTGCCGCATCCCATGTCGTGGGAGTAGAGAATGTGCAAGCCGATTATCTCAGCCATCAGCAACTAGACCCAAGGGAATGGGAACTATCTCTCGAGGCGTGGAATCTCATTTGTGCCAGATGGGGAACTCCTCAGCTGGATCTGATGGCAACGCAGGCGAACGCAAAAACAGTTTGTTTTTTCAGCCATCGCCGAGAACAGGGCTCTGTGGACATAGACACTCTCGCGTGTCCTTGGCCCACGGGGATTCTGCTGTATGCCTTCCCGCCCTGGTGCCTCATAGGTCGGCTCCTCTGTCGCATAGAGCTGCACCCGGGAAGAGCAATTCTGGTGGCGCTGGAGTGGCCATGTCTGTGGTTCGCGGATCTGGTACGCTTTGCTCTAGAGGGCCCACTTCAGCTGGCTCCTCTAACGCATCTGCTTCGTCGGGGGCCCATATTTTCAGATCGGGAGGATCGCTTCTCTTTCGTGGCTTGGCTTTTGAGAGGTGACGTTTACGCTTGAGGGGTTATTCAGAACAAGTCATTTCCACCCTCCTACAGGCGAGACATCCAGCCACCTCTATGGCCTATGTGAGAGTTTGGAAGCTTTTTGAGACATGGTGTCATCAGCGTTCCTGCGACCCTTTAGAGGTGCATGTTCCTCGGGTGCTTGACTTTCTGCAACAGGGCCTCGCTAAGGGCTTGGCGTTCAATTCCCTTCGTGTACAAGTTGCAGCTCTAGGTGCCTTGCGGGGAAACTTTGATGGCTGTTTGCTGGCAGCGCATCCGGATATTGCTCGGTTTCTTAAGGGGGTCAAACATTTGCTCCCTCCCATCCGGATTGGAGATTGAATTTAGTCCTGTGAGTTCTATGTGGCGCTCCTTTCGAGCCTCTTCGTGGAGTTTCCCTGAAAGATTTGACTTTGAAAATGGTGTTTTTGATGGCCATTTGCTCGGCCCGTCGGATCTCAGAGTTGCAGGCGCTGTCTTGTCGGGATCCTTTTCTTCGGATTTATGACGATCAGGCATCGTTACGTACGGTTCCGTCCTTTGTCCCTAAGGTGGTTTCAGCCTTTCACGTCAATCAAACTGTGGAGCTTCGGAAGTTCCCTAACTGGTCCTGGGAGTCTTCTCAGAACAGAGACCTTCATCTTGTGGATGTGCGGCACGCCTTATTGCGTTATCTGGAGGTTAGCAATGACTTCAGATGTTCTGATCATTTGTTCAATCTCTTTGGTGGCCCAAAGAAGGGGGACAAAGCGTCAAAGGCGACCGTATCTCGGTGGATTAAGGAAGCCATTTGCGCGGCATACAAAGCCCGAGGGCGTCAGGTGCCTTTGGGTCTCAGAGCTCATTCAACTAGGGCTCAGGCTACCTTCTGGGCAGAGTGTCAGTTACTGTCGCCTCAGGAGATCTGTAGGGTGGCGGTGTGGTCGTCTATTCACACTTTTACGAAACATTACCGATTGGACGTAAAGGCTTCTGATGAACCGCCCTTCGGGGAGAGTGTGCTTCGTGTGGGCTTTTCTGGTTCCCGCCCAGTGTAGGGTGGCTTGGGTACATCCCACTTTTCTGGACTGATCTGGATATGTTCAGGAAATGAAAATTGGTTCTTACCTGCTAATTTTCGTTCCTGTAATACCACAGATCAGTCCAGAGGCTCACCCCTTTCTTCAGATACCGAAAGACTGTCTTGGTCAGAACCTGCTTAAGTTTTTTTTATTGTTGAAGCTCCTTTTTTGCAGACATGATTCATGAAGCAGTTTTTAGCAGTTGTTCGGTCTGGTTTTTTGCCAGCGACGAAGTGGTAGTCGAAAATTTGGTTGGGTGCTACCCTTCGTTATTTAGTTCTGTTAGCATGGGCTTGGGTACTGGTCAATACTGAGTGACTGCATGTGGCACTCTCGTTATGTAGCAGTGCCCAGAGTTCTAATTGTTCTCTGACTCCACCTGCTGGTAGGGATATACAACCCACTTTTCTGGACTGATCTGTGGTATTACAGGAACGAAAATTAGCAGGTAAAAACCAATTTTCATTTGGCCACTGTTGGAAACAGGCTACTGGGCTTGATGGACCCTTGGTCTGACCCAGTATGGCATATCTTATGTTCTTATGATGTCCCGTTCCCCCCTCCCCCCCCCCCCCCCCCCCGATCCCTTCAAGATGTTACCTTGACACATTGCTTTCTAAAAACAGCAGAAAGCTTAAACATCTCAATACTTTTATTTGTGCATAAAATGTGGTCCAGGTGTAGATTTTGCCTGTCTGTGTGTATTCACACACATATATACAGGACTGTAAATTTCTTGGTCACACGGGTGCATGGAATACTGAATCTAAAGCTGGAGGTGAGGTGGTCCAGCATTCTGTACCAGCCTTTTTTCATTACCACCTTGGATTCTGTAAAAGAAGGTGGTGAGCACATCTTTGGTTAGTAGAGTCCTTCTTGTTGCATATTAGAGAAGAGCTGGAGCTTATATGGGACTCACTTGCTACTACCCTTTTCCTCAAAGGTTACAGTAGGCTTAGTGTCAGCAGGCTGTACTTGGTTTCTGGAGCTGTTTCCCATTGCACTCATGCATACTTTTTTTATTTTTTATTAGATCTTTTATTTGAGTGGCATATTTAAAGTGGAAATGTCTAAACACAGTTATATAAATTAACTTTGACATAAGTTTGAATTGCATTTTTCCTCTTCAAGAGAAGCCAATTCATCTGAAATAGTTTAACAGATGCCATCGTTTTTCTATTTTCTTAAACAACATAATTGAACAAGAGCTCATTTGTGAAATAATTTAGTAGTACTTCAAAGAAAATAAACTTTAATGATGACCCAGTTATAAATGTCTATAACTTAGGTGTAAAATGAAGAAGATAGAATGAAAAAGAGAAAAGAATGGTAAAGAAAAGGAAAAAAAGAGAAACTAGTATTTCCTTATCGTCCCCAGGCCAGTCCAGACGATTGGATTTTTCTCTCCTACTAGCAGATGAAGACCAAGAAGAAAAGTTTTACTATATTTTTGGTACTTAACTTACTTTGCCACCTGCAGTCAATCAGTATTCTCGTCTCTTTCGTACGGGAGAAGTGTCTAACCTGCAGTCAGACTTGGAGACAAAATTTGTTGCTCTGAGGCATGTTAGGTCCTATTGTAGGATCATCCTCCTGGTAGAGTAGGGTTGAGCAAGGGTTAGGTGATCCTTCAGTGACTTGGACCATGTCCAGAAGGAGAGTTTTGAAAGCCCAGTGGAGCTGGCTCTCTCATATCCTAGCCTCACCTCCATCCCTTTCCCTCTTTTTCTCTGTTTCTTCCTGCCCTCCTCAAAAGACTCCTGTAAAGGGAGTATTGTATTTATCTCTCTTTTTTTTGGGGGGGGGGGGTTCTGATCCCTTTAAGTTTAATAAAAAAAAAAAAGGTATATGGGCACTGGCAGTGAATGACTGGGAGGCTGGGTGTGAGTGTTCAAGATTCAGTGATCCAGAGGGCAGAGAAAGCTGCGGGGCTTCTGCCTGTGGTTTGGGCCGTTGTCCAAGAGGTGTGGGAACCACAAGAGGAGAGAGGCAACCTGTAGAAGTTTTCAAAGCAGCAGCATGCTGTAAACATGGCCACTCTCGCTGAGCGGGAATCCCAGAGCCCAGCTACAGGCCTCTGGTTTGTGCACACATTGCATAGGCGATGGGTAGAGTTTGTCGAGAGCTTCCCTGATGGAAGTCAACAGCAAAAACAGCAGTCCTGTGGCCCTGAAGCCTTTAATGGTGGAGAATGTAGCAGCACAGGAACAGTGGCTATAGTGTTGTCTTCCCCTGCAAGGCAAGGGAATCCTGATTGCCCGTGGTATTGGGATCTGGTGCTCCATGGGACAGCACAAAAGGAGATTCTGGTTTCTTATTAAGAGAGACCCTTTTTGGCATAATTTGTGCTTTTTATGCACAAAGCCTATCTGAGGAAAAGAGCTAGAGCTAAAGGGCCCTCTCTGAAGGTGGTGGTGGTGGGGGCGTGTTTGACCAGTGTGTCTGTCTTACCCCAAAAATCTATTTAATTACCTCACTGCAGTATATCTAAATCTTTGGGGGAAGGCCATCATATATGAAGAAAAGTACATTCATTTCACAATTATGTCCTCGTTTATACCCTCTCTGGGATGTAATATCATATAAGAAGGATTCTAGATCTCTCTTTCTGATTCTGTGAATTGATTTTTTTTTTTACCAGATCCCTTTCCACTCTACCTCTGTTACAGGCCTATCAACATCTTTCCCATGTTGCCAATTAAATATTGTCTATTCAACCCAAACTTCTTACAGAAGTCATAAATTCTGGAAATAGTACCCCTACTGCCTACCCATTTACAATACCAATTTTCAAATACAAATAAATCTCTTGCCCATTTCTTTTTTCATGCTTCCTTTCTAAACAGGGGAAACAGGTGAGGAATTGCTGTGGGACCCAGAAATGAACACCACTTATATCCATGTGCTGTCACCAGCCTGTGATTTTACTCTTATGGCTCAGTGAAAGTAAGGTGATTTTTTTTTGAAAAGGGAGATAGATATATATGGAGGCACATGGTGCAGAGTGATGGGGATAAGGAGGAACATAGGTCATGAGATTTCAGTTTTTTGCCCAGCTTCTAAAACTTCTTGCAGATACCTAGGAATTTTTAATATGTCTTCAGCCCTTTATGTATGTGTGTTTGAACGTATACCCATTACAGTGTCTACGGTATATTATTTCTGTGTAGCTTGGCTGTTAGATTTAATGTAACACTGCAAAATGTACTTTCATTATGCCATGGAAAAAAGAGGTCTGTAAATGAGTGTTATTCCTAAATATGGATTTTATCATATGATGAAATGCTATATTGCCAGCAATGCTTCCTTGATAAGTATACTATCTAAAGAAAATGAGTATTGATCCTCTACAGAATCCAGCAGTTTCCATGCCCATAAAACAAAGAAGCTTGCAAACTGTGCTATCCTTATTGCAGATATGATCCAGATCACATATGCAATGCTTCTGATAACATGGGGCGCTATGCTTACAACAAACAACCTAGCATCTGTAAGTGGAATCTACAAAAGTTTGCTGAAGCTTTGGTTCCAGAACTGCCCTTGGATGTGAGTGAGCGTATCCTTGAAGAGGAGTATGATGCAGAGTTTGAGAAATATTATTTGCAGAAGATGAGAAAGAAACTAGGCCTCCTTCAGTTGGAGCTAGAAGAAGATAGCAAATTGGTATCTGACTTCCTAGAAACCATGCACCTCACAGGTTAGTGAGAAAGTAACTTCAAAGAACTTATGATTTATAGTATTTTAACAAATCTAGGTCACCCTACAAAATAGTAAAATAACATGAATGACATTCCATCATAAACATTTAAAGCTGATTTTATAGAAAATATTATTTATGGCTAGAAAAGCATAAATGAACTCCAAACTAGGGTCCCATTTTAATAAAGTATGCTAGGCAGTGTGCATGTCAGGAGTTGGTTCTGCTTAAGTTCAGTAGTTTCGATTTTAGCAAGGAGATAATTTATTTATTTATTTTATATTTAGTTTCTTTTACTATACCGATGCTCAAGACTAGGTCTTATCGTACCGGTTTACAATGTAACTGAGGGGAAACCAATTAACATCAAGGTAGAAAGTAAAGTTACATTAAACAGGGAGCGTAAAACCTGGGCAATGGAAGACAGTACAGAGTTTAAACTAAGAAACGATTAGATAATGAGTTCAAAAAAATGTTTACATAGCTTAGCACTCCTCCATGCAAATTCTGTGTTAATCAAGGTGTTACCTATTACTTCCCAGTGCAGAGACATGCTTAGGTTTAACTCATGTTTTCTTAATGCTGGAAATTTTAACTCCTGATCAGAGCTGGAGTAAAGTTTCTGGAGCTGGTGTTAGTCTATGGAACTGAATCTAGAGTTCTTGGCATCAGGATCCTGTACTCAGGATTTATGCATACAACCTTTAGGAGCACCACTTTTATGCTCCTAACTCATATTTTCTGCATACATCATTTATGTGCAAAAATGTTTCTTGCACACAATGTGTGCAGACCATGGTGTGTTATATACCTAAAACATGTTTTATGTGCATTAAATATAGTTTATGCATGCAAAAGATGGTTTATACACACAGACCACATTTTGTGCCCCTAAATCAGGGGTCCCTAAACTCAAGGGAAGGGCCAGAGGATGTACCCAGGTCAGATTTAAGATTATGGCGCCCATAGGCAGCTTCCACAGGAGCTATGGGTTCTTCCTCCAGAAATCATAAAGCAGTGGGGAAAGTTCCATCTTTTGGGGTACCTTTAGAATTTGGCGCCTTAGACACCTGCCTGTGCCTAAATGCGATCTTAGACTATCCCTTGGAGTTTCCTGATTGTGGGAGGAGAGGGGGGAGGGTTCCCAAGGATGTGGCAAATCAGATGACATGCCGGTAATAACAGTTCTAGGTTTCTCAGCAGTTGATAACCTGCCACACCCCTAAGAACTCTGGCTTCCCCTTTCCCCCCCCCCCCCCCTCTACTCTCCTCTGATCCTACCTCCACCCTCCCAGTCCTTCCCTTCCCTACCCTATTCCCCTCCCCATTCACTTCATTTTCCTCTCTCACAACTTTCCTCGCCTCTTCCTTCCTTCCTACTCTCACTCACATATTGGCCGTACACTGGTGGGCGTGGCCTTCCCAGCAGTGGCATCCTTCATGTGTGGGCGCTGGGGCCTCTTATGCCCACTAGCCTTTCTATTGCTACCATGAGTGAAAATAAATTCTTCCACTGGCCAAATCTAGCCACACAAATTAAAAGCATGACAGGCTGAGCAGGCTGGGTGCAGCCTGTGGGCCATAGTTTGGAGTTCCCTGCCCTAAATCTTGATTTATTCAAATTAACAGGTACATTTTCAAAGGAGTTGCGCATGTAAATGTAGCAATTTTTAAAGCCATTTACCCATATTAAGTACACTTAACTCAGGTAAATCCTATGGACAATTCAGTGGCATATTTTGTAGCAATTTTCAAAAGCCATTTAACATGGATAAAGTGGATTATACATGTAACACCCAGTTTCAAGCATGTAAATGCTTTTAAAAATCAAGCCCTATAATGTGCATTTTCTTTGTGTGCATGTTAGGTTTATGTGCTTTTTTTAAACTCCTGATGCATTTGCATACTATTTAGTTTACTGCCTCAGTAAACTTTTTTATGTAGTGATCTCATTAAAAATATGTGCGTTGAAATACAGTGCACATTTTTTATTCTTGTTTTATTACATCAGGACCTAGGTTTGCAATAGAGCTACTTTTTTGGAAATCTAAACATACCTTGATCACTCAGCTGGCCAGATATTTATTTTACATTTCACACAATTCAATTAGCATTAAAATGCTGCCATGTGACAATCTTTTATTTTGACTTATATATTTGAGTTTGTTGTGAGTTTACTTTAATACATTTGATTTTTATTAGGAGGAGTTTTTTCAGTTAGCTTGACCAAAATGCCTGGTTAGCAACCTTGTAGGAACATGTAGCAAACTAAGCTTATTGATATTAAGAGGTTTAAATCTAGTTTAAGATTATATGTACTTGCAAATAATATAATGAGAAGGAAGTATGATCTGATGTTTAGTACACTGAAATGAGAAGAATTTCCAGGACATGGGTTTACATTCCTTCTGCCACTAATTATGTGAAATTGGACAAATCTTTTTATCTCCCTGTGCATCAGTTTAACCAATTGTAACTGGGTTATAGCAGCAACATTATTCCTCATTTCCCAACCCTTACTCCTTTGATCTAGAAATGTTTTAGTCTGTTGCTTCTGAAGTGGCTTCATGTGTGGTTGAGGTAATAATAAAATGCAGAAGGATCCTGTTTGAATGAAATATGTTCCTTAATTTATTATAATAATCCTAATTTATTTTTCAGGTGCAGATTTTACAAATGCCTTTCGTTTACTGAGCTCTTTCTTAGGAGTATCTGATCAAGTTAAAATGGAAACCTTCTTGGATAAAATCATCCAGGAGTGTGCCTCCATAGAAGAACTTAAAGTGGCTTTCAGGCCTAAGATGGATCCAAGGTATAATGGAACAATGTACTTGTGTGTTCTGAAACCTCCCCACTATGGAGTAAGGAAGCATGTTATCAGCCACCATAGTATAGCACCTCTACAGTCCTGGTATTAGGGCTGGCTTTAGAAGGGTGCAGGACCTGGGTTGAATTGACTGCAGATGGCCTCCAGAACACTGTATATTTATTTATTTGTCGATTTTTATATACCGTTGTTTGGAGCAAGCCTTCACAACGGTTTACAGTAATAACTGGTTACATAGAACAGAGCAATAATAGGAATCATTATAACAAGGACAGTTTACAGTAATTGGTTACATAGTGCAGAGTAGAAAACGGATTAGATTATAACAAGAAGATAGGGGAGGGGTGTTGTCTTTAATATATGTTTAGTGGAGTTAGAACTATTTACTTAGTGTAAGCGTATTTACATAGAACAGCATTTCAAAGAATGTTATTAGGGGAGGAGGATTTAGAACGATAACGAATTATATAACGTATAGAACGATTACGTATATATATTATATAACGTATGTAACGTATTATAACGTTAACGGAAGGTAAAAATGGATGGAGGAATACCGAAGAATATACATGCGAATATATAGTATTCCCTGTACATACCAGGATCATTCCAGACGGTGGGTTATGTTCCATGTCCAGCAGATGGAGTCAGAACACAAAATTCCCAGGGGAGGAACCATATAACCACGCCTCCCCTGTAACAGCTCTCAGTAACGTTCTGACTCCAGCAGATGTGAGCAGGGGACTTGTGGTCCCCAGCTTGTTAGCTTAGGGCTACCTCCTCAGGGGGATCAAGTTTAAAAAAAAAAAAAAAGGAAATTTTAAATTTTCAGTTTAGGTCACTTTGCTAAGGCTCCTCTTAGAGCAGGGGGAGAGCTCTCCGCTGGTGCTGGCTCATCGCTCTCTAGCCTGGTGACTTGCTGACAGGCTGTTGCCTGTTTTCTTTCTTTCTTTTCTCATTTTCCTCACTGAGGGCTCAGTTGGGGTAAGTGTATTTTTGTTTCATCTTCTTTTTCAGCAGAAGACTGCAGTTTTTTGGACTCCTTTCGGCTCTCTGAGGTGAAAGTTGGTAGCGCCGGCCTCTCCCTCCTGACCCAGGTTTTCCCCCCTCCCTTTTGGGGAGCGACCGATGTCCTGACCTGCGGCCCCGCGAAGCACTATTCCCCGGGGCCGCCTGCTGTCGGGAGGGTAATTCCCCGTCAGTTCTTGAGGTCGGTGGGGGACCGCGGCAAGCGTCCGTTGCCGGGTCGGCGCTCATTTTAGGCGCGAGCCACCTGTAGAGCTTCCCCCCCTCTTTCTCTCCCTGCGGCGATGCAGTCCGCGGCGCCTTGTGAAGGCTCCGACAGGGCCGGATTATTTTCTGAAGAGGGTCTGTGCTCAGGCTGTTTCCCCGAGGGGGAATGTGCGCCAGCTACTAACAAGGACGTTCGAGCTGCAGACCGCGTGGGAAGGAAGCGCCAGGCCCCATTCCCTCTCAACGCGGGAACGGCGGCCATTTTGTTGCAAGATTCTGATGCCGCGCTTTCTGAGGAGGACACGGATAATCCGTTCCCCACTTCTAGGCCCGTTTTGGACCTTTACTCAGTCTAATCCTGGTAGGCAGAGGGGGGATCCCCCGGTGGGTGACCCCTCAGGATGCCAGGTCTTTTCCCCTGAATTCATAGTCCTGATGCACAGGGCTTTTCTTCAGAGCAGAGAAACGACCTTCGGGACCTGGGGACCCTCTCCCCCCAAGATACCATGTCCTACCCCTCTCCTGGGTGGGACCCTCCCTCAGGCTCGCCCCCCTTTAGTAGGCGGGGGAGCGGGGACATCTCGTGGCCCTACCGGGATACCATTGATAATACAGACTTCGTCGGGGGAAAGACAATCCCAGGACCCTGACGTGGACGACCCCACCTTGGCGGCCCAGGTGGAGGGCGACGACCCTAGGGTCCTCCGCATCTTCCAAGTGGCGGAGTTGGATGACCTCATTCCCTACATCCTCCAGGAAATGGATATTGATCCCCTCCGGAACCGGTGGGGCCTGACCCGGCTCTCAAGAAGGGTGACCCACTCCTAGCAGGACTGTGGCCTCTAGCCAAGTCTTTTCCCACTCATCACAGGATCGTGCAGCTGATCACTCGGGAATGGGATTCCCCGGAGGCCAACCTTAGGGTCGGTAGAGCCATGGAAAAATTGTATCCTCTGCCGGCCGATTTTTTGGAAATTCTCAAAGTTCCCGCCGTAGATTCTGCGGTATCAGCGGTCACAAAGCATACCACTATTCCTGTCACTGGAGGGACGGCGTTGAAGGATATGCAGGATCGGAAGCTGGAGGTTTACCTCAAGCGTATCTTTGAGGTCTCGACCTTAGGGATGCGGGAGGCTATCTGCAGTTCCCTCGCACAGCGAGCGGGTCTTCGGTGGGTGCAGCAGCTTCTCACCTCCTAGTCCTTACCAGACGCTTAGGCTCACCAGGCGGACAGATTGGAAGCCGTGGTTGCCTATGGAGCGGATGCTTTATATGATCTTTCAAGGGTCCTAGCCCGAACCATGCTGGCGGCGGTCTCAGCGCGTCAGCTCCTTTGGCTTCGCAATTGGTTGGCTGATGCCTCTTCCAAGACACGTTTGGGGTCCCTTCCTTTTAAGGGTAGGTATCTTTTTGGTGAAGACTTGGATCAGATCATCAAGTCCCTTAATGAGAACGCGGTGCACAAGTTGCCCGAAAATCGACCCCGTTCGTCAAGATCATATAATTACTCCAGAAACCGTTATCGTAACCAGCGGAGAGCGCGTCCTCAGAGGCAACAGCCACCTCGGGCTCCCTCTTCTCATTTGCACTCCTGGAACCGGCCCTTTCGTGGGCGCCGCCCGGGTAAGGAAGCGCAGGGTGCTGGTACATCCGCTAAATCTACCCAATGATGTCAGACGGACCCGCGAGGTGGTCCCTCGACTGGGGGGTCGCCTTGCTCTCTTCTACAAAGAGTGGGTCCAAATCACGTCGGATCAATGGGTTCTGGATATTCTAAGACGCGGTTACGCTTTGGATTTTGTTTGTGCTCCTCTGGACCGGTTCCTGTTTTCCCCTTGCGGGTCCTTAATCAAACAGGGAGCCGAGCGGCAGACCCTCGATCGTCTCCTTCAATTGGGGGCCATAGTGCCGGTGCCAGCCGCCGAACTGGGCCGGGGGCATTATTCAATCTACTTTGTGGTTCCCAAGAAGGAAGGTACTTTTCGTCCTATCCTGGACCTCAAGCAGGTCAACCGATCCCTCAGAGTCCCTCATTTCCGCAGGGAGACACTCCGTTCAGTGTTAGCAACAGTTCATCCGGGAGAATTCTTGGCTTCGTTGGATCTCACGGAGGCGTATCTCCACATACCAATTTGTCAAGCTCATCAGCGTTACCTACACTTCAAAATTTTGGGTCAACACTTCCAATTTCGCACTCTTCCCTTTGGCCTGGCCACAGCTCCACGGGTTTTCACGAAGATCATGGTGGTAGTGGCGGCAACCTTGCGCAAGGAAGGCATCCTTATGCATCCTTACCTAGACGATTGGCTCATCCGTGCAAAGTCACGAGCGCAGTGTATCCTCGCAGTCGACAGAGTGCTACAACTTCTCCAATCTCTGGGATGGATTGTCAACTTCACCAAGAGCAGCCTGGTCCCGTCCCAGTTGTTGGATTTTCTGGGAGCTCACTTTGACACCAAGAATGCCAGGGTTTTTCTGCATCCGGACAGAGCTCATTCTCTGCTTCAGCAGATTCAAGGATTTATGGCGCTAGAGACGCCCACTGCCTGGGACTACCTGCAGGTACTGGGGACCATGGCCTCGACCATCGATTTGGTTCCTTGGGCATTTGCGCATCTGAGGCCTCTGCAGAGATCTCTACTCTCCCGGTGGCAGCCGGTGTCGAGAGATTTCCAGGCAATCCTTCCGATTCCGAGAGGAACCTTCATCAGTCTCCATTGGTGGCTGGAACCGCGGCACCTAGCTCAGGGGGTGTTGCTGGAGGACCCGGTTTGGGTGATTATCACCACGGACGCCAGCCTCACAGGCCGGGGAGCGGTCTGTCAGGACAGCTCAATCCAGGGTCGATGGACGGAGGAACAGTCGAAGTGGCCCATCAACCGCTTGGAGACCAGGGCGGTCCGTCTTGCGTTACAGGGTTTCTTCCCCATAGTACGCGATCAAGCAGTCAGGGTGCTATCGGACAATGCGACTACAGTGGCGTACATCAATCGCCAGGGAGGCACGAGAAATCGGTTGGTCTCTCTGGAAACCGACAAATTGATGGAGTGGGCAGAGCTTCACCTCCAACGACTAGCGGCCTCGCATATAGCGGGAGTGGACAACGTACAGGCGGACTTTCTTAGCCGATAAAACTTGGATCCCGGAGAGTGGGAGCTCTCGCAGCAGGCAATGCGGATAATAGTACGGCGATGGGGGACACCACACGTAGACCTAATGGCAACCGCCGGAAATGCAAAGGCCGCCCGCTTCTTCAGCCGCAGGCGGGAGCACGGCGCTGAGGGCGTGGACGCGCTGGTCCTGCCCTGGCCGCGCCACTGTCTCCTATATGTTTTCCCACCGTGGCCCCTCGTGGGCAAGGTCATCCGCAGGATAGAGGCACACCAAGGGCCGGTGATCCTTGTGGCGCCAGAGTGGCCCCGACGACCGTGGTTCGCGGATCTGCGCAATCTGACGGTGGAGGGTCCCCTTCGTCTCGGTCAGCTGCCACGTCTTCTACACCAGGGACCAATATTTTTCAAGGAGGCAGATCGCTTCTGTCTTGCGGCCTGGCTTTTGAGAGGCGTCAGTCGAGGAGGCGCGGTTATCCGGAGCCAGTTATTTCAACGCTACTGAAAGCACGTAAGATGTCCACCTCTGTTACCTATGTTCGAGTCTGGAAGGTCTTTGAGGATTGGTGTGGAGCGAATGACATTCTTCCCATGCAGGCCTCAGTGCCACAAGTCCTTTCCTTCTTGCAGGCAGGTTTGGATTTGGGTCTTGCTTACAATTCTCTTCTGGTTCAGGTGGCGGCCTTGGGGGCTTTTCTTCGCAGTGAAAATAAGGAGTTTCTGTCCTCGCATCCGGACATCTCCCGTTTCCTTAAAGGAGTGAAACACTTGAAGCCTCCGATTCGCCCACCTTGTCCGTCGTGGAATCTGAATCTGGTGCTCCGAGTCCTCTGTGGTTCGCCGTTCGAACCTCTAAGCTCGGCTACCATCAAGGATGTCACTCTCAAGACCATTTTTCTCGTGGCAATCAGTTCAGCAAGACGTATTTCTGAGCTGCAGGCCCTATCCTGTCGTGAACCATACCTTCGTTTCACGCCTGAAGGGGTTTCGCTGAGGACGGTTCCTTCTTTTCTCCCTAAAGTGGTTTCGGCATTCCACCTCAACCAATTGGTGGAATTACCATCTTTTGCCTCTTCTGAGTCTGGAGACCTGCGTAGACTGGATGTATGGTGGTCTCTGATACGCTATCTGGAGGTGACTAATGATTTTCGGCTCTCTGATCATCTCTTTATCCTCTGGTCCGGACCCCGGAAGGGTTGCATGGCCTCCAAACAATCTATAGCGCGGTGGTTGAAGGGAGCGATCATAGCGGCGTACCTTGGCGTAGGTAAGTCCCCTCCGCTGGTTGTCAAGGCTCATTCTCTTTGAGCCCAGGCGACATCTTGGGCGGAGAGCTCCTCCGTCTCCACTCAGGAGATTTGTAGGGCGGCCACCTGGAAGTTGATCCATACTTTTGCGAGACATTATCGCCTGGACGTCGGTGCTCTGTCAGGCGGTCAGCTTGGAGACAAGGTAATACGAGCAGGACTGTCTGCGGCCCACCCGTGATGGGAAAGCTTTGGTACATCCCACTGTCTGGAATGATCCTGGTATGTACAGGGAAAAGAAAATTATTCCTTACCTGCTAATTTTCGTTCCTGTAATACCATGGATCATTCCAGACACCCTCCCTTGGTTTGGGGGTTTGTTTGTGGGACATCCCTGCCTACCTGTCTTAACAATCTTTTACTCTGTATTTCGAATACTGCGCGTCTTTTTTTGTTCACGCACTGCTGTTCGCAAGTTCACTGTCCAGAATTTAGTTGCTGTTTATTTGGACAGCGGTTATTTCAATTCCTTCTTTGATTACTTGATCCCTCTGTTTTTAGTCTCTCTCTTTTGGGCTTTGTTAGTCTAGTTACTGAGAGCTGTTACAGGGGAGGCGTGGTTATATGGTTCCTCCCCTGGGAATCTTGTGTTCTGACTCCATCTGCTGGACTTGGAACATAACCCACCATCTGGAATGATCCATGGTATTACAGGAATGAAAATTAGCAGGTAAGGAATAATTTTCTTATTGGTAACGTTAGATATAGAGATTCTGATACGTGGAAAATTGGTGTTGGTAACATTGAGCCTTGTGAGAGTCTTAATTATTTTGTTATTGCTTTGGATCAGGGAGGGACATATGAGAGAGTCCATGTTAAGTGAGGGGGGGGGAGGGGATGAAAGAGGAGGATCTGTACCTGTATTAGAGGAAAAGTAATTTCTATATTAGAGGAATCTGTATTAGAATCTTGTGAGAGTCTTAATTCTTTTGTTATTGCTTTGGATCAGGGAGGGACATATGAAAGAGTCCATGTTAAGTGAGGGGGGGGGGGGGTGAAAGAGGAGGATCTGTATCTGTATTAGAGGAAAAGTAATTTCTGCATCTGTATATGGCTCTACCCCCAAGCTGACAGAAAATTATAGTGCCGGGGAAATGCTGCCAAGGCAACATGAGCTTCCCTCTCAGGACAGTCGTCCCTGCATGAAAGTTAAATCTATTAGTAATATTTACTACTACTACTACTACTACTCCTACTCCTACTCCACATTTTTAAAGCGCTACTAGACATGCACAGTATAGATATGTATTAAAGACGTTCCCTATTCCATGGAACTTACAATCTAGTCAAGACAAACATACATGACAAATCTGTGGGAAGTGTATTTTTTTGTAGAGAAGTGTTTCAAATTTAAAAACAGCCTCAAAAGGTTTAGACTGAACTTGAATATGGCCAGAGAGAGAGAACAATGCACTGAATCAGGAAGTCTGTTTCATGTATATGGTGCAGCAAGGTGGAAAGCACGGAGTTAGGAGTTGGCGGTGGAAGAAAAGGGCATAAATAAGAGCATCTTGCCTGAGGAAGAGTTGACGAGGAAATGTGTAGGGGGAGAGAAGTGAAGCTAGATATGAGGAGCTGCACAGCAAATGTATGTCTAGGTAAGTAAAGAGAAGCTGAACTGTATGTGGAAGTGGACAGGAAATGTATGTAGCAATTTGAGGAGAGGGGTTGCATGGTTATAGTTATGCTGAAGGAAGATAAGTTACGCAGTTGAATCTTGAATGATTGCTGTGGAGAAAGATGGTTCAGTGGGTGGCTCACGAGCAAGTTGCAGTAGTCAAAGCAGGAGCTGATAAAGAGTGGATGAGCATTTTGGTAGGATGCTGAGAAAAAAGGAATGGATTTTAGCAATGTTATGGAGGAAGAAATGACACGCTTTGACATATCTTGGATATGTATAGAAAAGGAGAGATATTAAAGGTGAGCCCAAGGTTACGGGCCGAGGGAACCGGAAGGATGAGAGTGCTATCTACAGAGACAGTAATAAAGGGAAGAGGGGAAGTGGGTTTTTGTGAAAAGATAAGTTCCTCCTTGGTCATGTTATGTTTAAATTGGCAGTGGGACATCCAAGTAGCAGGTCCATGCCTCATGCAAACTTTTAACCCTCACAATTGTTCCTTTTATTTTTTTTCCAATTCATTCCCTCATTTTATCGTAGTCTCCCTTTCTGAAGTTAAATGCTAGTGCATCTGTTTTACCTGATATCCTCCTTACAGTGATTGTCAAATTTGATTGCATTATGTTCAAAATTGTCATGATTCTCTACATCACTGCCATAAGTGCCCTTTCCTACTGTCTGTGATCCTTCTCCATTCCCTTCTGTAATGAACACTAAAAAGTATTTAGCATTTCTGCTTTGTTCTTTGTCATCATTCACGCATGTCGTCTTTTTCCTTTTGATAAGCAGAGCTGAATTAGACCTGGTCTATGTCATCCAGCAGCACAGATCATGCTACTTCATCCCTGCTATCTATGGAAAACACCATTTACAGTAAGCAAACTTGCTTTTCTCACAGGACAAGCAGGATGGTAGTCCTCACATATGGGTGACATCAGGATGGAGCTCAATAATGGAACACTTTTGTCAAAGTTTCTAGAACTTTGACTTGCACCAACTGGGCATGCCCAGCAATGCACTGACCCTGCATCCAGCAGGGGTCCCCCCTTCAGTCTCTTTTTTTCCGCGCAGCAGTAGCCACGTGGGCTAAGGAGCTCTCTTGAGATTCCTGACAGGAATTTTTCTCACAGAACTTCTTTAAACATTTTCAAAAAATTCTACCCTATGGGGTCCCCCAATCGATATCTGTACTCCGCGGTCGAAAGGTAAGATTTTCCCTTCTTTGCGGTTGATTCCCGTCAAGTTTTCCCTTCGAGGCCTACTGGCCATCGACCGCACCGCAGCTAAATTTTTGTCGCAGACATGGGGTCGGGTTTTCGTCGGTGCCCCAATTGTCCTCGGACAATGTCCATCACAGACCCGCATAGAGTTTGTGTTTTGTGCTTGGGGTCCAACCATGATACCCTAACTTGCACCAAATGTGCCCAAATGACGCAGAAGGGTCGCAAAGCCTATTTGGAGAAGATGGAGATTCTTTTTCATTCAAAACTCCCGACTCCATCAACCGCTTCGACTTCATCTGAGCCGGTGCCATCGACCTCTCGTCGTCAATGGGACACCGGTGCTGTCCATCCGGCATCGACTACTCCGAAGGTGTCTACTACCTCCTCTGTGCCTCAAGAACAGGACAGAGGAGAAAATCGTGAAAAGCGTCAACATCAGCATCGGAAGGCTCATTCCGCCGAACCTGGCAAGTCCTTGCCATTGGCGTCAACAGAGCCACCGACAAAGAAATCCTGTCCAGAGAAGGCCCCATCCTCCTCTGCGACTGTGTCACTGAGGTATTTCCCACCTTCATCAGTGCCGGGAGCCGTGATTCCACTTTCACCGGTGGACTGTCCGGCTATGCCAGTGCTGCCTCCTACTTCGGTGCTGGGGTTCCCCGCCCCAGGCTTCCACGAGGAATTGGATCGGATGATCCAAGAGGCCAGCGATAAAGCACTGCAAGGCTTCCAGCCTCCATCGATGCCGATACCGGTGCCCGAGCCGGTCACCGATCCGATTCCCATGGTGCTCGCACCGCTATTGGGTAGATTGGATGCGTTACTTGGTGCCCTTCCACCGCTGGAACCGAAAACACCGGTATGTCCTCTTCCTTCGATGCCAATACCTGTGTCATCAGAAGACGGAGAAACACCGTTACCCTACCGCCGTCTGGGATTCTGCCACCGACTCATCCATCGATATCGCCGGTTCCATCGTTGCCTCCATCGATGCCTAGGCCTGGTCCTTCAGGATTAATACCATTTCTCCCTTCTGAAGATCCTCAGGGAGCTGGTGATCAACCTTAGGATCCTTGGACTGATGATTCTTCCCAGGATACCGCTGATCTGCCTTCAGAGCCCTCCCCTCCTGAAGAGAGAAGGCGTTCTCCTCCAGAGGATCTGTCCTTTATCAATTTCATTAAAGAAATGTCTGAAACAATTCCATTTCAGCTTCAGACAGAAGAGGATTCAAGGCACAAGATGCTGGAAGTACTTCAGTTTCTTGATGCACCTAAGGAAATCATGTCAATTCCCATTCGTGAAATCCTCATTGACCTGCTGAAGAGGAATTGGGAGCACCCAGGTTCAGTTCCACCTGTCAACCGTAAGACAGATGCCACCTATCTTGTGCAGACAGCTCTTGGGTTTCAGAGGTCACAATTGGATCATCACTTTGTGGTTGTGGAATCAGCCCAGAAAAAGGCACGACGTTCCAAACCTCATTCCTCTATTCCTCCAGGAAAGGAACAGAAATCCCTAGATGCTTTTGGCAGACGGGTTTATCATGGCTCAATGCTTGTATCTCACATTGCTTCTTACCAGTTGTACATGTCCCAGTATAACAGAAACCTTTTTAAGAAGATTCAGGATTTCTCTGAATCTTTACCTGACCAATTCCAGGATGACCTTAACGCTCTAGCTCAGAAAGACCTAGATGCTGGTAAGCATGAGGTCCGCGCTGCGTACAACATATTTGACACTGCCTCTAGGGGTGTCCGCAGCGGGGATTAGTGCAAGAAGGTGGGCCTGGTTGAAATCCTCCGACCTCAGACCAGAGGTACAGGACAGGTTGGCTGACCTGCCATGTGCTGGGGATAATCTCTTTGGAGACAAAATTCAGGAGACTGTGGCGCAGCTCAAGGACCACCATGAAACCCTGCGTCAACTTTCTTTAGTGCCTGCTGAGTTCTCGTCCAACTCTTAAGAGGACATTCAGGCGAGACTCTAAGCAACCGGCCTACAAACCAAGAAGGTATTATCCTCCGGCTTCCCGAGGTCGCCCTTCTAAGCCTTATCAAAAAGGTCAGTCCAGGCAATCCCGACCTCAGAAGATCCAACCTGCTCCTCAGCCAGGAACAACGTCGGGGTTTTGACTCCTTCTTGGAGAGCATAGGCCAACTTCCTTTCCCATCAGTACCAGTCGGCGTTCAGTTGTGCCATTTCACCAACACTTGGCACTCAATCACCACCGATCAGTGAGTACTTGCAGTAGTCACTCAGGGTTACCACCTCAATTTCCTGACTGTGCCGATGGACTCCCCACCTCAGCTGACGTGGGGATCATCCGACCACTCTCTTCTTCTGGAACACGAGGTATCAACTCTCCTCCAGTCCAGGGCAATAGAACCAGTGCCCCTCTCCCAACGAGGGCAGGGGTTCTATTCCCGGTATTTCCTCATCCCGAAAAAGTCAGGTGGCGTTTGTCCAATCCTGGACCTTCGTGCACTAAACCAGTATCTGCAAAGAGAGAAGTTCAAGATGGTAACCTTGGGATCTCTACTTCCTCTTCTTCAGAAAGGAGATTGGCTATGCTCTCTGGATCTCCAGGACGCATACACACACATCTCAATTCTTCCGTCTCATCGCAAATTCCTGCGATTCCTGGTCGGCCTTCGTCTCTTCCAGTAGCCTGTACTGCCATTCGGCCTAGCGTCTGCCCCACGAGTATTCACCAAGTGCCTCGTGGTAGTCGCAGCCTTTCTCAGGAGTCAGGGTGTCCACGTCTACCCTTATCTGGATGATTGGTTGATAAGGGCCACGACTCAACAAGCTGCATTAGCATCCTTGCGTCTCACTATCCATACCTTGACCTCCCTAGGGTTTTTAATCAACTATCCCAAATCCAAGATAGTTCCATCTCAAACCCTATCTTTTATAGGGGCCGACCTCGACACAATACGGGCGAAAGCCTTCCTCCCTCAGGATCTGGCTTTCACCCTAGCCTCTCTGGCACAACTTTTACAGATTCTAGTATCCTCAGCTACTTGTCACTTCCTCATACTGCTAGGTCACATGGCATCCTCGGTACATGTCACTCCGATGGCCTGCCTAGCTATGAGAGTCATGCAGTGGATTCTAAAATCCCAGTGGCTTCAAGCTTGTCAGCCAATGTCCAACATTGTTCACGTTACCACACTGCTCAGACTGTCGCTGGCCTGGTGGATACAACACTCCAATCTAACTCAAGGCCTTCCATTTCAGACTATAGAACCTCAAATTACCTTGACAACAGATGCCTCCAACCTAGGGTGGGGTGCTCATGAAGGCAACCTGCAGACTCAGGGAACCTGGTCTCCAAAGGAAGCCAAACACCAGATAAATTTCCTGGAGCTTCGAGCAATCAGATATGCCTTCAGGGTCCTTCAGGATTGCCTCTCAAACAAGACAATCCTGATTCAAACCGACAATCAGGTGGCGATGTGGTACATCAACAAGCAGGGTGGAACGGGCTCCTACCTCCTGTATCAGGAAGCTGCACAGATATGGGCATGGGCCCTTTCCCACTCAATGTACCTCACAGCCACCTATTTGCCGGGCGTGGACAATGTATTGGTGGACAAGTTGAGCCGCACGTTTCTTCCCCATAAGTGGTCTCTCAACCCCACAGTAGCGAACACAATATTCCAACTTTGGGGTTACCCTCACATAGACCTGTTTGCGTCAGTCCACAACCACAAAGTAGAAAACATTTGCTCTCTAACTCGCAGTCACCACTCGCAACAGAGAGACGCTTTCGCCCTCTTGTGGGCCAGCGGTCTCCTCTATGCATACCCTCCACTTCCACTCATATTGAAGACTCTCGTAAAGTTACGAAAGGACAAGGGCATAATGATTCTGATAGCCCCCTCACTGGCCATGCCAGATGTGGTTTCCAATCCTCAAGGATTTATCAGTACGCCGCCATATTCCTCTGGGGAAGGATCCCCTTCTGATAACGCAGAACTGATGCCTGCGCCACCCCAACCTCCAGGCCCTATCTGACTGTCTGGATGTTGAAAGGTTAATACTCCACCTGTTAACCTTTCAGAGTCGGTGTCCCGAGTCCTGGTAGCTTCACAAAAGCCTTCCACGAGAAGGTCTTACCGCTCCAAATGGGAAGAGGTTTACAATATGGTCTATGTCCTTAGACCCCTTCACTTGTTCCACAGCGAAGTTTCTGGACTATCTCTGGCACCTGTTGGAGGCAGGCCTAAAAACTTCCTCCATCAGGGTGCATATCAGCGCAGTAGCCACCTTTCATAAAGGCGTAGGGGATGTTTCTTTTTCCACACAACCCTTAGTAACGCGCTTTGAGAGGCTTGCTCCTCTTAAAACCTCCACTGCACCCTCCAGTCCCTGCTTGGGACCTTAATGTAGTTTTGGGTCGGTTCATGAAACCTCCGTTTGAGCCTCTCCACTCCTGTGATCTCCGTTATCTCACATGGAAAGTACTTTTCCTTCTCGCTATCACGTCTGCTCGCAGAATTAGTGAATTGCAGGCATTAGTTACCTACCCGCCTTACACTAAAATTCTGCATGACAGGGTAGTGCTCCGCACTCACCCTAAATTCTTACCGAAGGTAGTGTCGAAATTTCATATTAACCAATCTATTATCCTACCTACCTTTTTTCCCAGGCCCCATGCAAACCCAGGAGAACAGGCTCTGCATTCTTTAGACTGCAAACGTGCTCTAGCCTTCTATCTAGACCGCACGTCTGCCACAGGAAATCCACTCAATTGTTTGTGTTTTTCGATTCCATCAAATTGGGAAATCCTGTGGGAAAGCAGACCCTCTCCTCCTGGTTAGCGGACTGCATTTCTTTTTGCTACCAGCAAGCAGGCATTCCGCTGCAAGAACATGTAAAACCACACTCTATCAGGGCCATGGCAACATCAGTAGCGCACCTACATTCGGTGCCGCTTGCTGATATTTGTAAGGCTGCTACATGGAGTTCTCTCCATACATTCGCAGCACATTATTGCTTAGAAAAGGTTGGCAGGCAAGATTCCATCTTTGGCCAGTCTGTTCTACGCAACTTGTTTTCAGTTTAACTTCCCAACATCAGGGTTCAGGATGCTTTCCTAACCAAATTTCCACCCCTGTTATTGTGCCTGTTGCACGTTTTTGGGTGCATTGCTCAGGCATCTTCAGCTCGGTACTTACCCATATGTGAGGACTACCATCCTGCTTGTCCTGGGAGAAAGCAGAGTTGCTTACCTGTAACAGGTGTTCTCACAGGACAGCAGGATGTTAGTCCTCACGAAACCTGCGCGCCACCCCGCAGAGTTGGGTTCATTTACGTTTCTTATTTTATTTTTTGCACGTACTTTTTACTATAAGACGAGACTGAAGGGGGACCCCTGCTGGATGCAGGGTAAGTGCATGGCTGGGCATGCCCAGTAGTTGCCAGTCAAAGTTCTAGAAACTTTGACAAAAGTGTTCCGTGATTGGGCTCCATCCTGCTGTCCTGTGAGAACACCTGTTACAGGTAAGCAACTCTGCTTTCTCTTATGTCTTACAATTCCACTTCTGCACTTCCATCTTTCTCTGACATATTTGCAAAATGTCTTGCCACCTTGCTCTGCAGTTTTTGCTATCTTTTTTTTTGCTTGTATCTTTGTTATCTTGAGGAGTGAGCAAGAAGGACATCAAGTCATGGGGCAGGGACATGGACCCATCAACACATCAACTTTGAGTCTGCAAGCACAAAAGGGAAGGGCAGCATCAAAAGCAACCCTTGCTCAAGGCAGCATTTTGGCGAGCCATTGCCCTGCGGACAACCTTTCCTGCTTTTCAGCTTTTCCAGATGTTTGTTGCTAGTATTTTGCCCTTACTTTTTCAACCACCATCTTTAAAAAAGTATAGTCAACTTCTTTTCCTCTTACTTTTATGTTGTTTTCTAGCATAAAGATGTGTAGCCTTTATTATAGCTTCTTTTATTTTAATCCATTCTACTACTACACACTTTTTCTCATCCTGCCAAAGTCAGTACTCCTTGAAGTAAAGGATTCTGATTCCTCTTTGCTGTTGCTCTTATATAGTTCTATGTAAAGCCCCTTTCTCTGTTGGGCAGTTCATCGTTTTATGTAAACCGGAGTGATTTGTAATTTTCACAAGAACTTCGGTATATAAAAATTAAAAATAAATAAATAAATACTTTCTGATACTGGAGCCGAAGTGGCTGTGCACCTGTGCACTAGAAACACTTTCCCCATTTATACATACCAGATCCATTACTGCCTTGTGGGTTTCATTACCATTTGTCCCTGGAGCACCCTTTGAAGGGAATCCAGGATCTCTCTTCTGACTCAGCAGATGGAAAACAAGAACTTTATTGATATAATCAAGGGAGTCACACTAAGCTTGCTTGGAGAATTCCCCAGTGTCCATATGCACGGTAAGGATTTTGTTAGCTGAATAAGAGCCATTATCTGAACTTTTATCCACCACAACAAGAGTCTGTCTCTGATGGTTTTACCAAGTTTAAAGGAAAATGAAGTTTGAAGGCAAGAGTGCATAGCTGGGCCTTTTAGGCTGCAATCTGAGGAGATTAAAGGCACATTTAAGGCTGACACACTGCCCTGAAGTCTTAACCAGTCATATCTTAGAACCTGTAATCTTTGAAAACATGAAATCCACCGAGATCTCTAATCACATTCTGGCTGTTAATGATTTTATTTGATATTTCTTTCTAGGCAACTTTCTATGATGCTTATGTTGGCTCAATCAAATCCACAGTTATTTGCAATGATTGGGACAAGAGAACATTTAAACAAAGAAATAGACCGTATAGAGCAGTACAGCAAGCTACAAGAACTAACATCTTGTGATTTACTGAGAAGGAACAAAGAACACTGGAGAGAGTGGCTGCAGAAATACAGGTAAAATGACAGGATGCAAAGGATATTTTGTTTTGTTCTTTTTAAATTAGTAATAAAAATGCAATTAACACAGAAGATATGTAAGTGTTCCATAATTTCTGTACTAGTCATGCCTCCTCTCCTCCTTTCCCTTTTCTCCTAACAGAATATCCATCACCATTGCTTCAACTTCTTGGGTCTGCAGCTTTATTATTTGAAATAGCAATTGAAATTGGCATGCCAATTTGTTATTGACATTATGAAATAATCAAGCATACCACTAGAATTTAATATAAGTATCTGGATAAATAGAATCAACTCTGATACCTTGCTACTAATGAAGCAGAAGCAATAGTGCATGGATCTCCACTATTTCCAAGCTGCTGTACCAGGGCACTGGCTCTTTCCACTTTTATTTTGCTCTGTTTTTTTAAGTGTGGTCCTCTGGCTCAGACCACAGCATAGAGTTGTGGGGATGTTGTGGTGGTGTCATGTATATATCCAGGAAAGGGGAGGGAAGGCAGCTGCTGCTACAGTGGCAACCTTGCTAGCCATCCAGTTGCATTGAGAGTATGCCTCCGAGGAGTCGTCCTGCAGGTCACTTGCACTATCCTGGCAGCCCCTCTGAGAGAGAATGAGGGCAGTAGAAACCTCAGTGTTTGAAAATAAATGAATAAAGAAGCTTGATGATGACTTTCTCTGCTATATGGAACCCAAGTCTTTTGGTTCCTTGTCGTTTACTAAATTAATCACTTGCTGAAACCCAGGTCTTAACAATTTCATTCATCTCAGTAGCAAAGTTGCAGCATTAGAGTGTCCATCCTTCTCCCCAAAACCTTTCATCTGGATGGAAGAAAGTTTGCTTCTGCTTCCTTTCTCCTTCATCTTTGGGTCCTTCATGCTGTCCTCATCTCCACTCATTGTTTTTTGACCCAGGCTTTCTCTCTGGATGTCATAAGAGCCTTGCTTTCTTCCTGCCAACCTTCCAGGTTCTCTGAGCTTTCTGGCAAGCCTGTTCTAACCATGAAAGAACAAGAAGAGGGGAGGGGTCAGAGGCATGAACAAGACAAGTCATATGGTGCCATCACTCCTTAGATAATCAGACTGTTTCTTTAATATAAAATACTTTTAATTAGAATTTACTTATAACATCACAAATATGACATTCTAAAGATCACATGATTGGCAGATTTGACTTTATCACATGAACACCCTCTGTATGGTAGATTCTCACAGGACAAGCAGGATGGTAGTCCTCACATATGGGTGACATCACAGGATGGAGCCCAATCATGGAACACTTCTGTCAAAGTTTCCAGAACTTTGACTGGCCCCTACTGGGCATGCCAGAATGGCACTAACCCTGCAGCCAGCAGGGGTCCCCCTTCAGTCTTCTTTTTTCTGCGCAGCAGTAGCCACGCAGTTAAGGAGCTCTGCAGAGATTCCTGACAGGAATTTTCTTTACGGAATTACTAAAATTTAATTTACCCCACAGGGGTCCCTCCTTCAACTTTTTCAAGCCGTGGTACTCCGGTAAGTTTTTTACCCGTTTTCCGTCTAGTTTGGCCCTCGCGGCCTACTGGCCGTCGACCGTACCACGGCTCAATTTTTTCATGGCTATGGCGTCGGGGTTCCGCCGGTGCCTGAACTGTAATCGCACCATGTCCCTCACAGACCCTCACAAATTCTGTGTAATGTGTCTCGGATGTGAGCACAATGTCCTAACCTGCACCAAATGTGCCCTTATGACACCAAAAGGTCGCAAGGCTAGAATGGAGAAGAATGAACTTCTCTTCCGTGCTCAAACCCCAACGCCATCTATTGCATCGATGTCGTCGGAACCGGCACCGTCAACTTCGCGCCAGCATCGACCTCCGGTTGGTGACTGCCTGGCATCAACGACTTCTCGGCCTTTGACACCCTCTACTCCCCCTCAGGACAGAGGGGATCGTAGAGATAAACATCGCCACAGGCATCGAAAGTCTCGGACCATCGAGGGAGTGAAATCATCGACCTCACCATCGTCCAAGCCACCATTGAAGAAGCCCTGGCCAGAAAAGGCACCGACCAGGTCACCGAGGAAACCCTTACCCGATAGGGTATCGGGAGCCGCGATTCAACCTTTAACGGTGGTCCCTCTGGCTATGCCTCTGCCTCCTTCTGTTCCGGAGCCGGGGCTGCTTGCTCCAGGTCTCCGAGAAGAACTGGACCAGATGGTTCAGGAGGCCATCGACAAGGCGATGCATCGACTCCAGGTTCCTCCGGCATAGACACCAGTACCGATTGCGGAACCGACCACTGACCTGATTCCAGCAGCATTGGCACCGCTGCTCTCAATGGAAGCGCTTATGGCCGCTTTTCACCGATGGACCCCGGGTCACCGATGGCTCCAGTACCCTCCCTGCTTGCTTTGTCATCGGGAGGAGAAACACCATTCCGCATCCCTCCATCGGGAGTTCTGCTGATGCCTCAGCCGTCGATGCCACCGATCCACCCATCTGTTCCGACGCGTCCATTGGCACCACTGAGCCATCCATCTGTGCCTTCGATGCCTTCATTGGTGCCTCCAGTTATTCCTTCGACTCCTTCGGAGCCTCGACCAGATCCTTCAGGGATCCCACCGCCCCGTCCTCCTCTAGTCTCTAGAGGAGCAGGTGCTGATCCCTACGACACGTGGACTGATGATTCTTCACCAGACACCGATGATTTGCCTTCACCACCTTCACCTACTGAAAGCAGAAAGCGTTCTCCAGAGGAACTTTCCTTCATAACTTTTGTGAAGGAGATGTCTGAATTGGTTCCCTTCCAATTGCAGACTGAACAAGATGACAGGCATCAAATGATGGAGCTGTTACAATTCCTGGATGCTCCCAAGGAAATAACCTCCATCCCTATCCACCAGGTTCTTCTGGATCTCCTCAAAAAGAACTAGGAACCATCCTGGCTCTGTTGCTCCAGTCTACAGGAAAGCTGACACCACCTATCTCGTTCAGTCAGCTCCAGGCTTTCGCAAACCTCAATTGGATCACCAATCTGTGGTTGTCGAATCTGCCCAGAAAAGAGCAAGGAGATCAAAACTTCACACTTCCTTTCCCCCAGGCAAGGAACAGAAATTTCTAGATGCCATTGGTCGCCGTGTCTTCCAGGGATCAATGCTCATCTCCAGAATTGCCTCTTATCAGCTCTATATGACCCAATATAATAGGGTCTTATTTAAGCAGATACCAGACTTAACAGACTCCCTGCCTCAGCAATTTCAAGAGCAACTCCAAACCCTAGTAAACAAGGGTTTTGAGGCAGGCAAGCATGAGATTAGATCATTTTAAGATATCTTCGACACTGCCACCAGGGTATCTGTAGCTGCTAGCTCGGCAAGGCGATGGGCCTGGCTCAAGTCTTCCGACCTTTGCCCTGAAGTTCAGGATAGATTGTCTGACCTGCCCTATGTAGGAGACAATCTGTTTGTCGAGCAGATTCAACGGACTGTGGCGGAACTCAAGGACCATCATGAGACCCTGAGACAGCTCTCTGTGATGCCTTCTGAGTACTCTTCAAAACAGCCCTTTCGAAAGGACTCTAAGAAGTCATTCTTCCACCCGAAGAAGTCCTACCTGCCACCAACTAGAACCTGTTCTACGAGACAGTTTCAAAAAGCCCAGTCTCGTCAGACACAAAAACAAAAACCACAAGCAGCTCCTCAGCCGGGCCCTGCTTCCAGTCTTTGACTCCTGCATAGAGAGCAGCAGCCAGCTTCCATTGCCCCACATACCAGTGGGAGGTCGATTGTGCCATTTCAACAATAGGTGGCACTCAATCTCCTCAGACCAGTGGGTCCTAGGATAATTGCTCAAGGTTATTGTCTGAACTTTCTCTCCATTCCATCGGACTCCCCACCTCTACCGACGTGGAGAACATCCGATCACTCCATCCTTCTGGAACAGGAGGTCTCCCTCCTCCGCCAGTCCAAGGCAGTAGAACCAGTACCCTACTCTCAGCATGGCCTAGAGTTCTATTCCTGGTACTTTCTAATCCCCAAAAAATCGGGAGGCGTTTGTCCAATTCTGGATCTACGTGCCCCCAACAAGTACCTCCAGTGAGAGAAGTTCAAAATGGTAACCTTGGGCTCTCTTCTTCCTCTTCTACAAGGAGGAGACTGGCTCTGCTCTCTAGACCTCCAGGACGCATACACTCATATCGCGATAATTCCATCTCATCGCAAATACCTGAGGTTTCTAGTAAGCCCCAAGCACTATCAGTACCGAGTGCTTCCATTCGGCCTCGCATCTGCACCACAAGTCTTCACAAAATGCTTCGTCGTAGTTGCAGCCTTCCTCAGGACTCAAGGTGTTCACGTCTACCCCTATCTAGACGATTGGTTGATCAGGGCTCCCACTCAGCAAGCTGCTCTGTCGTCCCTACATCTTACCTTACACACTCTAATTTCGCTTGGATTTCTTGTCAACTACGACAAAACCTACTTAGTCCCATCTCAAACCTTATCGTTCATTGGGGCAGACTTGGACACCTTGCAGGCAAAGGCTTTTCTGCCTCGACAGCGAGCTCTCAATCTCGTGTCTCTTGCACACCAGCTGCAGTCTCAGCACTCCACGACTGCACACCACTTTCTCATCCTCCTGGGACACATGGCGTCCTCAGTTCAGGTCACCTTGATGGCCCGCTTGGCCATGAGTAATGCAGTGGACTCTTAAGGTCACAATGGACTCAATCCATTCAGCCCTTGTCGACCATTGTCCACGTAACCGACTCACTCAGTCAGTCTCTCACCTGGTGGAGAAATCAGGTCAATCTCCTCCAAGGCTTGCCCTTCCAGGCTCCAGACCCTCAACTAACTCTCACCACCGATGCTTCCAACCTCGGCTGGGGAGCCCACGTGGCCGATCTGCAGACACAAGGATCTTGGTCTCCAGAGGAAGTCAAACACCAAATAAATTTCCTGGAGCTTCGAGCAATCAGATATGCTCTCGGGGTACTTCAGGATCGCCTCTCCAATCAAATTATCCTGATCCAGACGGACAGCCAGGTGGCCATGTGGTACATCAACAAACAGGGAGGCTCCTACCTTCTGTGTCAGGAAGCTGCACAGATCTGGGCGGAGGCCCTCTCCCACTCGATGTACCTCAGGGCCACCTACTTGCTGGGAGTGGACAATGTGTTGGCAGACAAGCTGAGTCGCACCTTTCAACCGCATGAGTGGTCTCTCAACCCCTCAGTAGCGAACTCAATCTTCCACCAATGGGGTTATCCTCAAATAGATCTCTTTGCATCACCTCAAAATCGCAAAGTAGACAACTTCTGCTTTCTCACTTGCAGCCAACACTATCAGCCAAGAGACACGTTCTCCCTATCATGGGCAACCGGTCTCCTATATGCATTCCCTCCACTTTCACTTCTCTCGAAGGCTCTCGTGAAGTTACGTCAGGACAAGGGAACCATGATTCTGATAGCACCCCACTGGCCGCACCAAATGTGGTTTCCAATACTTCAGGATCTCTCCATTCGCAGGCACATTCCCTTGGGAAAGGACCCGCTTCTAATCACTCAAAACGACGGGTGCCTACGCCACCCCAATCTTCAAGCCTTGTCCCTGACGGCATGGATGTTGAAAGGTTAATCCTTCAGCCACTTAGCCTTTTGGAATCAGTTTCCCGTGTCCTGATTGCTTCACGGAAGCCTTCCACGAGAAAATCTTATTCTTACAAATGGACCAGGTTCACGTCATGGTGCTCTTCTTAATCCCTTGACCCCTTTACCTGTCCAATCACGAAGTTTCTGGACTATCTCTGGCACTTGTCAGAGTCAAGTCTAAAAACTTCCTTCATCAGGATGCATGTCAGTGCAGTATCCACCTTCCATAAAGGTGTCGGGGATGTTCCCATCTCAGTACAACCATTGTAACACGTTTTTTGAAAGGCTTGCTTCACCTCAAACCTCCTCTGCGTCCTCCGGCCCCTTCTTGGGTCCTCAACCTAGTCTTGGGTCGGCTCATGAAACCACCATTCGAGCCTCTTCAATCCTGTGACCTTCGCTATCTCACATGGAAAGTGATTTTATTTTTGGCAATCACTTCCGCTCGCAGAGTTAGTGAATTACAGGCTCTAGTTACCTACCCGCCTTACACTAAACTTCTGCAGGACCGGGCAGTACTCCACACTCACCCTAAATTCTTACCTAAGGTAGTTTCAGAGTTTCATCTCAATCAATCCATTATACTACCTACCTTTTTTCCCAGGCCCCATTCCAATCCAGGAGAGCAGGCTCTGCATACCCTTGACCACAAACGGGCTCTAGCGTTCTACCTACACCATACAGCTGCCCACAGGAAAAGCACTCAATTGTTTGTCTCGTTCCATCCTATCAAATTGGGGCAGCCTGTGGGTAAGCAGACTCTCCTCCTGGTTGGCGGATTGCATATCCTTTTGCTATCAGCAAGCGGGCATTCCACGTCAAGACCATGTTAAAGCACACTCTGTGAGGGCCATGGCTTCTTCAGTAGCACACCTACGCTTAGTGCCGCTTCCTGACATTTGCAGGGCTGCCACCTGGAGTTCTCTCCATACCTTTACAGCCCATTATTGCTTAGACAAAGCCGGAAGACAAGATTCCATCTTTGGCCAATCTATTTTGCGCAACCTATTTATGTGACGTACCAATACCCTTCCACCTGCCCGTTAGGGTTCAGGATGCCCTCTGCCAAATTTCATCCCAGGCCTAATGCCTTGCATGCCTGAGTACATTTGGTGCATACTCGGACATCCTCAGCTTGGTACTCACCCATATGTGAGGACTACCATCCTGCTTGTTCTGTGAGAAAGCTAATGTTGCTTACCTGTAACAGGTGTTCTCACAGGACAGCAGGATGTTAGTCCTCACGCAACCCGCCAGCCGCCCCGCGGTGTTGGGTTCGTAACGTTTTCTTATTTTATTTTCAGCACTACCTGTAGCTTTTTAACAAGACTGAAGGGGACCCCTGCTGGCTGCAGGGTTAGTGCCATGCTGGGCATGCCCAGTAGGGGCCAGTCAAAGTTCTGGAAACTTTGACAGAAGTGTTCAGTGATTGGGCGCCATCCTGTGATGTCACCCATATGTGAGGACTAACATCCTGCTGTCCTATGAGAACACCTGTTACAGGTAAGCAACATTTGCAAGGAACGTCTGGATTGGGCTGATATGCATTAGCAAAGCTGTACAGAAGTTTAAAAAATAATATATAAAATGGTCGTTTCTGGACCTTTTTCATATTTGTCAGGTTCTTACTGTCTTCTGTTGGTCATTTAGAATCTGATCTATGAACCTTTTTTTCCCATAGATTACAGTATGAGAGAAAAGCCTTAGTAAGTCATGTCTTTACTGCAGTGCTTACATGGCCACAATAAACTAAAGAACGTCAGTGTTATAGTCGAATCAAACTGTAAAATCGATGTAATTTCTTACGTACTTTCAGTGCCCGTTTAGAGAAAGAGAGAGTGAGTGTTGGCAATGCTGAAGCACTGAATTCTGATCGAGTGAAGATGATGGATTCTAATAACCCGAAATATATCTTGAGAAATTATATTGCGCAGAATGCCATAGAAGCTGCTGAAAATGGAGATTTCACAGAGGTACAGTATGAATGTTTCCTGCAGAGAAAAAGTTATTGTGTATTTTAATTTTTAATAGTATTTAGCTCATTAAATCTTACCAGTTAGTGGCCCAGCAGCTTGATTTCAGAATTACTTGTGGCAGTACAAAGCTTGGGTTTGAGTCTCCCAAGCTGGCAGAAGTCGGGGCATCTCTGAACTAATATGCTCAGGCCTTAGAAAGCTTCTGGGGGAGAGAGAAGGCAGGATAATTGCTGTTTCTTTTTTTTAAACATGAAATTTAATTTTCCATGTTTGGCCATACTCCTAACATTTTCATGTCCCCAGTAGCATTGAGGTGGGATAGGGCATTACATTCTCCCTCTCCCATATAGTACAGATTTTCACTTTCAGCCAGAAGGCCAAGAAGGAGCCATTTTCAGATTTGATCTTAAGCCAAGAAACAATCTGGGTGATCACTTTCTGCATACGAGCAGGACTCTGGGCTTACGCCTCCATGACTTCCTTCCAGCAGTAAGACTTGAATCAGTTAAAAACTATCTTTGTTAGAGTGGGAGCGAAAATAAGGATGACCTTGCAGACTAGAGAGTCTGGTTGTGGGACGTCTACAGTAAAAACTGTTAGTGTTAAGCTGGCACAAGCATTCTTGATAGAAATAGGACCTCTCACTGCTTTCACTTTATACAGTCACAGCTGTGATAGTCTGATCATAGGAATTTTATTTTTGTTGCAGTTGCATTTTGTGAAATAGAATCTCATGTGACTGACAATATTAATTAATTAATTACTTTAATTTATGTTCTGCCCAATTTCCAGAATACCTGTTCTAGGTGGATTACAATCATATGCCTACATGTGTAATAGGGTTTAGACGTTTTTGTTTAATTTTTGTGCCATGTGTTTATTGGGATTAGTAGCAAAAAGTGATGGAACATGCTCACATCCATAAGTTTGGGTGCAGACCCTTAGAATTGTCTGGAAAGACAGACCGGAAGTTCATGCACGAAGGATAAATACAATTGTGTATTATAACAGAGGAAATTGTATGTCGGGGAAGACTATAGTGATGAGTATACTACCGTCCACCTGGTCAAGATGGTGAGACAGACAGTGAAATGCTAAGAGAAATTAGGGAAGCTAACCAAATTGGTAGTGCGGTAATAATGGAAGACTTCAATTACCCCAATATTGACGGTAAATGTATCCTCGGGACACGCTAGAGCAGGGGCGGGCAATTCCAGTCCTCGAGGGCCACAAACCTGTCGAGGTTTTAGGATATCCTAATGAATATGCATGGCATAGATTTGCATACAACTGAGGTAGAGTGCATGCAAATCTCTCTCATGCATATTCATTAGGGATATCCTGAAAACCAGACTGGTTAGTGGCCCTCGAGGACCGGAAGTGCCCACCCCTGCGCTAGAGAGAGAACGTTCCTGGATGGAATAAATGATAGCTTTATAGAGCAATCGGTTCAGGAACCAACGAGAGAGGGAGCAATTTTAGATCTAATTATCAGTGGAGCACAGGACTTGGTGAGAGAGGTAACGGTGGTAGGGCTGCTTGGCAATAGTTATCATACTATCATCAAATTTGATTTAATGACTGGAAGAGGAACAGTGTGCAAATCCAAGGCTCTTGTGCTAAACTTTCAAAAGGGAAACTTTGATAAAATGAGAAAAATTGTTAGAAAAAAACTGAAAGGAGCAGCTACAAAAGTAAAAAATGTCCAAGAGGTGTGGTCATTGTTAAAAAAAAATACCATTCTAGAAGCACAGTCCAGATGTATTCCACACATTAAGAAAGGTGGAAAGAAGGCAAAGCGATTACCGGCATGGTCAAAAGGGGAGGTGAAAGAAGCTATTTTAGCCAAAAGATCTTCATTCAAAAATTGGAAGAAGAATCCAACAGAAGAAAATAGGATAAAGCATAAACGTTGGCAAGTTAAATGTAAGACATTGATAAGACAGGCTAAGAGAGAATTTGAAAAGAGGTTGGCTATAGAGGCAAAAACTCACAGTAAAAACTTTTTTAAATATATCCGAAGCAGAAAGCCTGTGAGGGAGTCAGTTGGACCATTAGATGATCGAGGGGTTAAAGGGGCACTTAGAGAAGATAAGGCCATCGCAGAAAGATTAAATGATTTCTTTGCTTCAGTGTTTACTGAAGAGGATGTTGGGGAGGTACCCGTACTGGCGAAGGTTTTCATGGGTAATGATTCAGATGGACTGAATCAAATCACGGTGAACCTAGAAGATGTGGTAGACCTGATTGACAAACTGAAGAGTAGTAAATCACCTGGACCGGATGGTATACACCCTAGAGTTCTGAAGGAACTAAAAAATGAAATTTCAGACCTATTAGTAAAAATTTGTAACCTATCATTAAAATCATCCATTGTACCTGAAGACTGGAGGATAGCAAATGTAACCCCAATATTTAAAAAGGGCTCCAGGGGCAATCCGGGAAACTACAGACCGGTTAGCCTGACTTCAGTGCCAGGAAAAATAGTGGAAAGTGTTCTAAACATCAAAATCACAGAACATATAGAAAGACATGGTTTAATGGAACAAAGTCAGCATGGCTTTACCCAAGGCAAGTCTTGCCTCACAAATCTGCTTCACTTTTTTGAAGGAGTTAATAAACATGTGGCTAAAGGTGAACCGGTAGATGTAGTGTACTTGGATTTTCAGTAGGCGTTTGACAAAGTTCCTCATGAGAGGCTTCTAGGAAAAGTAAAGAGTCATGGGATAGGTGGCGATGTCCTTTCGTGGATTGCAAACTGGCTGAAAGACAGGAAACAGAGAGTAGGATTAAATGGACAATTTTCTCAGTGGAAGGGAGTGGACAGTGGAGTGCCTCAGGGATCTGTATTGGGACCCTTACTTTTCAATATATTTATAAATGATCTAGAAAAAAATACGAGTGAGATAATCAAATTTGCAGATGACACAAAATTGTTCAGAGTGGTTAAATCACAAGCAGATTGTGATAAATTGTGAGACTGGAAAATTGGGCATCCAAATGGCAGATGAAATTTAATGTGGATAAGTGCAAGGTGATGCATATAGGGAAAAATAACCCATGCTATAATTACACAATGTTGGGTTCCATATTAGGTGCTACAACCCAAGAAAGAGATCTAGGCGTCATAGTGGATAACACATTGAAATCGTCGGTTCAGTGTGCTGCAGCAGTCAAAAAAGCAAACAGAATGTTGGGAATTATTAGAAAGGGAATGGTGAATAAAACGGAAAATATCATAATGCCTCTGTATCGCTCCATGGTGAAACCACACCTTGAATACTGTGTACAATTCTGGTCGCCGCATCTCAAAAAAGATATAATTGCGATGGAGAAGGTTCAGAGAAGGGCTACCAAAATGATAAGGGGAATGGAACAGCTCCCCTATGAGAAAAGACTAAAGAGGTTAGGACTTTTCAGCTTGGAGAAGAGACGGCTGAGGGGGGATATGATAGAGATGTTTAAAATCATGAGAGGTCTAGAACGGGTAGATGTGAATCGGTTATTTACTATTTTGGATAGTAGAAAGACTAGGGGGCACTCAAGAAGTTAGCATGGGGTGCATTTAAAACTAATCGGAGAAAGTTCTTTTTTACTCAACGTACAATTAAACTCTGGAATTTGTTGCTAGAGGATGTGGTTAGTGCACTTAGTATAGCTGTGTTTAAAAAAGGATTGGATAAGTTCTTGGAGGAGAAGTCTATTACCTGCTATTAAGTTCACTTAGAGAATAGCCACTGCCATTAGCAATGGTAACATGGAATAGACTTAGTTTTTGGGTACTTGACAGGTTCTTATGGCCTGGATTGGCCACTGTTGGAAACAGGATGCTGGGCTTGATGGACCCTTGGTCTGACCCAGTATGGCATTTTCTTATGTTCTTAAAAACAGTATTTCAAAACCAGACACATCTTAAAAATGGGATTCTAAAATTCTGCAGTTGCAATGTATTTAGAAAACACTGCACCTACAGTTAGGTCAACATTCTGTAAAATCAAACTTTTATTGGTTTAGAATGAAAGTTTTAATGTCCGCTATTTAATGTCTATGTTTTATATTTGAAATTGTGGCCCAGTGATGGTGGTGCACTGCCATATGGGAGATCCTGCTTTGATTGCAGTCAGGCTTCTACTCCTCAGGCTGGCAAGGGGATACTACTAAGGCAGCATTTGAAGCACTCCAATTTTGCGGGGGCAGAGGGAAGTTAAAACTGGAGGAAACATCACATGTATCTGCAAGTAAAGGCTCGTGGTACCATAATCCCATTTGGAGCCTATTCTGATTGAACTGGAAGCCCAATGGAGCAGGAGAGAAATGTGTGTTTTTGGGGGGAGGGGGGGTATGGACTGGAAAAAGCTCCTTTTTAAAGCGACAACATTCTGGAATGTCTTTTATATTTTTTGGGTCAATATGTTTACATCATGAGTATTTCTTCTACAAGGTGAGGCAAACAGTTGTTTGTGAACTAGCACTATGACTGAACCAGATGAATTTTTCTTTATAATTTTCTCGGTCACTTAATACTGTCACTGTCTGAATGTTTTCATCTAGGTAAAACGGGTGTTGAAGTTTTTGGAAAAACCTTACCAGGGAGAAGAGAGCTTCTATGAGCTGCATGAAGATGATCCTTTAGATGACGTGGTCTCAGCTATGGGTGCTTCCTGTAGTTCAATGAACAGAATCATGCCTTCCTATAGCAGTAAACCTCCACTCTGGGCTGCTGAACTTTCTGTTACATGATCATCATAATTACCTTGTTGTGATTTTCCATTGAACCTGGAGAACCTGGTCATTCTTCAACTCTGGAGAATCTTACAAGGTATAACTAAAGCGCTGTTTAGTTCTGAGCACAGTTCATTTGGCTGCCACCGAAGCGCACTTTAGTAAGAAACTTCCAGGATAACCTTTTCTGTACACAGGGATATGAGAGTATTGTTGTCAAGGTAAACCATTTATTTTATTTGTTTAATGGATATCATGTGCATTTTGATGTGGAAGTTAAATAGTTGGCGCTCAGGCACTCAAGTGTAGTTGGTTATGACGTCACAAATATCAACTCAGAAATCTGATGTATTTGTGTCTGATGATGGACTAAAAGCACTTTCTGAAGAAAAAAGCTTGCTGTAGAGACGCACAGCTGAGTTTTCTCTGCCCTTTTGCAAGTGAAGGCCCAGATATTGCTTATTGAAGCTATGTTTCATTTAATTAAGTAGTTCATTTCCTGTGAACGTTCCTATCTTTATCAAATTTTCTTATATTCTCTTTGCTAGAAAAGAGATTCAGGGTTAAGCCTGTAAAATGCAACTCTATCAGTTTTTATATACAATGAGCAGAGAAAATTGCACAGTAATTAGCCATGTACACTAAATTGAGTTCCCTATTTATCTTTCAATTTATGCATGCGTGTAAATGTTTACAAAATATACATTGGCATATAAACATATCAATTTTAATGCTTTCTAATGTGAATCACAATATGGGTTAAATAAAGAGCCATATTCATGATTTTCACTGTGTCAGTAGTTGCTTACAATTTCTAAATATAAGACTGCAAAGCAGCACAGTTACCAAATCCAGAAACATTATTATGAAAACCACTGCCATTATTTTTTAGGAATCACCAGCCTTAGATCTAGAGCAGTGATTTCAACCTTTTTTTCTGTTGGGACACACCTGATAGTTCTCACATGCATGACCCACTGAACACATGACAGTCACAAGGCTAAATGTAAATGTACACTTTGCATCCACAGGAACCCCACCCATACTCCCGACCCTCAGCAATAGGTATATAGCAGAACTAGAACATTCCCCATACAACTCACCATACAAAAAAGATATTCTGGTGTTATCGCAATAACAGCAACAGAAACTCCTTTTACTGGATGTCACCTCACTGAATGGCCGCCTAGGGAACTTGTTTCCGACACCGATCTTAATAACCGCAGCTTCCAGCGCACCGAACCTCCAACCAAGAGAGAAAAATAGCTGAAGGGACTCGAGAACTTACCAGGATGACAGTACGGAAGAAAATAGCCGACTTAAAGCACTTTTCGTTCGACAACACGAAGCCGTGGCCTCCCGGGGCAGTCCTGGAGGAGGGGGAAGCCCGCAAAAATGGCAGCGAGAGCGCGCCGGCTTTGGCGAGCGCGGCACCTCTGAATTTGCTATCAGCTGCTGATGAACTACCCCTCACACGCGGCGACTTTCAAGCTTGGTTTGGGGATCTCAAAACAGAGATGGGGTCCATGAAGGAAGAGATCAAGGCAATGATGGCAGAGCTGCGCCAAGATCATGAGGAGCTGGGAGACCGCGTGGGTGCAGCAGAGCAGCGGGTCGGCGAAATTGAAGAGCACCAAGAGTCCCTTCAAAAAGAGGTGAAATATCTGCAGGAGTCCAACACTGAATTACAGGCATGGATTGATGACCTAGAAAACTGCTCGAGGCGGGGCAACTTGCGGTTTCGGGGGGTGGTGCCCGAAGAACCTGTATATCTGGACTGTAATGTGGTGATTAAAGACAATTGTGCTTTACTCCTTTATGATAATGACCCTCCGGAAGGACGATCTGAGATCCTCTTGGATAGAGCGCATCGGGCTTTGGCTAAGCCACGGGACAACCAACCGCGAGATATAGTGGTCTGCTTCCACTCATATCAGCTGAAAGAAAAGTGATGGCGCAAGCACGCAAACGGAAAGATATTGTTTGGCAGGGATACAACATTGAGGTCTTTCAGGACTTGTCTGCCCATACAATAAAGAAGCAAAGGGAGTTTAAGGACATTGTGACTGCTCTGCAACAAGGAGAAGTACGATATAAGTGGCTATTCCCCTTTGGGCTCTCCTTCACCATCAGGGGAACAACTTCCAGAGTTAAGACTGTGGATGAAGCTCGGAAAATCCTTGTAGATGCTGGGATGGAGATACAAATAGAGAGGATAATCTGCTGTTTGCAGCATCAGATTGGAGGGGCAACTCCCCAGCGTTGGCAACGAGTGCAATCCGGAGGAAAGAGACTGCGCCGGAATTCGGAGGGATTTGCTCCATCTCATGACCTTAATAGTTGAAGTGGCAGCACTATATGCATCACCCAGTGTGGTCTTCTCCCTTTTTTGGAGGTTCGTGGACATATGGGCTTTCCCATGCTCTATGAGTCTATCTGCAGAGAATGGACATCTTTAAGAGATGGCTCTATAGCTGTAGACTGTTTTATAACCGTAAGGATACAGGGAAATGAGAGATCGGGTCCCTGGGGGGGATTTGAGTGACCATTCCTTTCATAGCAGATGGGGGGGGGGGGTAAGGGCAGGGGGGAGGGGTGGAGAAGATAGGGAGAGTATAACCTATGGTATGGGGGGGATGGCAGTGTTGGGGGAGGGTTAGTTTGTGCATCATATTTTACCGGTGTACAGTAATGATGAGCCCTGGGTGTGTTACTTAATATGGCGGGAACAATCAAACTGATGTCATGGAATGTTAAGGGCTTACATACATATCACAAACGAAAACGTTTATTACAAGATGCCCTTAATGCTAAAATAGATTTTCTGTCCTGTCAAGAAACACATTTAAGAAAACGGCATGAGAAATTAATGACTTCCCATAACTTTCCAGTACAGTACTTTGCTGCAGCTACGGTCAAAGTTAAATATAGTGGGGTTGGCATTCTTTTTTCAAATAATTTGACGCTGGACATGCAGACGGTGGTTCGGGACCAGGAAGGCAGATATCTGCTCCTAAAAATTAAAATTGGTCACCAAGTATATACGCTAGTAAATATTTATGCTCCCAATACTGGACAAGGTCCCTTTATAGACAAAATAGCTGCAGTCATGAGGCAATGGGCAGAGGGACTGTTGATTGTTGGTGGAGACTTCATTCTGCCATGCTATCCTTATTTAGATACCAGTACTGGCAGCTCCACTTATTCTAAGGTACACAGAAAAAGCCTAAGGAACTTCATGAGGGACTGGGACTTGGTGGATATTTGGTGCCATATTCATACCTCAGAAAGAGATTACACTTTCTTATCATCTGCCCATGGATCCTACTCTAAGATAGACATGCTTTTAGTAGATAAAACTCTGGTTAATTTTGTAAAGGATGCATGCATTGATGTGATCACGTGGTCGGACCACATGGCAATCCGAATCTCCTTGCAAGGCCTGGGTGACCTGGGGGGTGAACAATTCTGGAAGCTCAATGAGAGCCTGCTAGAGGATAGTCAGTACGAACTTCAGTTTCATCAGGAGATGGAAAGATATCTAGAGGAGAATGATAATGGGGAAGTATCTCCCAACATGTTATGGGACTGTTTTAAAGCGGTAGTGAGAGGCAAGCTAATTGTGCGAGCCACTTATGTAAAAAAAAAGGAGCGAGAAAGCCGGTGATTTACCATTCTTCAACAATTAGGTAAAATGGAAATTCGGAACAAGCGAAATCCTGATCCCTGGGTATGCTCTCAACTGAAAAGTTTGCGAGAGGACCTAGAAAAGCTAGATTTGGGGGCTATAGCGCACCAACTGGATAAAGCAAAGCAAGAATTTTATGAGGGGGGTAATAAAGCGGCTAGGTTGCTAGCTAGACGCCTTAAAGCCAGATTGAGTCTCAACCAAATACTTAAAATTCAAAATGAGAAGGGGGAACTTGTGTCGGAGAAGCAGCCATTAGAGACCGCTTCACCCAATTTTATCAACAACTCTACTCTAAACATCTGGATATTTTGCAGAGCGGTATCCAGGATTATCTGTCCGATATCAATCTGCCGCTACTGGGGAAACCACAGCAGGATATGGCAAATAAGGAGATAATAATTCGAGGTAGAGCAAGCGATCAAGGGCTTGAAATTGGACAAATCTCCCGGGGTAGATGGTTTCTCCGCGGTTTTCTACAAGAAATTGCACACTGTCGTCACCAGGCCTCTTACTAGAGCCTTCAACCACCTTTTAAAAGGAGGGACAATTCAGAACAAGCTAATAAAGCGGGAATCACAATTTTGGTTAAGCTTGGTAAGGATCCGACTCATTGTGGATCATATAGACCCATTTCACTTATAAACTTGGACTTAAAACTTCTCGCTAAGGTACTAACTAATCGTCTGGGGGGGCGTCGCGACCTCCTTAATACATCCTGACCAAACGGGGTTTGTCCCTGGTAGACTTGCGGCGGATAATGTGCGCTGGGTGCTAGATCTGATTTGGTGGGGACAGGAAGACAGGTACCCATGGCGTTTCTCATGGTCGATGCCGAAAAGGCATTTGACATGGTACATTGGGACTTCTTGTTAGCAGTATTAGACAAAATGGGGCTAGGAGGTAATTTCTCTACCTGGATTACACAATTATATCGGATTCCCAATGCTTGCATTAAAGTTAATGGGGGCTACTCTAAATCTTTTCAGATTGAACGGGAGACTCTGCAGGGATGTCCTCGCCATTTCTGTTTGCACTCTATCTCGAACTCCTAGCGGTGGCAATCAGGGCTAAGGGGGGGATACAGGGAGTATGGGTGGGAGATCAAGAGTATAAACTCTCCATGTTCACGGACGATAGTTCACGGACGAGATATTGTTTGCAATATCTAACCCTGAGATGTCGTTGGCACACTTGATGTCTGAATTGACTGTCTTAATCCCGCATTCAGCATTGTTTTTATTGAACATACAGACAGCAGAAGGGACATTAGAGCATTTTTATTTAATCATATAAATATTGACTGCGACTAAGACAGAAATTGCTAGAGGCTGAAAACAGACAGAAGTGCCAACCCGACAGCAAGTAGTCCAGAAACGTGCAAAGATCCACTATTTGGAACATTTAACGGCCGTAAGACACAAATGCCTGCCTCTGTTTCAGAAACGTTGGCAAGCTTATGAAGTCTGGTCAACCAGTCTACCCTAGGAAAATTTGATTCTTTCTGGGATATGAGGTGTGGGATTATAAGACTTGCGTCTAGGTACACCATCCGTACAGTTATTCTGACACACATACCCCCGTGGATGACACTTTTTTTCTTTTTCTTTTTGGCAAATTGTCTCCTCGGATGTCAGGGAGGGGGTGGGAGGTTGTACTATTGGGAAAAACCAGGTGAAATTATGATGTAAACCATGTGCACTCATGATGTAACCCTTTTGGTTCGTGGTTCATTTGAAATCTTGGAGTTTTTGTTTTACTGTTTATTAGTTTATTGTATCTCTACAAAACTCCTATCTGTTCTTAGATATTGCCTTATTGTTGCATTATGGTTATTTCTACAAAAAACCTAAATTTAAAAAAAAAGTCCTACTGAGAAAACACAATAGTTAAATAACTCACCTCTGTCACACACACAAAATCGACCTTTACCAAGTACAGAAAGACCACAAATTACAAATAAGGAGACAGAAATTGGAATGGAAACCCAAAAAAGCTACTCTGCCTGCAGTACAAAATTGGAAAAATGGAAACAGAAATATAGCACCTAACATAGCACCAAGATCTACACTAATGCACACAAACTAATCCGTATAAAGTTACACCTGCATTATGGCATGCACTCAAATGGAACAACCCTATCTATAAAAAGGCAACACTACAAATATTAAACCAGGCCCTAAACACCAATACACCTCCAATTAGAGAAACAGAAAAAGCCAAGCTGCTATAGATCCCCCCTATTGTTTTATAGTTGTAAAACTATATGAATAAATGTTTCGAAACAGCTGATGAATAGAACAACATCTAACAATTAAAAACTCTCCAAACACCAATAAAATATTTCAAAACAGGTGATTCATCGCATAATACCCAATAATTAAAATGGCAGTCAGTCAAGAAAAATGAACTTAAAATCCACCTTTACTTACCTTCTCCAGTAGTTCTACTCCTTTCCCTGGCAAGCCGCAGCTGAAGCTGTCCTCATAGTCCTCTTCCTTAGGGACCACAACCTGTCTCAATCACATACACACGTCAACTCTCTGACCAGTCTTTCTCAATCACACGCGCACACACTCTCACGTTTCACCTCTGACCAGTCTTTCTCAATCACACACATGCTCACGTGTCACCTCTCTGACCAGTCTTTCTCAATCTCACACACGCTCACGTGTCACCTCTCTGACCAGTCGCTTTCAATCACATACATGCTCTCTTGCTCTCACACAGAGACTGAAATATCCTCCCTCTCACATTACACAACCACACGCGCACACAGACTGAAGCACACCCCCCCTCTCTCATTTCAAATACACACACACTGGCCCCCCAGCTGAACAGCTCGTCTTCGGCCCCCGCTGGCCTGGTCTCAAGCAGTGGCAGTGCTCCAATCTTTGGCTCCCGCTGGCTGTGGGTAGCACGCGATACACCTTTCGGTGCTTGGCGACACACTGGTGTGTCATGACACACCAGTTGAGAATCGCTGATCTAGAGCACAAATATGAAGCACAGCAACAAAGTATAGAAAGCATACAGTTACCAGAAATGGTAGTCCAGACCTATCCCGCTATTGACGTTTAAGAGCTCCAAAGGGTACAAGGCTTCAGTAGTATTTGTTGTTTCTGGCCATGTCAGTCCCAGTCTGTTGGTATTCTCCCCTAGGCTCTGGCAGATTACCTAGGTTATTGTTTGTTTGATCTCATACATCATTCATTCTCCCATTCACATGTCAGCTTTATGGTGCCACTGCAAGAATATTTCTTTATCACTGTTTTGTTCCTGCTTCCCAACATTCCTTAGGAGATTACCTCTTGCTTCAAAGTCCACAAAGTTTTACAGGTTTTTCAAAGTTATTTCAACATCTCATGTACAATCAGTAACTATTTTTCTTGTGCCTTTGTAATACGATGCTGTAAGAAAATACATCACTTCTCCCCTGAATAGTTTTTATGTGTTCAAATAAGAGATTTTGTGATCACATGATAAAACAATTCCATTGATCATCTGTGTATAATAATATTTTTGGCAATACAGTGCTTGTAAAGCATCCCTGAAGATCACCAGACTTGTTCTTTGGTTAACCAAGGTTTTTTGGAATTCAGGGGAATTTTTTTTTTGAATAACATTACAATTACTATTTGAGTAAAAATTACATCTGACTTGAGGATATGTCATAATGCAAGTTTTTGTTCACCAGTTACTACTAATCATTCCAGAAGGCTTGGATTCTGTCACATTCAGTAGTTAAAAGGCTGTCTGCTCCAAGAGGTGTGGTCCTAGCATCATGAAAATAATCATGACTACAAAAATTAATTCAGAAGAAAACTGGACAAGGTTTTGCAGGATCAAGGTGTATATGATAAGATGTAATTGCTTTTGGGGGAGAGGTGCTGATTTTTGTGTGATTTTTGAGGTTCTAAAGGCAATGTTTTCATCGTATAGCTGAATTGGCTGCATATACACAGGATTTCTGCCTTCACTCCCTCTGTCCCAGGTACTCTGAGACAACAGTAAGGAAGGTTGGACTATGTAAAGAAAACTGTTTGGTTTCTACTGCAAAGTTTCAACATAAGGTAATATTTTTTCATTGCAAATGAAGTGAAACTGCAAACCACCACACAGCCACCAGAGCTCCATACCAACTCACCCATATACCAAATGGGTATTTAGGTTTTGCACCAGTCCATAAACAGCAAAGCAGATGCATAAATAAATAAATAAATCTCAGATCAACACTCCTATTTTTGTGTGAAGACATTGTTATTTCTGTTCTGGAGCCTCATCTCAAAAAGAATAGAGACAGGATGGAAACAGTCCAGAGAGGCAACCAAAATGGTATGGGGTCTGCACAAAAAGAGTTATGAAATTGAAGAAACTAAATACGGTTCCCTGTACGTACTAGGATCAGTCCAGACGGTGGGTTATGTCCCCCGTCCAGCAGATGGAGTCAGAGCAAACTTCGGAGGGTGCTGGCATATAAGCCGGTGCACCCCTCCTGTATCCCCAGTATCTCTCTGACTCCAGCAGATGTGAGGAGGGGAACTCATGGTTCCCTCTACTGAGTGACTTGTCACTTGTTTTTTCTTATTATTCTATCTTTCCGGTGGATCAAGTTATTAAATCTTATTAGTTTGAAAAAAAAAAAAAAGTTTTGTTCTTCTGGTGGTGAGCTGGCTCGGCTGGCGCCACGTTTGTTTCTGTTTCAGGCTTGCCATTTGGACTGCCTCTTCCTTCCTTCCCCCCCCCGTCTAGCTTCCTATCCCGGAGGGGCACAGGGTAAGTGTTTTGGGGGGGAGTTTTTGTATTTTTTCCTTTCTAGCTCGCTTTTGGCGTTCTCCGTCGGTGGATGCTGGTGGGGCCAGCCTCTCCCCTCACTTCAGTCGCGGTCTTTCGCCCTCTCCCCGCGGTCCCGCGACGTCACATTCCCCGGGACCGCAGGCGGCACGGACGTTTCATTCCCCTGCCGCCCCCGGGGCTGTTGGGGCGGATTTGAGTTGAGCTCGGGCGCAGCGGCCCGCTCCTCCCGCGGCGAGTTCTTCGGCGTTGCTGCCTCGTGTGCATTGGCCCCCCCCCCTCCCCGGACGTTCGCGATGCAGCGCGTCCGTTGTTCAGCCTGTGGCGGCCCGGGACAAGCCGCATCGAGGGACGGTCTCTGCGGCAGGTGCCTTCCTGGAGGGGAGACTAGCACCGCTCTCCTGCCCACTTCTCCACCGCGAGCCGAGCGCCGCGGGCCTCAGGGGCTGGGCCCGCCCCCGGCGTTGGCGGGAGCGGCGGCCATCTTGGAGCTGGAAAGTAGCATGGGCTCTGACGCAGAAGAAACCTCGGGGGAATTTTTACCTCTGGCGCCCCCGAGCCTGGATCCGGGGCCTCTTCCCTCCTCCTCCTCCGGGCTTTCCAAGGACCCCCTTCCCACCCCATCAGCGGGCCCATCGGGTTTCTCGGCGGATTTTGTGGTGCTCATGCACCAAGCGTACCTACAGAGCCTGAATCCACAGGGGGGCTTGGTTCCCACTCCTCCTCCCGCTAAAGCCCCAAGGCTGGCAGGTGTGTCGGTGGCAGGATTAGGGGCCGGGGGAGGCAGCCCCAGGACCCCCCTGATTACGCCCGCGCCCCTACCGGGGCTGGGGGGCGACCCGGCGTCACAGGCGGACGACGAGACACTCTCAGCACACCTGGAATGCGACGACCCACGGGTCCTGCGGATCTTCCGCAAGGAGGAATTGACGGATCTCATTCCGCACGTGCTTCAGGAATTGGACCTTGACCCCCCAGTCGAGCCCCCGGGGCCTCCAGCGCCTTCCGTGGCCTCCGCTACATCCAAGGGTGATCCTGTCTTAGCGGGTCTCCGTCCCATGGCACGGACGTTTCCGATCCATGATTCCTTCCTACACCTCCTCGTGAGGGAGTGGAATAACCCGGAGGCGTCCCTTCGGGTTAGCAGGGCCATGGATAAGCTCTATCCTCTCCCGAGCGATTTTCTGGATCTTCTGAAGGTCCCCAAGGTTGACTCAGCGGTTTCCGCCGTCACGAAAAGCACCACGATTCCGGTCACGGGAGGCACTGCCCTACGGGATATCCAGGACAGGAAGCTGGAGGTCGCCCTCAAGAAGATCTACGAGGTCTCGGCACTGGGAGTCCGCGCGGCCATATGCGGTTCCCTTACCCAGAGAGCCGGTCTGCGATGGGTCCAACAGCTCCTCACTTCCCAGCAGTTGCCACCGGACGAGGCGGCTCAAGCTGACCGGCTGGAGGCGGTGATCGCTTACGGAGCAGACACGTTACATGACTTGCTGCGGGTCCTGGCGAGGACCATGGCGTCGGCGGTGTCCGCCAGGCGCCTCCTGTGGCTTCGGAACTGGGCTGCGGACGCTTCCTCCAAGTCTAGCCTGGGTGCCCTGCCTTTTAAGGGCAGGTTCCTCTTTGGAGAGGACTTAGATCAGATTATCAAGACCCTGGGAGAGAACTCGGTCCACAAGCTTCCAGAGGACCGTCGCCGGCCCTTTCGTCCGTCCACGGGGACTCCTAGGAACAGGTACCGCGCTCAGAGGCGCTACAGGGGTTCCAGACAGCAAGGCCCGAGGACCCCGTCAAACTGGTCGCAGTCGTGGACTCTGCCCTTTCGTGGCCGCAGACCCTCCAGGGACTCCTCAGCTCAGGGAGCCCCCGGCAAGTCAACGCAATGATGCCAGGCTGGCCCTCTCCTCGCTACCCCGGATTGGGGGGCGCATCGCTCTGTTTTACGAGGAGTGGGCCAACATCACCACGGACCGCTGGGTCCTCGACATCCTAAGGCACGGTTACGCGTTGGAATTTGTCCGGTCTCCCAGGGACAGGTTCCTCTTTTCTCCCTGCGGGTCCAGCATCAAGCGGCTGGGGATACAGCAGACGCTGGACCGCCTCCTGGACTTGGGAGCCATTGCGCCCATCCCCTCAGGAGAGGTGGGCTCGGGACATTATTCAATTTACTTCGTGGTTCCCAAAAAGGACGGATCTTTTCGCCCTATTCTGGATCTCAAGGAGGTCAACAAGACGCTTCGGATCTCCAGGTTTCGTATGGAGACGCTCCGCTCCGTCATCGCGGCGGTTCATCAGGGGGAGTTCCTAGCCTCCCTCGATCTCACGGAAGCTTATCTGCATATCCCGATCCGGCCGGACCATTGGAGGTACCTTCGTTTCAAGATCTTGGGTCAACACTTTCAGTTCCAGGCGCTGCCCTTCGGTCTGGCGACCGCGCCCAGGACCTTTACCAAGGTTATGGTAGTGGTGGCAGCAGCGCTAAGGAGGGAAGGCATTCTCGTACACCCTTATTTGGACGACTGGCTCATCAGAGCGAAGTCCTTGCCGCAAGGGCGGGCGGCAGTCAACAGAGTTGTGTCCTTCCTACAGTCCCTTGGCTGGGTGGTGAAATTCAACAAGAGCAGTCTCCTTCCGTCCCAACGGTTGGACTTCCTGGGGGCGCGCTTCGACACGGTACAGGGCAAGGTCTTCCTGCGGCCGGACAAGGCGCAAGCCCTGCGGGAGCTGATCATCAGGTTTTCTGCTCTCCCGGTTCACACGGCGCGGGACTACCTGCAGGTCCTCGGCTCTATGGCGTTCGCAATCAGCCTGGTCCCCTGGGCGTTTGCACGCTTGAGGCCCCTGCAAATGTCCCTTCTCTCGAGATGGAAGCCGGTCTCCCAGGACTATCAGGCGATCCTTCCTCTCCCTCCGACCGCCAGGGCCAGCTTGCGATGGTGGTTGGATCCCAGGAACCTATCCCAAGGATGCCCCCTGGAGACGCCGGACTGGATTGTTGTCACCACCGATGCCAGCCTGTCCGGCTGGGGGGCAGTGTGTCTCCGGAGCTCGGCGCAGGGTCTGTGGACGAAAGAACAGACGGCCTGGCCAATCAACCGCCTGGAGACCCGGGCGGTCCGGCTGGCTCTCGTGCAGTTCCTGCCCATGATCAGAGGACGAGCGGTCCGAGTCCTCTTGGACAATGCGACGACGGTGGCTTACATCAACCGGCAAGGGGGCACCAGGAGCAGACTGGTGGCGCTGGAAGCGGCGCGTCTGATGGATTGGGCGGAACGTTTCCTGGACTGTCTGGAAGCCTCCCACATCGCCGGGGTGGACAACATCCAGGCGGATTATCTGAGTCGTCAGGTGTTGGATCCGGGAGAGTAGTCCCTCTCCGACGAGGCGATGGCTCTCATTGTCAGACGCTGGGGGACGCCCGCGTTGGATCTCATGGCGTCAGCGGTCAACGCGAAAGCCTTTCGGTTCTTCAGCCGTCGGCGGGAGCGCGGCGCGGAGGGCGTCGACGCCCTGGCCCTTCCCTGGCCCCCTCGGCTGTTGCTCTACGTTTTTCCCCCCTGGCCCCTCGTGGGCAAGGTGCTAAGGAGAATAGAAAAACACGTCGGTCGGGTCATTCTAGTGGCTCCGGAGTGGCCGCGGCGCCCGTGGTTCGCGGATCTCCTTCGTCTGGCGGTGGGCGAGCCCCTTCGTCTCTCGCACCTGCCACGTCTGCTCCGCCAGGGCCCGGTATTTTCGGAGCAGGCGGAACACTTCTGTCTTGCGGCGTGGCTTATGAGAGGAGGGGCCTCTTGCGCAAAGGCTACGCCGGTCCCGTGGTAGATACGCTCCTCCAGGCGCAGAAGACCTCCACATCGGTCGCTTATGTGCGGGTATGGAAGGTTTTTGAGGTCTGGTGCTCGGCGCGGGGGGCTCTCGCGACTGCAGTATCCCGTCATCTAGTGCTGGCGTTCCTGCAGGAGGGGCTGGAGAAGGGCCTCTCCTATAATTCCCTGAGGGTGCAGGTCTTCGCTCTCGCGTCGCTGGCTCGTGCCGCGGGACGGCCTGGTCTGTCGGCTCATCCGGACATCTCGCGATTCCTCCGGGGAGTTAAGCGCCTACGTCCGCCGGTGCGTCCTCTCTGTCCTTCGTGGAATCTCAACCTGGTCTTGCGGGCTCTAGGGGGCCCTCCCTTTGAGCCCCAGCGGCAGGCCACTCTCAAGGACATCACTCTGAAGGCGGTCTTCCTGGTCGCCATCGCTTCGGCGCGGCGTATCTCCGAGCTGCAGGCTCTTTCGTGTCGGGAACCCTTCCTCCGGTTCACGGACTCGGGGGTTCACATCCGGACTGTCCCTTCGTTCCTGCCGAAGGTGGTTTCCTCCTTCCACGTGAACCAGGTAGTGGAGCTGCCAGCCTTCCCGGCTGATGCTCCCCTGTCTCTTCGCCGCCTGGATGTGAAGCGCACCCTTCTCCGTTATTTGGAGGTGACTAACGAGTTCCGGGTCTCCGATCACCTTTTCGTGCTCTGGTCGGGGCCTAGAAAGGGTAGTCAAGCGTCCAAGACTACGATTGCGCGCTGGCTCAAGGAGGCGGTGACTTCGGCGTACATCGGTTCCGGAAAGGATCCCCCGCCGGGTCTCAAGGCTCACTCTCTCCGAGCCCAGGCTGCCTCCTGTGCGGAGTCCCAGCTCGTCTCTGCGCAGGAAATTTGTCGTGCGGCGACCTGGAAGTCTCTCCACACGTTCTCCAGACATTACCGGCTCCATGTACAGGTATCTGAGTCTGGTTCCTTTGGGGACAGGGTCCTTCGAGCAGGCTTCCCGGGGACCCACCCGGTTTAGGGAAGCTTTGGTACATCCCACCGTCTGGACTGATCCTAGTACGTACAGGGAAAAGAAAATTACTTCTTACCTGCTAATTTTCGTTCCTGTAGTACTATGGATCAGTCCAGACGCCCTCCCTGGACGTCTCTTGAGATCTAGGAGGGAACCTGCTCGTTCGTCTCTCTTGTCTTCCTATTCTCATGGTTATTCTCCCTTCGGGGATCTCTACCTGTGTGTCTGTTTGTCCCTGTTTGGACAGTTCTTATTGCACGTTGCATAGTTTTTTCACGGTTTACGGTTGATTGTTCAGGGTTTTGCTTGATCCACCTGCCTTGGTCTGTCCAGTATTCTTCCTTGGCTTTGATATTCTCGATACTGAGGATACAGGAGGGATGCACCGGCTTATATGCCAGCACCCTCCGAAGTTTGCTCTGACTCCATCTGCTGGACGGGGAACATAACCCACCGTCTGGACTGATCCATAGTATTACAGGAACGAAAATTAGCAGGTAAGAAGTAATTTTCTTATACGGTATAGGAAAGGAGCAACAGGGGTGAAATGATAGACTTTTAAATAACTGAAAGGTATTAATAATGTACAGGAACCTTTTTTAATGGGAAGAAAACTAGAGCATATGAAGCTTGAAGGGGGTCGAGTTAGGACCAATATCAGGAAGTATTTCTTCATGGGAGGGTGGAGGATACGCGGAAAGTCCTTCCAGAGAAAGTAGTGAGGACAAAGATGGTAATGGAATTCAAAAGCATATGGGATAAACACAAAGAATTTATAGTGGCTAAATGATGGAGAAAAAGAAAACTCATTTTGACTGGGGTAACTGCACAGAGCAACAATTCTCCAAGGACAAGCACAATGGTAGTCCTCACACATGAGTGACATCATCAGATGGAGCCCCGACACATTAAACTTGTGTCAAAGGTTTTAGAACTTTGACTTGGCACACTGAGCACACCCAGCATGCCCTATACCAGTGGTTCCCAACATTTTTTCTGTTGGGACACACCTGATCTCACATGTGTGACACACTGAACACATGACAGTCATAAGGCTAATTTCCTAGTGTGTTGCAGATGGACTCAGGACTAATGGGTATAGTGTGCTCCTGATAGCAGTTGGAGACGAGGTCAGATTTCAATCTGACGTCAGCACTACATATACCCATGCAGGAAGCTCTGCTCTTCAGTATTTCTCCGTCTCCTTAGCAGTTTGGGACTATACACACGCTTGCACAGCGTTAGAAAATCCAAACCAAAGAAGAAAATTCCAAAATACAGAAGAAATAATCTTACCTCTACAGAGGAGCCTCGCTCTCCTACGGTGATACCTAAGGGTCCCTCCCCCAGTCGAGAATTCCTGAGGTGATTTCCAAGATCCCTCAGAGGTAAGCCTCGGTCCGGTAGCCAGGTCCCGATGTGGACTTAGCCCCCAGGAACGGGAGTGGCTGAGAGGCAGCGGGTACAATTCCAAGCGCGGCAGTGAAGGTAATCTCCTCTCCCCCCGCAGCCGGAGACCGTCTGGCATGAGACTGGGAAGCACCGAGACAAGGTAAGGTAGAAAACTTTTTTTAAAGTCTCCGAGGCTCGGATAGCCGCACAGTTCGTCCTTCCAGCGTCTGTTCAATCAGATTGAGCAGCCCCATCCGGGCTAGACCCCGATCCAGTGCGAGGATCCTCCCACGTGAACGTCTGGGGGGCCGCCATCTTGCCCGCATGGTTGCCAGCACCATTTCACCCCCTTGATCCCCATATTGTCCGCACAACTGAGCCGTGCGCACAGCAGCAACCCGGGCGCACAAACTACTTTGTGCGCACAGCGGCGTGCGCATATCTGTGCTGTGCGCACAGTGGCGCGCACAAATAGGCCTTTGCACACAGCGGCGCACACAACTAAGCCTCCCGGAGCGCGCATATACGCGCACAGACAAGTTTTGAACAACTCCACGTGCACAAATCATGGCACCGCCGGCCAAGAAAGCCAAGGGACAAGCCCTCTGCCCAGCCCGCCATCTGAGAGCTGCGCAACACGAAGTGGCTACTGCCCTGTGCCTACAGTGCGAGGCGGCTCTGGGGGAACCGCGACAAGGCCCTCCTCTGCCAGTAGAGGAACCCAGCTCCACCAATGGTACTACCTGGACCTCTCTATCCCTGGCTCGGCACGGGCCCCTCGGGGAATGCTGCTGGGTTCAATATAGACCTAGGAACCGTTTCCTGGGTGGGTTTCTACAGCCACAGGCTCCACCAGAGGACCAAAACCTTCCAGGGCCCTCTCGGTCTCCCCGAGATTTGCCTTCTCCAGACAAAAGCCTCTCCTTAGGGGACACGGACTCCTCGGAGGAAGAGCCAGATTCCTTGGAGGAAGGGGAAATCCATCCGGGAACGGAACCATACCAAACCATGATGTTTTTCTTCTCCCAAGCCAAGCTCTCGGACCTCGTGTCTCTGAGCCTGAAGACGCTGGCCATCCCAGGCACAAGCACCACAGCGGAGCCAAAGACGAACCCTGTTCTGGTCAGGCTCTGTCAGGCTTCATGCCATTTCCCAATGCTGCAGGCCGTACAGCAACTGATTGACCTGCAATGGAATGCTCCGGAGGCCAGCTTCAAAGGGGAGCGGGCCCTAGAAGCCCTATACCCCCTGGAACCCTCAGCCAAAGAACTCTTGGGGTTCCCCAAAGTGGACGCCATGGTCTGTGCTGTCTCAAAGCGTACTACCATTCCAGCCAAAGGAGGAGCGGCACTCAAGGATGCCCAAGACAGATGTGAGGAATCCATCCTTAAACAGTCATTCGACATTTCAGCTAAGTCACTGCAGATTGCTGCCTGCTGTGCCGTGGTAACACGCGCCTGTTTGTCACTTGCCAGGAACGCCACCATGCCCGTCGAAACACTAGAACCAGCAATATCCTTCCTCACGGATGCGACCTCCAACCTGGTGCGCAACTCAGCCAGGGGAGTCTCATCCATTATGACAGCCAGAAGGCAACTCTGGCTCTGAAGCTGGTCAGCCGACGTGACTTCCAAGACGAAACTCAAGAGAATGTCCTCCTGTTCGGAAGCGAACTGGAGAAGTTAGCCGACAATTGGTGCGAACCCCCAGTACCTCGGTTATCAGAGGACAAGAACAAAGAAGCCAACGCCCCTCTCCTCAAACATCTAAGGGCAGAGGATCACAGCGTCTTAGACTGTACAAACATACATATCAAGCACCTCGCCTCACAGGCAGGGGCGTCCTTTCGGAACAAACACAACAAGAGGGGATCCGGCCCAGGCCCAGTCACACCCCATAATAAGAATCAACAGACCCATCCTCAGGAAGAAGCCATGGGGGGCAGGCTTGCCCTACTCTGCCAAAGATGGGTCGAGATAACGTCGGACAACTGGGTCCTAACTATAACTCAAGCGGGATACTATCTGGACTCCCACAGCATCCCTCCTGACAATTTGTGAAATCACTGTGCCACTCCCTCTCCAAGAGGACAGCAGTGGGAACCAAACTGACAAAACTATTCACCCTAAAGGCAACAACACCGGTGCTCACGCACCAACAAAATACTGGACACCATGCCATCTATTTTATCGTCCCCGAGAAAGAGGGCACGTTCCAGCACATCCTGGACCTCAAGTCCATCAATTGCTATCTGAGGGTACCATGCTTCCGCATGGAAACCCTACGCTCTGTCATAAGGACGGTACAGCCAGGAGAATTTCTGACCCCTCTGGATCTGTCGGAAGCCTATTTCCACATCCTGGACCATCACTACCAGTTCCATGGGAAAGAGCCCACATGCGACTGCTACAACATTCCTTACTTTCACAATGGAACCCGATGTCCCAGGACTATGCCATTCGCCTCCAGCTCCAATGGTGGCTACAAGAAGACCATCTGAGCAAGGGAGTAAGGCTATCCCCACCGACCTGGGTCTTGCTCACCACGGATGTGAGCCTACGAGGGTGGGGAGCCCACTGCCAGGAACTGACGACCCAGGGGCAATGGGACAAGGAAGAGTCGGGATGGAACATCAACCAACTAGAAGCACGGGCAGTCAAACTAGCCTGCCTACTATTCAGTCACAGACTCCGGGGCGAATCTGTCAGAGTCATGTCAGACTCCACAACAGTTGCCTACATCAACCACCAGGAAGGAACCAGAAGCCAACCGGCATCCCGGGAAATAGACCCCCCCCCCCCACCCCAAATGGCGTGGGCGGAAGCAAACCTAGAAGGGATCTCAGACGCCCACATCATGGGAAAAGACAACGTCACTGCGGATTACCTCAGCAGAGAGAGTCTAGACCCAGGGGAATGGATGCTGTCAACCACAGCCTTTCCAGTTGATAGTAAACCGCTGGGGAACACCAGCCATGGATCTTCTGGCAACCCAGTCCAACGCCCAAGTTCCCAGGTTCTTCAGCCACAGACGAGAACCACAATCCCAGGGGATTGACGCCCTCGTCCAGACCTGGCCACGGGAAGACCGACTGTACGCCTTTCCTCCATGGCCACTGTGGGTGGGATCATCCGCAAGATAGAACACCACAGGGGGCTAGTACTTCTAGTGGGCCCCGGACTGGCCAAGAAAGCCATGGTACGCAGACATGCGAAGACGTCTGGCGGGGACCTCCCTTTGTCTACCTTCACACAGGGACCTGCACCAGCAAGGACCGATCCTCCCCGAAGACCCAACTCTAGTCTCTCTTACGGTCTGGCCATTGAGAGGACTCGCCTGAAGAAGAGCGGATACTTGAGGGCAATGATTGACACCTTGCTCCGAGCACACAAGTTTTCCACATCTTTAACTTACATACGAACATGGAGAATATTCGAAGCCTGTTGTGAAGACCGTGTCATCCTTCCGCGGACGGTCAAAATTCCCATGATCCTGTAATTTCTGCAGGATGGCTTGAGGTAGGGGTTGTCTCTCATCTCCATCAAGGTTCAATTGGCCGCGCTGGCCTGCTTCAGAGCCAAAGTGGACGGCATCAGTCTATCTTCCCATCCAGACATCTCCCACTTCCTGAGAAGGGTCAAGCAAATCCGACCACCACTAAAGTGGTCTAGTACTCGACTTCCTAGTGGGACCTTCTTTCAGACCTACACGCGGTCTGTCCCTACAGCTCCTGACCTTGAAGACTACATTCTTTGGGGGCAATATGTTCAGCCCGTCGCATCTCCGAACTTCAAGCACTATTCTGTCGGGAACCGTTCCTCAGATTCACACCTGGACCCATACGGCTACGCACTGTCCCCTCCTTCCTTCCAAAGGTGGTTTCTCATTTCCATCTAAAACCAAACCATCTTGCTGCCATCTCCAGACGAGCATAAGGACTCGGAAGACTCACGCCTTCCACCCATCTTAAAGTCGGCAGAATCCTAGTCCGATACCTGGAAAGATCGGAATCCATACGAAAGACTGATGACCACCTGTTCGTCCTTCACAGCAGGAAGAAACAAGGGGAAGCAGGCTCGTGGATAACCATAGCCTACAGGATCAAAGAAATAATCAAAGCGGCCAAAATAGAGGCAGGCAAGCCTCCACCTCTACAAGTGAAGGCCCATTCCACAAGGGCCCAGGCAGTGTCCTGGACAGAAACTAAGATGCTGTTTCCCGCTGAGATCTGGCGGGCTGCGACGTGGTCCTCCATCCAAACCTTCTCCAGATTCTACTGTCTGGATGTTCAGGCTCAGGAGGACACAGCATTTGCAAGGGCAGTACTCAGTGGGTCACGGGCAGCCTCCCACCCGGTTCGGGAGTAGATTTTATACATCCCATTGGTCCTGAGTCCATCTGCTACACGCTAGGAAATGGAGAAATTACTTACCTGATAATTTCGTTTTCCTTAGTGTGACAGATGGACTCAGCATCCCACTCTTGGCAGCCGTTACGCATGGAATTTCGAATGATTCAAGGGTAAGCCATGTTTTCATTCACCTAGGGCACCCACCCTACCAGGTGTCGGCGCTTTCTGGTTGAGTACACTGGCAGTCTCCAGCTATAGTCGTTCCAACCAGTTCAGGTTAATCAAGTTATAAAGTTTAACCAAGTTATGAAGTTATTCAAGTTAATCAAATTAGTCAGTCACACATATATCCACAATGCTTTTCGAGGAGAATACTGAAGAGCTGCACTTCCTGCAGGGGTATATGTACTAGGGGCTGACGTCAGATTGAAATCTGATCCGTCTCCAACTGCTATCAGGAGTATACTATACCCATTGGTCCTGAGTCCATCTGTCTACACTAAGGAAAACGAGATTATCAGGTAAGTAATCTCAACATTGAGCTATATATTCTGTCTTCAGAAATTACAGGATCACACTTACTATGTACTGAGTATATATAGATACCATAATAATGATTTTACCCTGTAGTTCCCCCCAAAGTATAATAAATCTGCCATATGGATCTGCTATGGAGTCTTTCAATTTAAATTAAGTATTCCTGTAAATTAGAATAGCTATATCCTGACTCTTGGTGGAACTAGAGGCAAAAAATTGCTTGTGTAGCCCACTTCCTTTTCAGCTTAGTGTTCAGGGTCTGAGAGATGTTTCTTCTAACAGCGCTACACTGCACTCAAGTTTTTTGAAAATGACTGAATACTTTTTCCCACCTAATGGGTTTGCCTAATGCCCCAACATTCCAAGTAATAACCTTAACCGGCAGCGTATAGAAAATAGTATCCAAAGCCTGATGAGCTTGAAGGCCTGCACAGAGAGAGGCCACTTTGTCCCACCACGAGTAGCAGCCTCCCTACAAGAATGACAAGACAAAATAATAAGCAACCTGCTGAAAAAGAACCAGAAGAATTGAACGGTATCATTGCCTAGTCACCCAACTCCACATTCATACCCCCCAACTCCCACTTCCCTTCCCATCCCCTCAACTCATAAAGACCTCCAGCAGGAACAAAAACAAAACTCCCAGTTTATGCAAAAAAAAATCATTATTGAGTCAGAGGTTCACATCAGTGCGTTTGGATCCTACTTCCAATTCAGAAAAATTTGTGGAAAAAATACAATACAGTCATTGTCTCCACAACCAGTAAATGAATGGCTAAAAGAAAAAAAGCATTGAACAAGGCCATTGTCAACCAGAGTCATGCATACTGAAATGCAACATTAAATGTGAGCTGCGTCACAATGAATCCCAACCAATTAAATGCAAACTGGGTGTATGATGAAGTTACAAAAACATCTATCGGTCTATATCCATTTCCACACTCAGGCCCTGGTAGAGTTTGTACAAAAGATTTGGTACCAGTGACCATATTCATAAATAATACTTTGCCTCTGTGCCAGATCTTCAGCTGCACCAGGTATTGCACAGAAAACTTAATGTTGTGACGAATCAGTTCTGAGTACATTTGTGTAAATTCTCTGTGTTTGTTGACACCACCACTGGAAAAGTCTTGAAATATAAACACTTTCTGCCCTGATGTGTAATTTCTTTTTGCTTTCGTAAGCCTAGAGAATCAGCATTTTGTGTGCATAATTTAGAAATTTTGCAGTCACTACATGTGTCCTGCCTTGTATCGCTGATCTGACTCCAATCCTGTGGGCTTTCTCCATCACTATTTTACCCAGCAGGTCGGGATTTGCACTTCCTTGGGAGCCATGTTTTCGACAATGCTGACAGTTTGAGATTTGACACTTTATAAGTAATCCCCAAAAAACTTAAAATTGTTTTGTCTTGAACAGTTTTTGAGATCTTCCAGTTTGTCTACTTCTTGTGTCACAGATTTTACCAATGTGCACACCTTCTCTTTTAGATCCCTAATTTCATCATCTAAAGTGGAGACTCTGGATTCCTCTTCATTCAAGCGTTTTTCAGTGTCTTGGATTGAGACCTTCACTTTCCTAATATTCTCATTTATTTTATTAAGCCTGCTACCAAGGCTTGTACCACTACCACAGTAAGATCCATGATCATATTCTCTGTCATAGCATGGCCTACCTTGTCAGCTCCGTCATCATCTTAGTCAGGTAGCTTTATTTTGTCTTTCTTTTTTCCTGGTTTTAATTGCTATGGCACAAGAATTTTGCCTAAGAATCTGTCCATGTATTGCGGCCGTTTCCTGATACTATGCCCAGTCACAAAATGTGACAAAAATTCAAAAGAAAATAACAGGGGTGCCATCTGGAACTCTACTACTTGCAGCTACCGTCCTAACTCCACCATGTAACCTCTCCCTTCATAGTTTTCTTTTTTTTTTTTTCATATTCTTGGAAGTCCTCTGGGTGGTAAAGGATTTAAACACTTCCAAAGTTAGGCCTAGATTAATTTTAGGTAGTACTGTAAGGGTTAGGGGCCACGTTGACATGCAGAGTGAGACGTACTTACAGAACAGTACACTCTTGTGATTTGATGTCCTTCGGAGTGAGGAAACTCACACAAAGATGAGATCTGTACAATGTTCTCTCGCCCTAGCTTGATGGACTCTGTACCTAGGTACATCAAGCTAAATTGAGAGAACATTGTTCAAATCTCATCTTTGTGTGAGTTTCCTCACTCCAAAGGACATCAAACCACATAAACGCTCTCTGACATACTACTGTTGTGCTGCTGCTTATGTGCTCACACTGCTGCGTCATGGTGTAAAGTTTTGCCTACTACCAGCCCTTCCCCATTCTGCAGCTTCCTCCCTTTCCCAATCCCATTCTCTAGGAGATTCACTGGTTCCACAGCCAGTGTATTCCCATTGACTTCAGGCTGTTTTGATGGTTCCTCAGGCTCTGCTCTACTTACCTACTCAAGGGAAAGGGGGAACAGAAGTGATCCATACTGGCTGAGACGGAGGAGAGCCACTAACCCAAAGAAGCACAGCTCTAGATGGAATCCTGCTTTTACAGTCTTACACACAGTCCTAGCCCAACCTTCCCACAAACAATTAAAAATTATGCATTTATAGTACCAGATTTTACATGAAAAAGAACATTCAGTGTTCTAAAGTAAAAATATTACAACGTATATAGGGCTGGATATTAAGAGTTACGCATGGGCGTAGATTTGAGCACACAAGCCGGTGCGCACAAATCTACGCCTGATTTTTTAACATGCTTGCGTAGCTGCGCGCAGGTTATAAAATCCAGGGTCAGCGCGTGCAAGGGAGTGCACAATTGTGCAACTTGCACGTGCTGAGCCACGCAGTCTTCCTCCGTTCCCTCCGCCCCCCCCCCCCCATCTTTCCCTCTCTTCCCCTACCTAACCCCCCCCCCCCTTACTTTTAACTTAGAAGTTGCGCCTGTCTCTGGGCAGGCGTAGGTTGCGTGCACCGGCTGACAGCCGGCCTGCGATCTCGGGCACAGCGGCAAATGGACGCTGTGCCTGGAGGCTCCAGACCAAGGGACCATCAAGCCCAGTATCATGTTTCCAACAATGGCCAATCCAAGTCACAAGTACCTAGCAAGTACCCAAACATTAAATGAATCTCAAGCTACTATTGCTTAATAATTAATAGCAGTTTATGGATTTTTCTTCTAGGAACTTATCCAAACCTTTTTTAAACCCAGCTACACAAACTACTGTAACCACATCCTCTGGCAATGAATTCCAGAGCTTAACTATGTGCTGAGTGGAAAAGAATTATCTTCAATCGGGCGGATTTTAAAAGCCCTGCTCGCGTAAATCCGCCCGGATTTACACGAGCAGGGCCTTGCGCGCTGGCGCGCCTAGGTCCCGGGGTTTTTGGAAGGGGGCGTGTTGGGGGCGGGGCGGGGCCCGATGACGTGGTGTTTCGGGGGCGGGGCGTGGTGTTTCGGGGGCGGGACCAGGGGCGTGGTCCAGGCCTTTGGACCAGCCCCCGGGTCGGAGCACGGCGCGCCAGCAGTCCACTGGCGCACGTAGATTTACGTCTGCTTCTCGCAGGCGTAAATCTATGGACAAAGGTAAGGGGGGGGTTAGATAGGGCCGGGGGGGTGGGTTAGGTAGAGGAAGGGAGGGGAAGGTGAGGGGAGGGTGAAAGAGAGTTCCCTCCGAGGCCGCTCCGATTTCGGAGCGGCCTCGGAAGGAACGGTGACAGGCTGCGCGGCTCGGCGCGCGCCAGCTGCCCAAAATCGGCAGCCTTGCGTGCGCCTATCCAGGATTTTAGAAAATACGCGCGGCTACGCGCGTATCTTATAAAATCCAGCGTACTTTTGTTTGCGCCTGGTGCGCAAACAAAAGTACGCGAACGCGCTCTTTTAAAAATCTACCCCAATGTGTTTTAAATGAGCTACTTGCTAACTTCATGGAATGCCCCCTAGTCCTTCTATTATCTGAGAGAGAGTAAATAACTGATTTACATTAACTCGTTCAAGTCCTTTCATGATTTTGTAGACCTCTATCATATCTCCCCTCAGTCGTCTCTTCTCCAAACTGAACAGCCCTAACTTCTTTAGCCTTTCCTCATAGGTCAGCCATTCCATGCCACTTCTCATTTAACTATAGTAAAAATAACATTAAAATTCTCATTAATTCAGATAAACATAAATGCTTCAAATAAATAAATTAATGTATTAATTAATATATTAATTGTATGCCGTGGAACAATGGAAAAACAGAAACATCACCATTCCTCATTAAACATCAAAATAAAATTGATATAAAAAACATCAATCATAATAGTAACCATACTCATAAAAAGAAATATTTCAAAGTAGCGATGAATAGAACATCCAATGATTAAAAATATATAAATATATAATTTTCCAATCAAAATATTTCAAAACAGTAGACACATCAAATAACACCCAATAATTAAGCTAAGGATAAAATAAAATTCCTTGTTGTCCATACCTGATAACTTTAGATTCTAGTCACCCTGAGATTATCATGGATTAGTCAGGGATAGGAGGTATAAAAAAACTTTCTCCTCTCTCTTATATATACACACTTTCTAACATATGTGTTTATTTCCACACAGACTCCCTTATATTCTCTCTCACACACATGTTCACTGTCTCACTCTCGCTCACACACATGCTTTTGAAATCACAGCAAACCCGATTATTATGCAGTGCAACAATGGAAAAAGCCAACAAACATCCAGTAATTAAAATAACTTGGCCTGGCGATGGATAAGGTCTAGAAGAGGACTGGAGGGGCTTTCCTCTCTTTTCATGCCCTTAATGGGCAACTTAGACTTTCTTCCAGGCCGAGACAACTATTTTCTTTTTGATACATGGCTACAAAAAGGTTTGGCGTTTACTTTTTGCTTTTATGTTACTGACTCGCCAATAGTACATGACTTTGTGTATTTAGCTCGAGAATATGATTTACCAGCTAAACATTTCTATGCATATTTACAGACCCATCATTATCTCCAATCCTTTCACTGGACTGATGAGTCCTTTCGTCAAGAGTCGGCTTTTACGCAGAGTTTTTTTGATGGGGCTTTCAAGTGTAACTCCATTAAAGGATGGTGTGAGTTTGGTAGAAAAAGTCGCACTGTGCCGCATGTGGCTTCTTTAGCATGATACTGGACTGAGGCGTGGACTATGGATATCCCTACTTCTTACTTGCTTTCATGTTTTACGCTTATGCCCAAAAGTCTACCAGATCTCTCTCTTCAGGAGCTACAATTTAAGATTTTGCATCACATTTTTTGCGATGACGTTCGCCGCTGTCGGATGGGACGGTTACTCTCCCCAAAATGTATTAAATGTCATCAAGCGACAGGTACTTTGGCACATAGACTGTTTCTTTGTCCAGTTCTGCGAACCTTCTGGACGAAGGTGCTTGCAGTAGTAGCTCAATGTACTGGCTCCTCTATTGGCTGGACAGGCAAATTACTTCTTTCTGGTTTAAGAGGCACTCTTCCTTGTTACAAATTATCCTTGGATAAATTTGGTCACACTGCAATATTGCTGGCATGCCGCACGATCTTAGCTGACTGGATAGCGCCAGATACACCGCCAAACCTGCGGGCGTGGTTTGGACGGCTGGCCTTCTCCATGCAAATGGAACGAATGGCTGCCATGGATATTGAGAGAGAAAGGGATATGCTATACCAGTCGTGCTGGTCTACCTGTTATGACCTACTGCCATTGGACCTTCAATGTACTTCAACAGCCGCCGGTTATCACCCCTCTTGGAAGTGATTTGCTCTGCGTTTGTTGTGCATTACAATAATTACTGAATTTTGCAAAGGCCTGTAATGTTGCTATGTTACTAATGTTGGATAATGCTAGCTATGGAGGGGGTGTCTCCCAGGGCAGGGGGGGGAGGGGTTGTGAAGGTGTAGCGTGTGTGGAATGCTAGCAGTAGTATGTGGTGTGAATGGGTGGTGGGATCTGTCTGGAGTTTAATCTGTTTTGCTGGGTCGGAGGACCACAAAAAGAAGAGTACACGGGGTGTTGTTATAACTGATATCGCTATATTGGGGATTGTTCTTACACTGTTTCATGCTGATAATATCTAATTCCCATTGTACTCTTTTTCCCTAAGATTGGGTTATTGATTGTACCTGTGTTGCTCTCTAATAAAAAGGATTTTGGAAAAAAATAAATAACTCACACATTTTTTTCTAATACTTCCCAAATACCAAATATTTCAAACAGGCACATGAAATAACACCCCAAAATTTAAAATAATAGGATTAAAAATCTCCAGTTCTCCATACCTGGGATCTTTTGTTTTCCAGCCACCTACAGATTGTTGTGGATCGAGGGAGGGGGATTTCACAATCTTTATCCTCTCTTCCCCCCCCGCCCAACACACACACACACATGCTGTCTCACACACAGAATCTGTCTCATTCACATATATGCTGTCACATATACAGGCTCTCTCACTCTCACACATACGCAGGTTCTGTCTCTTTCATACACACGCTGGCTCTGACCCACACATGCAGGGAGAGGGGAGACCAAAACTTCCTGCTGCATTGAGATTGGACTCCACTGTTGAAGTACCAACTGCATCCCAAGCTGTCTCCACCAGAGAACCACAAAGCTATCCACGGAGCCGACAGCTGGGGCGAAGGCACAAAGTAAGCAGGCTTCTTCCTTTTGCATTTCCCCATAGCAAAATAAAAGAAGAAACACGAGACAGCAACTATGGAGTGTCTAAAAACATCTACATTAATCTACGTAAATTTGAGTGATGCTGTGCTGATTGTTATGAAAATTCCATGCAGGTTGATAACATGAAAAACATAAGTAATGAATGAATGAGAAAAGAGACACAGAAGCAGGGACTGTGGCTATAAATTCAAAGAATATAAATATAAAATGTTCTGAACCAGGTAAACGTCTGTGCTTTTTCCTATTCAGGCAGCTAAACTTTTTCTCCAATCAGTCCTCAAGACAAAGATTCTTTAAGTTTGAAATTATTTATTGTACAGGTAAATTCTACTTACAGTTGTTGCATTTCAAACATGAGCTCCTAGGCAAAGACCTTTGGTAACTGGAGACAGAGTAGCAGGAGGGAGAAGGAGGTCTCTTGTGTTGCAGGATTTAGTTTATGGTAGAGGTAGGAAGCTTGAGGGATATGAGGCTGATTTAGTCTTCAGATGAAGGCAGTAAGAAAGAAGGTAAAAAACCCGATCGTTTCAGGGAGTTTTACAGAGCGCTGCTGGCTCAGAAGCATGCAAGGGGTGAACTGAACTCTTGTTGAGAGCTACTAAAGGAAACGCCTCCACAAGCTGGGGGCAGGGGGCAAGGTCCAATGGCAGTGATCCTAAGAGCCATGTGATTCAGGGAGAGCATGAAGGGTAGTCCCTGGAACCTATAAGGCACCTAGGAAGACTCACGTTAGATTGAGGGGCATTCAAGCTCTTCCAATAGTGAGAGAAAGTGGAGGGGGAGGGAGCTTCTCTTAAAGGCAAAGGCTCACAGACATTTTTTTAATGGGTTACAAAAAATGTTTTGGTATTAAGAATCCTCAGAAGGGAGGACTGCACTAAACACAGTTAAACTACAATATGTACAGATACAAACATGTACCCACTGCTGGGGACAGAACACTCCCCGTCTGGTATCACAAGATACCACTATATCAGTTCTTATATCATTATGCAACAGTGCAAAGTTCACTATAACTGGATCCTTTGATGTTCAGGGAGGTTCACGATCATCTCAGCCATCCAGGCGATGTCTTCTTCAAAGGGTTTCACCAAGCTGAAATGAGAGACAGACAACACAAAGAGAGAAAGAGTCTCTGAAGTGGACAACGGTCCACGGAGTTCGTCTCTTCATGCGGCATGAGGAGCACCACCTCATTGATGGGCCTGTAGAAGATCTTGGCTGTCCCTTGGTTCACAGTGTTTACTTCAATTTTGCGAACATGTCCGTCGTTTCCAGAATAAGTCTTGACGACGAGTCCTAGAGGCCAGCTGTTGCGTTGGGCTTGGCTGTTTTTGAGAAGGCCAAGGCCACCGTCTCAGATGTTGGGCTTGTTGGATTGCCACTTGCTTCAATACTGGAGAGTCGGCAAGTACTCTCTCTTCCAATGACTCCAAAAGGAGTTGGCAAGTTGTTGGACTTGTTTCCATTGATGCTTGTAGAGCTCTTTGCTGTCAAAGTTTCCATGTGGCACAGGAATGCTAATAGTCTTTTGCGTTAAAATCATGGCTGGAGTTAGGATCAGTGGCGACTCAGGGTCAGATGACACTGGAACTAGCGGTCTTGCGTTTATGATGGCTACCACTTCTGCCAGAAGGGTAGTTAAGACTTCATGGGTGAGTCAAGTTGGTTTGGTTTCTGTTAACATAGCGTCAAGAATTCGGCGTGCCATCCCGATCATTCGCTCCCATGATCCTCTCATGTGTGAAGAATGGGGTGGATTGAATATCCACGTACATTTCTGATCATAGAGGTACCTTTTAATGGTAGGATAGTCAATTTTAACAGATGCAATTTTCAGCTCTTTGCAGGTTCCGCAGTCAGAGCGGATCTGAGTGGCTGAACCTCTGATCGCAAAGAATCTACGTAATGTGTTTATGAAACTTGAAGTGTCCAGAGATTCGATGACTTCAATATGCACAGCCCTAATGCTCATGCAGGTGAATATCACTGCCCAACGCTTGTTATTCGTGTACCCTCCTCTGGTATGTCTGGATATAACCGACCAGGGTCTGAAAACATCTAGCCTCACATAGGTAAACGGGGGCTCAGTACTGAGTCGATCTGCTGGCAGATCAGCCATCTGTTGTTGTTGAAAGTTGCTGCATAATTTGCGACACTTCATGCATTTGTGAATTACGGAGGTGATGCATCGTTTCGCTCCCACGATCCATAATCCTGCGGCTCTGACGGCTCCCTCTGTAAAGTGCCGACCTTGGTGCTTGACCTGTTCATGGTAGTGTCACACGAGCAGGGTGGCTATGTGGTGTGGACCAGGAAGGACGACAGGGTTCTTCTCACTCCAATCTAGTTCTGCATGTGTGAGGCGGCCACCAATTCTCAGCAGGGCTGTCTTTGTCAATGAAAGGGTTCAACTTCCGAAGGGTACTGTCCTTGGATAAGTTCATACCTCTGCTGATGCATCTCCATTCTTCTGCATATGTTTCCTGTTGTACGCAGCATAAACTGGTACTCTCCACTCGGGTAAGCTCGTTCACTGAGGGGGGTTTTGTGCAAAGGTGCCATCGATGACAGGCCTGTCATCAGCTGATTGGTGTCTTGATAGTGTTATATGGATGAGGAGCGCTATTGCTCTTCTCAGTGTTGTCCAACTTGAGAAGCAAAAGAAATGGTGAGCTCCCAAGCTGCTTTCAGGAACAAAACTGGTGAGAAGAGTAGTTGTGACTGGGCGAATATCCGAATCAGCACCGGGGTCTACAAGATCAAATGAGCGTTCAGGGAACTTGTGCTCTGATTTCCGGAGAAAATCTGGCCCCGTCAGGCACGTCATTTTCATTAAGTGGGATGCTGGTACACTTCTTGTAGCGTGATCAGCTGGATTATGATCGGTGGGCATATAATGCCATTGTTCTGGGTATGTTGACTTACGTATACACTCAACTCTGTTGCTGACGTACACATGGAACCTTCTTGTCTGGTTGTAGATGTAGCCCAGTACTACTTTGCTGTCTGTGTAAAGGCAGATAGCATCAATTTGCATGTCTATTTCGGCTGTTATTAACTCCACTATTTCTACTGCTAGCACCGCTCCACACAATTCTAGACGTGGTATGGTGTGGTTGGGCTGTGGTGCTAACTTGGCTTTGCCGAAGATGAAGCCCGCATGCACTATTCCTTCTGCGTCTGTCACTCTCAAAAAGGCTACCGCAGCTATGGCCTTCACAGATGCATCCAAGAAAACGCAGATCTCTTTGCGGCTGGTTGTATTAAACGGTATTGGGACATAAATGCGTGGTATGTGGAACTGTTCAAGCACTTTTAGGTAGCTCTTCCATTTTTCCCATTCTGGCTTCATTGCTTGAGGTAGTGGGGTGTCCCACTCGATAGTACTTGATGAGAGCTCTCTTAACAAGGCTGTTCCTTGTATCGTGTCTGGAGCCACAAACCCCAGTGGATCATACAGGCTGTTGACTATGGACAAAACGCCTCGGCGAGTATACGGTTTATCTTGGGTTGAGACTTAGTATGTGAAGACGTCTCTCTTTAGATCCCAATTTAATCCAAGGCTTCTTTGGAGAGGAGGCTTGTCCACTCTCAGTTCCAAGTTCTTTAAGTCTTTGGCATGATCATCTGAAGAAAATGCTCTCATTACTTCAGAGCTATTGGAGACTATTTTGTGGAGCCTTAGATTGGTGCCTGCCAGCATTGCTTGTGTCATCCTTATTAAATCAATTGCTTCCTCTGCAGTAGGTAAGGACTTTAGTCCGTCATCTACATAGAAGTTCCTTTCCACAAAGTGTCTGGCATCTGCCCGTACTCTCTTTCTCCTTCTTGGGCTGTCCTTCTGAGCCCGTACGTGGCTACTGCAGGTGATAGACTATTACCGAAGACATGCACTTGCATCCGGTATTCCACAATCTCCTTATTAATGTCGTCGTCACGGTACCACAGGAGTCTTAGGTAATTTCTGTAGTCTTGGTGAACAACAAAGCAGTAGAACATTTGTTGGATGTCGGCTGTCACAGCGACTGCTTCTTTTCTGAAGCGGATCACTACTCCTAACAAGTTATTGATCATGTCAGGTCCCGTGAGAAGCACATTGTTGAGTGAGGTTTCACGAAACTGCGCACTGGTGCTGGGGACAGAACATAAAATGTATTATGACAAATATGAAAGGGGACTTAGTAATAAGAGCAAAAGAGGTAGCTAAGGCACAGAAGGCAGGCATGTTCATTTTTTTAAGAATCTAAATACCAATGTTGCTTTAATTTCACCTGGGTACAAAAAGCACGTATAGAATGTACCAAGCTCCTCTTATTTTCTTTATATGCTTTCATGTTTGCAAGTGTAGAGTGCTTTGTCCATTTAAGATGATTAACAGTTGTTTGTGCTGTTTATGGCACAAAATGAACTGAATTAGTCAAGGCTCTTAGATCCACTATAATTAGGACAGCTTAAGAGCATGCATTGTAATTGAAGTGTGAATTAATATTGACCAAGTACGATTTCCTTGTCTTACCTCATACAGGAATAACTGATACATTCCAAAATGACATCTCTAATGCTTGCCCTGGCACTCATGGGCAGCTCACCTCACTTACCATTGTTTTCCTTTAATTACCAGAGTGTGCACAGTTCGTGAAATCTGTGTAATAAGGTCATGCATTGATAACAATCATAACTCTCTGAGTAACTTTTGCCTGATCTTTTGCTCGTTTCTCACCCTTCCCACGATGACTGGCCAAGAGTTCTAATTGAAATTGTTGACTAAGCAACTACGGCACTGCTGCAGAACCAGCAAAGACCCCTGGCTCACTCCAGAGGCCTGAGTAGAGCACACCGCCTCCACTATGTGCCTGAACTTCCACCAAACAGGCTAACAAATGGTCTTAATTTATGGCATTAACCATTAATTTTGTTCAATACATAATTTTGGAAATCAGCTCATGGTTGGGTAACCCTGGGCCTAGGTGAAAACACAGAGACTTAGGCTGATTGTCCTCTTAACATTCTCATGTAGGGTGTGTGAGACTCCTGCAGCACAGACAACAGCCCTTTCACTTTACATTTTATTGAAAAAAAACAACATATTAATCATCGCTTAGTAACTAGGATTTGTGAATGTGTGATGAGGTGGTGGTATGATTGTGTACATACGTGGGAACTCTCAGGATTTCACCCTGAGATTCGGGGAATCTGCATCAATTGCAGGGTCTCAGGGGAAACACAAGAAATCTCAGGGCCTCTCTGTATACAGCTCAGCCACTCCCCTTCCTCTGTAAGCCTTCAGAAAATAGTGAGCCTGGAGTAGACACTGCAAACAGCACATGGGGAGAAACTGGAGAGGGCCTACAATACACACAAAACTCAGTCTGCAGCTGTGATTCCAGGACTTGGGAATTACTCAGCGAAGGGCAGAGTGAGGATAAGTCATGGTGCTAAGACTTATTGTGGGAGCAAGCACCGGGAGTGCTGGTGAGGGAGAGATGAAGGGGAAGTATGCTGGGTCATCTCGAGAGGGGGGGCAGGTGATGTGATGGGTGGGGGAAAAAGAAAGTGTGGATTAGTTGGGGGGAGGCAGTGGAAGAGAGAAAGCTGATTCATATTATTCCATTGCTTCCCCCCCCCCCACCCTCTGCTAATCAACAGCAATCTCAGGGTGACCACAACTCAAAAGTTCCCAGATATGACTATGCAGAGATGCAACTGAGATCAGGATGCAGGACTTTCTAACAGATCTTTACTTGTCCTTTGATTGTTGAGGACCACAACAGATCAGCTATTCTGTCAATAAAGTCAATGGATCATACAAACAATTTGTGTAGCTGAATATTTTGTGTTGCTGAGACAATTGGCTCTCTGTGATTGGTCAGATGTTGTAAGGGGGGGACCCCTTTAGGGCATCTGGCCCTAAGAAGACTGAGATTTAGCTAACTCAGGATTTAATCCCATGTAGCCTGCCTGATTGTCATGGATTGGAGCCCGCTCTTGGGCTATGGCATGGTTGATGTAGCCTAGCGAGTGATGGACGCACTCTTACTAGGACAGAAACTGGAGCTTCACCTGTACCAACCCAGTTCCCCACAGGTTGAGCCCTTGGGTTCCAAGGACCAGCAGAGCTTAGGCAAAAGTCAAGATTTGGGCAGTGGTCAGGGCTAGCAGTGAGCAGACAGTATCTGGGTCCAGGCCAAGGGTCAGAACAGGCAGCAAGCAGATGGTATCTGGGTCTAGGCCAAGAGTCAGGACAGGCAGCGAGCAAGAGCAAAGTCAAAGTGCAAAGCAAAGGTCAGAACCAGACAATCAGGCCAAGACAGGCAAGTCAAGAACATGGCAAGAAAGCACAGCAGGGAAACAGCGCAAGGCAGGACCAGACAGGAAAACAAGGCAAGGCAGAAGAATGAGGTGTGGGAATGTAGCAACCCGCACTGCAAGGCAGGGGGACCTGTTGCTGAGACAGCATTTGAGTAAATCGCTGGAGTTTAAACACCCGGAGCTCATGATGTCATCCTTGGGCATCACATCCTGGTTTCCCGCCACAGGGCCTATTAAGGAGCAGGGTACATGCATGCGCCTAGGAACTGTTGAGAGAGGTAGCATGGCAGTGACATCAACATCGGCAGGGCACCTGGGGATATGTGAGAGTCAGCCGTGGCATGACTGCTTCGGTCGACCAAGTGTTACACTGATAGGATGCAGAGTTGCCTAGTCAGCAGTGCCAGATTTAAAACGTGTGTGTTCATGGGCACAGGGAAGAGGATGTTTTTCTTCTCTTACCTCCCCTTCTCCACTCCGCAAATCACTGGACTGAGAGGGAGGGATTCCCCCACTCCCTCGGATTGCCCCTGCCCTCTCTTCTTGCCATGGTTTCTTTACCTCTTACCTCAGGAGGTCTTTAGCTAGCAGCTGCAGGAATTCTAAAAAAAAAAAAAAAAAAAAAAAAAAAGTGAGCATTGGGGCTTGTGAGTCAGCGCATGCTCACAGGCCCTGCAGCCGCCCCGCATTCTCCTCCCACAGGAGTTCCTGTAACCATGGAGACTCATAGGTGGTGGGACCTCCACAGGCCTGTAAAGACACACTGGCTTCACAGGTCCTATACTCACATTTATTTGAGTTGCTGTCATGAGCACTGGCTTAAGAAGACAACGGAGGCAGGCCGGTATGGTGGCAGTGATGCCTATCAAAATTTGGTGCCGGAGGCAGTTGCCTACATTACTTGTGCCATTATCTGGGCCTGTCAATAGGAAGAGGTGTATTTGTAGCAAAGTTGGTCAGAGTTCAGGAAAACATTTTGAAGCACACCATGAGCCAAAGGCCTTTAGCGTGCTAGTTCAGTCTAACTGGAGGTATCCATCTTGGTCCACTAGTCATAGTGTCCATGCTCAGCCCTTAGATCTAATGTGACAATTTAATGTTTGAGGCCTGCTACTTTTCAGTTGCTAGTTTACTGTCTGTAGAGTTGCAATTACCTTAGATGTTCAGTATTGCAAAACCTCTATGCACTTTGCTTGGTGGCTCTTAATGGCGTTCACGTGACTAAAGCTGCAATTCTGCCAGCTTTTCTCTAATTGCTACCAAAATCTTCTTGGGAGGGAATCTAAAAGAGCTCCCAGGGCCAGGCTTACCTTCAAAATAGCCCTGATTATTGTGCAACAATTTGGAAAGCCGCCTAATTAGGAAGGCAAGACAGTTTATAAATCTATAAATTTTGTAACCCCCGTCTCCAGTTTAGGGGCCAAGAGAGCAGAAGCACACAAATGTCCCTGGGTTCATCCCTTAATTTTCTCCTACTCTGACACAGTCCAAAGGCCCCGGGATAGAGTTCTTTCAATGGGGGGAGGACTAAATCCTCCATGGCCCTGGAGGGAAGGGGGGGGAGGGGTAACACTTCTCATCAACTTAAAGGATGTGTATGCCACAAAAGGCTCTGGAGGGTCAAAGTAAATGTCTAAAATGAAATCTTTACTGTCAGAGTTCTTAATTAGTAAAATGGCACTGTTCACATCAATTTTTGGCACACGATGGAATTTACAGCTCTGCAATTGTATTTGTGCAAGAGTCTCTCAGTATCAGGCAGGTAGACAAGCAAGTTTCTCAGTTGGGCAGGGTATCCTTAACTGGGATGGAAAACCCCTTCTGAAACTACTGATGGCACACACATATTATAGTCTTTGCACAGTCTCCCAAAGTGTGTCTTTCTCAGGGTGAAGACTTTGGTTGGGTGTCCTTAGACTAGAATTATAAGTCTTAGTCACAGTTCTCCTCTTCAGCTGTTTCTTCGGAAAAGTCCAGTAGCAAGGAACACAGCCTCTCTCTACAGATGTTTCCTCTTCCTCCTGGGAACTCAGAAAAATCTTCACAAAAATGTAGAAACTTCAGCGGGTCACCTCTGATCCAGCCCCCAGAGCCATAGCATGTCAATGGCCATAGACGCCGCTACCAATAGGTACCTCTACCACTGCTATGTGCCGAGGAGAGCAGTGTGGCTGGCGGGTACACAGCAAAAGAAAAAGCACGGCCCCATTGAAATCAACTGCGTTGTCGGCACGGCCTAAGTAAGTGGAAAAGCAGCGCGGCAACGCTGCTGATTCTGGCAAGGCCGCGCTGCTTTTCCACTTACTAAGGCCGTGCTATATCAGGATACAAATTATATCGAAATATAGGGAGGATCAATTTGGTGGGAGTGTGGCACTTTATGTCCGGGAGGGTATAGAGTCCAACAGAATAAAGGTCATACAAGAGACTAAATGCTCAGTAGAATCTATATGGGTAGAAATCCCATGTGTGTTGGGTAAGAGTATAGTGATAGGAGTATACTACCGTCCACCTGGTCAAAATGGTCAGACAGATGATGAAATGCTAAGAGAAATCAGGGAAGCTAACCAATTTGGCAGTGCAATAATAATGGGAGACTTCAATTACCCCAATATTGACTGGGTAAATGTAACATCAGGACTTGCTAGAGACATAAAATTCCTGGATGTAATAAATGACTGCTTCATGGAGCAATTGGTTAGATTTAATTCTTAGTGGAATGCAGGATTTGGTGAGAGAGGTAATGGTGGTGGGGCCACTTGGCAACAGTGATCATAACATGATCAAATTTAAACTAATAACTGGAAGGGGGACAATAAGTAAGTCTGCAGCTCTAACACTAAATTTTCAAAAGGGAAACGTTGATAAAATGAGGAAAATAAGAAAAAAACTGAAAGGTGCAGCTGCAAAGATTAAAAGTGTTCAACAGGCATGGACATTGTTTAGAAATGCAATCCTAGAGGCGCAGTCCATATGTATTCCACACATTAAGAAAGGTGGAAGGAAGGCAAAGCGATTACTGTCATGGTTAAAAGGTGAGGTGAAAGAGGCTATTTTAGCCAAAACAAATCCTTCAAAAATTGGAAGAAGGATCCATTTGAAGAAAATAGGATAAAACATAAGCATTGATAACATTGATAAGACAGGCGAAGAGAGAATTTGAAATGAAGTTGGCCATAGAGGCGAAAACTCATAATAAAAACTTTTTAAATATATCCGAAGCAAGAAACCTGTGAGGGAGTCAGTTGGACTATTAGATGACCGAGGGGTTAAAGGGGCTCTTAGGGAAGATAAGGCCATTGCAGAAAGACTAAATAAATTCTTTGCTTCCGTGTTTACTAATGAGGATGTTGGGGAGATACCAGTTCCGGAGATGGTTTTCAGGGGTGATGAGTCAGACGAACTGAATGAAATCACTGTGAACCTGGAAGATGTAGTAGGCCAGATTGACAAACTAAAGAATAGCAAATCACCTGGACCGGATGGTATGCATCCTAGGGTACTGAAGGAACTAAAAAATGAAATTTCTGATCTATTAGTTAAAATTTGTAACCTATCATTAAAATCATCCATTGTACCTGAAGACTGGAGGGTGGCCAATGTAACCCCAATATTTAAAAAAGGCTCCAGGGGCGATCCGGGTAACTATAGACCAGTGAGCCTGACTTCAGTGCCAGGAAAAATGGTGGAAACTATTCTCAAGATCAAAATCGTAGAGCATATAGAAAGAATTGGTTTAATGGAACACAGTCAACATGGATTTACCCAAGGGAAGTCTTGCCTAACAAATCTGCTTCATTTTTTTGAAGGGGTTAATAAACATGTGGATAAAGGTGAACCGGTAGATGTAGTGTATTTGGATTTTCAAAAGGCATTTGACAAAGTCCCTCATGAGAGGCTTCTAAGAAAACTAAAAAGTCATGGGATAGGAGGCAATGTACTTTCATGGATTACAAACTGGTTAAAGACAGGAAACAGAGAGTAGGATTAAATGGTCAATTTTCTCAGTGGAAAAGGGTAAACAGTGGAGTGCCTCAGGGATGTGTACTTGGACCGGTGCTTTTCAATATATATATAAATGATCTGGAAAGGAATATGAGTAGTGAGGTTATCAAATTTGCGGATGATACAAAATTATTCAGAGTAGTTAAATCACAAGCGGATTGTGATACATTACAGGAGGACCTTGCAAGACTGGAAGATTGGGCATCCAAATGGCAGATGAAATTTAATGTGGACAAGTGCAAGGTGTTACATATAGGGAAAATTAACCCTTGCTGTAGTTGCACGATGTTAGGTTCCATATTAAGAGCTACCACCCAGGAAAAAGATCTAGGCATCATAGTGGATAATACTTTAAAATTGTCGGCTCAGTGTGCTGCAGCAGTCAAAAAAGCAAACAGAATGTTAGGAATTATTAGGAAGGGAATGGTTAATAAAGCGGAAAATGTCATAATGCCTCGATATCACTCCATGGTGAGACCGCACCTTGAATACTGTGTACAATTCTGTTCGCCGCATCTCAAAAAAGATATAGTTGCGATGGAGAAGGTACAAAGAAGGGCAACCAAAATGATAAAGGGGATCGAACAGCTCCCCTATGAGGAGGTTAGCACTGTTCAGCTTGGAGAAGAGACAGCTGAGGGGGGATATGATAGTGGTCTTTAAGATCATGAGAGGTCTTGAACGAGTAGATGTGAATCAGTTATTTACACTTTCGAATAATAGAAGGGCTAGGGGGCATTCCCTGAAGTTAGCAAGTAGCACATTTAAGACTAATCGGAGAAAATTCTTTTTCACTCAACGCACAATAAAGCTCTGGAATTTGTTGTCAGAGGATGTGGTTAGTGCAGTTAGTGTAGCTGGGTTCAAAAAAGGTTTGGATAAGTTCTTGGAGGAGAAGTCCAATAACGGCTATTAATCAAGTTTACTTAGGGAATAGCCACTGCTATTAATTGCATCATGGGATCTTCTTAGTGTTTGAGTAATTGCCAGGTTCTTGTGGCCTGGTTTGGTCTCTGTTGGAAACAGGATGCTGGGCTTGATGGACCCTTGGTCTGACTCAGCATGGCAATTTCTTATGTTCTTATGTTCTTATTCTGTATTTGGTGTCAATCTGTCTGTGTTCTGCATGTGTGACTGAGGTGAGGTATTCTGCTAGAATTTATTTTCTGTGCAGGGATTTACAACAACCTGGCTTGTTCTATTTTCTTAATAGGACATGTATTGATATTGTAGAGCCTGGTGTAATATTTGTAGTGTTGCCTTTTCAGAGGTAGGATTTTTACTGTTTGAGAACTGGCGGTTAATGTTGTTCTGATATGGGAGGTTTATTATATTGTAATTGAAATTCAGTTTACTATTGGCTTTCTGAGGGCCAAGTTCACACCCAATACATTACAATAGGCCCAATACCATAAGGGTTCCAAGTGCCTTTTTTGCAGGATTTTTGGTTGCCATAATAGTAGTGCATGCAAATATAATATACATGTAGTGGGTGATATTTGTACCTTAGAAGATTGTACTTTGAATGTCCTTTTTCATGTCAAACCTGTTATAAAATGTGGAATTATGTGTGGGGAGGACCAGGGTTGGGGGGGTGGACACAAGGCTAAGGTTTGCCTAGGATGCCTTGCACCTGCCCTGATTGGAAAAACAATAAAAAATTAAGGGTTAACAAAAAAAAAAAAGTGAACTGGGGAGGGGAGGGGAGGAGCAGGGCAGCAAAAAAAGCTAAAAACTGGACCTGCAGGTAGGCAAGCTAATTAAAATGCATTTTCAAAGTAAGTCTTTTCCAGGAATATTTAAGCCAAAAACAAGCTTCCGAATGAATCTTATAAACTGGGGTCGCGACCAGGTAGGACACGTGAGATATGATTGCTGGGAGTGGAAAAACCAGCAGCAGCAAGAGAAACCAGTGGCTGGTCTGTCCCTGGCTGGGAGGTTAAAGGTCATTGACCACGTGGGAGACTAAACATAACAACCAGAGCGGTCACCTGGTCCTTGATGCCTAGTCTTTTTTTTTTTTTGTCCACAGAAACTGATGTTTGGCTTGCACAAACTTAAGACTGAACACAGGCTTTTGGAGTCATGTAGCATGGAACTTGGGGAACTACAGTCCCACACGTTATTGTGTGCTGCGTTGTCTGTTGTCATGCCATTGTCTAGACGCTAGGATTTTGCAAGTCTTGCAACATCAGGATATCTGTTAAGATTATTTGTAAAACTTCCCCATTCCTCTGAACATGGGCATGTGAATCACAAGTGTATATAGAGCAACACCTGCAGCTGGTTTTGCCTCTTTCACAGGGATGGCTTCCAGGAAATTCAAACACAGCTGGGTATTTATTTTGCTTTCCTTTTTCCTCCTTTTACTACTAATTTGCATTGTTTTGAGGCATGATTCCTGCCTAGTCTCAATATACAACTATGTGCATCTGTTGAAGTCATTGTATTGTGTATGCTACCGATCCACCAAATTTCAGGACACTGGTAGAAAACGGGCTTATACAAAATAGCCAGAGGAAAAGAAATCTGAACAGTAAAGACAAGAGCAGAGCGCCTAATCAAATTTATAGGGAGCAGATTTCAAATAGCATAATTGTAATGTCAGCGGGTGCCTTAAATGTGTGTATTGTACACTTTCCCGGCAATTTCTCTTAAAAACTGGCTTAAAGCACATTTGCTTCAAATGCCCTTGTACACCTTAGCCTCCCCCCGCCCCCCCCCCCCAGCTCCCCACTGGATTATCTCCCTAATATAATTTTTGTACCATTTCGTAGGCCATTCAATTACTTTACACATTACTTAAATTTATTATTTATGGCCGGAAGGTACAATAGCAAAAAGCATCAGATTGACCACATTAAGGAGTAGATTTTAAGAAATTGTGCGCACGCTACCCAGCACGCACGCATGGACGCCCGATTTTATAACATGCGTGCGCAGGTGTGCACATGTTATAAAATTGGGGTCTGCACCCTGCGCGCGCCGACACCCGCCGCCTTCACCCATTCCCTCCCAGGCCGCTCCGATTTTGGAGTGGCCTAGGAGGGAACTTCCTAACCCCCTAATCTAATCTCCCTTCCCCTAACCTAATCTCCCTTCCCCTAGCCCTATCCTAACCTCCCCCCAGACCTTTATTTTACCTCTTGCGTCTGCCTCTGGGCAGGCGCAAGTTGCGCGCACTGGCACCCTGCTGGCATGCGATCCTCCAACACAGCAGCAAATGGCTGCTGTGCTGGAGGCCTCTGACCCTGCCCCGCCCCCCAGACCACCCCGCCCACCCCTTCCCGCCCCTTTTTCGAAGCCCCGGGACTTAGACGCGTCCCGGGGCTTTACTTGTGTCACTGGGCCTTTATAAAATAGGCCCAGCGCGCGTTACCCCCACCTACGTGCGTAAATCCTATAGATTTACGTGCATAGGGCTTTTACAATCTGGCCCTAAGTGTATTACATTTCGTGATATTTGTGATGCTGGAGCAAACTTTATTACAAAAAAGTAGTTTGCCAAAAAATGTGGTCGTACCAATAGCTGGGTTCAGAGGTCATGGGGCAAGACTGCTCAAGAGTGCTTTATGGAATTTGGTGACAGTCAACTGCCAAAATTGTCTCAAGAAAGCTTAGAAATTATTGAAAATTCCAGCAAGAAGCAGAAAAAAACCTGTTACCCCACTCATTTTAATGCCACTTTGCAAGCTAACAGTGGGCACACCAACTATTAATTATCTGTTGTTTAATTTCATTTTGAATGCTGAATAAAATGGCATATTGCATGTTTCTATCAGATTTCTGGTTGCTGCTGCAGTAGGGAAGGCAAAGGCTATGCAACACCTGGTACTTTTCATCTGCTTCTTTGTGCAGCTGATTGAGAGGGTGAAATAGCATGCCTTCTTTTCAAAATGTCCTTTGGGTGCGCTTGTTCCCTCACTGGCCTAAACATCCCCTCAGGAACAAGCTAAAAGTGCGCCGGCTGGGGCAGCTCTCGCGCTCCTTTACTTGGGAGGAGGAGGGTAGTTTTCAGGCAGGGCTATCTAGATGCGTCAACCTCTTACCTGGTTTAGCCTAACTAGATGCTTTGCAACTTGCCTTCCTAAGGACTAAAAGCAAGGGTCCAGCATTGCAAATGCCAATGCAGTAAGGGACTTTGTCTTCCTTGATGGCAGAATTCTGGTTCGGCGTCACCATTGTGATAAATTGGCCGGCTTGGAGAAAGAACCTGTAATTTTATGCCGGAAATAACGGGAAGGGTTTGAGCTAAGGTAGAACAAAATAGCAAACCTCTGCAGGGCGAGGATGCTGCAAAAAGATGAGGATTATGGGAATGACACGTTTATGCGGCTCCAGGCTGACCATGCAACTCTTTGATCATTTCTGGCACATATTCCTGGGATGTGGGGCCCTGCAGATAGAACTGGTTTCTATTTCTATACAATGGGACACGAAATTCAAAAATGTCCTCTGCAAGTCCTATTTTTCACCACTTAATTTAGTTACTAAACAGTCTGGGCTATCAGTATGCAGCCATCTCTTAGTAAGAGTTCTGACATGGCTATGTGAGTTCTTAGAAAGGTGGTGTGTTGACCTCAAGTGGTAAGAAAAATACAAAATGCCATCTTCCTTGGGCATTTTCAGGGCATTAAGGGCAAAGGGCCCTAACTATATGAAGGATCACCTCAGCTGGTATCACCCTAGTAGGGAATTAAGATCTAGCCAGGAGACATTGCTTATTTTGCTTAATATGCTTTTTTTGCAGGAGTTACTTTGAGCAATGTCTAGGGAAAGGGTTTTGTCAGTTGCTGCACCGGTTCTTTGGAATAGGACCGCCGGAGATGCTGGAGGGAGCAGAACCACGTATTGCTTAGAAAAATTGTAAAGACATGGTTAATCCAGAAACTTTAACCACTTCATGTCACATTATAAATTTCAAGGATTGTTTGACAGTGCTGAGAATTGATTGGATTTTAGGTTTTTATCTGTTGGGATGTAAGCGGGTGAGGGATTGATTTAGCTTCTCACCCCGGGTTTTGGACATTATTAACAGAGGCTAGATTGAGGGTGTGTTGGTGATGGGGGATTGTTTATCAGTTTGTGTGCTTACTGGCATTTTTTTAACATATATATTTTGGTTTTTCACTAATTTTAATGTTTTGTTTTTTACTTATGTTTTATATTTGACTGATGTTATCCTGTTCTAAAAAGGCAAATCACGTAAATAACTTTCTCTGGTTTCAAGTGGGCAGTAAAAACACACTTTTTAAAAAATGCAGTTGATAATATGCATTAACTTTTAATTTCATGTGTCTGTGGACCCATGGGCAGAAGCGAGATTGGCTGTACGTGCAGGGAGGGGAGCCCTGCAGGTTCTCACATCGGCAGGCGGACCCAGTCAGATGCTTCACCTTTACCAGCCCAAGAGCCCTCAGTTTGAGCCTTTGGGGGCTGGGGCCGGCAGGACTTAGGCAAGGGTCTCTGCTGGTGACTGGAGACAGGGTCCGAAGCCAGGCGAAGATTGTAGGCAGGCAGCAGTCAGGCGTATCCAGAGTCCAGGAAAGGGTCAAACCAGCTATCCAAGGGAGAGGAAGAGGAATGGATAGGGCAGGCAAGCAGGCAAGGCAGAAGCAGGTCAGGCACACAAGGACTAGGGCAGGCAGAGACGAAGACTGGAACAAGCTTGGGAAGCAACACGCACTACCTCAGTAGTTGGACCTGTTGCTGAGGCAGTAAGGGAAAGGCAGAGAGGGCCCTTTATAGGGCTAAGCTTGTGAAGTCATCAAGGGGTGCTGCGGGGCCTTTCCCGCTGTGGGCCCTTTAAGTAGGCCGATGTCGGGTGCGCTTGAGCCTAAGGAGAGGTGCAATGGGAGAGGGTCGCGGCATCCCGCTGTGTGGAGCTCAGTGGCATGTTTGCAGCATTTGCAGCGCTGGGAGGCAGCAAGGCTGGCTCTGCCAGGTAGATATGGACGACAGTTTGCGGGAGCAGCCCACAGACCGCCGAACGCAACACAAGGTTTCTGCAGGCACATATTCTATTTATTATTAGTGTAGACAGCAGTCTTTGGTGGCACAAAGATCATGTTTTGTTTATAGATGTATTTTAATGTTTTAATTTTATAGATGTGTGTTTAATATGTTTTAATATTTTATGATTGCTTAATTTATGTGATATTGTATGATGATATGAGGCTTTTATGTTTTATGAGCATTTTATTTGTAATCTGCCTTGAATACTTGGAAATGTGTGGAATATAAGTATTTAAATAAATTTTAAATAAAATAAGTAGAGGGGCTCCCAGCTGGCTGCTTTTAATTACAAAGTTCAACACAAGTTTCGTGTATACAGTCCTAGCCATTCTTGTAGCAAATGATAGTGCTTGTAACTATTTTACAATATTCACAAAAGGATTCCCCACTACATGCAGAAGGAGTTTCTTATCTACTGGCATATCTCAGGAATATGATTAATTTCTGCACCCCACAACACTGGTGTTCAGGATCAGTTTCCTGGCACCACTGAGTGATTTGCTCACCTCACTGGTCTCCTCCCTTGGACAATCCTTTTCATCCACAACAAACTCCTTTCTCACATCTGGGCTCTTGCCCCAGTGGGAATTGATAGAATTCCAATTCTTCCTTGTTCACGAACTTGTGACTCTCTTCTCCAGACCCAAAGCTTTTCATCTCCCCACCCCTTTAGGCATGGGCAACCCTACCAAGAAGTCAATTGATCCTGGCCCTTTCTCTGCTAACCTCTCCTCTCTGTGCTCGTCAAGCTCCCTTCAAACCTCTCCTCTCTCTCCTAAAGACTCTGGTTCTTTCTCACTGACTTCCCAGTTATACCCTGGGGCATGTCAATATTTAGCCATGGGAGAGCATCTGCATGTTGTAGATTGAGAAATGTTTTCAAGGCTACCTTTCAAAACAATACTGGAGTCTGTTAAGACTAACATTTATCAATGAAATCTTGTGACACAACTTTCACTATTTCTATTTTGATTCATAATTTTCAGTCCATAGATTTCTTTCTGTCATTAACTGAAGTGAGACAAAAATGAATTGAACATGGCAGTGTTCTGCTTGACTAAAGTTGCAAGAGGATCTTTGGTGAATTTTATGAAGGAACAGTTAAAAGAATTTTTCAGGATTGTAGTTATTGAGAGCAGCCCCATGGCTCAGACCATAGCACTATGGACTGGAAATCTGGGTTCTCATCTTCTGTCCATTAGGTGTGTGTGGTGAGGGGGTTGGATGCTCCATAAAGATGGTGTGCCCAGTGCTGGCTAGGGAGGAAAGAAAGCTACTGTTGCTATGGTGACTCCTGCAGGCCAATGAGTGGTGAGCGCCCCTTGAGCTGCCTGGGACAACATTTGGGGAAGGGGGAAGTGACAGAAGACTAGGGTTGCTAGCTGGCTCAATTATCTTAGGCCAGGTTGGTCCAGTTTTAGTCTTACCACATTGCTTGTATGGACTCATAGTTTTGAATTCCCAACAAAAAGCAGGATTACAAGTTTGTATTTTCAGTGAGGTAGAACTGGATTAGCCTGTTCTAAAAAAAAAAAAACCCCCAAAAAAACAAAAACAAAAGGAGCTACTTGAGAACCCTACAGAGACTACTGAGAAAATGGGAGGAGGGTGGGGAAGAGAGAAAAACCTTCAAAATTCCCAAACCCCATGAATGGTTGGACATCTACAGGAGCAACCTCAGGAAATAAATCTTCACAGAGAGGATGGGGAATGCATGGATTGCCCTCCCAGGGGAGGTAGTAGAGACAGAATACGAGAAAGCCCGGCATCAGCACAGAGGATTCCTGGTTGTGAAGAAGCGAGGGGAAAGCCAACAATCACCTGGGGTCTAACGCATTGCACCAGGAATGAAAGTAAGCAGACTAGATGAACCTTAACTTCCTTATCTACCTTTATATTCTATTTCAGGATATCTACCATGAATAAGCATGAGGTAACTTTGCACATATTGGAGACCCAATCTATGCAAATTTATCTCATTGTGGATATTCTGAAAACCCGACTGTGGAGTCACCAGGATGTCCTGGCCTAAGTCCTCCCTTCAGAAATTAGGATCATCAACAGCTCTGTTGACTTCATTCTTGGAAATGCGAGTTCAAATGAGCCTACTCACGCTCAGAGACAGTAATTCTATTCTCAAACTCAAATTTCCGCACAGATGAGGTGAGTTAATGGATCTCCCCCGGCCTCCCAAAACAAAATACCTAGCACATTCCAGAGCAGAGAAAAGTTAAAATGTATTAAACAACCTGGCTCACATAGTATGATGGAAGAACACTACATTTCCATAATTTTAGTTTTCCTCACAATCAATAAAGTCCAAAAGACTTAATAATGGAGAACATTAAACATAATTTTTCATATTGGCAGTGTTTTACTAAATCAGGACATCTGCTTTCAACAATCCAATTGGTAGCTAAAAATAAACATCATCATTCATATTTTTTTCTGTTTAATTTTATTTTAGGTTTGAGGGAAAAATAAATGAGGTTTTTAAAATTCATCTTGTGAAGCTAATCAATCCCCAGTCATTAGGAGCTAAATAAGTAGGTGGTTTGGTTGTCATCTGTTACCCCAAGCAGATTCCACAGAGTATGACTATAGCAGATCCAGTGCAAGAGTAGATACAGGGAAAGAGATTATTAAAATAAGGGGAATAGCCATAATAATAATTAAAAAAATGTGTACATCTGCTATTGTAAAGAGAACAGACATAATAAAGAGAAGAAAGGCAATCAGAAAAACAAAGTGATATAAGCAAGACACAGGAAATGTGATCCCTTGAGCACGTAGCTGGTAATGCTCCTTTAACCTTCTAGCGTTTTGATTGATTTTATGGTTTGAAACTTTGGTAGACAAAGCACCTAAGAAATTAATCCTTTACCAGCCCAGCAGCAGTGCTGTGCGCTTCCATGCAGAGGACCTGGGTGAAAATCTTCCATTCCTCAGGCTAGCTGAAGATGCCATGGAGGCAGCGTTCACAGTCCCTGTGGTAGCTGGGAGTCTCAGCCATTGCTTTACAGCAACTGATCAGACTTAGGATGCATACGATCCGAGCTCCAGAGGGAGCTGCAGTCTGAGCCCCCCGATCAAGGACTTTCACTTCAGTGGCTTATGGCATCATAGCCCTAGCGAGGCTGGATTCAGTTAAGCTGGAAGTGAGAAGGAGCTGGAGGACATTGCTGAGCCAAACAAAAAAAAAAATCTCAAGGCAAAATTTCTTTATTTGGACAATCTCGTCTTCTGGCAGTGATCCAGAATCTAACTGATTATCTCTTCCTCTGGTGGTAATCCAGAATCTGATTATCTCTTCCTCTGGAGGTGATCCAGGATCTGAATACCTCTTCCTCTGGAGGTGATCCAGAATTAACTGATTATCTCTCCCTCTGGAGGTGATCCAGAATCTGAGTATCTCTTCCTCTGGAGGTGATCCAGAATCTAACTGACTATATTTAGTGGCCTGCTTGGCCTGTGTGTGTGTGTATGTGGGGGAGGGGGAGGCCAGGGAGAGCATGTTCATAAGTCAGAAGGGCTCACAGCACTGGCACTGCAGGACATGCAAAGATGAGAGAGTCCTAGAAAGATTACTATAGTACTGTTTGGGCTGCAATGAGGCATGCAGAGGTTGAAAATGTTGCAATAGAACGAGTGAGACACTTCCTAGATTTAACATTTAATTATAGCGACTTAAAATTGTGCAAAATCCCAATGACGAACTAGATGCCCTAATTACGTCTCCTTAAGTAGTAACAGCACGCCTCATCCATGTGCTAGTACTATGGATGAAAGTGCAGTGTGGACCTCGTGCAAAGAAAGAAATGTCTGAAATAGCATTTCAGCACAACCAGGCTGAGGGGCAGCTATGTTGAAATACTGTCCTTGTGTACGTCTAAATTAAATCAGCCCATGCTGTTAGATTCAGAGATAACCTGTTGACTTCTTCATATTTCACTAGAATTGGGACCATCCAAAATGTATGATCTGAATCCAACAATTTCTGATCTATTCTATTTTGGGATCCATTCCTATGGTCATGATTCATATTAAAGTTTGAAGACTGCAACTTATTTATTTACAGTAATTTATGTTCCACCGCAATCAATATATCTGTTCTGGGCCAATTACAATATAACACACATAATAAAACTACAACATTATCTAAAAACAGTAAGCTAAAACATTAATAGCAAAAAAAACATCTTAACCACCCTCAAATGCTTCCCGGAACAAATAGGCCTTAACCTGTTTCCTGAAAACCTTGTAATGCTTTAGCTGATTCTATCTCCTCAGGTAAATCATTCCACAGGGTCTGTGCCTTTCAGGAGAAAGCCCGTGTCCTGGTCTCCTGCAGCTGAGCAGTTTTTACTCCTGGGACTGTAAACAAGAGTGCTCCCATTGATCTCAAGGCAAGAGCTGGTACATACAGTGAGACTAAAAATGTGGCCATCTGAAAACGAATTGACATTAAACATGAGTAAAACAGAGATCTTGTATTTAGCTAGATTTCCCTCTGTAGAAATGCCAAGTAGGGTAATGGTAGATAGAGTTCAAAAACAGGTCTCCAACAAGTATGTAACCTTAGTGCTATAATGAACCAGGTTGTAAAGAATGCTTTTTCTAAACTACAAATGTTGCAGAGGTTACCACCATATCTCAATGGAAATGACTTAAAGACTGCACTTCATTCACTTGTTACCTCTTCAGTGGATTACTGTAATTTGCTATATCCAGGTCTCCCAAATAATACTATCTGAGCCTTACAGTATGTGCAAAATTCAGCTGCGCGTTCTGTGTCTGGGGTTCCTTTGTGTCAACATATGCACCTCTATTATTAAAATATCACTGGCTCCCAATTGCTTGGAGAATTAAATTCAAAATTATCATGCTGGTCTATAAGGGCATAAATACGTTGCCCCTCCCCCCCCTTGCTTTTTTAAAGCTGCTTTAAAATTTTATCAACCGACAAGGATATTAAGATCAGCCACACAGATTTTACCGAATGTATCATCTTTTAAAATGGTGAGGGTAGATGAATCAAGAGAGCGATTGTTTTATGTGCAGGGTCCTTTACTGTGGAATAACTTGCCACAGGGCGTAAAAGCGGAACCAGCTATGTTAAAATTCAGAAAAATGTTGAAAGTTGCTCTTTCTCAGCAAGCATATAATTTGTAGGAGCATTAACAGGGAATATGACTCCTTATGCAGGAAATAACACGGCAGATGTAGTTAATATTTTTTTGTGTGTCCTTTAATGTTTTTAGGTTTTATGTTAAGACAGGTTTTAATGTGCTGTTATGTGTTAATGTTTTTTAATGAGGCCTGGAATATTTATTGTTTTTATGTATTTCATTTGAATTTAATGATTATTATGAATGTTATGTAAATCACTTAGAAATGTTGCTAGGTGGTATATACATTTTTTAAACAAATAAATACTCTGGCCCTTCATCATGGATGGCTTTAAATGTTGAAGGTAGCAGCTTAGACTCAGCCTCTGGATAACTGCCAGCCAGCGTAATGATTTCAACGCGGGAGACACATGATCTCATAATGGAGATCCAGTTACCAGATAGACATTGCGGGAGACCCATATAAAAGGCACTAAAATAGTCCAGCATGGAAAATACAAAAGCTTGTAAAGCTGCTCTAAAATCATCCTTTTCTAAGGTAAACCTTAGTCTTCGCGGTTTGCGGAGCTTAAAGAAATACCCTGATTTAACCATGCCTGCTAACTGTTGCCGAAAGGAAAAATCTGAATCCATCTGTACCCCCAAATTCCTAACTGAAGTTTGAATTGAAGGGTCCAGCCTCTCTGAGCACAGTTGTATTGGCAAGCTTGATCTGGAGGAATATATAAAGGTCGATTTTAAAAGCCGTATGTGCACCAAAGCCAGGAGATGTGCGAGTGTCTTGGGCCGACGCTCGCTGCATGGATTTTAGAAAGCACACGGGTAGGCGAGTGCCTCCCGGTATGTGCACAAATCAAAAGGTTTAAGAAAGGGACGGGGCGTGGGCATTCTGGGAGGTTACCTTGAAATGTGCACGTAAGTATGTAGGCTCAAAAAGCGCACTGAGGTCCCCTACCGCGTAACTTTACTTCTACTATCGACGGCATGTAAGTATTAAAATAAACTAGGCAAGTCAACGGGGGTAAAAGGAAGGCTATATAACAGGGGGTTAGAAAGTCAGATCTGTTAACTGGGCGAACTGGGAAAAAGGGCTATTGCGTCAGCATGCGGTTGTTTTTAACCCCCCCCCCTCCCCCCCACTTACGCGGCAGAGCTGGCATTTGAATGCACATGTGTGCACGGTATGACATAAAAGCCCATTTTTGAGCTTTGGGTTTACTCAATCATTCAACATAGCTGCTCATGACACATAAGCCCATTTTTGGAGGCTTCACCTTTTTAAGATGGTTGCTACATGACGTACAAGTCCATTTTTGGAGCTTTAGGTTTATCCAATCAGCCAAAATGGCCGCCGGATGACGTATAAGCCCATTTCTGGACTCTGGGGTTTTCCAACCAATTCAAAATGGCCCCCTCATGACGCACATGCCCTTTTTTGGACACACGCGTCATGTCCGCTTTCCCGAAATCGGCAGGACTTTTTTGATTTAAAGGTCAGCGTCTTATAGCCACCAACTGTCAATCACAGATCGGCCAGATGAAGCAGACCCAGATCGCACACGTAAGTTTTGAAGAGATTTCTCAACTTAACATTGTTCTTTACTATAGGGACACTTATTGATGTCTCTAACATTTTTTGTAGTGTGCAAAGAGTCTCGATCTTAGACGCATTATTAATGACCACTCTAAACTAAGTAAGTGTCCATCACAGTTTACCTCCGTCTACATGTAGATGTTATCACATCATTTCAAGTATTGTGTTGCATATTATCGTTTCAGGTATTTATGACAGTGCCGAGATTAATGTTCAAAGTGCCGACATCATGCTCATAAGTGATTCCCTGACGAAGAATTGATTTTCGAAACATTGCAATGTCGGGATGGATATACAGATAGCATGAAGATATTTCAACCATGATCTTGGCGCCATAGCAGTGAGTACAACAGTCTGGTAAAACATGACATTGTATACCAGCATATCCACTTCAGTGGACTCATACTTGACTTCATTGATAGCTTTACAAATCATGAAAGCATCATACATTCTGGGGTAACATATCCTTCATCCACAACTGTGGGGTTGGAGTATCAGTAGCCTTATAGGCATCAGTAGCCTATCTAAGGCACCATATGAGGTTTTCCCTAGATGCTTTCTCACAATCCTTACATTTGTGCTAGACTCTTTCACATATATTCACATTTAAAACTGTGCATACGTGTACATGCATGCAGCTGATTTTATACCATGTGCGCACATACGCACGTATGTTATAAATTGGCTGCGTCCACTGGCACAAGCCAGAATGCACGTCTATATATTTTAGACCACATTTTAAAAGCTAATCCACTTTAACAGACGAAGACAACTAAACTAACTTGAATCTTTTGATCTGGCTAAAACTGATGGGTATGAGCCTCCGGAAAAAGTGAGTAGCCAAAAATATCCACTTATGGGATTCCCGTGGACTTTCTCCCTCCGCACAATGTTACCTGATTTATCACAAAGGTCTCTTCCATTCTGTGCCTATGGTGAAAGTTAAGATAAATCAGGTCCCTAAAATGAATCATCAGTCATGAGCTAGAAGTGGTGTAAGAAGTGAAGAACAAGCAAGACAGGTGTGCTAGGAATCCAGAGCAATGCCATTTTATTCAACAGGAGGAACAATTCTACCACCAGTATCAGCGATTGCATCGTCGTCAGCTGGAACCCAGGGAGGCTTTCTGAAACTTATAGAACAGAGGCAAGCAAACCTTTTTTGCTGTGGCCCAAGATGGGTTACTATATGTGTTGTGTACACATGTACATCTCTGTATATAAATAATATATCTGCAACCCCCTCGTCAGGGACCTCCTGGAATTCAGGGGCACACTGTTATCCCTGGAGGCACTTTTCTCACAAAATTCCTTCTTCTCACCACAATCACCGTCTTCTTGCCCTGGGGGTGTCCTGGTTCATTCCAGCGGGGGGGAGGATAAACCTCCAAGGTCCTGGGCTCATGGAGGTGGGGACGCAAACAGTCTCTCACTTCTTGTAAACTATCTTGCTGCACAGTATTCATACATGGAATGGCCTGGCTTGAAGGCTGAAAGGCGCTGGTCACTGGTGGGGTGGGGGGTTCAAAGAAACTTTACTGCAACCAAAAAATACGTAAAGTTCAAAATATTTCTCCAAATAATCTCACAAAAATAAACAGTCCAAAAGTGCCTTTTTTTTCTCAGTTTTAATAGCTGAGCTGGTATCCTTTATTATGGCAAATACTAGGAACAAACTCAAGAGGGCCAGTGCAAGGCTATTAAGCACTCTCTAGGCAAACCTTCAGCTTTGCGCCAGCCCCATCCCAGACCTCCTCCCCTGGCCCACCCAAACAAATAAAAATGATGTATTTATAATAACAGATTTTACATGAAAAAGGACTTTCAAAGTACAGTTTTCTGAGATAAACATATCACTTACAGCAGTGCATTTACATATAATATATAGGGGTAGATTTTATAAATTTACGCGTGCGTGTACTTTTGTTCGCGCACCAGGCGAACAAAAGTATAAGATATACTTTTATAAGATAGCCACGCGTATCTTATAAAATCCGGGGTCGGCGCGCGCAAGGGGGTGCACATTTGTGCAACTTGCGTGCGCCGCGCTGAGCTCTGCGCACGCTGCCCGTTCCCTGCGAGGCCACTCCGAAATCGGAGCAGCCTCGGACGGAACTTTCCTTCTACCCCCCCCCCCCCCCACCTTCCCCTCCCTTCCTCTACCTAACCCACCCCTCCGGCCCTATCTAATCCTTCTCCCTACCTTTGTTATGGAAGTTACGCCTGCCTCTAGCAGGCATAATTCTGCGCTCGCCAGCGGGCTGCTGGCGCGCCATCACCCAACCCAGGGGCTGGTCCGGAGGCCTCGACCACGCCCCCGGGCTGGCGCCACGCCACCAACATGCTCCCCGAAACGCCCCAAAATTTGCGCCGCCCACCCAACACGCCTCTGACATGCCCCCTTTACGAAGCCTCGGGACTTACGTTCGTCCCGGGGCTTGCGCGTGCCACCAGGCCTATGCAAAATAGGCTCGGCGCGCACGTAACCCTTTTAGAATCCAGCCCATATTGTATGTCAACCCTTTTAAAAGGCAAAACAGAAACTTGGAACCCATATGGCATTAGGCCTATTGGATGTAGGCTTGGCACTCAAAGCCATGAGTAAAGCGAATTACAATATAGTAAACCTCCCATAGCAAAACAGCAGACTACCTGCCAGCATTCAATTAGTAACGACCCTACCTCTGAAAAGGCAATGCTGTAAATATTATACCAGTCCTTAAAACATCAATACACCTCTTATTAGAAAACAGAGCAAGCTTAGCTGTTATAAAACCCTACACAGAAACTATACGCTAGCAGAATACCTCAAGTTTGATCACACATGCAGAACACAGGCACTATTAAAAAGAATATTTCAAAATAGCTGACAAATAATAACAAACATAAAAATTTAAAAAAAGTTCCAACCTCCAAAAATTTTTTTGAAAAAAGCAGACACATCAAATAACACCCAATAATTAAAACTAACAAGGATATAAATCAACCACTCTCTATACTGGGAACTTTTGATTTCCAGATGCCCTGAGATTGTCATGGATTAGTTGATGTGGTGGGGAGCGGAGGTTGTTGTGCACAAACCACCTCCTTTCTCTCTCATTTACATACATACATACATACATACATGTTCACTTTCTCTCTCACATACAGAGACACACATATATATAGGCTCTACCACATACACAGATGCTCTCTCACTTATGCACACATGCTTTCTCGCTCTCATACTCTCTCTCCCTCACATACACATATCCTCATTCACTCAGACAGGCCCCCCTCTCTATCTCACATGCACACCCACCCTCACAGAGGCTCCCCCCCCTCTGTCTCTCTTACTCACACATGTACCCTTGCTCCATCATACACCATCATACAAGCTCCCTCTCTCTCACACACATACACCCTCACACAGGCTCCCTCTCTCTCTCTCTCTCATACACACACTCTCTCTCTCTCACACAAACACACATGCATACTCATTCCCTCACACAGGCTTCAAATCACTCACTCATACACATTCCCTCACACAGGCAACCTCACTCCCTTGCACATGTTCATACACACACACACACACACACACATCCTTCCACTCACTCTCACACTCACATAGGCTTACAAGCTTTCTTGAACTCTCATTATGGGCTTCTCCTTCTTCCTTCAGGTAGTATGGACTCTGAATACTGGTCTGTGGATAAGATAAAGTGTCACAGCGCAAAATAGCTGTGCACAAAATACATGAAATATAAAGAGAGACAGAGGTCTGGGAGTCTGAATTGTCAAATCTGCAGTACAAACCTATAGGTAAATAGCTGCTGAAAGAGGTCAATGTAGTCAAATAACTGGACGTGGAGGCTGCGTATTATCCCAAAATGCTTACATAATAAGTAGTTTACACATGGCAAGGTACAGAATAATAATATATGGCAAAGTTGATGGCATTCAAATATCATTTAAATGTTTAGGAAGTGCTGCCAATTTGACAGGTCAAACTCCCATTCCTCTATGTGGATATGCATTTGATGCCTTCAGTGCACTGAGATTTTTCTTGAGCTATAATTGCCATTTTTTTGTCCAGTTTTCTCTTGTCCCTTGGTGCAGAGAGAGAAAACCTGAACTAACCCTAAAACTATATTTCACTGCTTCCTTTCTCAATTTATTGTTAGCCAATTTTGCAGTCACATCATCCATCTGTTGTCCACTCATCCTCAAGATGAGTCTTTGACCCAAAGTTGAGATGGGCATTTATGGCATTTTCTGAGTTCAGGAAATTTTGCCTTTGTCCCACCCTGTATTTAATTTGCCATAACACCTTTCTATAGAGCATTGCACTCTCTTGAAGTGTACATAGTTTTCTTCTATTGTCTTTCATTTTTGTATATTATAGACAGCTCTTCTTTTATGACACTTTTTAATTAATTATTTTGTTTGTATTACTTCTAAATTGTTTAGATTGCATCATATATGTATTTCTGTTCTTTTTATGTATTACTTAGTTTTTAACAAGTCCTAATATTATGTTTTTATACCTTTTGCTGTTTTCCGATGCTTTCATATTACGTTTTTTGTCTCCTGCATCTCTCTTTGAGCTACTTGGGAAGCGGGTTATAAACCTATTAAAAAATAAAATACTGGGAAGTCAATTTGGAAAAGTCTGCGTAAGGCATCAAATGTGTGTAACTGGGGCCTGCAGAGATTTGTGTGGAAGCCTCACAGTTTATAAAATACCGCATACTTCTGTCCCAAAAGTATGCATGTATGTTTCAGTAAGCGCGTTCTTTTGTAAAGCAAAGAAACAAATTCTTTCCATAAATATTTTGTAACACTGCGTATGCAATAGTTGTAACGTGTGCACATAATAACCCAGAGTTAAACCTGGAGTCAGGTATTTGCTAAAGTAAGCACAAATACTCGGCTTCTGAAAATAGTTATTTCTGCACGTGCTTGGAATCACCAGTTCACCCAGACCCCCCACCACTTAACCCAGATCCCCCCACCCAAAAACTACAGACAAAAGACAAGTCCAATTTCACATTTGTGACTGAATGAGCAGCTGTAAAAGCACATGGAGAAGTTTGGTACTGAATGCGTATATACCTCTTACGAAATAGCAATTTATGTGCGTACATCCGCACCTAGCCAGAAAGCACCCCAAAACGGCCAAGTTTGTTCCCTCCCCTCTTAACATTTACACGCAATGCTGCAAGTATGTGCGTCCTCATGAGTTTTCTCAAATTGCTTCTAGCTGGTACACACTACTTACATGAGTATATGCTGATTTTTACATGTGGAAACTCACCCCTAAATGAACATCTTTTGTACACGGATTCATTTTGGTATGTTTTAATGTTTTGTTAGTTTGCTGCTAGTCTGTGTTGTTAACCTGTTTGGATGCATTCTGGTTTGCTCACATATAGTATCTTATCTCGGATCCTCGTCTGTATGCATCAGTCTTTTATCTGTAAATCTGTGAAACCTATTTATCCGTCACATTGTAGAAAAAAAAGCAAAGATGTGGCATGATTTGCATGTTGCACCACTTTGTTAATCATGAATAACATTAATACTAATGAAGTCTTAAGCAGAAGTTTCACCTCTCTCAGTGCTGGAGAGGGGGCTCCGCCCTAGTCCCGCTGCCTCTCTCTGAGTAAGGGCTTAGAGTGGAAACTTTCCCTCCCACAATCTGTGACTAAACTGTTAGCACAGCTCCAGCACTTCCTTCTGTGACTAAGGGGCTCAGCCCTGCTTTGCCTATTTATTGAGTGCTCAGCCTTCACGCTGCATCTTTCCTCTGATCTCCATTGGGTCGAGCTGGCCTTGAAGTGAAGTGTTGCGGCTGATAGGTAAACCTCATCTCCTCTGGCAGATGCTTTCTTTGTTCCTGCAGGTTATGTATCTTCCAGGAAGGCTTTAGTTTAGACAAACTAAGTAAACTGTCCACGAAGTTTTGAGCTAGCGTCTTAACTAGCCCTGCTAGACGAATGCAGCGCTGTACAGACATGTAAGGGACAGTCCCTGCTCCAGAGAACTTACCGTCTAGTCAAGATAGCTAGAGAAGAACTTTGTCATTTTCCCCCTTCTTTTCCTACCCTTTTATTTCAATCATTTTGTACATTACTTTGGCAGCACATTTCACATTGTGTAAATTTTTTCAAATCAACAAGTGAGGAGATCCAGTGTTTCAGATTTAAAAGCAACCTTAAAAAGATGTCTTTTTGGGTGGGAAATGAATATGATCAGAGATGCACTAACTCAGGAAAGAAATGCACAATTTTTAAATGAGGGTGCACAATTATTTTATGCTAATGACCAATTTTCTCTCAACTTTTTGAAAGACTATGCAAATATATTGTTTTTGTGAAACGTTTTATAAGCGAGCTCAAATTTGTGCACTACGAGCCAGTATAATGCAAAGAATATCAGGAGTTTTTGTGCACACTATGTTTTGATGTGTGCACAGAGCTCACGACCTGTGAGTGCATGCACACGTGCACAGCATAGAGGGAACAGTGCTAATGACTTGTTTAAAAAGAAAATAGGTGCCCGGCACTGAAGGCTTGAGCCAGCTATGGCTGGACAGATCCTGCACCACTTTTAGCTTCAGAGTTAACTGTTATAAATGTCAATAAAATTGTAAATTATTACTGGTGAGCACCAGTAATAACTTATGTTCCTGTAAGGTTATCACAGTCATATCCCACAGTATTTCTGAAAAAGTGTCCCTTAAAGAACAGTAAGCAAACCACTAAACAAGAGGTTTTTTAGGTTTTTTTTAAGCAACTGGAAATGTTTGTTTTAATTGGATCTTGTCAAACTGAAGGACACTTCAGACATTTCTAACCCATTTTTTTTTTTCTGATTTTACTTAGGAAAATGAATTCAGCTTTTCCACTGAAGTGTTTTTCTGGCATAGCCATACTGCTATGCCTCTCTTTTCACCAAGTCAAGCCACAGGTAAGACAAACACATTTGGTATTCTTACACTCGAAGCAGGTGAGAAAATTACACTGCTTAGCTGCTGAGGTAGATACATTAAAAGGAGGTAAAAACAGATTGAGAAGAGAATATTAAATGTAGTCACAAGCCTTGCATGAAATCCTGCTTTGAAGGGAAGCTGATATATTGCAGGTGCAATACTGAATGTTGCTTACTGAATACGCTTTGTTTAGGGGTCATTTGCAACTTAAGCAAAGTGGTCATTTTAAATTGTAGTTAATTGCACTATGGTAGAAGATTGAATGTCATGTTCTTGGTTTTTTATAATTAATTTAACTTGCATAACTATCTTTTTTTGGGAGGGGCGGGTGCAAGGGTTACAGCAGGTACTGTTGTAATAGCTTCTGAATCTGATTCTTTTTAAAGTAAAATATGCCTCTTCTTTTGACAGGTTCCAGATTCTCAGCCAGTGGCTAAAGGTAAAGACATTTCAGAACTGTATGTGTATGAGCTATTACGTCATCTGGAATTTATATGTTTCAAAAATCATAATTAGCTTCAAGGGAGAGTCATGAAAACTGGTGGCATATCATCTGCTTTTATGGCAACTATTTGTAGAGGTTACTGGCCACTTTAATGAGCTTTGATTTATACAATTCAATACTGTGTGAGAAGTGAGAGGCAGACCTGGAGTAACACAGCCCACCATTACTACTTCATAAATTAAGAAAATACACCGTGTCAAATATGGAAACATGGCAAAAGCAAAATACAAAGCTGATACATTCATGAATTTGTGTGTGTGTCTGGTGTCCTCTCCGCACAAAATTTTCAGGAAACATCAGGGATTCCAAGAGGATCCTGGCAAGAATAATTTTTGGAAGGGGATCCACATATACCAGGGGTAACCAACTCTGATTCTCAAGAGTTGCAAACAGGTCTGGTTTTCAGGATATCCACAATGAATATTCATGAAATATATTTGCATACAATGCCCGCCTTGTATGCAAATCTATCTCATGACATATTCATTGTGGATATCCAGAAAACCAGACCTGTTTGCGACTCTTGAGGATCAGTCGGCCACCCTGGACATATACACCAGGATGTGCCCATGTCCCAGAACAAAAACTCAGTTAGTTCTGCATGGAACTTCTTGTTTATTTTACATGCTCCTTCCATAGTGCGTTACACCGACCTGATGTTTACCCTTTTGTAGTATATAATGGTCGTCCTAAGTGATCATGTCAGCTGCAATTCATATGTTTCACCTGTTTTTAAGCCTTTCATATTCTGTAGTTTATAATGCAGAGTGCTCTAATTGTTTAAATTCAATGCTGTTTTATCTTTATCTATTTAATGTATAATTTTACCATTGTAGTCCACATAGAGTTGGCGATAGTGAGGACTAGAAATTTAAAAAATAAATAAATAAGAGCCTGGTCTATGGCCTGATTTGTCATAGGAACTACATATAGTCCAGTGATAATTTAAAAATATCAGATGCTGAGGCTTGGATGCCTAAGAATATTGTCTAGGACACTGGTTCTCAGCCCAGTCCTCGGGACACACTCAGCCAGTCACATTTTCAGGATATCCACAATAAATATGTGTAAGATAGATCTTTATACAATTGGAGACAGCGCATGCAAATCTAACTCATGCATACTAATTGAGGATATCCTGAAAACAGTGCTGGCTGGTTGTGTGCTGAAGACTGGATTGAGAACCACTGGTCTAGAGGTAAATTACCAGATCAGCAACACCCCAAACCTGTGTTTTTGTTTAATGAAGGAATTATGTAGAGAACAGAAGGTGCAGTAACTATTCTTAACAACAAAATTTCATATTAAATTCAAACTTCATTAAAGATGACAAGATTATTTGCTGAACAAATCCAGGAGGGTTTTATTGGAGCATCCATCAAAAGCAAATGTATATAAGCAATATAGCACAAACCAATCCCTCGACTTGTACAAGTTTCACCAGAGACACTGCCTCAGGAGGGACAGGGCACTGCATTTGTCAGAAAGGAAACATCAAAAAGCGGTCTATGTTCAGTGTAAAGAAAAAGGAATTATACAAATATAGGAAATATACATATTCTGTAAATAGTTGACCTAGTGTCTATTCTTCTATTTGTTGTTTTTTTTTTAAAGGTGAGGATTGTTCTGACATCTGGAAGAAAAATCCAGAGTCTGGTAGTGGAGTATACTCAATAAAACCAGCAGGGGCACCACAAGTTTACCAGGTAGGAACATAAATGATCTTTAGCTTAATTATAAAATGTATTGAGACTTTGTAGGACACAGAGACTAACATCTATCAAAACAAGAATTACCTGTTTGCAGCATCCAAGCAGTTTTAGGGGTAGGCAGCTCCAGCTCTAGAGTGCCACCAACAAGTCTGGTTTTCAGGATATCCACAATGGAAATATATGAGATATTGGCATGCACGTTTATCTCATGTATATACATTGTGGATATCCTGAAAACCAGACTTGTTGGTGGCACTCCAGGAGCTGCCACTCCTGAAGTAGTTCATATATACAGTACATATTAAACATCTAGTGAAGAAACACATGATAAAAGATACACCAGCATCAGGGATACAGCAATTTGGGGCCTGATTTTCTAGGACTTTGATTATTGTTGAATTAGGAACGTACTCCGATACGTTACACCCTTGGGAATTGCTATGAATTAGAATCATAATCTTAATTATTGTTTGACCTAGAATAGATCAGAGATTGCAATGATTATGATCCCTCTCCAATGTTCATTTTTAAAAATTGATCACAGGTTAACAGAAGATATGCTTCAGTAATTTAAATGTGGAATTTATATATGTTCTACTCTAAACAGTGCATTAAGTATTATATGTTAATCTATGGAAAAGATGGCAATGGCATTCCCTACTCTGAAAGCAATGCCCAGATCAGTTGTAGAGTTCTTCCAGCTTTTAGGATATCCCTAAAGAAAATGCATGCACTTCTTCAACTACATTAAAATCTAAGACATGCCTATTCATTAAGGATATCCTGAAATCCCAACCGGTTTTTGGCCCTTGAGAACCAGAGGATCCCCACCCCTAACCCTTGATTAATAATAGAGCAGGGGCTCTCAACCCAGTCCTCAGGATACCCCCAGACAGTCAGGCTTTCAGAATATCTACCATGAATATTCATGAGATGGATTTGCTTGCACTGCTTCCATTGTATGCAAATCTATCTCCTGCATATATTCCTTGTGGATATCCTGGAAAACCTGACTGGCTAGATGTGTCCCAAGTACTGGATTGAGAACCTGCAATGTAAAGAGATAAGTGCTTGGATGAGAAAAACGAAAGATTCTATTTAAATGAGCTGCAATCTACAGCAGTAACTCATTTTTCATGGCGCCCCATGCACAGGTTTTCTGTGAGATGAACAAGGACGGAGGCTGGACAGTCATACAGAAACACGATGGTGCAGACTCCCTGAGCTTTGACAAAGGTTGGGAAGAATATAAACAAGGATTTGGAAACCGTGGAGGTAGGTAGAGAGTCTGATTTGGGGGCTTTATTCCTGCATCACACACAGAGCCTGGTTTGTGATGCAGAGGAACATATTTCTAGCGATCTGCATAGAGAGGAAGGAGGCAAAATGAAGCTTTCCATGAGGCAGAAGTGACTGCACTACACCGGGACTTCCAAAAACCTGTCCTGATGGCTCAAAAAGCCAGTCAGATTTTCAGGACATCCACCAAGGATATGTATGAGAGAAATTTGCAAATGTCCCTCATTCATATTAATGGTAAACGTTCTGAAAAAACTGATTGATTGTGGGGTCACCAGGACAGGTTTGGGAAGCACTGCCGACTAAGATCTTCAGAAGCCATCGCTGTAATGAAGGAGCCTGCTAGTTCTTTTTTTCTCAATACTCCTTAAATTGGCCTTTTAGTACCTTCTCTCTGCTCCACAGTCTTTTGTATTGGGATGAACAGTCCCTTTTAAATGAAAATCCTGGCAATTAGTAATCAGAAATATTTCAGAGCTTCAGGAACCACATGGCAATCTGAAAATCCAAATCGGATTCACCTTTTGATTTTTTTTTTTTAAATTTGATTTATGTTTTGCTTTTTGGCACCCCAAAGCAGATTGTACCTTACATAAATGCTTGCATTGCTGTTTTGTGGTCCGTGACGCGTCCTTACATTATGCATTTTTAAGGACAGTTAAGTTTTGCTAGCAGTTGTGCTGACCGAGAGGTGCCAAAATCTCTGAGAGCTCTCTTGCACGGTCTTAGTCCAAATGAAGTATTGCATTTCATTGCTTCTCTTTCAAACATAAGTTCAAGGCGATTTACAAATTCACTTACAGTTGGTAGATCCCTGCCCCAGGAACTTGCGGTCTGACTGGATTTATTGTGGGGAAGAGTGTCTTTGCAATATAGAGCCCCCCTCCCCAGCAAACTATTGCGGCAGTACTGCAGTGCAGGTTTTTTAAACACGGCACAAGTGCATGGCAAAAAATGGTGCCGCAGAACCGTGCGATGGCAGCCCACCTTGAACGGAGGGGGTGTCACCGTTGTTTAAAGGGCCAGCTGCAAAATCCCTTCTCAAAATTAGCCAAAATTCACCCCAGGGTCTTTGGAGACCTCCGCTGCCTTCCAAAGTGGCTCTGGCACCCCAGAAGAAAACCAAAATGAGACAAACCACACGGCAATGGCCTGCTCTCTTCTCCAATCCCTCCCATGAATTAAAACAAGTTCCCCTTAGCCTTACCCCCCATCCAAATAATGAAATATCCCTGGGATCTAGTGGTTCACATCCAACCAAAAAAAGGATTCTGGTGGTCGGAGGGTCAGCCAGACTCTCCCACCCTCCAATACCCTTCATTCTAATCATTGGTGTCCAGTGGGGCCGAGAGTGACTCCTAGCTCCGGGCCCATCAACACCATTTTTCAAAATGGCATTGACCTGACCTTGGCCCTGTCATTTGGGGCAAAATCCAGAGACCGGACCTAGGCCACTTAGTGTTCTAGAATTATCCTCCTCGTTCATGATGTGTCTACACCATTTTTTTAGTTATTCACCAGTATGTAAAAGCCATGAACGGAAAAGATTCATTATCAGCATTACATTAGTGCATCTATTCACAGAAATAAGATAGTAAAGTGAAAAGCAGAGTTAGAGAATATTTATTAACATCTAATTTACAGAGCACGATATTCCAGACATGCAAATCTTCTGCACTCCAGCACTGCACCATTGTCCGTGTCCTTGAATGATCTTTATGAAATCATTTCTACTCTCTTTAAGGTGAACACTGGCTGGGTCTGGACCCCATTTATTACCTGACAAACCAGGCAGGCAAGACAGCTCAGCTATTAGTGAGCCTGGAAGCTTTCAGCAATGCTAAAGCCTATGCACAATATGCATCCTTCAAAGTCGGCAATGAAGAGAATGGCTATCATCTTTCATTAGGTGCATACTCTGGTACTGCAGGTGAGTATTCAATGAAATCTTTTATATACTGGCAGAGCAGAAATGGAGTGTTGCATGGCAGAATTCCACCCTTGTGTAAGGTTTATCCTAAGTCTTGTGTTAATCTTCCAAGAAGAAAGCAAACCATGGCCAAAATGATGCAGACATACCAAAACAGACATAGATAAACAGGCTGAAGTTCAAATTTTAACAGCTGCTTCTCAAAGACAAGGTGGTGGCCTCTGTCAGGCCAGGTTAAGAGGTCTGTGCGTACCAGGGGTCCTTCCTCACTGCAGCACTTCACGGGTGGCACACACTGTTTCTAACCAGGGGACTTTGTGATTTAAGCCTCAAATGTCCTGACTGTCCACCACTAAGTTATAAGAGCAGGGTCGCTACAGTGGAGCTCATATCCTTCCCTTTTCACTCTTCCCTGCCACTGTGCCAGCTTCCCACTTATAGGAAAAATATTATTTCTGACATTCAGAAAGTAAAAAGCTACACACAGGATACAGGCTAAGATCTGATGCCTTGAAGCTGGCTTTCTTCTTTGGTACAGTAGAGTAGGTCACAGGCACAATGACAACTTGGCTCAAAGCTCTTTCAGTTAGCCTGGTGTTGGTAAGAACAATTTACACATCACAGGGATCTAATGTTGAAGTTCTCCTTGTATAGTTCTGAGAGCAGCGTAAAATGGAGAAGATGCTACATGCATGGAAGGAATGATAATGTAGAGGCGCAAATCCACGTAGTGCTTGAAACCAGTTTCATGGCAAGTCAGAATGGCTCTGCTGTTTCCCTTCACAATTCATTAATGACTAGGCCTCATGTTTAACTAACACTGGGATATCAAAGACCCAAGAAGGCCAGCTCCCATGCTCTCTCTATCCCTCTTCATCAGATAGATGCACCTTTTGATTGAAATGATCATTTTCCCATTATCTCCCTCCTAAATGTTCCCGTCTCGGATGCATTTTAATGGGAGATTTAAGACTTGGAATGAAGTTTATTTAACACAGAGCTTGCCGGTTGTAATTATGCCACAAAACTGCAGCGGCAAAAGAGTGTATTACCCACCTTCTATACCACTTCAGCTCAAAAAACTACAGCAGGAGCTTTTTCCTCTATCAGAGGAAACTGTTGGAACAAATTAAAATAGCTGGAGCAATTAGGGGAATGGTTCTCAACCCAGTCCTTGGAAGCACCCAAGCTGGTCTGAATTTGTAGTTATCCGTAATGAATATCCATGAAATATATTTGCATATGCTAGGTGCCCAACGTACGTAAACATATGCATATTCATTATGAGGGCCACAAATCAGTCTGGTTTTCAGGCTCCCTAATGACTATGCATTAGATATTTTGCATACAGTGAAAGCAATGCATGGATAACATTTACCACTCTCAATTCAGGGTCTAGAGTGCTTTCACTTTTCCATTGGTAAGTACTTATCAGCTTCTCAGGAAAACCTGAGAAATGACAGCGACAATGACTTATTTACCAACAATATAAAACTTTATTTTTATAATCTGCACTTGAACTGTTGTATTCATTATCAGTGATAAAAGTACCATTACACCAAGTATTCATTAAATGAATGCCAATGATTATTTTTCTATAATTATCTTTCTGATTATTTAAACAGATTTCACAATTTCCCAGTCCCTTATCTCAGAATTGTTGTTACTTGTAGCTTTCTTCCATGAGAGGGGTCCATTTTCTGAAGTAATCTTCCCTATGAAGATTCTTCTGGCTGCTCTGCTTTTAGTAGGCCATTGGTCCATCTGAAAGGAAAGTGCTGGAAGCCACTCAGATTTCACTGGCCTCTGGTAATACAGGGCTGCTGCCTCCCTTGGGGGTCTGTGTGGGGCCAGGAATTCTGCACTGACCCTGAAGAGGGTAAAAGTAACAGCAGCCATCTGAGCATGCTTTATGCCAGGGGTAGGCAACTCCAGTCCTTGAATGCCACAAGCCAGCCAGGTTTTCAGGATATCCACAATGAATCCGTATTTACATGCAATGGAGGCAGCGCATGCAAATGCATCTCATAAATATTCAGTGTGCATATCTTGGAAACCTGACTGGCTTGTGGTGCTTAAGGGCTGGTGTTGCCCGCTACTATCTTAATGAGAAACTCACTCTAAAAATACAGTCCGGGGGGGGGGGTTACACATGCAAAGATATCACATGCATATTCATTAGGGATAGCCATAAAACTTGACCAGTTTGTGTTCCTCTAGGTTTGCAGTTTGACACTACTAAGTGTCAAACTGGGTTGGGATAAGCAACCCCAGTCCTCGAGTATTATATGCTGGCCAGATTTTCAAGGTATCCACACTGAATATTCACGAGATGTATTTGCATGCACAACCTCCATTGCATGCAAGTACATCTCCTGCATATTCAGTGTGGATATCCTCAAAACTTGACCAAGCTTGTGACACTTGAGGACTGGAGTTGCCTTGCCCTCTCTCAAGGATTAGATTGAGAGCCCACTGTTTAGGCCTGCCCGCTGGCTCCATGTTAACAAGGCAGGCTGAGTCAGTCCTGGTATTTACCACCCATTGTAGCTGCGCTCCTTGTAATCCTGATTGCCTTAGAAAAATCTGAATTAGAAATCCATAAAAGTAATTGAGTGAAGCCAGAGGGCATGCAGCCAGTTGATAATGCTTCAGTCCTTACGGTGACTTTCCATCACCATACGAGAGTTGTATTTTTAAAAAGACAAAGGCTTTGATGGTGTTTATGCTGCTCCAGGGTTAGAGGAGGTTATCACAGAGATTCCAGGAACAAGCTCTGATGTACACGGGGGTCACCAAACAGGAGGAGTCTGATTATATTACGATGGGCTGGTCACAAGGCTTATAAATAAGTCCATATATTCAATAGCAGGCCTCACCGCAGAGGAATAACTCCACTCCAGTCAGTGCTGCTTTTCGGCCGGGTCGCTCACCTGGACCCTGTTCGAACTACGGCAAATTGCTTCCCCCCCCCCTGCAGCCAAAGTGGTAGAATCAGGCCGCTGGACCCCTGACCCCAGCAATGGCTTTTCATCATGATGACCAATGAGAAAGTGGTTTAAAAAACTAAATGATATATTCAATATAGGAGGAATATAAATATTCTAAATAAATAGCTCCAATAGTAGGGAAAACCATATGGCTGCTGGGCATGGGTCACATAGCTAGAGAGTGAGCCCCACCCCACACCCTATACTCTCAGCATTCTTAATAGCACAAACATTAAAAAGTACACCAATCTTATTAAATGGAAGTTACGTTACAATTAGAGAATGTTAGGCAAAATCTACATCTAGCAGGTGAAATTTTTCCAAATCTGTGTTTGAGACCTCACCCTTTCTTCTCCGGCTGTGGCTAATTAAACATAAGAACATATAAAAATGACTTAAGAGACTGAGAGTGCTGAGACTGGTCCCATGGGGCACTTTTGCGTTCCTAACACCGAGGGCCTGCATGTGAGGTCGGAACAGTACACATCCTTAAGGCTAACTGCCTAAAGCCTGAACCTCAAACAGCTGCAAAAATGTCTTTACCAGTTTCTGATGTGTGTTCAGACTCCGGAGATAATGAGCCTGAAAAATCAACTGCCCAAGGTGACCTTCCTAATCAAGCTCCTTACCCTCCAGAGGCCCAGCTCCCAGCTGATACTGAGAAAAGGCTCACAGAGGTTTCAGATGTTTAGCACTGTTTTGCAGAAACGTTCCCCATCAATGTTCACATTGCATTCTGGGGTTTCTCCAGACTCCAGGCTATAGTAGTGCCGCTCAGCCTCGAGTTTCCTCACATACATGATTCAAACCATTGCAACTCCATAAGGAACCCCGAGGCTTGGACACAGGGTTAATAAAAACAGGCTTATTATAATCATGAAAAGTGAAAGGGTGAGCTTTCTGAAAGGTGATACACAGACTGGAGATGTAGCTGCAGAATTTTGCCAAGCTTTTAACCGTTTGTTGGTCAACAGAGATGCGATTTCAGAAATGTTTTTTATTGCTGCCCTGTCGTGGACTTTTTTCTTTATACATTTCAAGATTTATAACAACAAATATTGTAATTGTATACAGATAAACAACTTTAAAAGAGGAATGCAATTTGATGTTTCAAATAATAACAATATTATCTGTTTTTTCTCTAAGCAAATCCAGGCGATACTAATTATAAATGAGCGATTTAAGGGAATCAAAGCAAAGCAGAGGAGATTAGTTACAAATCTCCTCTCTTAATAATCAGAGATAACAGCCAGAATCTTCATTTAGCTCTTAACCAATTTCTGTGTTTGGGGGATGGAAATCCAGAAATGCCTGCAGTTGGGATATCTGAAAAAAACCCAAACATATTTATGCTCCAAACACTTTATTTCACATCTGCATGGAAACTTCAGGATATATCCAGCTCCCCTGGCAAGGACTTCTGATTTTAATCTGTCCTGTCCTGGACTTGAGTACAGGGCTCAGCACATTTCTCACTTTTTATCCACTGTCTGCGGCCACCTTTATCTAAAAATAAATGAAGTGCTAAGAGGAACAGTTCATACTTGGCCTCGGTATAAGCTTGTGAAGTAAAGGTGCCTCGATTTAATCATCACGTCCTCTCTGTCACAAAGTTCAATCCAAGAATTTTGGTTTTTATGGGGTGTTTTTTAAAATGCAAATACAATTACTGAGCTTAGCAGAACTGCAGCGCATAATCCACCGTGTGACACAAGCAGGAACCTAAGCGTTTTGAAATCTATTTCTTTCTCAGGGGTAACTTGTTAGCCAATATCTGCTCGAGCTTTGCAAAGGAAGCAGTAGATTTCAAAACGTGTCGAGATCCTGCTTGTGTCACACTGTGGGTTCTACGCTGCAGCTCTGCTACGTAATTGTATTTGCACTTTAAAACCAAAAATGTTTGGTCGGATTTTGTGACAAAAAGGAAGTGATGATTCAATTTAGGAACTGTTACTTATTTTTAGATAATGGGGGAAGCGGGCAGTTGTTTAGTACAGCACAGTGTTTATTACTGTGTGGATGATTTCTGTTTCTCTTTGATTGGGAGAGGATTTTTATCAGTATTCTCACTTTTGATGGTTTTTGCATGAGGTGGGTTGCTCATCTTTTCCCTGCACAGCTGAATTACACACACACTAATTCGGTTACAGGGCTCTTTGTGTTATCATAGGCACAGGGTAATGTTTTGTCTTTGTGTGCAGGATCCATACGTGACCTGCACCATTTCCAAACTAGTTTGGAGTCACCAACTGTGGGCTTTCCTTTATGAATATTTAAAGCATTTCCTAGCAGCTCCTCCCTCAATCCTGAAACATGACTGACCAAAGTGTTGGCTTTGCTCACAGGAGACGCATTCCGAGGACAGAACGATGGCGAGGACCTCAGGAGCCAGGACGGCAGCAAGTTCAGCACCATTGATAGGGACAATGATGGTTGTGACCCCTGCAGAATGGGCGATAGGGCTTACAAGAGCTGCAGCCAGGATCGAAAATACTCTGGCTGGTGGTTCAGTAGCTGTGGCATGGCAGATCTGAATGGGGAGTGGCATTCCCAGGACGACTACAAAGACTGGGACTCCGGCGTGCACTGGGAAACCTGGAACAGCAGTGAATCACTGAAATCCAGTGTCCTCAAAATAAAAACAGCTTAATCCTCCAGACAATAAAGTTCCCACTGGGAAGGGATGGAAGGAAAGTAATAGCTACAGGTAGCACCAATTGTTATATCAATAGAAGCTAGGGAAACCTGAAACTGCATTGTATGGCCTTCTCCAGTGAGATACACACAGAAAACCACACAATAAAAATACTGCAACCTCTAATCATGTGGATTTTTATTCTCTTTTCTCCCATAATCTGTTAGTGGTCTCTCCCAGGACAGGCTCCCCAGGTCATGCTGATGACTCTTTGCAGCCCCAGAGCTGGAGGGGGCACCATCGGCACCACCGTTGGCAGTAGCCACCTTCCCTCCGACCCTGGACCTCTGTGCGCTGGTTTCACACAATCATGGGCAGGCAGTAGAAGGCACTGCCCTCCTGATTTCTTTACTGTGCTCCCTCCCCTCCCTCTGCAGCTCCTGTCTGAAGAATAAAGTCACTGCTGGGTTCCAGATTGGGCTGCAGTGTTGCCAAGTCCTTTCAGGAGTGTATGAGTGCAGTTCAGGATGTCCAGCAAAGAAAAGGTTATGGCTGTTAAAGCAGAAAGGAGAAGCACTACTGTTTGTTAAACACTTCCTTCTGCAAGACTACAATTGGCAGAGGAAAGAGCAGGAGAAGAGCAGGAAAGAATATCTTTACCTTTTATATGCTCTTCCATTTCCAAGGAGATCCTCTCCTTGCCTGCTAAACCCTGGGACCAGCTGATAGCCCCATCGGGGGCAGAAGTCAAGAGTCGAGAGCTGCATATACGATGGATACAAAATGAGTGAAAGGCAAGTGCTGATGCTTGTCTTTGGGTGGCCATCAGGACCTGGCAGGCTTTCGGAGTTGTAAGGAGGGAGGGGGAGACAGCAGGAGAAAAAGAGAGAGAGAGAGAGAGAAGAGGAGGAAGAGAGGAATGGGCAAGAAAGAGACAGGCAAGGAGAGAGTGCAGGAAGATGAGAAGAAAGTGCAGGAGAGAGAGAATGGGAGAGGGAGAGAGAACAAGAAGAGAGGAGCGGCTGAAGAAGAGACAGGGAAGGGAAAGGAATGAAGAATTCACTGAAGAAAAAGACAAAGAAGAAAAGAAAAACTAAATGGAAATAAAAGGTAAAAAAGGGAGACATCACCACCACCAAAACACAGGCAGAGAGAAGTGGAAACAGAGGAGGAGATAAAAAGAGTGAGACGCAGAGCAGAAAATATAACCAGACAGCAACAGTTGGAAGGCTTACTCTATTCCCTAAATAGAATGTTAATTCTCAGAGTAATTAATATAAAGAATCTTTGGCCCCCAGTTCAATTGAGTAAGGTCTGCGTGTGAATGTTCCCCATGGAGAGGATTTATGCTCTGGAAGAAGCTGAATTTGAAGGCTTTGATTTGATTTTTTCTGCTTGTCTCTTTCCCTTTCTAAGAACATAAGAACATGCCATACTGGGTCAGACCAAGGGTCCATCAAGCCCAGATTTCTGTTTCCAAGAGTGGCCAATCCAGGCCATAAGAACCTGGCAAGTACCCAAAAACTAAGTCTATTCCATGTTACCATTGCTAGTAATAGCGGTGGTTATTATCTGTATCTTAATTAATAGCATGGTAATGGACTTCTCCTCCAAGATCTTATCCAATCCTTTTTTTAAACACAGCTATACTAACTGCACTAACCACATCTTCTGGCAACAAATTCCAGAGTTTATTGTGGCATTGAGTGAAAAAGAACTTCTCCGATTAGTTTTAAATGTGCCACATGCTAACTTCATGGAGTGTCCCCTAGTCTTTCTACTATCCGAAGGAGTAAATAACCGATTCACATCTACCCGTTCTAGACCTCTCATGATTTTAAACACCTCCATCATATCCCCCCTCAGCTGTTTCTTCTCCAAGCTGAAAAGTCCTAACCTCTTTAGTCTTCCTCATAGGGGAGCTGTTCCATTCCCTTATCATTTGGGTGCCCTTCTCTGAACCTTCTCCATCGCAATTATATCTTTTTTGAGATGCGGCGACCAGAATTGTACACAGTATTCAAGATGCGCGTCTCACAATGGAGCGATACAGAGGCATTATGACATTTTCCGTTTATTCACCATTTCCTTTCTAATAATTTCCCAACATTCTGCTTTGCTTTTTGACTGCCGCAGCACACTGAAGCGACGATTTCAATGTGTTATCCACTATGACGCCTAGATCTCTTTCTTGGGTTGTAGCACTAATGTGGAACCCAACATTGTGTAATTATAGCATGGGTATTTTTCCCTATATGCATCACCTTGCACTTATCCACATTAAATTTCATCTGCCATTTGGATGCCCCAATTTTCCAGTCTCACAAGGTCTTCCTGCAATTTATCACAATCGCTTGTGATTTAACTACTCTGAACAATTTTGTGTCATCTGCAAATTTGATTATTTCACTCGTCGGCATTTCTTTCCAGATCATTTATAAATATATTGAACAGTAAGGGTCCCAATACAGATCCCTGAGGCACTCCACTATCCACTCCCTTCCATTGAGAAAATTGCCCATTCACTCCTACTCTCTGTTTCCTGTCTTTTAGCCAGTTTGCAATCCACGAAAGGACATCGCCACCTATCCCATGACTTTTTACTTTTCCTAGAAGCCTCTCATGAGGAACTTTGTCAAACGCCTTCTGAAAATCCAAGTATACTATATCTACCGGTTCACCTTTATCCACATGTTTATTAACTCCTTCAAAAAAGTGAAGCAGATTTGTGAGGCAAGACTTGCCCTGGGTAAAGCCATGCTGACTTTGTTCCATTAAACCATGTCTTTCTATATGTTCTGTGATTTTGATGTTTAGAACACTTTCCACTATTTTTCCTGGCACTGAAGTCAGGCTAACCGGTCTGTAGTTTCCCGGATCACCCCTGGAGCCCTTTTTAAATATTGGGGTTACATTTGCTATCCTCCAGTCTTCAGGTACAATGGATGATTTTAATGATAAGTTACAAATTTTTACTAATAGGTCTGAAATTTCATTTTTTAGTTCCTTCAGAACTCTGGGGTGTATACCATCCGGTCCAGGTGATTTACTACTCTTCAGTTTGTCAATCAGGCCTACCACATCTTCTAGGTTCACCGTGATTTGATTCAGTCCATCTGAATCATTACCCATGAAAACCTTCTCCATTACGGGTACCTCCCCAACATCCTCTTCAGTAAACACCGAAGCAAAGAAATCATTTAATCTTTCCGCGATGGCCTTATCTTCTCTAAGTGCCCCTTTAAACCCTCGATCATCTAACGGTCCAACTGACTCCCTCACAGGCTTTCTGCTTCGGATATATTTAAAAAAGTTTTTACTGTGAGTTTTTGCCTCTACAGCCAACTTCTTTTCAAATTCTCTCTTAGCCTGTCTTATCAATGTCTTACATTTAACTTGCCAATGTTTATGCTTTATCCTATTTTCTTCTGTTGGATCCTTCTTCCAATTTTTGAATGAAGATCTTTTGGCTAAAAGATCAACCAACCCGGAGAGGCCCTGAGGCACTTTAAATTCTCTGCTGGCCCGCGAACCCCTCCTCTGTTCGGCGATCGCAGCGAGGACGTCCACGAGGCAGGCCTGCGCAATCGGCGCCACAGACCCGCCGGGGTAAGGCCCTTTAAACTTACAGCCTCACCCACGAAGGGTCTGCCGCCGATCGTGCAGCATCCGGTCCCGTTTCGCCCTCCTTCCAGCCGGCCCTCCAGCCGCTGTACACGCCCACAGACGACACGCCAGCGACGCCCAACCAACCCGGAGAGGCCCTCAGGCACTTTAAATCATCCGATCGTTGGCGCCGCGCGCCGAGCGTCGCGCACCGAAGGAGCGCATCAAAGGGGCCTGCCCCTTTGAGCGCCCCTTCGGGCAGCCCCTTCAGGCAGCCCAGAAGAATATAAAATATAAGATTGTGCCCAGGCTGCGGCGACCCGTTTGCAACCGCCTTCGGTTTTGCATTGCACAGCGCAAGAGCCTTCAACCTATTTCCCAGATGACCAGCCCATACGAAAACTAACTAAACAAGATTACCGGTGACGATTGCAAGCACTCCGAATGTAAGAAATAATTAAGAATAAATCTGTGTAGAGTATACCTTCCCTCTATGCACCTATTCCCTCCTCCCTCCCCCTATACTAGTTAGGATACAAACTTTTAGCTCTCTGCACGAGACTCTTTGTGCTAATCTTACTACTCATTGTAACTAATTTGATAATGTAATCTGCATTGTATGTGATATATTACTGCTGCCACTGCGCCCTTCCGATACTCAAACCTTTACGTGTACCTGTGTTGGACCCTGAATGCTATCCTGTTCTTGCTTCCTTCCTTGTACGCCCCTTACCCTACTACTAGCCTTACACTATTGGTCCACAATGCCTCCTTTACCGAGCATTGTGCTGTAGCTATCAAACATTAATCCACCCATTTAGTCCCCCCCCTATTCTTTCATATATCCACGCATCAAACCACATTCCACAAAACCCCTCTCAAAAACAGAAAGACCATACCTATACGCACCATCACTCGCACTCAAGCTATCAGCCTATCTCTCATTTCTATCATCCTTTTTAATGCACAATCTCTACAAAAGAAAACCCATCTTCTTACAAGACATTCTCTCTGATTCGAATCCTGAAATATGCGCGATCACTGAAACCTGGTTTCAAACAACATGACACTCCCCTTATCAACCAGCTACCCATAGATAGTTATGATATTTTCTCAATCCCGAGGAAAAAGAAGAGAGGAGGCGGCTTACTCCTGGCTGT